>NC_044387.1:54208090-54908523 GCF_006542625.1 Nomascus leucogenys | reverse complement strand
AATTGGCAAGTGTCGCAGCCACCAAAGACAGGCAGGCTATAAAGAAGATGAAAAAGAAAAAGAAATGATTTAAATATCCTCTATGTACCACTGAAATCCTCAGGCCTGGCTTCAGCCTGCCGCTCCAGGGCCCCAGCAGGGAGGGCCTGTGTGATGTTGGGGCAAATCACCTTACCTCTTTGAGCCTCAGTTTCCCCATCTGGAAATAAGGGGATGATGAAGGCACCTTTCTCCTGGCACTCTTGTAGGGATTGATTAAAGTAAGTGCTTCAGGTGTACTGAAGGATTTGCAGGGTTAGTAATTTCTCCCTCCCACTTCCTTCTAGGCCTATAGGGGGAGTCATTCCAGGCTGCTAGGAGGAGGGTCCCTAGGCCCAGCATAGCACCTCCCTGGCCATCTACACCCTCACACCTTCTTCTCCACCTCCTTCACCTGGCCCTGGTGGGAGCTGGAAGGGTTGCCTCATCTAGGCTGAGCCCTCTGGAGCAATTTACAGGCCTGCAGTCCCATCCTTCCTAGTTTCTCCCAGCTGGGAGGCTATCATCTGCCTGCCAACCCCCAACACCTCTGTGTTTCATGCCCATTGAGATTTAGGGTTCCACCATTTTCCTGAAGGCAAATCGGGCCGAGGGGAATTTTAATGCAGCTTTATCAGCTATATCACGCTCACTTTACTTGGCAGGGAAATTGCCGGTGGGGGGTTGGACAAATGCTTGGAACAGGCGATAAACTCCCAACATCTTTATTCCCTGCAAGAAGGGGCTGTGGGCCCTGAAGACCCTGGGGAGGCCTTGAGTTCAGATGGCTTAGAACTCCCTATCATCCACATCTAAACCTTCCAAAGGATCCAGAACTTCTCCAGGTAGGAAACTCATTCATTCATTCAGTCATTCATATGTGTAACTCATTCATTCATTCATTCATTCGTGTGTTCCTTCAACAGGTATTTAACCAGTGCCTGCCCTAGGCCAAGCCCTGGGGGTCTAGTTATGAAAAGAACGTGAATCCTGCCCTCTTGGAGCTCACATTCCTATGGGCAACAGGATTCCCTTGTCTCAGGAAGCCCAGAGGCTGTGAGAGCCCAAAGAAGCAGCTGGCCCCACCTGGGAAGTCCCAGAAGGCTTCCTGGTGGTGGTGGTGATGGTGGTGGTGGTGGGGCATGTAAGTGAGCAACTGAAGGACAAGAAGGAGCATCTAAGTCCAGGAAGGCTTCCTGGTGGTGGTGGTGATGGTGGTGGTAGAGAATATAAGCTGAGTGACTGAAGGACAAGAAGGAACACCCAAGGCTTTGGATGGTGGTAAGAACTGTGTTCTAAGGGTGGTGGGGAGTCATTAAGGAAGTGGAATAGAAGTCAGCTGTGAGGACGGAGGGGTCAGAGTGGACACAGGGAAGTAAGTGAGGAGGCCGCTGCCCTGTCCAGGAGACAAGAAAGGACTGGGGATGGAGTGAAGTGGACACACCTGGAAAATTTATGGGGTGGTATCTATAGGACCTGGACTGGGGCAGAGGGTTTGCGGCTTGGTGGGTGTCAGTAGGGTGGGGGTCCTGGACCTCAGACCATCAGGGGATGGTAAAGAACATTTGTGCTGGGCACGCTCTCACTGCATTTGTTTCTCTTTGGCTACCCTGACTCAGAGGTGAAAAATCTCTTGTATATCAGATAGGCGGCCTTGGCGTGCCCTGGGGTGGACCCCAGCTCCTGTCTTCTTTCCCAGTGAGATGGGAGCAAGGGTTACCCTTGCAGCAAAAGCCTCACTCTCCCACTCCAGGCAGGGGGCTGGGGGCATGGGAGTCCATGACCTGGGGTGGGGCAGCGGAGCCCTTGGGGGCAGAGGTGAGGGAAGGGTGACCTTTCTCCTGTCTCTCAGTCCAGCCCTCTGGTTTGATCTGGGGCCCTCTGTGTGTTCTTTTGTACAAGGAAGGACTTGAGTTTCTCTCTGCAATGCTCAGTCCCTCTTTCCCGCCCTCCTTCTGTCCATCCACTCAATCCTTATTTATGGAGAGCTTTTAGGCACTGGGGATACAGCACAGGATGAATCAGGCAAAAATCCCAGCCCTGACCTCATGGAGCTTACGCTAGAGCAGAAGGATGACGAAGGATAAACAGAGTAGGCTAAAATATACAATATGCCAGAGCAACAATAAAAATGAGGCAGAGGCAGCGAAAGAGAGCATTGGGGTAGTCAGTGCCCTACTGAACTGAGATCCTGGATTACTTCATACCATTTCCACGCCGGGCCTGTACTTTACGGATACACTACCTACGCGTGTATCCATAAAAGGTATACAGTGTGGCTTGGCATGTTTTAAAACTTTCTATAAACGCAAGCATCCCATATGCATATTCTGTGATTGCTTTTTTGGCTCGACATCCTATTTTGAGACTGATCCTTGTTGATACGTGACGCTCCAGTTGACACACTGTCACTGCGATAGACTATTCCGCAGTATGAATATGTCACTACTCATTGAGTCATCTTTCCGGTGATGGACACTTAGGTTGTTTCCAATTTTTTTTTCTCTTACCACCCAAGCTGTAGGAACTTTCTTGTACCAGTCAACACCCCTGGACTCCAGTGTTTTCTAAAAGAAAAGCACCTGGCGACAGAAAGCCAATAATATCTGTCAAATTGCCCAACATGGTCTACAATGACACGATGATGATGATGATGAAGAAAAAATGGCTCCCGGGGACTGAGGGCCTCTTTCATGTAGGATCATTCCAGTCACATTAGCCCACACCTCCTTTCCATCCTCACACGCTAAAAGGTAGACTCCAGGATTGTTCTCACGTAGCAGACACAGGCCCGGAGAACAGGGAGGTTAAGCAGGTTCCCTAAGGCCACTCGACTAGGAAGGGACAGCGGGAATGCCAACCTGCACCCTCTGAGCGTAGCCACTGCACTGCCTGGTCCCTCTCTCTTCATAGCTCTGCTCCATCAGAGTGGTCTCATTATATCCCTTAAACACCCTCACCATGGTCCTGCCTCTAAGCATTCACACCAGCTGTTCCCTCTGTCCAGAATGCTTTTCTAGTCTCATCTCCAAGGCTGCCTCTCAGACCCTTCCTGGATCCTTTCCTCCTTTCTTTTCTTTCTTTTTTTCTTTTTGAGTTAGGGTCTTGCTCTGTCTCTCAATGTAGTGGTATGATCATAGCTCAGTACAGCTTCGACCTTCCTGGGCTCAAGTGATCCTTCCATCTCAGCCTCCTGAATAGCTGGGACTGCAGGCATGCACCACCACGCTTGGCTAATTTTTTGACTTTTTTGTAGAGACTAGGTTTCACCATGTTGCCCAGGCTGGTCTTCAACTCCTAGGCTCAAGTGATCCACCCGCTTCAGCCCCACAAAGTACTGGGATTACAGGCGTGAGCCACTGTGTCCCACCTCTGGGCAGTTTCTTGATCTCATTTATGTCTATAAGCTAGCCTACCATGGCACAGACTATTGTAGATGCTCGGTAAGTGATACTTTGACAGAGTGCTTGCACCATGCCAGGCTCTAGGCTGAGTGCTTTGCAGATATAAGCTCATTTCACCTTCACAATGATCCCTTGAAGTGGGAAGATGGTTTTCATCATACACCAAGGAGGAAGAGGAGCGGGGGCTCTCAGAGGCATTAAGTAACTTGCCCAGTGCACGCAGCAAGGGAAAGCAGAGGCCAGATTTGGAACCAGGTCTGCCCTGCTCCATCTCGCCACTGCCTCTCCATGTCTTCCTGGGGACTTGAGCGTCACAGAACTCACATATCAGAGTTTGGTGATGACGCCTTCATTTCACAAGAGGGGAAACTGAGGCCCAGAGAGGGACCAGGACTTGCCCAGGATCACCCAGCGAGTTGGTAGCAGATAAGGTCAAGCTCTTGTAATCTCCTGGACTCCCCAGGCCACTGTGACCCTGGCCACACTGGCTCGGTGTCCATGGCCCCATCAGAATGAGGGTGACATGTGCCGCATCTCTCTCTCCACATTGGGGACCGGTGGCCAGGGATGTGGCTGAGAAGGTAAAGCGAGAAGCGTGGATCAGAGATGTGTCTGTCACTGTGACGGGACGCTCAAGGCAGATCCATTATTCAGGTCATCAGGCTGGAGCCACCAGGCAGGCGAGGGAGGCCTGCTGCAGCCGGACGGTCAGCTGGCAGGGCCGAGGGGGGGCTGCAGGTCCCCGGGAGCTGTCACTGCTGACTGATGGATGGGGACAGCTTCCAGTCGCCGGCCATCCCCGCCACGAGCCCCGTGGCCATCTCTGCGGCCGCCCACGCTGGCCTCCCGCCCGGCGCCTTGCTTTGAACGTCCACAAGGCCTTTTGTTCCCGCAGCAGGAGCTGGGCAGGCAGCGTTGAGGGGCCCCTTTCAGAGGAAGGAGCCGCCTGCTGGGGCTTCCCCCTGCCCTCGACCCCTGCTGTGTTCCTCTAATTACCTGTGGGCAGGAGGGGCTGGCTGAGGGGTCCAGCTGAGCCCTGAGGAATCTGCTGGGGGAGGGGCTGGTGATGGTGGTGTGGCCATAGAGGCCTCAAATTCCAACCCGAAGAGATGATGGGGACACACTCGTCCCGATCGCAAATTGGAAACTGAGTCCCAAAGAGGGCAACTGCCGTGCTTGAGGTCACATAGCGAGTTAGAAGTAGGGCTTGGTCTAGACCCAGGGGTGTTTTGACTCCCCAGGGTAAGAGGTGGGAACAGAACCGGTGCTTAATAATTTTGAACACCTACTTGACACCTGCCGTCTTATTGAATCAGGTCCTTCACTTCCCAGCTCCGGGTCCTCAGGCAGGTCAATTTCCTCTCTCAGCCCCGGTTTCTTCATCTATGCAACACACTTATTTACCAAGGACCTTTTCTATTCAAGACCATGACGAGACATAAATTAGACATGGTCTCTAGCCTCAAGGAGCCCACCAATACAGGGAGTCTGTAGATGGCTTGGCACACGTGGTAAGTGCTGGGGTGCGTGGGCGGAGATGGCTGTGGGGCCTCAGAGGGGACAGGAGGGGCCCACGGAGGGCACAGTGTCTGAGGATTTTATCCAGGGAGGTGGCTTTGAAGAGCTGCAGATGATCTCCTGGCTGTGAGGAGCCACTGGAGGAGCTGAGGCAGAGGCAGGGGGTAGCCAGGAGTCTACTGCAACCGTCCAGGCAAGAGGTGATGAGGGCTAGGTCAAGCGGCAGTCCCTGAACCTTCACACAGGCTGGACTTTGAGCCAGTGGGCCTCGGACTCTTGGTGTAGCTGCTTTTTGGTGGTTCCTTAAAAAGCTAAACATAGATTTGCCATATGACCCAGCAATACCACTCCTGGGAATATGCCTAAAGGAATTGCAAACAGAGACTTGAACAGATACTTGTACACCCATGCTTGCAGCAGCATTATTCATAGTAGGCAAGATGTGGAAACAGCCCAGGTGTCTATCTACGGATAAATGGATAAACAAAATGTGGCATATCCGTACAATGGAATCTTGTTCAGCCATATAAAGGAATGAAGTTCTGATACATGCTACAACATGAATGTACCTTGAAAACATTATGCTAAGTGAAATAAGCCAGACACAGAAGGACAAATATTGCATGATTCCACTCATGTGAAAGATCTACAATAGGCAAATTCATAGAGACAGGAAGTGGTTAATAGGGGGTAGGGGGAGGGGGAAATAGGAGAGTTACTGCTTAATAGGTACAGAGTTTATTTTTGGGGTGATAAAAAATTTTAGAAATAGATAGTTGTGGCCGGGCATGGTGGCTCATGCCTGTAATCCCAGTACTTTGGGAGGCAGAGGCAGGTGGATCACATGAGCCC
This sequence comes from Nomascus leucogenys, assembly GCF_006542625.1. Lineage (NCBI taxonomy): Eukaryota > Metazoa > Chordata > Mammalia > Primates > Hylobatidae > Nomascus > Nomascus leucogenys. The sequence continues at coordinate 54,902,731 of NC_044387.1, read as the reverse complement.
AGGAGTTCGAGACCAGCCTGGGCAACATGGCGAAACCGTGTCTCTAAAAAAAATGCAAAAATTATCTGGGCATGGTGGTGTGTGCCTGTAATCCCAGCTGCTTGGGAAGCTGAGGTGGGAATATCGCTGAGAGTGGGTGGCAGAGGTTGCAGTGAGCTGAGATCACGCCAGTGCACTCCAGCCTGGGTGACAGAGTGAGACCCTGTGTCAAAAAAAAAAAGAGATAGTGGTGATGGTTGTATGACATTATGAATGTACTTAATGCCACTGAATTGTTCATTGTATAATGCATTGAAATTGATTTAATGCATTGCATTTAAATGGGTGAGTTGTATGCTATGAGTTTAGCTATCTCAAAGAAGCTAAATTTAAAAACCAGGGCCAGGCATTGTGACTCAAGCCTGTAGTCCCAGCACTTTGGGAGGCCAAGGCAGGTGAATCGCTTGAGCTTATGAGTTCAAGACCAGCCTGGACAACATGGCGAAACCCCATCTATCTCTACAAAAAATACAAAAATTAGCCAGGTGTGGTGGCACACACCTGTAGTCCCAGCTACTTGGGAGGCTGAGGCAGGAGGGTTGCTTGAGCCTGGGAGGTGGAGGTTGCAGTGAGCCCAGGGAGCCTGGGCGATAGAGCCAGACCTTGTCTCAAAAGAAAAACAAAAACAAAAAACAAAACAAAACAAAAAACCAAATGAGTGGAGTTCGTGGGTCGGAGTCCTGAGGCCTCAGTAAAATGGGAAGAAGGGAAAGTCATCTTAGGGGAGATGAAGGCCACGGTGTGTCTGATTTTGCAAATCATGACTGGCTGCCCATGTCCCTTCCCTGTGGACATTTTCCCTTTTGGGAGATTCGAGCCCCACTCCTAGGCTGACTTGCTGTGTGCCCTTTGCTGAGTTGTACAACCTCTCTGAGCCTCAGTTGTCTCATCTATATATCAATCTATTTGCTTCAGGCTAACCGTTTGCTGGGCTCAGGGTCAGACATTTGCTCTGAATCTTTCTTTCAGTCCTCACCCTATTTGAAAGGAGAACACAGGGGCCCAGGGAGGGTGGGAGCCTTGCCGGGAGCTCCTAGAGAGTATGGCTGAGACAACCTGAGAGCTTGGCCTGGGGCTGGCCCAGGGTTTGCCTCAGTCCTCATCTCCCACTGGCCCTGAGAACTCCTTACCCAGCCCCGCTCCCCTCCCCTTTGCGTCCGTTTGGAGTTGGTCACGGATTTTGTTCCTTCTGCAAATGATCTCCATGTGTCAGGGATTGGGTTTCCCCTCGTCTGGCCCTGTCTCTCTTGGGACCCCAGGCCCCCCACGGGCTGATGCAGCCGGACGGGGCCTCCCCAGCAACTCCATGGCTCATTCTGATCCTGAGATGGGGCCCAGGCAGGATGGGGCCTGGGCATCTGGTTTAACCATCAGAGCAGGGGCTTGTTTCGGTTTTAATGACCCATGGAGCCCTCGGGAGAGGGAGAGGGAGCCGACTGGCAAACGGGGTGCAGAGAGGCAGCAGGGCCGATGGGAGAGCGGAACTGAACAAACAAATACCGGAGCGTTAATGGGGGACTCTGCGGCCGAGAAGTCACACTCACACTCATGCACGTGTGTAAGCACACACATGCACACATGCTGATGGAAAAGCCACCTTGCACACACCTACTTGCAGACGTTCCTGCCTCCTTCACCCTAGCCGTCTAAATGTCATGCTGGTCTCCGCACATTCTCAGTGCCATCCAGCCCCTCAGCCTTTGCCTAGGCCAGCTCCTCCACCTGGAATGCCATCCCTGCAAATGCCAGTCCTGCGGTTTGCGATGCCTGTGCTTCAGGGAACCCTTCCCTGATCCCACCTCCCCACCACCAGAGGCGGGGCCCCTCCTCCTCCTCCTCAGGCCTGTGGGTTGGGGAGAAGCCGCAGACAAGCTTCTGCTCAGCTGTGCGGGTGCCCTGTGATCTTGGGCAAGTCCCTTCCCCATCCCGGAGCCTGAGTTCCCAGTGCTCCATCTGGAAAAAGGCAACTCCACACCTCCTGCCTTCCTGGGTTCTCGCAACCGCCTTACTGTGATTGTCCCCATTTTGAGGCTGAGAAAAGAGAGGTTCAGAGAGGTTTAGTAAGTAGTCCAAGGTCACCCAGCTGGTTATCAGGAGACTGGGTGAAACCCTAGTACCTATGCCTTCCCCCACTTCTGTTGCTGAGAACGGTCAGATCAGCCCAGGAGTCAGACAGACCTGTGCTGACTGCCCCTTGGGCAGAGTCAACTGGACCCTCATTGTTTCTCGGCTCCCCCTTCGCTGTTATTCTGACAGGGGCATGTGATTGACAAGAGCTCATTTGCTCCCAGCCCAGCCAGGGGGCCCTGAGCATCTGCCAACCCCTCTCCAGGCCTCAGCCTCCTCATCTGCAGGTGGAGAAGAGTATTCCTGCTCTCTTGACCCTACCTGCCATGCTGGGTGGTAGCTGGGGTGGCAGTAGGTGCTTCCAGGTCTCAGCAGAGGAAACTGAGGCTCAGGAAAGCCAGGGCAGGGCTGGGATTCAAACCCATGCTTTGGACTTCGTGCCTGGCTTTGCCCATTGACCCCAGACTGCCTTCTGCCTCTAACTGGCAGGTGCAAACCAAGCCTGGGGGATGCCATCCACCTTGTTAACCCCTTTACTAATCCGGGCTTTGGAGGGTTTATCAGAATAAGCATGAGGGCTGGGAGGGTTTGGGAAGGTGGTCTGGGGAGGGAAAGACACACTGGGGACTTGGGGCTCCATGGATCTTTCTGCCCAACTCCCAAGTTCATTTCATCTGTCACATGGGCATACTGTTACTGCCTGCTTTGTAGGTGTTGGTGAGGATAAAGAGGAGTTAGTGGTAAATGGTGCCTGGCCTATCCACGCTTCATGGAAGCGTTGGCTCGTTACCAGCATCAAGTGTTAGCATTATTTATTAATCATCGGCTTGGAATGACATGTGTTATGCACCGGGGCTGCCTTTTTAGCAAAGACCTAGTTCATTGTTACAAGGACTTGGGGTTGACTCAGGGTATGGCAATGGCCTTGGCCTCTCCAAGCCTCAGTTTCTGCATCTGTGAAATGGAGGTGATACCCCCAGCCTCCCTCACCCATCTTTTGCAAACATAGTCTCTAGCTGTTCCAAGCTGCCAGATGCCAGATCTGCTCAGAGGCCCACATAGGTCTCTCAGCTCATCTCTGACAGCAAGTCTCCACCCCAGGGCCCAGGGAGGCCCAGGAGGCCAGCTTCTCCAGGGTGAGTGGTGGGTACTATTAGACTTCAGTGCCTGGTTTCTCTAACTGCGGGGCTGGCTATGGCCAGGCTGATCCTCCATCTAGACTGAAAATACCTGTGCAAATCCCTCTTGTAAAATCCTCAGCCCCCTCCCGTGGGGCCTCCTGGGGACATGCCAGAGGTTAAAATAAGACCTGAAGTTAGCAGAGGCCTGTCCCCGGCTGCCACCTGATTCTACCAGTCCCTCAGGGACTTGGTGCTCCTGGCACAGACGGATTCTGATATGACTGTCAGCAGGCAAGTGCCAGGCTGAGCCATCTCCAGTCCCCGAGGAGTTTTAGGATGCAGATTCCCTGGCCTGACTCCATGAGGTAGAGTCAGTGGCTCGCGGTGGGGCCCAGGGAAACTGTGTTTTATAAAACTCTCAGGGGTTGTGCTGACAGCTAGTGTTGGATGTCCATGTTCCACCGCCATTGATATCGACTTATGCTTGCTTATTCATGCCTTTGTCTCCTTTTCAGTGGTGCTGGGAGCCTCTGAGGGCAGGGCTTGGTTTTCTGTCTGTCTGAGCAAATGCTGGGTGAAATGATGAATGAATGAATTAATGAATGAATGAATGGATGAATGGACAAATGAATGACTGGATAAGCAGCTCCCTGGAGAATTTTGGACCTTCCTTGCCACTGATGGGGGTGAGAGCTTTGGGGCTGATATTCCCCTGGATACCTGAGCTCAGTTTAGAGGCAGGAGGAGGCATTTTTTCAGATTGCTTGGAGCCCCCTCCTCCAGGCAGCCTTCCCTGATGCCTTCCCCATCTGCTGTGCCCCACATCCCCTACTTTCTCACCCATCTCATGCCCTTTCCTTGTTTGTTTCCCTCTGCCCAGGACCCACCTTATGCCTGACTCAGGATGCTGTCAGTAACTGTTGAATGACCAAGCAGATGAATGAATGAAGTATCCCTAAGACCAAATCTCTCCTTGGCTTTGCCTTCCAATAAAGGGAAGTCTTGGAAGAAGATGCCCCTCTCTTGCCACACTCTGCCTCCCCAACCTTTGTCTTTACTCCAGTCCTGCCACATTTTTCAAGTTCTCTCCATTTTCTCCAGCCACCAAGCCTTTGCACCTGCTGTTCCTTGTACCTGAAACTCCCTCTGCCCTTGCTAATTCCTCCTTCTCCACATCTTTGCTTCAATGTTTTGGCTGTGTGTTGCCCTGATTGCCCCCCCAAAGCCCCATGTTCTTGCCAAAGCTGCCACCTTCCTTCCTACTTAAAGTGTGAGCTCCTTGATGCTGAGGCCGTATCAACTTCATTTCTGCTTCTCCAGCACCCAAGCTGGGAATGTTTGTTGAATGAATACATAACCTTGTTAAAAAGCCTCAGCTGTGCTTTCTAAAAATATTAGTTCTAAATCCCAGTATGGCTGGGGGACCCAGGCTGAGGATCCCAGAGATGGGTGAGGCGTGGAGGGTGCAGATGTGTCTCTAGGGCAGGGCCTTTGACAGGTCCTGCCAGGCCTGGAAATGCTGGCCCATCGCCCAGGACCAGAGACCACTTTTCCACTGAGCAGTGGCTCTCTGGCCTGAGGCTGCACTGACATTCCCAGCGCCAAGCTGTCCATCTCTCCCAGAGTTTAGAGTGGAGCTGAATTGGCTGGAAGTCAGGTAGTGAGGGGTGGAGAAGCAGAGGATGAGCCTGCTGTGTGAAGCTCCAAAGGGAGGCTGAAGAGAGAGAGTTATGGGCTCGGCCCCCACCTGCCCTTGAAACATGGAGGAGCAGCACCCAGGAAAAGCTCTTGGTAACTTCTCAGGCCCATGTGAATGTCAGGGGTTATGATTATCATAAGGTGACCCATTCTCATGGCCTGACCATCTTTCTGAGCGATGATGATGATGGTAGTATCTCCATTGATTGACAGCTCATGAGTGCCTGGTCTAGGGCTGAATGCCGGGGAGGTGGAGAAAAAGAATAACACACCAACCACACTGATTGTGTATCTTGAATGTGCTGGGCACTCTTTTAATTGCACTTTCTATATGACCTCATTTAAACCTCTTGAGTTTACCAGTTTACCAATGAGGCAACTGAGGCCAAGAGAGGCTAAGAGAGTCTCTTAAGGTCACAGAGCTGGGAACAGACAGAGGCAGGATTTGTCTCAGGGCCCCTGTGCCTTTGACCACGATAATATGTGGTGTCTGGGTTGGTCATAGCCCCTGCATTGAGGGGGCCAGGCACTCCCACACTAAACTCTCAAGCTCCTGCAGCTCTTTCGTTCCAGCAGGTGCACGCATGCCTTCGTGTCTTCTCTCACACTTATTCAATCAACAAACATTTGTTGGTACCTACTATGAGCCAGGACTGTTCTCGGCATTGGGATATGGACAAAAGTGCCCCATGCAGAGAAGATGACTTTAGAGCTTAGTTATACTCTGGTACGTGCCTAAAGGCAAAGACCAGGTAAATGCACTCACCGTGTGTGTGTGTGTGTGTTTATGTGTGTGTGTGTGTGTGTGTACTTGTGCAAAATCAGGGAAGGCTTCCTGGAGGAAGTGATGTTGAAATCAGGACCTGAAGGAGGAGTGGGAGAGAGAGGGAGCTGGTGAGGGTGCAGCGGCAGGGGGACAGGAGAAGCTCACATGGGCTGGATGATTGGGTTCATCCCACCCCCAGGCCTTCGCTTGGTGTGTTCCTCTGTCTGTGACACTTTTCCCTCTTCTTCATATCACTCCTGCTTCCTTTCCAAGTCTCAGGTGAGACATTGCCTCCTCCAGGAAGCCTTCCTGATGGTCCCTTGGCTGGGTCAGTGGCCTCCTCTAGGTCCCCACAACTCCCTGTGCCACCTGAATTGCTTACTAGGCTGTGAGTTCCCAGAGGGCATGGCCGGGTCTGGCTCCTGTCAGTGCAAAGGGGGTGCCCAGTGAGTAACTGAATAAATGAGGGAGTGAGTGAAACTGCTCTCCACTCTGCTGTGCTGATGGTGAAGGCTGCAGAGCCTGGTGCCTGCCCAAGGGATCCACAGACGCAGCTCCCTTCTGCCCCCAAATGGCTCCACCCAGGGAATTCCCTCAGACCTAGCTGATGATCCCATGTGGACCCACATAGGACCGGGCAGGGGAATTGATCCCATCTTTCAGGGCCAGGCTTCATCCAGTGTGCCAACTGCTTTTGATCTGATCTTCTCTTCGGCTGTTTAAAACTTCTGCCAGGATACACACATATGTTCCCACAAAGACACACCCAGACACGGACACACGTACAGGTACATGCACCCACAGACACGGACACACGCACAGGTACACACATGACAGACGTGGACACACGCACAGGTACACGCACCACAGACGTGGACACGCGCACAGGCACACGCACCACAGACGTGGACACGCGCACAGGCACACACACAGGTACACACACCCCCACACAGACATGGACACACACGAACACAAATTCAGACAAATACACATGACACACACCCAAAGACACACATGTGGACATGCACACACATATGGATGCATATACGTGGAAACACACAGACATGCACAGACACACATGGGCACACACAGAATACACACACACAAATACACACATTTATGAGCTCTGAAGCAGGAGGGCCACCATTACGTCTTCCCCAAGGTTGTTGTGAGGGTTAAATGAGCCAAAGTGATGAAAGTCCAGCTTCCTGCAGGCTCCGAGTAAGTGCTCAAGGCCGGTATCATGGGCGTGGGACCCGTGCAGTCATGCAGGACCTTGAGCACAGAAGGGCCCACGCTTGGTTTAATGCTCTCCTGTCACCATGTTGAAATCCTTAATATTCGAACAAGAGGCCCTGCATTTTTATTGTGTGAGTCCTGTGAGTTAGGAGTTGGCGTTGTGTGTGTTCCTAGTTTAACTGGCAGCCTGGAAACACCGATGGAGAGTCCACATGAACCCTGACTTCTGTAGGATTGTTTGAAAGGCAATGAGGCCGGCCAGGAAGGGTGCAGAACGCTGGGCTTGAAGGCTGGGGTGGGGAAACCCTGGCAGCCCAGACATTGCAGATCGGTTTGTAGCAAGCACCGTGTATATTCAGAGCAACAAAAAGGTGAGTTCGTGAGCAAAGAAGGTGGGGATGTGGGACCTCTGGGATCCAGTCCTGGCTTTGCCAGCGACCCCGATGACTGGCTGCATCTTGCTGTGCCTCAGTTGTCCCCATCTCTGCACCAGGCACTACCAGTGGATGGACCAGTCTGGATATTGGGGTCCCATCCCTGCTCCGGCTGTCCACCTCCTCAATCCAGAGACTGAGACCTGATGACATCTACTTCATTAATCCACTCGCAGCATCTTCTCCCCAGTTCAGCTGAGCAGAGATCAGCTGGCTGGCTGGAAGGCTGGTTATCTGGTGCAGAGCAGGTGGAGGGGCCGCACTCGGGGCCGACTGGCCGCCTGGTTTGTATTTTTAACACCCGGCTCTCGGGCGGTGACAAGGTGTCTGCTAAGTGAGGTAATAGGCAATTGAGTGGGTTCCGCTTTGCCGAGGGCCCTCATAAATCATGTCTGTCAGGGGCCTGTGTCGTAGTCCAGGGCAGCGCTGCGCGTCGGCAATTAGCCAGCCTGTGACCGGTGACTGGACTGCAGCCCTCTAGTCCAGCAGCACGGCCCTGGCAGGGCCTGAGGGGGGCTTTGGCCTCTGCCCCTCCTCTCTGTCCTCCCAGCCTTCTCCAGCTCAGCCTCAGACAGATGAGGAGGGACTGACAAGGAGCAGGAGTAGTCCTGGGGCTGCTCAGGAGGTTTTGAGTGGCCTTGGCAAGTGGCTGTCTCTGGGCCTCAGTTTCCTCATCTGCAAAGTGGGTGCAATAATGACTGCTTGAGGACTAATGAGTGAAATTGACAAGGAGAGCACACATCTTAAGGTAAGGAAGCCTCAGTGAGTGACAGTGATGATTGATGATGTTAATAAACACTCTGATGGCGCTTGCGTGGTGCCAGCACTGTTTATTCTAAGCACTTTGCATGTATTCACTCGCAGAGTCTCCATGCCTATTCCTCTTCAAGCCACGCTTCCCTACTTCCAATGCTTCCTTTACGGAGGGGACCCATGGTAAAGGCTCAGGTTCAGGCATATTTCTAGGTGGTGTCACCACAGGTGATTTTTATCTTATTATTTTTATATCATTTCGTTCTTCTAAATTTGTCTTTCACCAAGTGTGACACCAGGGCTGGAGGAGAGAAGCTCCCTAAGCATGGAGGCTGAGGCTTGAGGTCTACACAGAGTGGTGCTCCTGGGCCTGGGGACTCCAAGGCAGGAGGCAAAGCCCCCAAGTCCTTTGTTAAATACACACGCTGGCCCAGAGGGAGAAAAATGCCACATGGAGCCACACACACACACACACACACACACACACACAGACATGCATACTCACATATACACACACTCACATACACACATTAAAATACACACAAATATACACACTAACATATACACACATATACACACATTCATATATACACACACCTACACACATGCATACTCACATATACACACACAATCATATACACACATATACACACATACACACTGAAATATACACAAACATGCACACATGCATATATACACATATTTACATATACACACTCACATACACACATGCATACTCACATATACACACAATCACATCTACATACATACATACTAAAATACACACTGAAATGTACACAAACTTACACACATATACACACATGCATATATACACATTTACATATACACACATGCAGTTACATATACACACACTCACACACATGCATACTCACATATACACACACAATCACATCTACACACACACATCTACACACATACACACTAAAATACACACAAACTTACACGCATATACACACATTCATAGATACACATATGTACATATACACGCATGCAGTCACATATACACACACTCACATGTATACACACTAACATACACACACTAAAATACACATCCAAATATACACACACTAACATATACACACATTCACATACACACACTACCATATACACACATTCACATACACACACTAACATATACACACATTCACATACACACACTAACATATACACACATGCACACTCATATACATACATACCCACACACTCACATGTACACATATATTCACATATACACACACCCCACATGCACACTCCCTTCCAGGCCAGCTTATAAGAGCTTAGAAACAGAGACCCCACACGCCTCCCATTTTGCGAATGATTCTTAACACCTACTGTGTGTCTGGCATGGGAGTACAGAGTCATCTAGATACAGAGAAATCTCTGCCTCAGGCACATGGACCCCCTGAAACTGCATAATTGCAAACAGAGTCTTACCTCCACAGTCCCCCGAAAAAACACAGGCAGGAAGGCCCTTTCCCCTCTACACCACCCTCTCTGGTTGCGAAGCTTTCATGCCTGCTGCCTGGGGTGGTGGGAGGTGGGTGGGGGTTCAGATGGCATTGATGGCGGCAGTGTCCTCCAGGGCCCCCAGGCCTCCTCATGATCCCCAGATGGGAATCCTTTGGTTGCCAGCAGCCCTGTCCCCTGTCTTCCCTCCACCCACCCCCCCGCCCTGCTCGCCTGACCAGCCTTTGTGATGGGGGTTGGGAGCAGGGGGAGGCCCCAAGAGAAGACTCTTCAAAGAAAGTCCCTGGCCCCTCTCCGCCCTGCTGCGTTCAGAGCCTCTGGAGTGGCTCCCCCTGGGGGGCCTGGCCTGGTTAGAATAGGGGCCTGAGCAGGCCTCCAGGTGGCTTAGAGGGATGAAGGATGCTCCACTTGAGGGGGACACACGGATCCCAGCAGGACAGCATTTCCTAAATATTTTCTGCCCCTTTTGGGGACCAAGCAACAAAGTCCAGCCTCCAGGCTCATGCGGGGCCCACCAGGTGCACCGTCCTCTGTCCGGGCTGAGTACACCCACGGGCAGCTCTGGGGTGGGGGGTTGGGGCACAGGGCCGTGGAGACCGCCATCTGCACGGCTTTCTTGGCTGCCTCCCCTCCCTGGGGGTCGAGAGGGGCCGGGATCGATGCCGGGCCCAGCTGCCCAGCGGCGCCCCCATCCCGAGCCGGCCTGGCTTGGGTCTAATTGATTACACTGGGGCGTCTGTGAGGGCCCAGGTGGCAAGGCCCAGGCAGCCTCTGGCTCCCCTAAGGCACGGCCTGGCTGGGGACAGGGGTGTGGGAAAGAAAGAAGGCATGGGGCGGGGTGTCTGTGAGTCCCAATTAAGCCACGAGTGGCACAGCCTGGGCTGCCCCTAATTTGGTTTGGGATAATGAGCCAGGGAAATTGGCTCCTGTCTGACTGGAGTTTAAGCCCCATCTGGGCTGGGCCCTGGGAATAGCCTCTTCAGCCCCTGCCCTGTGGATTAGGAGAGGGGGTGGAGCCGGCTCCTCTGGTGGGCACAGCTCTCTACAGTGTGCAGACACTTTCTCCTGTGTGTTATCAATGGCATATTTTTTGGGGGATGGGGGCAATTACTATTACTGCTCCATTTTACAGATGGGCAAATTGAGGCCTAGAGAGGGGAAATGAAGCCTCCCAGTTCATTCCTGGCTGGATCCAAGACTTGAACCCAGATTTTCTCCTTTTTCTTTCTGATATATATAAGAATATATATCAGAAAGAATTTTATATATATATATGTACATTCTTATATATATAAGAATTATATATAAAATATATAAAAATATATTTATAAATATTTAAATATATAAATATAGATATAATATGATATAATAAATAAATATATATTATATATAATTATATAATATATTATATATTAATATTATATATAATATATAATATTATTATAATATATATTCATATATATTCATATATATATTCTTATATATCTATATATACATGTATTCTTTTTTTCTGGTTTGCCCAATTTAGCAAATAAAGACACAGGAGGCCAGGCGCAGTGGCTCATGCCTGTAACCCCAGCACTTTCGGAGGCTGAGGCGGGTGGATCACGAGGTCAGGAGATGGAAAGCATCCTGGTTAACACGGTGAAACCCTGTCTCTATTAAAAAAATACAAAAAATTAGCCGGGCGTGGTGGCGGGTGCCTGTAGTCCCAGCTACTTGGGAGGCTGAGACAGGAGAATTGCTTGAACCCAGGAGGCGGAGGTTGCAGTGAGCTGAGATCACACCACTGCACTCCAGCCTGGGCGACAGAGCAAGACTCCGTCTCAAAAAAAAAAAAAAAAGACACAGGACTTTCAGTTAAATTTGAATTTCGGATAAATAATATATAAAATTAGTATGTTTCTCGTGAAATATTTGGGATATCGTCATAGAAAATCTAATTTGTTCTGTTTGTTACCTGGCAACACTAGCCATTATTCTTTAGGGCCTTGGCGGAATCTGGGGATAGAGGAAACAAACTTTGGAGCCAGTCAGACCGGTTCAAACTGGTTTTGCCACTTTCCTCCCATGTGGTTGCAGTAGACAGAATAATGCCCCATCTCCCAGCTGCAAGATGTCCACGTCCTAATCCTTGGAACCTGTAATGTGTTACCTTATGTGGCCAAAGAGACTTTGAAGTTAAGGATCCTGAAATAGAGAAATTATCCTGGATTATCCGGGTGGGTCAATGTCATCACAAGGGTCCTTATAAGAGGAAGGCAGGAGGGTCAGAGTCAGAAAAGGAGATGTGACGATGGAAGGAGGAGGGAGTGATGTGCTTTGAAGATGGAAGAGGGAACCATGAGCCAAGGAATGCTGGTGGAAGCTGCTTTCCTAGAAGTTGGAAAAGGCAGGGAAATGGATCCTGTCCTAGAGCCTCCAGAAGGAATGCAGTCCTGCCAGCATCTTGATTTTAGTCCCTGTGTTAGTCTGTTCTTGCGCTGCTATAAAGAAATGCCTGAAGGCCAGGTGCGGTAGCTCACGCCTGTAATCCCAGCACTTTGCAAGGCTGAGGCAGGCAGATCACCTGAGGTCAGGAGTCCGAGACCAGCCTGGCCAACGTGGTGGAACCCCGTCTCTACTAAAAATACAAAAATTAGCTGGGTGTGGTTATGCATGCCTGTACTCCCAATTACTCAGGAGGCTGAGGCAGGAGAATCGCTTGAACCTGGGAGGCGGAGGTTGCAGTGAGCCAAGATCACACCACTGTACTCCAGTCTAGGTGACAGAGTGAGACTCCATCCCAAAAAACAAAAAAAACAAAACAAACAAACAAACAACAAACCCGAAATGCCTGAGACTGGGTAATTTGTAAAGAAAAGAGGTTTAATTGGCTCACAGTTCCGCAGGCTGTAAAGGAAGCATGGTAGCTTCTGCTTCTTGGGAGGTCTCGGGAAACTTACAATCATGGCAGAAGGCGAAGGGGAAGCAGGCATGTCTTACAAGGCTGGAGCAGGAGGACAGGAGAGATTGGGGAGGTGCCATACACTTTTCAACAATCAGATCTCATGAGAACTCACTATCACCAGAACAGCACTAGGGGGATGGTGCTAAACCATTAGAAACTGCCTGCATGAGCCAATCACCCTCCACCAGGTCCCACCTCCAGCACTGGGGATTACAATTCACTGTGAGATTTGGTGGGGACACAAAACCAAACCATAGCAGCCCTGCAGGGCTCATTTTGGAATTCTGATCTGAACTATAAGGTACTTTGTGGTGTCTCATGCCACTATATTTGTGATTTGTTACAGCAGCAATAAGAAACTAATACAGTGGACTTGGGTGAGTTGCTTAAGCTCTGGGCCTCCGGTTTTTCGTCTGTAAAATGGGGATGGTCCTTTCTTCTGCACGGGGTGGATCTGAGGTTTCTCCCGGGCAGAGCAGTCAGTTGTTCTCCTTGCCTGTGGTTGGTGTAAAACCTCACCGGTATCCTGAAGGCCCAGCTGCAGCCTCCTTCCTTGTTTAGCTTCAGATCTCTGGAGGGAGCCAAGGAGCAGACCTCCCTTTCCAGGGGATGAGCTGAACCCTGATTCCACAAACCAGGGCACAGAGCATCTCCAAAAGCTGCTCTTCAGAGACCAAAGATCATGGGACCAGGGTCTTGACAGACCTCCTAACTCTGCCATTTCTCAGCTGTGAGGTCTTGGATAAAGAAGCCACATTTCTGCCTCAGTTTCCTCAATGGGGCTCAGGGTGCCTCCACCTTTCAGGGCCCTTTTGAGGAAGAAATCAAATGCAATCCCAGGCCCATACATGGGAGGGGCCAACAAGCAATCATGAGCACTCCAATGCGCTCCCATTTAACGGATGATGAAACCAGTGTTGAACGGGAGTGACTGAACATCACACAGTGTGCGGTTGTGGATGGCAGGCCCTGGATTGGACCCTGAACTTCCTGATGCAGCCCTGTCTGTTCTTGTAGGACCTGCCTCTCCCTTTTGTTGTTGGTTAGGGGGGCTCTAAGGGGGTCTTTTAAACCTCGGGGGAACAAGTTTGTTAAAAGCAAAAAGAAAGAGTACCTCCTAAATTAGACTGAAGGGCACAGCTCTGAGATGTGCCTCTGATTCGGGGTGTAGCAGGTGGTGAGTCTGTGGGCACCCAAGTGGCTGTGGACCCTGTCATGAGGCTCAGGAGGTGGGCTCGTTCTCACGAGGAGCAGCTGTGCTCCTAACGTGCCCCATGTCCTCCTGGGGAGTGAATTTAGAGCCAGAAAACTGCACAGCCTGCTACACTCCTGCCTGGACTAGACTCTCCTGTGGGGCTCAGCCTCTCCCTCCCTACCCTGCTGGATTCCAGAGCCCTCCCTCCTTCTCTGGGATACAGATCTCAGAGGCCTTCCCCTCACCCCCATATCCTGGTTCACAGATGGGCAAACAAGCTAGGAGTGGTGAAGAGACTTTCCTAGGGCCACTCAGCTAAAAGGTGTTGGGAAAAGAATGATACCCAGGACTTCTGGGCGGGCCCCACATTGACTCACCCCTACCAAGAAGGTCAGGTGATAGAGTCAGGTGATAGCAAACAAGGCCTCTGAAGCCACGCTGTCCGGTTCAAACCTCATCCCTGTTTGGCACTAGCTGTGTGACCTCAGGCAAATCACCTAACCTCTCTGAGTCTCTGTTACCTCATCTGCAAAATGGAGTTGGTGATAACAATTGGACCTACTTTGAGGACTGTCAAAGGAATTAAATGAACTAATAGATGTGAAGTGCTTGGAATGGGGACTGATAGGTAAGAAACTCCCCTTTGAGCACTGATACCCTTATATTGATTTCAGGGCAAGAGACATATACTATTGGTGAGACCAGGGTGACTGTTCATTGGCACATTGAACATGGCAGTAAATAACATCAAACCCCAGTGAGAAATATATTCCTGGGTTACATTCACATTCAGTCCTTTGAGTCATTGTCTAGGTGAAGGCGAAATTCTCAGGTGGGTGCTATCTCGGCTCTCACACTTGCTCATTTTCCTTTTTAACCAAGAGGGGCCGAGCTGCAGGCTGGAGATATGGCAGGCAGAGATGACTGGCTAGAAACTCCTAACACATCTTTAGTGAGCTCATTTCTTTCGGGGTTACTTATATTTTGTCACAATTGACACTGATTTCCCACATCATATGCTGCTGATACTAAATGTTCTTTCAAAACAAACTGACTTGAGGACCAAGGCCATGTTGTGGAGGAAGGACATGTGCCCACAGCCTGAATGTCCCTGTGCAGCCAAGGGTGGGCTTCTCAGTCTTGTATGACCGTGTGACATGAGTCAGAAGACTGGAGAGGGACTCTGGGCACGGTGACTCACGCCTGTAATCCCAGCCCTTTGGGAGGCTGAGGCAGGAGGTTCACTTGAGGACAGGAGTTCAGTACCAGCCTGGGCAACATAGCAAGACTCCATCCCTACAAAAATAACAATGAAAAAATTAGTTGGGTGAGGTGGTGCACACCTGTAGTCCTAGCTACTGGGAGGCTGAGGCTGAAGGATCACTTGAGCCCAGGAGTTGGAGGCTACAGTGAGCTATGATCGTGATGCTATTGCACTCCAGCCTGGGCAACAAAGCAAGACCCTGTATCAAAAAAAAAAAAGACAGAGAACATTGGAAAGGGAATTGCCAAAGATACTTACAAAATTGAAATAAAAAATCTTTTTTGGGCTGGGAGCAGTGGCTCACGCCTGTAATACCAGCACTTAAGGGAGGCAGAGGTGCGTGGATAACGAGGTCAAGAGATCGAGACCATCCTGGCTAATGTGGTGAAACCCCCATCTCTACTAAAAACACAAAAAAATAACCAGGCGTGGTGGCATGTGCCTGTAATCCCAGCTACTCAGGAGGCTGAGGCAGGAGAATCGCTGGAACCCAGGAGGCGGAGGTTGCAGTGAGCAGAGATCTCGCCACTGCACTCCAGCCTGGGTGCTAAAGCAAGACTCTGTCTCAAAAAAAAAAAAAAAAGTCTTTTTTGTATAATTTCTGTCTTGGATTTTGTGTGCCTATATATGTGACATGGGTGATTGTTTTATGAGCTGACCCATTTTCAAGAGCTCATTGTTGGGTTCTGGAAACACCAGAGGAGGGAATTTGTTTCTCCAAAGGAGCCTCCAAAAGAAAATTATTCCTGATTTTGCAGCTGTGAGGCCTCCTTTTTCCTCATCTCCTGCTCCATAGAAAATGGCCTTTAACTGTGCCTCCAATATCTTGGGAACTGTATCATACTTTCATTTCTTAAGACTCAGAAACTTCTTAACTTTCTCCTCTCTAGTCTAAATAAACCCAGTCCCACTGCATACCCACCTTCCCTGCTAGTGAAAGTCCATTTTGGCCCAATTATTTCTGGAGGGCAATTTATAAGTAGACATCCAAAGCATCATTTATAAGCCTCTATTTATCTCTCTGCACAGCCATTCTGCTTCTAGGGTTCCATCTTTAAGGAATAAATGATCACACATCACATAACGATTCAGTGGTAAAAGTATATTAATCACAGCAAACATCTAGAAGTAACCCAGCTGCCCAACCATAGCAGGTTGGTTAAATGAGGAATGCTACATCCCCACAATGGAATATGATACGGTCAACCCATTAGCAGAATGTAGTGAAAGAATGTCAGTGTCAGCTCATCAGGGGCAAGGGTTTTGTTCATCCACTTGCTTTTTTACTGCTATATCCTCAGAATCTAGAATAGTGCCTGGCATACAGTAGGTGCTCAATAAAAAATTGTTGTGGATGAGTGAATAAATGAATGCTTAACAGCAGGGAAAGATCATTTTGCTATAGTCAAATTATCCGTGTGATCCTATTTTGTGTAAATATGCATAATGTAGGGATAGACAAAAAGTTTAAAGGTAATAAAATGATAAGCTTGGTGATTTCCAGGCTTGCTGATTTTAGGCAATTTTCCTTCATGATGTTCCAGTTATTGGTGTTTCCCAAAATTTATTCAATAAAAGAATTCAATCAGTTGAAATAAGAAAACAGTGCAAGTGATTTCTTTTCGAAATTGTGAAACTGCCTGTGAGATTGTGATGATGCAGCCCTCAGAGCCCTTTTGATGAAAACATCTCTAGTGCATAGATTCAAAATTCTCAAAACTCTCAGATCACAGTTCCTGAGAACATGTGGCTCAAAGTTCCAGGGGCCACATACAGGTCTGTGCTGTCTGGCTCTGGTCAGGGCTGAACAAAGCTCCATGACCAAGATGTCAAATCTGGAATTTTAATCCATGACAAAGCAGGAAATTTTCTCATGTTTCACTGTGGAAATCCTGGACTCTGCGCACCAAGGGGCCTGCCCTCCCCTAATCATCCATTCTGGATGGGACATTGAGGATCCAGGTGGATCAGCTTGGCCTGGTCTGCTACCCACCTCTGATCCTCCAAAAACTGGGGTTGAGGCTAAGACCCCTGATGTCCTGGAGGGTCCTCTAAGATCCACAGAAGAGGATGCCCAGGGGCTGGGCTGGGGGTGGGGTTAAGCCTGATAATGGCTGAAAATGATTTGTAAACAAACAAACCAACCAACCAACAAACAGAAACGTTATCCAGTGTTGGTTAAAGGAATTCCAGACATCAGGGCATAAAGGGGAAGGGAGGTAGGGAGGTTTGGGCTTGGAGGGCTGAGGGAGAGAGGTATGTACCCCCTGATCTGACCTCATGTGAAGAAGGCTTTCTTCATTTGTGGGTAAAATCAGCCACACCAGACACTCTAGAAATTGCAAAGAAATGGGAAAAATGCCTTTTAATTTTATTCTTTTTCTGTCATTTGTCTCCCGTCTTGGGATTTGAACACACGAAGGTAGAAAACAGTGATGTCTCATTGCACCCATGTTTGACTCGACTGCATGCGGGTCTCATCGCGTGGCCTTCCTAGGAAATTTGCAAGGGCCATTTGGGTGACACGCACTGACTTTAGAAACCAGCCTCCCCCTTAAAGGATGGGGGCCCCAGAAAACTTCCCTGGCCTCTCCACGCCCACATCATGGCCTTGTGACAAGTCTCTGGGCCGACCCTCAATTAACTTGTGGGTCCTTGACCATAGAGGGCCACATAATTTATGATAGTGCAGCAGGTTGAATTTAGGCCCAAGTGCCCTGTTAGAATGTTAAGAGTGTGACTCAGGGTTCAAGTGATAGATTTGAGGGAGTCGGATGGCCATCTCTGTGCATGTGGCTGGGCCTAAGAATGCCCAGCTGCACTCAGTAAGAACCACGGACCTACCTGGTTAGCTCTGGAGATGTGGGGCTGCTGGCTACCCAGGGGGTTGGGAGCCCATGGTGGGACAGCAGGTTACTAGCCCCTGAAATCCTGGAACTGCTCCCTCGCTCAACAGATGTGCTTGGGATGACGCCCACCCTTCCCCACCACAGTTCGAGTGGGAGCCTTTGACCCTCCATCCCAGTGGCCTGGGCCCCCTTCCTCCCCACTGGGGTTGGGGGCAGGAGGCAACACTGAAACTTGCTTGTTATACAGAGCTGGTGAGCCTGTGTCATCGCTTGGGTGACACCCACCGTATGATGGAGAAGAATGACACCTGATTTCTCTTTAGGAACCAGGAAATCCATCCTTAACACATTAAAAATCTCACCCTCAGGGAAGATGCAACCCCACTCTGTTTCCTAGAAGTTCCATTCATTTCCTAGCCTGTTATTCTCTCTCCTTCCATCTTGCTGGTTCAGTCATGGGGATTCCACTGGTATTCTTATTTTATCTTGTTATCTGTGGCAATGTTGGTCAAGAAAAATCTTGGAGAATTCCAGGGATAAGACAGATGAGAAAGGGTGACCTGGCTGGGTTGGGATGTGGGGTGGGAACCCTCCTGCTCGGCTCCCTTCCAGTCATACTCCACAGAGATGCTTGAGGAGGCTTCATGGAACACCCAGCATTCCATGGCAGACAGTTTGAAAACTGCTGGTGAGAACTCTGACTCCCCTTCTGGGATTCAGCCTGGTCTGAGGGCTCGCTCTGCCCCGGGCTTGCCGTGTGGACCCGTTTCTTTCCTCTCTGGGCCTCCGTTTCTTCACTTACTACAGACTTGCAGAGTTCAGAGGGGCCAAGATGAAAAAACCCAAATTTCTCATCCAACGGCAAGGAAAACAGGAGGCCCACAAAAGAGTCTCTGCTTAGCCCAGGGCACACAGCCTCATCCCCGGGCAGCAAACGTCCCCGCTGGGGAGGTCAGGGCTGCTCCCCACATCAAGAGGAGATTCCTGTCTGTCCCAGGTGGGTGCCTTCCACACTGACCTCACCCGGCAGGACCCGAGCAGGCCAGACGTCGGCACGCACACTGGTTCCGCTCCCCTGAAGCCACAAGGGTGGTTTTCTTTCCCAGCTGGAAGGAGCAGCCCTCTTGGGGTATTTATTTTATTTCTATAAAAGTGGGAAGCAGCTCTCCAGGGCCCTGTTGATGGCTTGTCTGGCCGGAATGCCTTCCCTGCTATTTCGGGATTAAGACAGTAAATTCCTTCTCCAGGGTGTAATGGTGTAAACACCGGGCTCTCAGGGGAAGGTGGAACAGCCACTGGGCCCTACCCTGTGTCTGTGGCTCAGGCAGGGCCTGGGGAAGGGGCTGGGGCCTTGAGATGACCCCTACCCGCTCCCTGCCAGGGTCCGAGTGACCCGGGTGCCTTCCTCCCCACCGGGGCTGGAACCAGGATCAGCTTTGTTCTACTGGTGCCAAAGAAGGATTGGGAGCCCCCTTTGGGGAGTGGTGAGTGATTTCCCTCTCTGAACCTGGGTATCCCCCCTTCTCTAAAACACGAGTAATCACATGTGCTCGGCACTGTGCCAGGCCCATGGTAGGTGCTCTGTCCATCACAGCTCCAGTGACTTCACTTATTATTATTACCATAAAGTGTGGTTGAACAGGACACACTCCTTGCCTCCCAAGAAGTTGACAAGGAATAGGGGAGAGAGAGGAGGGCAGGACCAGCAGTTAGAGACATGAGTGCTAAACCCACTGGTGGTAGGTAACAGGGAGGGTGGGGTAGGCCAGGTGGAAAAGCGGGAGGGAAAGAAGGGTGCTCCAGGCAGAGGGAATGGCACAGGCAAAGGAAGGGAAGGGAAGCAGATCACCACTTGATCAAGCTTAGAAGGAAGTTCAGCAAGGCTGGGTGGCCGTGCCTGGGGGCAGTGGCGAGAGGAAAGCCCAGGGCATCCTTGGCGACCCCGTGAAACACACCCCTGTGAGTCACGGCAAGGAGTGTGCAGTTTCCCCAGAGATTTACACTGGGAGCACTGGATGATACCGTAAACCCAGACGACAATTGCCAATGTATGGCAAACTTGCTGGTATCGATGAGTGACAGAGGGCTGTACTTTGGGAACATTGAGGCTGGAGCAAGGGCCTGTGACACCAGGCGTGATTGAGTGGGGCATTCCAGCAGCCCTCAAGGCTGGAGGTAGAAGAGGCCAAGGGGAGGCTGAAGAAACAGCAGGTCAAGTGATGCGGTGACGTTAAGTGGAGAGCTGAGAGCAGCTCCTAATTTCTGACTCCGTGGTTAATGTGCCAGTTAAGTAGCTGTAATCAGTAGCAGCTGTGAAGGGGACCTGCAGGCTCCACAGAACGTCGCCAGGAACCAGGGATCCGGCTCAGGTTGTTGACTGGCAATCGGATTTCCTATTGTTGGGGTGGGTGAGCCGGCAGGAACAAGGTGCAGCCCCGGGCATGGCCTGTGGAGGTCTAGGATTGGAGGGTGGGGCAACCCCAAAGAAACAGAAACCTGGCCCAGGGAAGCTGCTCAGGAGCCTTAGTGGTGAGGGTCCCCTTGTGTGCACAGGGATTTTCACTGTAGTGCTCACGGGTCCTCTAGCGTAATGTGGTGGTGGTGGTGGTGGTGGTTCTGGGTTCTGAAGCCCTGGTGCATCCAATTCTTCCCACTTCTTGAAAACTAGTTGATCTTGGAAAAGTTCTTATTTTATCTGAGGGTATTCTGTGAAATAGGTTTGTCACGTTCCTCCCACCGACTATTATATTGGGAAAGGCACATGATAGGATTGCAGGCAAAGTGCCCTCACAGCTGTGTACATAGTAGGTGCCCAAGAGGTGTCAGCTGCACAGTAACAAGAGGACGATGGTCCTAAGGCACTGGCACTGTCTTTGCTCAATGCTTTGTCCGGGCAGGTGGTGGTTCTGAGGTTAAGACACAGAAGCTGGGGTGCAGGACCCATTGATGGATTCATCCCATCAACATTCATGGGGACCAATGAGGATCAGATCCTGCATCTGGTGGGGACACAGGCAAGACAAGGCTCTGGCCCCACTCCTAACCTGGGTCCCTTCTTCTCTGCTATCTCTGAGGCTCCCCACTGTATTCCTCCATCCCCTATCAGGGACTTCCTCTTTGTCCTGTTTCCCTGTTGCTCTTTTTCAGGTAACCCTGTGAGCTCCTCTTCTCTTTGTCTTGTAGGCTGGAGGTCCCATGGCTCAGTTCAGGCTGTTTATTGTTTCCCTCTCCTGGGACATTTCACCCACTCTCAGGGTTTGGTATCTGGCATCTACTAACACTTCTCCAATCTCCATTTCCAGCCCAGACTCATTCATTCATTCATTCATTCGCTCACTCTTCCACCCACAGATATTTGTTGCTGAAATATTGTCACTGTAATGTAAGCTGCATTAAGCAGGAACGTTTTCTGTCTGCTGACCACCCTCTGCCCAGTCCCTGAAACCCGGCTGGCAGATGCAGACCCTCAACCACCCTTGCTCAATAAATAGATGAATTGGAGGACTCACAGGGGAGGACTCACTCTCTTAAACTTGACAGATGCAACCCTCATGCCCTGGAGAGAGGAGGTCTAGGAGGAGCCTAATCTGACCCCAGAACCATCTACAGGAGGGTTGGGTCATTCAGCTCATGCCTCTCACCCCCATTTAGCAGATGATGAAACTGAAGCCCTGGGCAACAAGGTAACCTGCCCAAAGTCACAAGGTGATACAGTGGCCACGCTGGCACCTAGCTTACAGAACAAGGCTCTTGCCTTGTGTCCTGCAGACCAGCAGGTTCTGGGAGGCCCGAAAGGTGTCCGACAGCAGCCAGCTGTGGCATATTTCTGTCACGTTACATAATGGCAGGCAGGTAATAACCACTCAGCCTCTCCTGTCTCTGTGCATAATAGGTAGAAAAATGAATTCACATGTCATTTGCTGCAATAAAGGAAAGTATTCTTAGTGCTCGCAGCCTTCAGTGGGGCTGAGGCGAGGGTGCAGTACATTCTCAATGAATCACCGGTAAAGGCTGAGTGAGGGAATCTCAATTCTTCCCTGACAATGTCAGCCACAATTAAGCTCAATCGCTGAGGTTTTATTATTATTATTTTTGAGAGAGGGTCTTGCTGTGTCACCCTGGCTAGAGTGCAGTGGTGCAATCACAGCTCTCTGTAGCCTCAACCTGGTGGGCTCAAGTTATCTTCCCACCTCAGGCCCTCAAGTAGCTGGGACTACAGGTATGCACCAGCACACCCGGCAAATTTTTGTAAAGACGGAGTCTCGCTATGTTGCCCAAGCTGGTCTCAAACTCCTGGGCTCAAGAGATCTGCCCACCTTGGCCTCCCAAAGTGTTGGGATTACAGGTGTGAGTCACCGTGCCCAACCACTGAGGTTATATTTATAAGCGAAGCTGGTGAGTGTGTATGTGTGCAAGGGTGAGTAGGGCTGGTGTGTGCACATGGCTGCCTGGGGCACTTACACGTGTACGTGTGTGTGTGTGCGTGTGGCCCTGGGAGGGGTGAGAGTGGGCTTGTGCAAGTGTGCATGTTTATGTGCGTGTGCACGCATGCGTCACTCATTTATTGGGACCTAATGGTATAATGTGTGCACCCCCTGGGCAGTCAGCCCTATGAGGACAGGGCTCCTTCTCTGTGGCATTTGCCCCTGTTTCCCTGGTGCCCAGTCTGGGGTGTGGCATACAGTAGGTGCTTCAAAATTATCTGTTAAATGCATCAACAAGTACCCCAGCCCTTCCTCCAATATAACCTCAGATCCTCCTCAGATCTGACCACTTCTCTGCACCCAGCTTTCACTACTCCACATAAAGTCACTGTCCTCCCTATTTCCCCTTTTTCCTTCCCTTCCTCCACTATGACCCCTTTAGTCCTGGGTTCAAGCAATGGCCAGAGGGGTCTTCTTAAAACTAAAAAAAAAAAAAAAAAAAAAAAAGCAAGTCGCTCTCCTGATTAAAAAACAAAGCAAAATTAAAACAACCCAATGACTCCCTATAGCTCTCAGAACAAAACCCAAACTCTTCCCCAGGATGTTCAAGGTCCTGCTTCATCTCCCACAGCCCCACTCCCATTTCCCCCTTCAGTTCTTCCAAGGGGTGGCCCTTTCCTGCCTCAGGGCAAGCCTTTGCATCTGCTGTCCCATCTACCTTCAACACAGCTGGCACTTCCTCTATCCTCGGGTTCAGTTTACATATGACACCTCCTCCAGGAAGCCTTCCCTGTCTACACTGTTTAATCTCCCCAGCCCTCATCTTACCCCTGTCCTTCAGTCTTCTCTAACACAACTTCGGGACCTCAGGACTTGTATCATAACCTGTGAAGATCTCCTATGTCCATTTCTCTGCTAGTCCTTAAGTTCCAGAGGACAGGGCTGCTTCTGATTGATTGCACAGAGTATTATAAGCAGCCAGCCCAGCACTGGGCACAGGGCAGGCACCTACTAAATGTTAGGAGATGGCTGGTGAATGGGTGTGTATGGGGCACCCTCCAGGGGGCAGGTAAGACCTGCAAACCACCAATCTATTGAGATGAAAAAAATAAAACCACATTTCTCAAACTGCCTTCCTTCCTTCCCAATGCTTTCCTTATGCATGCACCTCCTCTGATACTGTTTTTCACTTAATGTGCATTTAGAGGGACTTGCTTTTTCTTTCAACAGGCAACTTTTTATCACTATTTTGAATTGGAAACTGCCCATAAATGAAGCGTTAACTATTGAATTAGAAATGCAAGTGTCAGCCAGGCACCTTGGTTCATGCCTGTAGCACTTTGGGAGGCCGAGGTGGGAAGACGGCTTAAGGCCAGGAGTTAGAGACCAGCCTGGGCAACATAATGAGACCCCGTCTCTACAAAAAATAAAGTTAGCCAGGTGTGATGGCATGCACCTGTATTCCCAGCTACTCAGGAGGTCAGGGCGGGAGGATTGCTTGAGCTCAGCAGTTAGAGGCTGCAGTGAGCTATGATCACGCCACTGTACTCTAGCCTGGGAGACAGAGTAAAACCCTGTTTCTAAAAAAAAAAAAAAAACAGGAAAAGAGATGCAAGTGTAGTGTGCTAGAGTGGCCCACTCTGAGCCTCCTGGGCTGGGCTTGGTGGCCTCTCTGTTAGATGTCTAAGACCCAGCAGCACCCAGCCGAGGCTTTCTCCTTGCTGTAATCATGAGAGCTGAAAGAATGACCAGGCTGTCTTACTCTGATGTTCAATCCTCCCTGTCTGTGATCAGTCCCCAGGCCACTCTGTAGCATCTGTTTTCCTGCCCAGAACTTTCCAGTCCCGGGGAATGAGCTAAGTACCTTTCCAGTCTCTCCTGGTTGCCCTTTGACATCCCCTGGCATTCTTGCCCCACATTCCAGGAGGCAACTCTGGGTCCTGGGGGTCCAGTGAGGGGGCATTGGCTTCTATTTTGGGGACCTCAGTTTTCTCATCTGGCAAATGGGAATGCCAATCTGGGCACGAGTGCCTGTCTCTCAGGCAGCTGTTAGGATGAACTGGGAGCCCAGAGGGTGAATCCCTCATGCCTTGGGAAGGTGTTTTGGCTGCAGTCATTCCTGAGCTTCCAGACACCTCCTGGGACAGTTTGGAATTTTTATTTTTTGGTTTTTGTCTGCGAGGGGGAAGCGTGGGCCTCTGCATTATTTTCATTCCATGAGGCCGGAAAGGGGGTTTTGCACAGGTGTTTTCTGGAGGGAGGAGGGGGAGCTGGGAGCCCTGGGGCAGCTGTTATTGGCAGGAGGCCAGATGTGCCTGCTTTTCAGAAGGACAGAGTGAAAGGAAAATGCCTTATGATGGAGCATCTACTGTCTACCTGTTCGTGTACCAGCTGCCATGCACACCCTAACTTATGAACTCCTTCCAGCAACCCTTGAATCAAGTATTGCTGCCACCCATTTTAAAGATGGGAGAACTGAGACTCGGGAAGAAGACATTTGCTCAAGGTCACTCAGCTGGGAGGTGGCAAAGCCAGGTTTATGTGGCTCCAAAGTTATGATCTTAACCTCCAGTGACTGGTGCATCCATGGAGCTGGGTTCCAGTTCTGGCTGTGCAGGAATTTGACCTCTGGGAGCCTCAATTTCCTCATCTAGAAAACTGAAGTAGCAAAATCTGGTATGGAGACTTGAGGTGAGTCTTTTAAGCCTTCTTTCAAACAATAGTACTAACAGGAATAATAATACCCTTTCTGTATGGAGAATTCTCTCTGGCTCACAGAGGGCTTCGGGGACACAGGGGAAGCCCAGAGAGACAAAGTGACTTGTCCAGGGTCACACAGTGTTTCTAGACCTCACAATGCCGCAGACGCTGTTTTTGTCGTTGTCCCTTTGCTCCTTAGACCTGTCCCGGGGAATCTCACCCTGACCCACACAGGCCTGCACCCCTGACCTCAGCAGGACCGGCTGAGCGGGGAGGGTAATTAATTCCTCAGCACCCAGGAACTCAGGGAACACATGTTTCTGAGCCACCTGCCCACCGCATGGCGAGGAGACCCCAGATGGTTGTGAGAGGCTGAAGATGTTATGTCCCACTGAAGGGGAAGAAAGGTCTCTTTTCCTTGCACATTTGCAAGCACCTTCTAGAGCACCTGCCCACCTCCTTGCTACTTCTAGCTGCTCCCTCTGCCTGGAACACTCGCCCACCACTCCTTGCCTGGTGCTTCAGCTGCCTCCAGAAAGCCTTCCTGGACCACAACCTAAATCGAGGTCTGACCCCCTCCCTGGCCTCCCTGACTCTCTCATGCTTGCTTTTCTTCTGGAGTCTCTATCTGGGTTTTGAGGCACTCAGTAAATAGCTTGATAGACTAGATGCGTCCTCCAGTGCCCGTGAGGCTAGGGTTCAACCCAGAAGGAGGACAGAGGTAGTGAGCTCCCCACACATCTCTGGATGATACCAGGCAGGGGGCCCAGAAGGTCACCGTTCAGGGGGCCCCTCATCCCTGTGGTGTCCCAACCAGGGAGCAGACTGAATTCTCACCTCAAGTCTCCACGCCAGATTTCGTTATTCTAGTTTTCTAGATGAGGAAACTGGAGCTCCCAGAGGTCAAATTCCTACACAGCCAGGAAGTGGCAGAATCGAGACTGGAATCCAGCTCCATGGATGGGCCAGACACTGGAGGTTTCTGCCACCCACTGCCTGCCAAGGTTTGCAGGGAGTGCGCAGGGCTTTGCAGGGAGCAGGGAAGATCTGTGCCTGAGGCCCAGAGAGATTAAGCCACTTGCTCAAGGCCACTCATGGCGCGGCTAGGGGGCCCTCCTAGAGCCCTCTGGGCTCCCACCCCGGGGTGGGGTGGTGGGGGAGGCGGTGCTGGGACTGAGCCGGCGGCTGAGATCCCGCCCCTCTTCTCCGGACCATCCCAGAGGCACGGCGCCCGTGACATTGGCTGGGACTTCCAGGCCCATATGTCAGCCGCCACCGCCAAGGCGCCCGCCGTGGGTGCGCGCAGTTAATTAGCGGGCCTCCCAAAGTTCATCAATAATAGATCTGGCGGTGGCGGCTGATTGCCTGCGCGCGGCGGGCGGCGAGCGCCAGTAAATCAGCCTGACGGGTGCTGACCACGCTGCCGACCGCCGTGCGATGAGCGCCGCCCTCCGAAGTCAGGAGGTCTCCAGGACTGTGGAGCAGACCCGGGGCAGGGGGGCGGAGACGGGAGCACCCCGCCCCGCCCCCCCCCTCCCGCCACCGTCTCCAAGGGTCTCTCTCAGCCCCTCCGGCTTTCTCCAGCTTCCTTATCTCCATCTCCGGGTTCTCCGTCTCTTATCTTTTTTTTCCTCTCTCCTGGTCTCAGCAATGAGAACTCCACCCCCACCCCAGCCCACGTGTGGTTGCCACACACAGCCCTCAACACATGCACACCGCCTTCCCCCCACCCCTCCTCCATGACAGTCCTCTGGTTTTCTTGTAGGTGAGATCATGCCAGGCCTCTTCCCATGTCCATGTGTGTGCCAGGTACATGTGCCATGAACACACACATTTATTTATGCAACATGCACCCACTTGTCTACAAGTGTGAGATCTCCACGTGCCTCCCGGTTAGCTATGCCAATCAACTGGGGGAGAAGGTGCATCTGACAGAGGAAACAGGATGTGCAAAGGCCCTGTGGTGGGAGAGAACGAGTGTGCTCAGGGACTGAAAGAGACAATGTGGCTGCTTTGGCCACATTCCCTGGCTCTCCCCAAGAAGACCCCAGGTAATGGGCACTTCTGAAACCTAATGCAGGGTGTGATTCGGTCTCTGTCACAACCTTGCCAAGCAAATGCTCCTCAGGTCCAAGTCTTTCAGCCAGCCTCCACTCTGACTTTAACCACGAAGTCGGCATCTATCCCTCCTGATTCGACTCTTTTCCCCCTGCCCCCCAGAGGGGCTCAGATCTCTCTGGCCAAGCCCAGTGACCTCACTCAGCTTTGGCGTGAGTTGGGCAGAGAAGCCCGGACCAGGGCAGGGAGGCCGGTCATAAATCTTTAGCAAGTTGTGGCTGGCAGTTCTCTGCCTGCTCTCAGAGACTGTAAAATTTTACTAGAGGGAGAGCTGCTGCCCACTGGGGAGGCCATACAACATTAGAACCCGCTAGGGTGGCAGCCGTCAGCGCCTCCATCACCTGCCAGGCTGCACCCCCTCTGCCCCAGGGCTCATCTGCCCTGCCTGCCTCCCCAAGAGACTCGGGACTGGCTACCACCTGCCCAGGGCAGAGCTCTTTACAGCCTATGAAGTAATCCCCACCAGGCGGGGAGGAATCTTCCAGATCTCCCAGGGAGCTGGCAGAGCTGTTACCACGCTCACTTGACAAATGAGGAAACGGTCAGACAGGGTGAACCTCTCTGGTGTGCAGTGGATTAAGTTGAGGTGGTAAACTTGAATCTAGGACCCCCGAGTCTTATGGCAAAAGAGTACTTTTTCACTCTTGGTTTCTCTCCTTTCAAATTCTGTCCACTCATCAACCCACTGTTCTTTCCAACTATCCATCCATCCACTCCCCTGTCCCTCCATCCATTTATCCATCCACCCACTCACCTATGCCTTCAATAACCATTTGGAAGCATAGACTACATACAAGGCACAGAGGTAAAGAATGCACAGCCCTGTCCTCAAGGAAAGAAAGAGATCCCCAGGGACAAGGTTGCAAACATCCCAAAGCACCCACTGGGTGTCTCAACGTGCTAGGTGCTGATAATGAGAGCCTAAACGTGATAATGGCAGCAACCATCATCTTTCATGGCTACGAATCTCCCCTCCGTGTGGCAGAGATGGTGAGAAGTATCCTCTGCCCCTCCCACAAAAGTCCGTCCAGAGCCTACCATGTGGCAGGCCTTACACAGTTGATCTAATTTACTGGTCGGCTCAGTCTTTCGAGGTCAGAGTATTTTGACTCTGGCCGTGAAACAGGGAACTGAGGCTGGGGGGATGGGGTGGTTGTGGGGTGCAGTAGGAGCCAGGTGGGGTGTGCTGAGCTTTGTCCCAAGGCGGCTGAGGAGTGGGGGCTTCTGGGGAGGGCTTGCGGTGGGCACTGGGCAGGTTCAGCCTGGCTGCGGCCTGCACAGGAAACATCTTTGCCTGGCAAACAGGATGGTCGTTTGCTGCCTAGGCCTCGGGGTGCACGGGTGCCGGGGGGTTGGGGGAGGGAGAGGGACCTAGAATAGCTACTGTCCTCCCCATGCCCCCTGCTCCTAGCCTGGCCCCTGCCAGCCTTTCTGCAGTCCCTAACTCCCTCCAGTGCCCACAGCAGGGAACCTTCACCAGTGAGGCCACTTCCTTTGAGCCTCCCACAGTCGTGAGCCGACAGAAAGGAAATGGAGGCTCAGAGGGGAACAGCAGCTGACCCTGCCTGTCTCAGCTGGTGCATGGTGACCCCTGACTTAAACCCACTTCCAGCTCCACACTCAGGGTTAGGGTTCTCTCAGGATCTGGGGTGGGGAGAAAGAGAAGCTGCATTTGGGGGTCTACCCTCTGGCGAAGCTAGCATCTGAGCGGATCCAAGTCCCCTTTTCTGGGGGCTCCCAGCCCTTGTCACTGCACCCCATTTTTCCAGGGCCCTCAGAGAACTCTTGCCACTGGGGAGCAGCAGGTGACAGACTCTTCCCAGAGCACTTCAAAGGCTCTTCCTGAAGGCCGGCAGCTCTGATGTGGGATTTCTGGCATGGTGACACAACAGGGGGTGCATTCATGATCCTCCTTGCACCCCAAGGTCAGCTGAGCCCTCTCAGCCTCTGACAAACTTGGACTCTAACCCATCCCAATGGTTTCCCCCTCTTGCAGCATGCAAACTGCCAGTTCAAAGAAAAGCAGGACACCAGCAGCTCTGCTAGGGCCTGGGATTGGGGGACACACTGGACTCCACCCCAGCCTGCCCCTGGGAAACCCAGCCCTGCCTGCTGGGTGATCTGAGGGTCACACACACCGTCTCTGGGCCTCATGACTCACTTAATGGAGAAGACACCATGGGGATTCTTGCTCTTGAATTTTCTGATTTGATGATTTTCAAGATCCCATTACCTTCAGGTTCTGCAAGTTTATTTCACAAATATTTTGATTTTAAGATGCTGTGAATCTCCAACTCCAGAATTCAAAAGTCTTTTTGGAATTTTCTTAACCATGTGCACACCTGAGTGTTCTCAGGTGAGACGCAGTGCGAGACGGGTTAATCTCGCGTGAGACGCAGTGCGGGACGGGTTAATCTCGCGTGAGACGCAGTGCGGGACGGGTTGATCTCGCGTGAGACGCAGTGCGGGACGGGTTGATCTCGCGTGAGACGCAGTGCGGGACGGGTTGATCTCGCGTGAGACGCAGTGCGGGACGGGTTGATCTCGCGTGAGACGCAGTGCGGGACGCGTTGATCTCAGGTGAGACGCAGTGCGGGCGGGTTAATCTCGCGTGAGACGCAGTGCGGGACGGGTTAATCTCGGGTGAGACGCAGTGCGGGACGGGTTAATCTCGGGTGAGACGCAGTGCGGGACGGGTTAATCTCGCGTGAGACGCAGTGCGGGATGGGTTAAGGCTCTGAGAAGTCCAGTGGTTCCCTCCAAGGTCACGCTTCAGAGGTGTCACCCTGCTTAGGACTTGCCCCTGTACCCCCAAAGTTGTTTACACTATGGCTTGCCAGGCAGCTGAGCTCCCATGAGAAAAGTATGCCTCTGCTGACATGCTTGAGGCAGAACCAAATTCCTTCCTTCCTTCCTTCCTTCCTTCCTTCCTTCCTTCCTTCCTTCCTTCCTTTCCCTCCCTCCCTCCCTTCCTTGTTTCCTTCCCTTCCTTCCTGCTTCACATTTATTTTCTCAGTCCTTCACTCTTTTGTCCAATCATTTATTCATTCAACAAACACAACGCAGAAATCATCTCTCTTATGTGATTTGTGGGCTTCCCTTTAAACGACATAAAAATGACCCAGAACCTTTTCTGAACAAGGAAGGGAGGGCTCCTCGATGGCTTTCAGGCTGTATGAGCTTGGGCAAGTCACTGCATCACTCCAGGCCTTAGTTTCCCCATATAACAAATGCGATAATGGTGCCCACCTTCCTTCCTTTTCTGCCTGCTGGAGAAAGGTTCCCTTCAGGAGAAGACATGGGCTGGAATGAGACTCCAGGACTACTATTTTGGTGGGGAGACAAGGCATCAAGTGGGGACGGGGAGTGTCCTGGGAGACCCAGGAGGGGTCTGAGGGCCCAGGAGGCATCCTGGGCCCTGGGTCCCAGCCTCAAAGGCCCCTGTGGGAGTGAATTCAGGAGCCGGTGGGCCGCAGACACGCAGAAGCCGGGCATGAAATCTAGGCGCATGCAGAACTGCAAAGCATGGGCTGGGTGGACGCGGACCATCCTTTGATGTGCTTTTGGGGTGTGTAATTAACTGTAACTGAAATATTATTTGATCTTTTATGTGGAAAATCAAATTGTGTTGTGTCAGACATGAATAAATACACACCAGCCGGTTTCTGGTTTCTGCAGCCGCAGTAGCCCCTCCCCCGCCCCCACCCCCACTCCCTGCCCCACCCCCTTTGCCGGTGGAAATATAATTCTCGCCTTTTAAACTTTTCCCTTTGTCTGGTTGTGAAAGGCCCCATTGTCCTGGGGGAAGGGATGGGAGGGGGCTGGGGCCCGGGTCGAGGGGCCGAGGAGGGGGTGTCGCGCCCACAGACAGGGCTGGGGCTTAGGAACTTAACCTTTGGGAACTCCACGCCCCTTTCCCTGGCCACTGGCCTGGGGCAAAGCGCTTCAGCTGTCTGAGCCTCAGTTTCCACACCTGGGTTCCATGTGACAGGCGCACTGCCCACCCCAGGCACCCAGGCCTCTATTCCCGCTGGGGGAGGCGCATGTGCAGGTGACGGGCCATCATAGCTCGGATGGTGGAATTTGAGGTACTGGCAGTTACTTTTCCACGGAGGTGACAGCCTCTATGGAGACCCTAAAACCACTCCCAGAGCTCCCTGCCGGGTTCTGAGATCTTCCTGCAGGGAAGCCAGGAAGGATGGGGAATGCAGGGTGCAGGAGCTGGGGGCTAGGGAGGAATATTATGGCCTAATAATTACGAACACACTTTGGAACCAGGCAGGCTTGGGTGTAAGTTATACAGCCACTACTCATCAGCTCTGAGACCTCCCTGAGCCTCAGTTTCCTCACCTGTAAAACGGGGATGACCTCCTTCATTGGGTTGGAAGGCACCTCAATCTTCGCATACTCTATCCCATCTACCTAATAGGCCCTTCCCTCCTCTCTCCTAGCCGTCTCTCATCTGTGTGGGCTCAGCTTAGACATCATTTTATTTTTAGGAGAAACTTTTGCTGACCCATCTGAACTTGCCTCCTTGGGGTGTTTTCTTGCTCCCCTCCCACTCCCCTCCCTACAACCCCATGCACTCACTCTATATCTGCCTTATCTGCCACACTGTGAGCTGAAGAAGGTCCCAGACCTACCTCTCAAGTGTTCCAGATGGAACAGCATCTGGCACAGAGTAGGCGCTCGGGAAGTGTTAGTTGTAATTACACCCTGCAAACTCTGGCTCCATCAGGTGCCTCCCCTACCCCAGGCTGTGTCCAGGAACCCCCTCATAGGGAAACCTGGTGCTGGGAGCAGAGGGATCAGAGACAGTCCAGGGAAAACAATATGAGCTGGGGCTGGGCCTAATCAAACATCCGGGAATTATAAAAATAAACAAAACAACAACAAAAAACACTAGATAAGCCACAGTTATTGTCCGAACCTGTAATACTTAGACGAGATGATTTTTCAGAGTGGGCCAGCCCATTGCCAGCTCACTTGCCCTGGGGCGGGGGGTGCAAGGTTTCATTGCTTCCCCAGGTGGAAAGGCAGAGATCCGAGCCAGAAGGAGACCCCCACCTCCAAGGCTGTCACTGTACCACTGGTGAAACTGAGGGCGGCAAGGAGACAGCTTCCAAAAGTTACACAGAGTGGGACAGAGCCCAGAACACTATCTGTTTCCTGACTCCTAAACCAGTGCTCCTTCCCCTGAGGTCAACACCGACAAAATGCTAAGAGCATTTGTTGAACTCATGCTGGGTGCAGGCCGAGCTTTCCATGTGCACACACACACACACACACTCCTGATGCTGGGTGCAGGCTGGCTTTACACACACACACCACACACCCCCCACACCACACACCACACACACCACACACACCCCCTGATGCTGGGTGGCCAGGCTGAGGCTTTCCACACACACACACACACACCACCCACCCCCCCACACACACACACCACCACCACACACCACACACCACACAGACACACACACACATACACATATATTTTGAGATGGAGTCTTGGTCTGTTGCTCTGTTGCCCAGGCTGGAGTGCAGTGGCATGATTTCGGCTCGCTGCAACCTCTGCCTCCTGGGTTCAAGTGATTCTCCAGCCTCAGCCTCCTGAGTAGCTGGGACCATAGGCAACTGCCACCATGCCCAGCTAATTTTTGTGTTTTTAGTAGAGACGGGATTTCACCATGTTGGCCAGGCTGGTCTCAAACTCCTGACCTCAAGTAATCTGCTCACCTTGGCCTCCCAAAGTGCTGGGATTACAGCTGTGAGCCACTGTGCCCGGCCTCCATGCAAATATTTTTTATCTTCCCCACTTTATACAGGCCACATGATGGCTTTCCTGGGCCCCTTTCTGCATTAAAAATATTAAAAATTATATTTCATGACTGTGGGTATAAAAATGAAAACATTAATTTTGTATATGAAAACATTTTCAACAAAAAGTCTTTTTTCTTCTGATTCTTAAATAAATTAAAACATTTTTAAAGCTCCTAAAAGTATCGTTGGGTCCTAGGGACAGTGCTTACTGTGCATGATGGAGAAATAGGCTGTCTATAGAGGGGAAACTGAGGCACAGCGAGGAACCTGAGATTCAATGTGGTAAGGCCACTCACTCAGGGACATACAACCTGTTAGCAAAGAAGCTGAAAAGAATCCAGGCCCGTAGTGTGTGTGTATTGGTTGCAAGTTTCCATCAGGAAAATGGGGGTACCCCTGCTGTGCCCCAGGGCTTGCACCTCTCCCCAAGCCCCCTCTCCCCCAATGTTCTTCTGGGGCCCAGCTGCAGCCATGCTGGTTGATGTCTCCTGTCTGTGAGGCCATGGTGGCCCACAAGGCGAGACATTCCCAACCTGTCCTCCCAGAAGCCAGCTTGAAGGCCTCTCATTCTTGGTATCTGTGTTTTTGTGGCCTCTTGCTGACTATCCAGTGGGGGGTTTGGGTCAAAAGCCATTGTTGGGTGTGTGAGCACAGGGACCCCTTAGATCACCCCCTCCCTGCCTCGGCCACTGTAGGTCAGAACCTCAGGTCTTTCCAAGGGCTGGATCACCTGCTGTTGACACAGAGGGCATTAAACAGCCCAAATCAGGCAGCGAGAAAGTGGTTCTCCATCAACCTTTTTTTTTTTTTTTTTTTTTTTGAGTTGGAGTCTTGCTCTGTCCCCCAGGCTGGAGTGCGTGGCGCGATCTCGGCTCACTGCAAGCTCCGCCTCCCAGGTTCATGCCATTCTCCTGCCTCAGCCTCCCCAGCAGCTGGGACTACAGGTGAACACTGCCACGCCCGGCTAATTTTTTTGTATTTTTAGCAGAGACGGGGTTTCACTGTGTTAGCCAGGATGGTCTCAATCTCCTGACCTTGTGATCTGCCCGCCTCGGCCTCCATCAACCTTCTTATAACATGGGAGAAAGTCTCCGTTGAGTGCTAATGTATCTTAACGCTTCTCTCCAAAGCTTGCTAATCTGCCTTTGTAAAACCTGGTGGTGGAGCGGGGAGGGCAGCAGAGGATATCTCTAAGCTGGCGATGTTTTGTCTTCATTTTAATGGTTCTTTTATATCTATGACATGCAGAGCTAGTTTCCCATTGAAGGTGATGATAAAAAGTTTTTAAAATAAATGTGCTTATTTATTTACTCAATAGATAAGTTTTTTTTAAGTAAAAGAAGGTCAATTTAGGGAAAAATACTAAGTAGATGATCACAGAGAGGAAGTGTGACTAGGAAAGAAATCATGTTGAGGGCATCTGAACCAGGGAAGTTTGGACAAGCTGTTAGAGGCGACCAACACATCTGTGTTGCTTTGACTTTAGGGCTCAGACAGGGGCAGCAACTTGCCTGGGATCACACAGCAAGACTGAAATTCAGGTCTTTGTGACATCAAAACCTATGCTTTATTCCAGGGGTCATTAACATTTTGGAGTGGGTTGGGGTGAAGGTCAGGGCCTTCTTGGTGGACTATTTCCTCAGCAAAGCTTATGGGAATACAATTTTGCCTACAATTTCAGAGGTTTGGTGGTTTAGGCTCACCAATTCTAAGTGTCCCATTCTGCAGACACTCTGCCATCATGTCCTCATGAATCCCCATCCTTAGATGATGACAGATGTTTTCCCTGGCTGTGACGCCATCCTTCTCCTGAATACATTCACAGTGTCCCAGCAGTCCAACTGGCCCCTGCTGTAAGGACCACCGTGGCTGCAGGAGAGGCTAGAGGTGGTTAGGAGACATGTGTTCCAGTCGTGTGTCCACATGGCCCCAGAGGGCGTGCAGGGAGACAGGCTCCCTCATGGGAAAGGAAGCCTGTTCTCATAGCCAGAGCTGTTCAGTAGGGCTGCCTGGGCAGGGAGTGATCTCTCCATCACTGGAAGTGTGCAAACAGCAGCTGGGGAGCCTTGTGGTTGGAATTCCCACCCTGGGAGAGGGACTGTCTCTAAGACCTCTCCTTTCCAGCATGTCCAGGGTGTTGGTGATTAATCCAATAATCTCCAGCCTAAGGCAGGAGTAGGTGGCTACCTCCCTGCTTTACTGCCCTTAACTCCTCACCTGGCTTGATCTTTCTTCTTTTCTTTCTTTCTTTCTTTCTTTCTTTCTTTCTTTCTTTCTTTCTTTCTTTCTTTCTTTCCTTTCTTCCTTCCTTTCCTTCCTTTCCTTCCTTCCTTCCTTCCTTCCTTCTTTCCTTCCTTCCTTCCTTCCTTCCTTCCTTCCTTCCTTTTTTTTTTTTTTTTTTGAGATAGAGCCTCACACTGTTGCTGGGGCTGGAGTGCAATGGCGCTATCTCGACTCACTGCAACCTCTGCTTCCCAGGTTCAAGCAATTCTCCTGTCTCAGCCTCCTGAGTAGCTGGGATTACCGGCACCTGCCACCACGCCCAGCTAATTTTTTGTATTTTTAGTAGAGATGGGGTTTCACTATGTTGGCCTGGCTGGTCTCAAACTCCTGACCTCGTGATCTGCCTGCCTTGGCCTCCCAAAGTGCTGGGATTACAGGCATGAGCCACCACGCCTGGCCTTGATTTTTCTTTCTAGCACTCATTACTATGCCTATTTCATATGCTCTTCCAGTTATCTGTTGCTGTGTAACAAACCACCCCATCACTTAGTGGCTTAAAAGAGCAACAATCATTTATTTGGCTCATTAATGTATAATTTGAATAGGGCTCAGCACGGACGACTCCTCTGTTCCAAGCAGTGTGGGCTGGTGGCTTGACTGGAGACCGGGAGATCTCCTTTCAAGATGGCTCACTTCCATGATTGACAAGTTGAATGCTGGCTGGGAGCTCCTCTTCCCCTCTGTGTGGGCCTCTCCATGAGCTGCTTGGGCTTCCTCAGAGCATGGAGGCTGGTTTCTAAGAGTGAGTCTCCTGAAAGCATACGGTGGAAGTACACAACATTGTTATGATCCAGCCTTGGAAGTAAAATGCTCAGTTTGTCAGGCAGTCATAAAGGCTTGCCCAGTTTCAAAAGAATGGGGATAAGGGGTCCACCTCTTGAACATAAGAGGCAGAAGATATTGTTGTGGCCAGCTTTATAAAATACAATCTGCATGTGTCTATTCGCTTCTTTGTTTACTGTCTGCCTCATTAGTTCTGGGACCTTGTCTTAATCACTGCTATATACCTGGATTCTGGAACAGAGCCTGTCAAATAGGTGCTCAATAAATGTTTGCTGATAACCTAAATGGAGAGATGAATGAAAAAACAGAGATATAAAAAAGACAGAAAAGTGCAGAAAGAAGGGGAAAGAGACAGAGACATAAAAGGGGGAAACAGAGAGAGACAGACTTGGTGAGATACGGTCAGGGCCTGGCTGAGGGTACCTGGTCTAATGACAAGGAGGCCTGGGGGGAGGGGAGGCAAGGGGGGACACCTGCCGGGCCTGCTATGGGGAGGCAGGAGTGGGACAGCTTCTGGGGACTGCAGCCTGTGAGCTGAGGCGGTGCCAGCCCAGGGAGGGTGGTCACAGGCAATGCAAGCGAAGGCCACGTCCAGCAGGATCCTGGGACCACAGCCAGCTGGGGCCTGGTCTGGCAGTGGTGGCTGGTATAGGCAGCTTCCCCTCTGAGCAATTTCCCTACGGCCAGAGCAGCCGCAACCAAGAGTAATGAAACAGAGGAATGTCGGTGACATTTTTCTAAAGAGGAAAAATGTGAAGTTTCCAGTCAAGCTGAAAGACTTATTGGGTTCGCAGTGAGGCTAGAGCTCACTTTTGAGAACAAACTGCTAGACAAGGGGCACAATCGAGTCCCCGGCAATGTTCACTCCCGGCCCGGCACGACGCCTGCTGACACTGTTTTGACTACATTGTTCACATTGATTTTCCTCCAATTCCTCAGCAAATGCAGACTCAAGACATCTTCAGGGATCAAATCAGGGAGGCCAGGCAGGCTCTTCATAGAGAAGTGCCAAGCAAGTTGGGTGCCTGGGGGCTGTTGGTCTAGGGCACTGGCTGGCAGGGGCACTGTCTGGGCACTGTGGGATAAGCTATAAAATTGATACCCATACCTGGCACAATTTGTCCAGCATTTTTCATTTTTCCATTGAGAAAGTTTGACTGTTTGTCTGTCTTGCTCTCTCTCACCTACACAGTCTTATTTCTGACCCTTCTAGCAACCCCACCAGGTTCAGAGGGCTAAGGGACTTGCCCGAGCTGACACAACCAGCCAGTGGCTGGCCCAACGCTGCCCAGGTCTTCTGGTTCTTGGGCCACTGTGTCTTCTGAATGGCAGTAGTCTCTGGGTAAATGAGGGCATCCTGGCTAGTTTTCTGGGCTTCAACAGCTGCTTTGGGGACCTGCATTTCACACCTCCTGACCTCTTTTCTGCTGCAAGGGTCATCTGACCAATGTGATTTTCAATTTTTCCGTTTTTCAATTGGAACATTGGTTATGTGTTTAGCTGTGGGCACTGGATATCTAGAACTCACCACGTCCCAAACCGAGCTCATCGTCACCCACCTGGCTCTCCTCTGGGGTTGTCTCACACATAGCAGGGCCACCTCAGTCTTTCCTGGAGTCCCCCTCGACTCTTCTCCCCCTTACCCACAGTCACGACCACCTCAAAGCCTTAAGATTCTTCCACCTAAATCTCTTTTGAATCTGCCCTGCCCCTCCCCACCCTACTGCTGCCACTCCATTAAGGCCACCATCTTCTCTCCCCTCAATGACTACAATGGCCTCCCTAAGTCCATTCTTGCTCCTGCAACTTATCTTCCACCCAGTAGCCAGAGGTACCTCTTCAAAATGCAGATTACACCCTGCTTAAAGTCCTTCCACGGGTTCTTGGGCCCCAGCTTCTCACTAAAGCCCATGAGGATCACAGGACCGATCCCGTCCACTGCCAGCCCCACCTCCCAGGCCCCGCCCACAAATAGCCCCTCCCTACCCTCCAGGCCCCGCCCACCCCAGCCCCGCCCACCTCCGGATATCTCACCTCTCTCAAGACCAAACAACCTTCGGTCTCCTGGAATGTTCCCTTCTCTCTCATACCTCAAACATGCAACCCCCTGTCCTTTCTGCCTGGAAAGCCACAATACATTGAAATGATCTGCTTTCCTGTTGCTCTCCTGCCCCAGGCTGTGATTCCTTGGAGACAGAGTCTGGGCTTCACTCACTTTTGCATTTCTAGCATCCATCAGAGACCTTAACACACCCTGGAGGCTGGGTGCATGCTCATTGAATGAGTGAATGACTCAGTCTTCTTGGTCAATCAAGTTCTAAGAAGAGGTGGTCTCAAGCACTGGGGCTTGACAAGGCACTTGGTGGGTTCCAGGGGCCTGGACATTCAGCACAGGGGTATCATGTGGTCCAGCTGTAGGGAGGTGGTCTTCAGGGCTGGGGGTAAAACAGGCTGGTCATCTGGGAGCTGTGAGCACATGGTTGTTCAGGGAAGATTGTCAGGCTAAGGTGGTTTGAGTCTTGTTTAGGGGACAAGGAAGGGAGCCCTACCTGGGAAAGGCATACTTTGAAAGGTGCAGTGGTTTATGCAAAGGCACTGAGGCTTGAAAAGGAAATGGCTCCAGGATGCA
Organism: Nomascus leucogenys; assembly: GCF_006542625.1. NCBI lineage: Eukaryota > Metazoa > Chordata > Mammalia > Primates > Hylobatidae > Nomascus > Nomascus leucogenys. The sequence goes on along the minus strand of NC_044387.1, from coordinate 54,864,108 downwards.
GGGAGGGAGACATCAAACACCAAGGCTTGTCTGAAGTCACAACTGGTGCAATGTCAGTAAGACTGTCAAAGCTGAAAGAACCTGTAGAGACATCCTATCTAGCAGGCCGAGCACAGTGGCTCACGCCTGTAATCCCAACACTTTGGGACGCTGAGGCAAGCGGATCACTTGAGGTCAGGAGTTCGAGACCAGCCTGGCCAACATGGTGAGCCCTCGTTTCTACTCAAAATACAAAAATTAGCTGGGCGTGGTGTTGCGCACCTGTAATTCCAGCTACTCGGGAGCCTGAGGCACGAGAACGGCTTGAACTTGGGAGGCAGAGGTTACAGTGAGCCCAGATTGCGAGATTGCGCCACTGCACCCAAGCCTGGGTGATGGAGTGAGACTCTGTTTCAAAAAAAGAAAAAGAGACTTTGTATCGAATCCTCCATTTACAGGTAGAAAGCTGAGACCCACGACAGGGGAACTTGCTTAGTCACATAGCAGAGCTGGGCTTGAAAGCCAGGACTTCCAACTCTGAGTCCAGCTCTGTTTATTCAGGAGTAGGCTTGTGATTCATTCTCAGGGGAAACTGGGAGATTCTTGGCCTAGAAGAAAGCATGTGGAGGCCAAGGAAGGGAGTCGCCAATTCTCAGACCCGTTCAGATCATCTCCATTTTACTTAAAGGGCGGTAGGTGTTGTAGACACACAGATTGCAGTTTCCCCAGAGGAAACAAGCTGTCATCTACAGAGAAAAAGACCTGGGGCTGAATGCTTGGGGACCTGAAGCAGAGAGGGGGGAACAAAGAGAAGTGAACCTGACAAAGCTGTATGTCAGTTTTCTTGCCAGCAGCTGCCCCGGTCCTCTGGGCCAGCCCTGCTGTCCATGGCCAGGGCAACTGGAGATCTCCAGCTTGGAAAATTGCTTTCCTTCTGATCCTGTTCCAGCCCTGTCCTGAAGGGCTGGATGGGGCTTCTGTCTAGACCCTTCATCAGCTGAGGTTCAGATATGATCATGATAACAACACATAATAATCTCTACCATCAACTGAACATTGCCTCTAAGCCAGGCATTGTGCATTGTGAGTCCTACTTCCTTTAAACTTCAGGAGTTAGGGATCTGTGATTCTCTCCATTTCACAGATGAGGAAGTGGAGGTTCGGTTGTCTGGATTCAAATCCAGGTGCTCTGGCTTCAAAGATCTCAGGGATTAAATTCTGAGTGTCATGGATCTTCTGGAGACTGAGGCTCAATGTTCTCACTGCCACTGCATGCTAGAAACTAGCTGGCCCCAGCTTCTATTGCAGTGTGTATGGGCATCTCAGTTCTGTGATCTAAGGATACTGACAAGGCACAGTATCTTCCCCCAGATGCTTGGTCTATCGGGAAGGCCGGGCTTCCCATAATATACCTTACAGAACATCCCAAAGGATGCCTTCTTGGGGTCTCATTAGATTTGAAACTCATGAAGGCTGGGACTGCATCCCTAGCACAGTGCCTGGCACTCATAAGTCCTCCATCAACTCTTGGTTAATATCATCACACACACACACACACACACACACACACACACACACACACCCCATAGTAAGCCAGGATATGTAATTGAGTAAGCCAGGATATGTAATAAGTAGATTATAATCAGGAAAGTGCTTTGAAAGGGCTACTATTTTGTGTTTACACAAGTGAGCCATGTTCATTATAGAAATACTAGAAAATTAGGGCAATAATTACACACTCACCCTCCGTACTCCCCCATAGCCACTATTACTATTTTGGTAAATAACCTTTCAATTCTTCTAAGCTATATGCAGGGTTGTTGCATTCCCTGACCCCGGAAGCCACCATACATAGCAAATTTTGAGTGGCCATAGTAATCCATTTCGCAGCCTGTGCAACTGTGTATGGCAACCCTGGATATGTATATGTCTGTCAATATTTATTCTTTACAAAAACGACACCAAACTACACATACCATTTGGAAAATTTATTTCTTACTAAAAAATACTGTCAGTATCTTTTGTGTTAATACAAATCTTATTTTATAATGTTTAAAATAAATTACTAGGCTGTTTTTTATTTTATTCTTTCCATTACCATGATGAACATTCTTTTTGGGCATCTGTCCGTTATGTTTTTTGGATAAATTATATGTATATATTTAAGCAAGAGAATTGATGTTTAAGGCATTTGATACAAGCTGCCAAATTCTTCTCTAGGAAAGTTCCAGCAGTGTGTTGTTCCACCATTAATGCATGAAAGAAAAAACCTAGGTAAATTTGATTAAAAAATGCTGGGAGGAGGAAAAGGAGAGAGTATCATGAGGGTATTTGACCTGCTAGGGGTCTGTAGAGTGGGCTTTCTCTTTAAGAGGTTGAGAGAAAAACAGTCTGTTGGTGACTGTGCGGCCTCCTGGTCTGTTGTAATAAAGCCACAGCATCCCAACTTCTACCTTCGACTCTGCTCTGAATCTCTATTTGACTTTGAGCAAGTCATTTCCCTCGCTGCAGCCAAGTTTCTCTTCCTGCAAACTTGCAAGATTGGGCTAAATCTGGAATGGCAAATAAGATCACCTCATGATTGATTGGTAGTGCCTGTCTTGGAGGTCTGTGTTGAGATTGTCAAGCTGTCTGAACTCAGCAGGAAAGAGTGCTGTGATAAATTAATAATGTCTGCCACAGGTGTGGGAAGTGGGATGGTGGTACTTTTGCCATGTATTTGTTATTCCAGGACTAGACACTTTTAGAGGCTCCTCAAGCTCTGAAAAGGCAGAGAGTTTTTCCTGATGCTTTGTTCCTCACAGATGTCTAGATTTGGGGGAAAGCTTCATTGAGTTAGCCAAGTGCTCCCATCTTGGTCTATCTCATTCTGGGTGTATTACAATGGAGCTAAGAGGCAAATGACATCCAATTTCTGTTTCTTGACCTTAATCTGCATCTCATGACATCGTCTTCAGCCTGCAGCGAGAGGATTGGGGATTTCCTACAATTTCAGTATTCCATTCAGTTTTTATCATTTTAAGGTTCATGCGTTTCTAATTGTTATGAATACCATGGCAAAATTAATAGTTCTATGGTTGGTTTATTACATTTAGTAAAATTATGTGCATGCAGTGTTTGCCAAGAGAAGATGCGGCAGGCTCCTTAATCATGTAAAGATGATAATTTAGTTGTTACACTTGTTGAAATGATGGGATTAATTTTTAAAAAGTTTGCAAACTGGAAGAGAAATGTAAAACATTAATTTAGTTAGACAAGCAAGCTGACAACTGACAAATCCTTTCAGCCAAAACTGGTAATGGAGATGCTACGGACCCAGTGGGAAGAAGACTCATCAAGGAGGCACAGGCACTTTCAAGGAATTGGGAGCTTGATGATAGAGTGTGCTGTGTGACTTTTGGGGAGACACTTTCCCTCTCTGGGCCTTCACTTTTCTTCTATAAAACAGGACCAGATGAGTAGTTTTCAAGCCATGTTCTGCAGAGCCCTAGGGCTTCAGAAAATATCATGAGGGCTAAAAGAGAGGCAGGTGGGGTGAAGTTTCAGTGGAGGGGGCATCAGTTTTGGGGACCCACCAAGATTCCCTTTTTGGGTGCTTTCACCCTGATTTTACCTTAGGGAATTGCTCTTCCCTTGTCATTAGTCCGTGTGGTTCTGGAGGGATTATTTCACCTCTGACTCCAGAGGGTGCCATAGGACTCAGGAGTGGCCCATGAGATTAGTTCATTGCCCTGGTAACTGTGATTGGTTTGGAACAATCACATGACTCAAGCCTGGGCAATCAGAGCTGATGAACCTTTTCCCTAGCATCATTGCTGGAACTGACTAGAATGAGACTCTTTCCTTTGGGGGTGGTTGAGCAAGGAGGATGGGAGGCTACAGCTTTGGAGGCATCTGGGTCATGATTTGGGAAGAGAATGTCTGAGAATGAAGCCAATGCAAAGGTGAGGAGACCCAAGATACAAGGCAGATTCCCAGTGTCATTGTTTCAACTCCTGAATCCAGCTCTATCTGATGTCTTGAGCTTTCCTGTTATATGAGCCCATAAATTCCTTTTTTTTTTGCTTCAGCAACTTCCTGTTGAATTTCTTTAACTTTTGATGCAAAGAATATCATCTCTTGCAGTTCTCTCATCGCACTTCAAATGGATCCGATCTGCATTTATCTATTTTATACTTCAGAATTCCATTTCAAAATTTTGTTTGAACACAGGATTCTGTCACTAAAAAGTAGCACTAGGACTAGATGATTTCCAAGGGGCTTGCTTTGCCATGATATTTAGGAAATGACATAGGTGCGTGCATGCGTGTGTGTGTGTGTCTGTGTGTGCATGTGTCCACAGTTGTATGAATTAGGTGCTGACACACAGAGCAGGGAGGACTGACTCCAGGTCAGTTTTACTAAGAAGGACCATTTGAAGTGCATCCTGAAGGATTAATAGGAGTTTTCCAGAGAGAAAGAGAAAGTGAATGGGATTCCAGGCAGAGGGAACAGCATGTGCGGACGGCTTCAACGTGGAAAGACTAGAAGGCATTTGGGGAAGACTGTATTGTCTGGTGTGGCTAAAGTAGGCAGCCTGTGGGTTGTGAGAAGTTGGAGGCTTGAGGAAAGGACATGGAAAAGCAGAAGAGGCCCACTGTGAAGAGCCTTGAATGTCAGAGTGAGGAGTTGGATTATAGCTGGCAGCCACTGGGCAGCCGTGATAAATTCTTGAGCAAGAGAGGAGCAGGGCCCATGGAGGGCTGTTTGCTGGGAATAGGAGAGACTATGGGAGGGAAATCAGTCTTTCTGGGTGGCTGTGCTTGAGACTTCTGGTTCTTCTGTATGAGGCAGGAGGTGAGGAGGATCAGACATTCGCCTCTGGAAGGATCCCAGCTCTCCACAGTCTGCATTCCAGAGCTGGCTAGGCCTCACCATTCTCAGCACTGGAATCTGAGCACTACATTGAGGAGGGGGCCTGGGAGGCCGCTTCATGGAAATTAGGAGGATGGGGAAGGAATTCCTGACTCTGCTAGCTCCATTTAACTGGCTGTGATTTATGGGGATGTTGCAGTAGTTCCCAGGGGGAATCAATCCTTTCCCACCACAGTGGGGACTTTGAGTCTAAAGATATTATGAAAATTCCTACGAGTTCTGAGGGCCCTGTATTCCCCTCCCTCGATGGCCTGTTTCCCCAAATCCACCATCTGGGCTATGTTACATTATACTTCAGGGGCTTTTACTCATGCCATTCCATCTTCCGGATCACCCTTCTCAGATTTTTCATGCCCCAGGGTAATAGTAACAATCATAGCCAGAGAACCAGCAGCAATAACTATGGCTGTGAATGCATATTGCATGCCCACTCTGCGCAGGTATAGTGCTAAATGTTTATTTACATGCATTTTCTCATTAAATTCTCTCAGCAATCCTACAAGGTAGAGACTTTTATTATCTTCAGTTTACAGGGGAGGAGGTACAGAGAAATGAGGTCGTCTGCCTAAGGAGTATAGCTGTGAAGAAGACGAGGTGGGATTTGAACCTAGGGCTGTCTAGGAAGGAACAGGCCTTGGATTTGGGAAGGCCTGGCTGGAATCCATGGCCAGAAATATGGTAAAGGAGAAGAGTAAGAAGGGAGAGATGAGACAGAGAGGTGAGAGGAGAGGATTTGGAGGAGGAAGAGAGAGAAATAGAGTTACATCTTGGCATCCTTGATTCAAAGAGTCTTAAAGGAAGAAACAAAACTTTTGTAAAATATCCATGAGGCTCTAGGTAAGAAGTAAAAGAAAAAGGTGCAGGCAGAAGAGGAAAGACAGGGAGTCTGTGTTAGGAGGAAGATAAGTGGGAAAGAGATGGGGGTGCAGCAAGCCGGGGCTCCTGGACCCACAGTCTGAGGGGAGGTGGTGGCGGGGGAAAAGGTGCCTGATACTCAGGGCTTTCCAGGGAGAAGGGGAGCGGCCAGCCCTGGCTCTTTGGCTTTCTGTGCCTTCTGATCTATATTCTCAACCAAGGAGAGGGGTCCCAGGGTGGCAAGTACACAGATGTCTTTTCCATGCTCACTTTGACCAAAGTGCACCTTTTAATGCAGTAAGGTTGCAAGGCAGGGAAATTGGGTTGTGAGGGGAAAATGACTATATTTTAAAAAATATTAATTTGCAGGGCACCATGAGGGGTGTGGTCTGGATACCAGGCAGAGCCAGTCATGGCCTCCTTTCAGCTCTGTTCACGAGTCACTTGTTCCTTTTTAAAATTTATTTATTATTTATTATTTATTTTTTGAGACAGTCTCGCTCTGTTGCCCAGGCTGGAGTACAGTGGCACCATCTCAGCTCACTGAAACCTCAGCTTCCAGGTTCAAGTGATTCTCCTGCCTCAGCCTCCTGAGTAGCTTAGACTACAGGTGCACACCACCATGCCTGGCTAATTTTTGTATTTTTTATAGAGATGGAGTTTTGCCGTGTTGGCGGGGCTGGCTTCAAAATCCTGACCTCAAGTGATCCACCCGCCTCAGCCTCCTAAAGTGCTGGGATTACAGGAATGAGCCACTGTGCCCAGCATGGAGCCCTCCCCACTGCCCCTGACCTTTGTGGGTCCCTGTCTCTGGGTGCAGCTTGGGATCTGAGAGTTTGACTGTCACTGATGCCTCCAGGTAACCTCTGCAGCATTTGGCTCTAGACCCAGCTTGACCAGTGGGGCCGTGGAAGCTGCAAGCTACAGATAAGATGGGAGAGGAGGATAAGGAAGAATGGCGTGCAATTCAAAGGAACAGCAAATGGAATTACATTCATGAAGGACACAGGCAAAAATAATGATGATAACGAGCAGGCATTCTCTGAACGCTGTGCCTGTGGCAGACCTTATGTTGAGTGTGTTTCGTGGATTATCTTATCGAATCCAGACAGCAGTCCTAGGAGGCAGGTACATTTATAATCCCCATTTTACAGATGGGGAAACTGAGATTTAGGGAGATGAAGAGGAGGCCCTGGGATTCTGGCATCACTTACACATCACCCTATGCTGTGCAAGATCCACCTCTGTGATGGGTTCAGGAGCACACAGAGGCAGGGGCATGGCCAATGTGATTCCTTGGACCATCTGTCCTGTCCACAGACTCTAGGCAGCATAGAACCAGAGCTGATTGGGCCATCCAGTAACATGTCCCCCTTCCCTTGCCTGAGAGATACATAGGTTCTAGGGAATCGGGATTGGTTAAGCTAAGCAGGCATGTCCTGTCCCCAAGGTGGGGCTTTCCTTCCAGATCTTGGCTAGTTTCCTTGGCAGCAACAACAGCAGACGACAGGGGCTGTGCTCCTACTCTGGGCCTTTGCAGAGCCAGGCCCTTGCCTCATTATCTCATTGAACACCACAACATCTTAAGGAGGTATGATCAATATTCCCATTTTGCAGAACAAAGAGACTAAGGCACAGAGAGGTTGAGTGAACTGCCCAAAGACACTCAACAGCAGGCTAACAGTGCTGAAAGATAAACACAGGGCCCTTCCTCCCTCCAGTCCCTCCCTTCATCTGTTCTGAGGCCAGCATGGCAGGAGAACTGGAAGTGGTTGACCCACCTTTGTCCAGCCTCTTTGGGACATGCTGAGCAGGGCTGTTGTTTCAGGCCTGACATGGACCACAACAGGAGCCACCACTTGAGGCTGTGCTTACGTAACATGGTTTCACCCAGCCTGGCCCAAGTGAAAGGTTGCGATTTATGCTGAAACAAGCCACCATGTATGTTTAATCCTGATGCTGTGGTGACCACAGCATTTGCCTGATTTATGTAGCTGTTTTTTTATTAATAGGAAAATCACTACCTGATAATATTCTGGTCCTCCTAGTATTGACAAGTGTTGGGCCATAAGCTTGAGAAGCTTTGAGAGAAAAGGAGAATTTTGTTTTGTGGCTTCTGTCTGTGGGTTGTGGCTGAGGCTGCCTGGGGATGGCAGGAGATGCACACGCAGGGAGTCCCACACCCTTCTGGAAATGCATGCACCTGTATATGGTGCATGTATATGAACATGTACTTGGTAGTACATGTTCATGCCTACACATGCATGTGCACATGCTTTTGGCATGCCCACATGTATTCACACATGCACATATGTGGAGGAGGGAATGTACACAGTTACACATATGTTCATGCTTATACCCAGCCACAGGCCATGTGCATACTTGTACAGGTATGTGTACATGCTGCAGTCATGCCCACATGTATCCGCATGTGCACACACAAAGCCATACATATGTGCTCAGGGATGCACCTAGTCACACCCATGAGTGACTAGGCATATACCTAGCCTTAGTGCATGGGCACATTTGCACCAACACATGCAAGCATACCCAGTAGACATGCATGCCTGTACATACACATGCATGCCAAACTGCCAAACACACTGTACCCTCCTACATCCACACTGTAGGCATGCCCACACACTTGTGGATGCTCATGCATGCACATACACATATGCCTCTCTGATGTGTGTGCACACTCATGCACACCCCACACACACTAGCCCTTTTGCTTCTCCACAACTGGCCTGCAGGTGTGAGGAGGCCCTGAGTGAGGAGCTACATGGACCTGGGTTCAAATCCCAGCTCTGCCTCTCCCTAGCTGTTTGGCTTTTGGTAGATATTTTAATTCTCTGGGCCTTGGTTTTCCCACCCATCCAAAGGGTGTCATGAGAACCATCATCTCTCAGAGTGGCTGTGTGTTTAGGGAAGGCAATGTCAATAAATAACTTGGCACAAAGTGAGACTTAGGAAATGGTGGCTCTTAGAACCAGTGACCAGATCACCAGAAGCCACGATACTGAAAGGTGTCACTACTTCTCAGCTTTGCTGTTCAGGCCTTTTCTGATCAGGCAGCTGCTGTTTCCTCTATGTCCCTGGGAACAGCCCATGCTCCAGTTATCTGGAACTATTTATGTTCCAGTATGCCTTTCAGGCCTCCAAGATTTTAACCATGCTGTTCTCACTGCCTGGAATGAGCTTCCCCACCATTTCTCAAGAAAACTCCTACTCTTTCTACAAAATCCAGTCTAGGAGTCACCTTCTCAAAGAGGTCCTTCATGATCATCCTTCAACCCCAAGGCCCACCTACAGGCCCTGCCACATCTATTTGTTTGCCAGTCTCTCTCCGTTAATCTTCAGTGGCTTGTGTGTAGTAATTACTCACTCCATCACACCCTTTAATAAGAGATTAGCCAGTGAACTGGCCAGCAGAACCCAGCAAGTTGAAATCTCAAGCCTTCTATTCTTAGGATGGTGCTCTTTTCCTGTCACCAAATTATAGGATGAGTGATAACTGTAAAGGCTGACATCAGCTGCTTCCTGCTGAACCCTGTGCTAAACAGTGCCGTCACCGTCTCATTAAATGCCCCCACTGATACTGTGAGGTAGGAACTCTTATTATCCTGTTTTACAGATAAGCAAGGCAAGGCATGGAGAGGTGAAGTGGAGGGCCCAGGGTCTCCCAAAGGTGAGCTGTGCCTGATACCTGCTTGACTCCAATGTTTGAGTCTCAGTTGTATCCCATGGCCAATGAATAGACTGACTTGATGATAAATGGCTGGTGGAATGACCGACTGAATAAGTGACAGGTGGAATGAATGAATGAATTAAGCAAAGAACAGAAGATGCAGAAACCCACACCTGGGTTGCTCCACAACAAGTCCCCTCAATGCCACCAACCCCAAGACAGATGCTGTAGTCCCCTCTCCAGCCATGTGGCTCTGGGGGCCCTGGGCAGCCTTGGTTTCCTGGTGAGCCCCATTCATCCCCTGACTCACAGCTCCTTTTGCTTGTCTAGATGTTGCTGAATTCTGGGTCAGAGCTACCTGTTGGACGTGGATGCTGGGTCCTCAGCCCTGGCAGGCACTCTTGCCTGGGGTTGCCAGGACTCCAGCAAGCAGGGAATGACCAGGTATCCCCCCAGGGCCCAGTCCTCCTGCAGCTGATGGGCAGAAATTTGTCCACAGTGAGTTAAGACCCTCTTGGCCACTGCTTGTGTGTTCCTCCCACCCTGAGGCTCAGGACAGCTGGGCAATAAGACAAAAGTAGGGCAATGACAGCTCCTGCCTGTGGACGGACGCTGGGCATAATTCACATGGGAAAGGTGTCAGGAGCGTATTTTGACTACAGCGTCATAAGCTCCAGGATTCGGGTCTGCAAGTGCCATCCTGACAGATAAATTGGTCAGAATTCAATTGTCTGTGACAAAAGGGCGATCTCCCCAACTGCTTTCCTCCTGGGACCTTGTGGCCCACAGGAGGGAGAGCTAGAAGTCCTCTGGCTTGCAATCGTCCAGCTTCTGAGAGGTCCAGCCCCTGGGCAGACCCGGCAAGGTGGCTGGCTGCCTGCCCTGGTGCCTCCCCCAGCTCTGGACGCCCTTGCCAGCACATAGCTCAAGGCCGGTGCAGGCCTTCCTGGTGTGTGCACAAAAGACGGGAGAGCAGGTGGACAAATGGGGTTGTACCGAGAGGCTGTGACACTTGGGGACCTGGATGCTGTCTTGTTGTGTGTCCTTGGAACCTCTTTTTCCTCTCTGGGCCTCAGTCTTTCTTGTTTTAAAATGTGGAAGTTCATTACTTCTCTTTTTCCTTCCCTTCTTCCTTTTCTCTCTCCCATCCTTCCCTCCCTCTTCCTTTCCTTTTTCTGCCTCTCTTCGTCCCTGCCTCCTCTTCCCTCTACCTATAGACTTTCATGAAAGCTCCTAAGTGTTATATACTATGCTGGGTGCTAAGAGTTAGGTAAGTCTTACAAGGGTCCTAGCCCTCAAGGCAAATTTTCCTTCATTCACACATTTATTCATTCAACAAATATTTACTCAGCCCTGACCTTGTGCCTGGCTCTGGTAAACAGCAGGGCACTGGGAAGACAGGGCCCTTACCCCCCTGGAGCTCACAGTTCAGTGGGAGACATTAATCAAATCAATCTACCAATGAAGTCATGATTATTAATTGTGTTGAAGAGCTATAAAGTGAAAAAATAAAAAGTCTGGGATACAGAAAAGCAGGGAGTCCTATCTGGAGAGGGAGGTCTTGCAGAGGAGGGTATATACATATTTTTTGAGATAGAGTTTCACTCTTGTTGCCCAGGCTGGAGTGCAATTGTACGATCTCGGCTCACCACAACCTCTGCCTCCTGGGTTCAAACGATTCTCCTGCCTCAGCCTCCCGAGTAGCTGGGATTACAGGCATGTGCCACCATGTCCAGCTAATTTTGTATTTTTAGTAGAAACGGGGTTTCTCCATTTTGGTCAGGCTGGTCTCGAACTCCTGACCTCAGGTGATCCTCCCGCCTCGGCCTCCCAAAATGCTGGGATTACGGCATGAGCCACTGCACCTGGCCGAGGGTACATTTAAGTTGAATGGAGGTGGGCAAATTGGGGTGAGGAGCATCCCAGTAGAAGATGGGTCGTGCCAAGGTCCGTGGTGGGATGGTCAAGACTCCAAAGGGGCATCATGGTGATTCCAGAATTTCTGGGGGTGAGAGAGGCTCATTGTTTACCTCCTGGGCCACCTCAGTCTGGTCTGGATCTTGGCCCACCTGAGATTTTACACTTTCGCCATCAGGGCTTCAGTTTTTGCATCTGTACAACGGGTGCACTTCTATTTGGGTGGTCCCTTTCACCTCTATTATTCTTTAGTTGCTGAGTAGAGCTAAAAGTTTCCTGGCACGTTTGACTTAAAGAGTCAGCAGAAGGAGGAGTTTTGACCCAGGTCTCGGCATCACACAAGCCCTAGTCTGAATTCTGGCTCTGCTGCTCTAGGGCTGGTTGACCAAGCTACTTTACCCCTCCAAGTCTCAGTTCATCTGGTCCATGAAAGGGTACAGTTTACTAAATGTGAAAGGTCATCCTGAAGATTGAATCAAAGGACACAGCATTTGCCAAGGGGTGGTCTGAATTTCATCAGCAGAAGGAGCAAGACATGAGCAAACTTTCCACTTTCATGTATTTATTCTAGTGTATATTGGACACAAATAGAATGAGCACATTCTACCAGTACTTTCGTGGATGTTCTTGCCTCAGATGACACCGAGATTAAAAAAATGTCCCTGAAAGTTAAAAAAATGATGGACAAATAGTGGGGGAAGGATTTATTTGCAGGGGCAGAAATGGTGAGAGTGGATGAATGGCCAAAGTATGTCAGGTTCCAAGGGAGATCATGTGAAGTACTTAACATCACGCTAAGGGCTCACCATGGCCTCCAGGATGGGTGGCTACAAAACAATGATGATGATGATGATGGTGATGGTGATAATGATGATGGTGATGATGATGCTGATAATGACGGTGATGGTGATGATGATGGCGATGATGGTGATGGTGATGATGATGATGATGATGTAATGATGGTGATGACGATGATGGCAATGGTGATGGTGATGGTGATGATGGTGATGGTGATGATAATAGTGATGGTGATGGTGCTGGTGAGGAGGTGAGGAGAATGAGGGTGATGATGATGGTAATGATGAGGAGGATTATGATAATGGTGAGGATGATGGTGATGATGATGGTAATGATGAGGAGGATTATGATAATGGTGAGGATGATGGTGATGATGATGGTAATGATGAGGAGGATTATGATAATGGTGAGGATGATGGTGATGGTGATGATAATGATGATAGTGCTGGTGACTTTTTGTTGTTGAGGGGACACCTCCTGTGTTATTGAGAAATGTGAATTCTTTTGATTAAATTACTATGCAGCCTCAGGCAAAGTCCTCCCCCTTTTTGGGCTTGGACCACTCACCCACCTGGAGATGTTAGTGGACTACAGCGTCCTTTTATTTCCTATGGCTCCTAGGCCTGCCTGTTTTGCTGAGGTTCTGAATGTTAAGGCTGTGTTGAGGCAACCTCTGTCCTCAAACCCTGGGGGAAACTTCTGGTGTAAATACCCAGGGAGAGCCCCAAAATGCGAACATCTGGTTAAAACCCGGCAGGGCCCAGCCACTGCCTCCCAGAGGTGAGATGGACATAATAGTTCTTTTGCTAGACTCGGTGATTTATGTACCTGCCCTGGAGGCGGTGATGTTTGCACTTGTTTGACGTAGGAAGCAGGGGGGCCAGGAAGGTATCAGGAAGAAGGTGTTTAATGATATTGGGTAAATATTAGGTGAGCAGTGGCGATGACCATAGGCTGGGAGCTGGGCCGAGGGTGTCTCTCCAGCTGGGAAGCCTGAGAGGTCTTAACTGTATCAGGGCCCTGTGACAGCTGCTGCAATCCATATCCCTCACTCCAGAGTGTGCGTCTGAGCAACAAACTCACCTGAAAGGGAGATACTAATCCTCAAACTTCAGTTCCTGAATCCAATTCACATCTTGTTTTTCCTCTCCAAGAGTAGCCTTGAATAGGGAGGAGAAGGCCGGGCCTCAGATCAGTCTTGGATTCAAATCCTGCCTCATTAACTATGTGATTTTGGGTGTTATATTTTGCCAGTCAACCTCAGTATCTTCCTCTGTAAACTGGAATGAATCAATGCAGCTAAGATTTCTGAAGAAGAGCCAAAATTGGATGGAGGTGATTGTGCTTGGTACAAATATTGGGTAGCAGAGCAGAGCAGAGAAACCCAAGGGCACTGTGAGGATGAAGCCCACCTCATGCCTGGCATGCAGTAGGCACCCATCAGTGTCAGCTCGTGCCTAGTCTTCAGGCTTAAGAAACATCTCTCAGGGAACCTGAAAAAGAGGCCATGATGTATATAGCAGCAAGAAGGGGCATCCCTGGCAGAGGGAACAGCACATGTGAAGGCCTAGAAGTGGGATGGAATCTGGGTTTGGTTAGGGAACCATGACACGTTCTGGGTGACAAGAAGCAGGGTCAGTATTGCAGGTAGTGAGGCCAGGGAGAACGAAGAAAGGGTGTGGGGTAGCACATGGGGAGGTACAATCAGATTAGGGTTTTCTTTTTCTTAAATATTTATTTTGTTTAATTCCTTTATACACTAGTCATGTGCTATGGGGTTGAATGTGTCCCCCAAAGTTTGTGTGTTAAAAACTTACTCCTCAATGTAACAGTGTTGAGAGGTGGGACCTTTAAGAGGTGATTAGGTCATGAGGGCTCTCTGCTCATGAGTAGATTAATATCGCTGTCATGGGGAATGGCTTCATTATGGTGAGAGTGGATTTGTTATAAAAGTAAGTCTGGCTCTTGCTGTCTCTCTTACACGTACTTTTTTGCTCTTCTGCCTTTCACCAGGGGGTGATGCAACAAGAAGGCCCTCCAGATGTAGCTCCTTGATCTTGGACTTTCCAGCCCCCAGAACCATGAGCCAAATGCATTTCTTTTCTGTATAAATTACCTAGTCTCTGGTATTCTGTTATAGCAATACAAACGAACTAAGACACCAAATATGTAATTTTATATACCTGCATAAGTGTCATGTCACTTATGTGTTTCTTTAGTGCTGACAGTTTTGCTTCCTTTTTTTCTTTCTCCTTGGCTTCCTCCACTGCTTCCTGCCATTGCAGACCACCCCCCAAGCCAGGTCACCCAAGTTAACTACCTAGTCTGAATTCTCCCATAATTTTCATAATTCTTTCCATACTCATGTCATCACATATGTGAAGCATTGCGATTGATGTTCCTTTCACAACAACGGGATCACATTGCACACACTTTCTCCATAGTGCTTTTTCCATGCCAGACGTCTCCTGGTAATATCTTGAGCTGATTGGTACAACTCTATGCCCTCCTGTCCTTGGCTGCATAATACTCCATGGCTTGGGTGTACCCTGATGCTTTCACCATTCCCTGACTGAGGCTTTGCTTTCCTTTCTTTTTGCTGCTACGAATGATACTGCAGGAAACATTCTTGAGCACGTGGCTTTAAGTGCTGTGTGTTTGTTTCTGTGGGACAGATCCCCAGGAGGGGGATTGCTAGGGCATAAGGTAGATTTTACATTTTCAGAGATGTAGCAAGATTGCTTTTCTAAAAGGCTGTAACACTTTACATCTCCAGCAGTGATGATCGAGAGGGTATTTTCTTCCCAGTCTAGTGGGGGTCATTGTTTTCAGGCTAATGGGAACCAGAGATTTGGGTTTTCAAAGGCTCTCTCTGCCTCCAGAGTGGGGAATGAGTTAGAAGGTGAGATGCATTTATTCAGTTGATTATTCAATTGATATCTGCGTTGTGAATTCTACAAGAGCAGAGTCTGGTCTATCTAGTCCACACCTGTATCCTCCAGTACCTGACACATGGTCTGGCACAGAGAAGGTGCTCAATGAATATTGGTGGAATGGAAGAAGAAATGGATAGATGGGTGTGTGGGTGGGTGAATGGGTGGGGGATAGGTTGGTGGGAGGAAGGGTGGGTTGATGGGAGAATGGGTGGCTGGATGGGTGGAAGAATGGAGGGATGGATAAATTCTGAGAGTGAGCCATGATTTCTGAGGACTTCCGTCTTTCTCCAGTCCTGGGTGTGAACAAATCCAAAATTAGTAAACTATCCGCTCCTCCTTTCACCCTAAGGAAATATAGCAGGACAGGTAGTTGGCAGAATGCCGGGAAAAATATGTCCCTGAGAGGAGAATTAATGAGCAGTTGTGAAGATTACAGAGTGGGTTGGTTTACCTTGCCTTGCTGGAGCTGGCTTAAGACTCTTGGGGTGCAGCAACAGGCAGCCACATCCACGACACCCCCCTGCCCAAATGCACCCCGTGGTACAGAGAGGGCTGTGGAAGGTTGAAGACAAGGCTCCCCTTGGAGGGCCCAATTTGTGATGAGAGGCCGGAGAGATGCCACTTCTCAAGATATGATAAGAGTAACCAACACTGGCGGGGCACAGTGGCTCACGCCTGTAATCCCAGCACTTTGGAAGGCCAAGGCGAGCAGATCACCTGAGGTCAGGAGTTCGAGACCAGGCTGACCAACATGGTGAAACCCTGTCTCTACCAAAAATACAAAAATTAGCCGGGTATGGCGGTGCATGCCTGTAATCCCAGCTACCTGGGAAGCTGAGGCAGGAGAATCACTTGAATTTGAGAGGCAGAGGTTGCCGTGAGCAAGATTGCGCCGTTGTACTCCAGCCTGGTGACAGAGTGAGACTCTGCCTGAAAAAAAGAAAAAAGTAACCAACATTTATTGGGCACTTACTGTGTGAAATGGGCTGTGACTTACATACATCTCCTTGTGTCCATATCAACCGCTTGGGCAGCTACTCCTATTATTGGCATTTTGTAGATAAGTAAAAGGGGGCTCAGAGAGGCTTGTTTACTCATCAGATTACACAGCAAGGAAGTGAGCAGTTGACTAAGCTTCAGCCACAACTTTAATCCACTGCTCTTTGTTGCTTCTCTAATGCTGCCCAGTGGCACCCTACCTATGCAGGAGGGAGCTCAAACTTTCCCCTTCACATTCTGGCCTCAGCCTGCCTACTTGGCAGCCCCAAGTGATCTTCGCCAAAGGGCCAGGGTGCTTTCAGCCTCTTCCTGCCTCCTCTGCCCTCTGGAGGTCTATGGTGGGGAGGAGGGGAGGGAAGTGTGTCATGAAGAGAGGAGACTCATCTTCTAGTTCTGCCTCTGCTACTTCCTGGGCCTCAGCATCCTCATCTGCAAACTGCGTTTATATCTGCCCTTGAAGGATGCTGTGAGGAATCACAAGGTTGCTGTATTCTTGGGAGAGAGATTATTATCCCTGACCCCGCAGGATCTTTCTTGCTCACCTTGCAGGGTCGTGCATCTGGCTTCATGAAGCCTTTGGGATCATCTCTAGGATGGCCCCCACAGGGCACAACAAGAGACCCTGATTTCTCACTTTATTCCCAGCCTTGGTCCTGGACCACACACTCAGCCCTCCTCACCTCCGCCTGCTTCCGTTGTTCTTTCCTCTCACCTGGTCCTTGTCTTACCTTGGAATTGACACCCAGGCATCCCTTCTTCTAAGTGCCTTTGTCTGCCCTGGATAAATTACTCTTTCCTGAACCAGTCCAGCCTAGACACTTTAGCTCAAACACTTAAGGAGGAATGCTGTCTGTATGTTCACCCCAATCTCATTCATTCATTTAATCACTCAATTAATATGCATTGAGAATCTATTATACCATGAGCCAGGTGCTGTTCTAGGAAGTAGGAAACTAACAGTAAAAACACTCATCCAATTCTCATGGTATTTCTATTTTTCAATGAAGGCATAGGCAAATAGAAAAAAATTATAAATGGGACTTGGGAATTTTTCAGGTTTTGTTCAGTGTGGTCCGAGGGGTGGAGGAATGAGTGGAAAGATGATTAATCTCAATGGAAAGACAGCACATTACTCTGTACCTAAAATGGGGAATGAGCTCCTTGTCTTTGGAAGTGTGCAAGCAGATCCTAGACAACTTCTTGACAGGGCTCCTGGCATCAGTGATGGGGTTGGCCTGGGAGACTTTTAAAGCCCCTCCCAGCTCCAGATGTCCATGACTATGGGCTGGATGCTCTCCAGGCTCCCCTGCTATGGAATTGCCCGAAGTCTGATGGCTGTGAGCCCATTTGCACTCAGCCTTCCTCGCTCCCAGCTCACATCACACTGAATTCTGGCTCCTCAAACCTGTCTGATTCTGCAGGGCACCCCTGGATCGTGGGGCTGGCTGGGAGGGGCCCTTCCCCCACTGCCTCCTCCTGGGCCCCTCTTGTTTATGAGGCTGTTGTCCAGGGTTGCTGGAGCGACGCTGGATCCACGCCCCACTCGGAGCCCACTGACTTTTGGGCTTTTTCATGGCTTTTGAACACAGCAGCTGCTCCTGTCTCCTGTCTGAGCGGGTCTCTTGGATGAAAACCCATCGATGAGGGTGTTTCCAAGCACCCTGGGCTCACAAGAGCTCCTGGTTTTTCCTTCTGGCTCCAGCCGTGAGACCTTCTTCCCAGCCATGTAGGGTGGAGTTCAAACCCAGGCTCTGTGTCTGGGCTGTATGAATTCAAATCCTGCCCGATCCTTAACCCTCCCTATGGACGTGCTTAGCTAGAGTGTCTAGACTCTCCCTGTGTCTATCTCAATGATGACAAGGTTTAGTCTCTCCTGGAGAACCTGGACAGGCTTAAGTGGTGAGGAAACCCTCTTGGGATGAGGGATCAGACCCTAGAGTGCCCACCCTGACATTCCCACCCTAGTGGATTTCTGTTTGACTCCAGGCTGAAGGCTGGGTGTCCATGGTGACCGATGGGCCTGCTTGTTTCCCGAAACTTCCTTAACATTCCCGTCATTTCTTTCCCATCTCTCACCTGACCTTAGGCCTGGAGTGGGGCTTGTGTCCAGGATGCTCTGTCCTTCTGAAGTCCCTGTCCCTCCTGGACCTTGTGGAACCCAGAGTCCCTTCCACCCCCCCATTGGAGGACCGGACACCACTGGCTCAGCAGATGGGGGACCTGAATGCTACTCTACTTTATTAAACTCCACTGTTTAGCTTTCGGCAGGTCACAGCTCCTTTCTGGTCCTTGGTTTCCTGTCCAATGTTTGGGTTAGGTCAGGTCAGTGATTTTAGACTTTATCCTTCCTTCCGCACACACCCTGCTTTTTAAATTTGCAGCAACCTCTTTCCTTTGAATAAAATCTTAGGTGAAACAGTGTGAACAAGATGGGGGCAGACCAAGACACAGGTGGGGATCTAGAAAATTCTCCCTTGGAGACAAAGGCAGCATTAGGGACTGGCAAGGAAAGAGGCTGAATAGTTAAAATTTAGGATCACCTGCTGGGCCCCTTGCCCTGTCAAAACATGTCTGTCCTACGTCCCATTCTCTCGTGTTCCTATCCTCTGTTTAGAACCAATTGTGTATAGATGGTCCCTGGCTGAACCTATACATTTTTGATGGCCCAAGGCTGGGTGTGATGGCTCATGCCTGTAATACCAGAACTTACGGGAGGGTGAGTTGGGAGGATTGCTTGAGCCCAGGAATTTACAATCAGCCTGGGCAACATAGTGAGACCCTGTCTCTTCCAAAAAATTAAAACAAAAATTAGCCAGTCATGCTGGTCCGCACCTGTAGTCCCAGCTACTCGGGAGGCGGAGGTGGGAGGATCGCTTGAGTCCAGTAGTTTGAGGGTTCAGTGAGTTGTGACTGCACCACTGCACTCCAGCCTGGGCAACAGAGCGAGATCCTGTCTCAATAAATAAATACATAAATAGAATAAAGATGGTTTGAAAGTGATACGTATTCAGTAGAAACTGTACCTTGGATACCCATACGATCATTCTGGTTTTCACTTTCAATACGGTGTACAATAAGTTACACGAGACATTCAACACTTTACTATGAAGTAGACTTTGTGTTAGATGATTTGGTCCAACTGCAGGCTAATGTAAGTGTTCTGAGCACGCTGGAGGTATGCTAGGCCAAGCTGTGCTGTTTGGTAAGTTAGGTGTATTAAATGCATTTTCAACTTACAGTATTTTCAATTTACCATGGGTTTATTCGGACACAGCCCCAGTGTAAGTCAAGGAGCACTTGTAATTGGTTCTACGAGGATGAATGGGTTTGTATTTTAACAGGGACTTCCCAGAGACTTTTAGCTGGAGACGACCCTAAGAGGGAATGACAGGAGGGCTGGGGGCCCGGATGAGCTCTCGGGAGCAGGTGGACTGTTGGCGGAGACGTGAGCAGTTCCTTCCCAGCACCGAGCAGCACATTTTGTTTATACTGGGAGGCTTTCTGACTTCACAGCAAGAGTATTTTGGGAGAAACTGTCTCTCCCACATCTGGATTGGGGCAGAGACCAGCTGTTACTCCCATCTCTGTGTTCACACTGTTGTCATGTGTGGGGAAGCGCTGCCAGGTGCTGGGCGGGGACTGGAGCCTTCTGAATTCTCTCCCTCCTGTGCTCCCTCTGCCTCTTCTGGTCTTGTTGGAAGACTCTGGCCGAGGCAGTGGGACCCATAGGGCTCAGGCCCAAGGGTCTGGGTTTGGATTCTGACTCCCACTTGCTCACTGTGGGGCCTGTGTGCATGACTTCCCCATCCCCAGGTTCTTGTCTGTAAGATGGGAGTGACTAGCAAGACCCACCTCTTCTAGAGTAGGGAAGATGAAATGAGACCATGCACCCAGACATTCAGGGCACAGCAGTCGTGGCCACCTTTTCTTCTCCACACTGGAGGCTCCGCAGAGATGGAACCATGAAACCTACCCAAGGGGCAGGGCCCTTCCTGGACTCTAGCCAGTGCCTTTAGTTCTGGGGCATCTTCCCCGAATACACACGCCCACTGACTCCATGAACACACATCCATTCAGAGATGGACACAGACAGATGCATGCAGACACACTAGCACACGGGTGCACATGCCAGCCCTATTCACATGGGCACATGCACACACACTCCTTTGCACACATACACATACGTGTACACTCAATACGATTTAGCCAGTGAGTGTATTTCAAGCAGGTCATGTTAGACAGCTCTTGCTGACTTTGAGAAAGGCAGATGAAGTCCACATCCTCATGGAATGTCTTGTCTAATGGGGGAGGCAAGCTCTCAGCCCAAAACAAACCACATAGAACAAAATCATTTAGACTGAGGAGGAGCTGTGCTGGAAATAACCTGGGGTAGGATGGTGAGGGTCGTGGCGGGTACAATGGGGACATCAAAGAGACATCTTCCCACCTCCCCCACCCCATATTGAAGGCCATATTGAAATAGTGGAGGACGAGAAGGAGTTGGTTATGGGAAGATCTGGGGGCAGAATGTTCCGGAAGAGGGACAAGGCCTTGAGGAGTGGCAGGAAGGCAGGACGGAGCAGGTGGAAATGAGGTCAGTGACAGTGGTAGTGGTAAGGCAGCACATTCAGGTTCCTGCAGTCCCGGTGCGGAGTTCAGATTCTTCCAAGTGCGACTGTGAGCTTAGAGATTGTTCTAAGACCTCCATATCCGCCATTTGACGCCTGCACACATGTATGCGGGACACCCTCAGGCACACACGCGTGATCTGGTCTCATTTTGCACACTCATGTGTGGTTCCTGTTGTAACATGCATGTGGCTGAACTCTTAGGCACACATGCAGTGCACACAGAGGGACACGATGCCCGCTTGACACACACATGGCCTCACCCCTTTCCTGCTGGTGTTTTAACTTAGCAGAAGTGGCCAGGAGGTGGCAAACTGCCGACCTGCCTTGGTGCCCCCATCTGGAGCCACCAGGGCTGAGGCCAGGGCATGACTCACGGTTCCTGGTTGGAGAAGTCAAGGGGCAGCCTTGGCTCAGGTTTAAGGCTGATTTCAGTGAGCGGCTGCTTGCTTTATGTTGTTCTTTTGAGTGGTGGGGAGGCAAAGCCCAGAGAAGCAGGGAGGTGGAGAGAGCCATACTGGCTCCGTTTTCCATTGTTGGGCCTCAATTTCCTCATCTGCAAGATGAGCAGGGCAATCGTGTGCCACTAGATGCTACCACGACCTGAGGATGAGGCAGTGGAATGACCTGTGATTTTGATGTAAGCCCTGCAGTAGATTCAAGGCAGGAGACATCAGCCTGACAAGAGGCAGTCAAGGAAGGCTTCTTGGAGCAGGAGCACTCGTGCCAGACTGCATAGCCCATTCCTGCTGAAACAGAACCCAGAACTGAGCTGCCCTTCATGGCATCTGCTTGGGAAAGCAGTGGCCGGGTCTTGGGCCACTTTCGTGCTGCTGCCTGTGATGTGCACCCCGTGTGCAGTTCCACACATGGGACCCTGCAAGGTTGATAGGATTATCCCCATTTTACAGATGGCAAAGCTGAGGCTCAGGTTTTATGGCCCATGTCAAAGAGCTGGGAAGTTAAAGCCTAGGTAGGAATGCCAGATCTGCTGCCCGATTTGTGGGAGTCCGCACGGTGTCCACATCCCCTGCAATTGCCTTCTTCTCCTTCCTCACACCCAGCCCCATCTCATTCAATCCTTAGTGCTCTGTAAGTGACAAACTGATTCCTTTCGAATGACCGTACCTGGAGCCCATTATGGGCAAAAATTAGGGTCCAGGTCCCTTAGGAACGAGTTGGAGCCTCCAGTGTGTGTCAAGTTCAGCATGGGTGGTTCATTAACATGCCCTTGGGGTCTCTCTGTCCCATGGTGATCCCCCTTGCATGGGCAAGGGGTGACAGCAACCCCATCTCTCTGTCTGCAGATGATGGCAGTTGGGGCTGTCTCAGCCTCTTGGACACTCATGTCCTCCAGTGGGGTCAAGGGAGGGAGCATTGAAGATGAGGGTAACTGTCGGCTCCCGCTCTTGTGTTTTACATGGATGGGTCTCCAATCTCCTTCACAGCTGCCTGGGTGTGAAGATGCTCTGACTGTACCCAGGGATAAGGAGTCCCTGTGGGGAGGGCCTGAATACTCGAATCAGACAGACTCAGGCTCACATTGCCCTCTGCCTTGTCCTAGAGCTTCATCTCATCTCCAAGACCTCTCAGCTGTAAAATAGCCCTTGTATCACTGAAGCCTCACCAGGCAGGGATTCTCCTGGCTTGTTTACTCTGGAATCTTCCGTGTCTTGAATCAAGTAAATGCTTAATAAACATCTGTTGGAAGTGTGAACTACAGAGCTGTTTGTGTGAACTACAGAGCTATTAAATGAGATAAAATGTGGTTAAGGCCTGTTACACAATCAGTGCTTCATAAATGATCACTGCTGTATTCACGTAAAGTGCTTGGAACAGTGTCTGGAAAATAATAATAATACAATTAATAGTAATTCAGGATGTGATGATTAATTTTTTTGGCTTATGATACAAGTTCCGCAATTAACAGTCACTCCTCTGGGCGTCTGTTATTTGCCAGGCATCTCGTCAGGTGCTTTGCAAGCCATCTTCTCATTAGACCTTCCTCTTAGCCTTGGGGGGGCACCTTTTATTATCCCTATTTCACGGACTAGGAAACTAAGGCTCAGAGATGCCATGACTTACCCATAGTTTTATTTTTTAGTTTTTCTAGAGACAGAATCTAGCTCTGTAGTCCAGGCTGGAGTGCTGGGGTGCAATCCTAGCTCACTGAATCTCCAACTTCTGGGCTCTAGTGATCCTCCTGCCTCAGCCTCCTGAGTAGCCGGGACTGCAGGCACACATCATCACACTTGGCTATTTTTAAAATTTTTTGTAGAGATGCAGTCTCATTATGTTGCCCAGGTTGGTCTCAAATTCCTGGGCTCAAGTGATCCTCCTGCCTTGGCCTCCCAAAGTGCTGGGATTCCAGGCATGAGCCACTGTGCCAGGTCCTTACTCATAATATCAAAACTAAGAAGGAGAGAAGCCAGGGGTTGAGACTACCTTCTCTGTGGAATATCCCCCAATCTTGGTCTTTCATGGCCACCTAGGTAGTTTTTGCCCCATTATTAACCCAATGCCATTCTTTAAATCCACTTTACACCAACTCACTTAAAAAAGATTTTAGCCTCAGCCTTAGCAACAATATCCATGACATCCCAAATTGGAAGTGATGATGATATTTTTAATACACATAAAAATAAATATTTGAGAATTAAAAACAAAAAGTTTTATGCCTGTGTACCACCATCTCCCAGCCACTGGGGTGTTTAAACCTCTTTTTGGGACTTTGATCCAGTTCAACCATCTTATTTCATGGGTGGGGAAGTGGGAGTGTCACACAGAAAAGTTCAGTGATTTGCCTAAAGCCACACAGCAAACACAGCTGAGACCTCCTGACTCCCGAGCCTGGGGCGTTCCCTGCCCCTTAAACAAGTGTGTATGTCAGAAGAGGCGGAGCTCACCCAGGGGTAGGCTCTGCCTGAGTTTGGAAGGAGACTAGGCTCCGCTTCACAGACACCATCTCTGTTGACCCTCAGTGCACCTCTTCAGGAATGCCTTCTTGTTCCCATTTTAAAGTTGAAAGGACTGAGGCTCAGAGAGGTGAAGCAAGTCTTAGTGAGTAAGGGGTGGAGCTGGGATTTGAACCCCAGATCTGGGTGCTGTGCATTGGAGAATGTGGCTAAGGACAGGCAGAGTTGGTGGAAGGAACACCGCTGTCAGGGGTGATGGTGTGGGGGACACAGGCCGGCTGGGAGCCTTCAGTGTTGGGACCGAACGACCTTCTTTTTCTCTTAGCCTCAAACATCAATGCTGCTGTACCTTTCTGCTTTCTGGAATAGATTTAGGTTGCAGAGGCCTTTGCTGCAGCTGACGTGCTGCGTATTTTTAACTTGGAGAAGAATGTCCTGGGCTTTCTGAGCCTCCCGCCAGCCGTACCTCCTTGGGACTAGGAATGCAGCCTGCTTCCTGCCTTCAGTAGCCTCTCATTTTCTCCCCAGCCCAGCAGCCCTGTCTTCTCAAGGCGAGACGGCTAAAGGTCTTGGGAATTTTCTTAAAACTCTTAAACCTGGCCGTGAGCCAAAGGGAAACAGCTCAGAGAAGGCTGATGCTGTCTGGGAGATGATAGAAATATGGCATTCCTGCGGTAGGCGATTCCTGAATTTACGGGGGGCGGCATGCAGGCCCCCCAACAAGCAGCCGGCCCTGATGGCTGGATCTTTGCAGCACCCAGAGACGCAGCCAGCAGGAAAAGAAGCGGAATAATCGTAGCCAGTTATGCAGCTTTTGCTGTGGGCCAGTGTTCATTGGTCTTCATGGGTTAGCTCCCCAAAGCCTCATGAGCTGAATGCAGTGGGTGCTATTGTTAGTGACCCAGAGAGGTACACTGACTGGTTCAGGGTCACACCGCCAGGAAGTGGTGGGGCTGGAATTCAAGCTCAGTCTTTGCTGCTATACATCCCTGTTACATACACCTAGACACATCCACCTATCCATGTATGTACACACAAGCAAGCACGGACACAATACATGTGTGCATACAAACACACAGACAACACACACAAAAAGACATGGATGCAGCACAAGAACACATATGCATATACAACATGCATGCACATACAACACACGATGGACACAGTGCTTACACGAACACACGTACGCACACGTATACCATGTGCGTGCATGCACTGACTCATAGACACATTCCAAAACCTGAAGCCAAAGAGCTTACCTGGTTTTCTGGAGCAGGGCCAGGACTCTGTCCCTCAGACCCTGGGAGCACCAGCTTCCTTCCTCCCTTCCCTCCCTTCCCACAGATGTTTGCTGTGGTTCCGGCCAACTAGCCAGATGTGCGCCATGGCCCAGGATGTCTCAGAGACCCAGAGGCTGAGGGGGTTGCCAGACTGCCCTCAGATGTCTCCATGACACCATCCAGCCCCAGGCTGAGAGGAGCCAGACCCTTGAAAGGGACCCATTGCTCTGCAAGGTTGCTGTGCTCTCATGGTGCAGGGGGCAGTTAGCCACGGGAGCTGAATTTTGTGGTCCAAGCAGGAACTCTAAGGCTGAATCCAGCTTGAAGCCACCATGAGACTGGGGGCTAGCCCTCTGCCCTTCCTGAGCCTTAGTTTCCACTGCGTGCAATGGGGACAGCAAGGCCAGGTTGGCCTCTCTAGGGTGTCATGGGGACTGAACACATTTAAAATGGAAAGGAATCTTAAAGATCTCTTTAGTTCTCAATTTGTTGATGCGGAAACTAAGGTTCGTATCACGCTGAGAGTCAGTGGCAAAATTGAGCTTGGAAACTAGCTCCTACAAATCTTGGCTGGAAACGTCTCGTATTTAACTTAACCAGCTTCTTCATCGGCAACATGTAGCAGCACACAGGAATGAAAAGATTGTTCTGTCTTCTTGCTAGCAGGCCTGTTCTGACATTTCCTTTTTGCCCCAAGACATTTTTCTCTGGGGTTACTGATGAACAAAATGGAATTTTTTCTGAGACGCATCAGATTGTTCCAAATACCAGTGCCCTCAAATATAACATTTACTTCTCCCAAACCCCAGGCTTTGGTCTGTTTCACCCCAGACTCCCCAATCCAGATTTCAGAGGCTTGGGGTCAATGGCAAGGACATTGCATTATAGTGCCCCATACTGACACGACTATAGGCTGGGTTTGGGCTGTCTCTGTCTTCTCAGGGAGATGGCAAGGAGGGAGAATGTCAGTGTCAGGAGTATGGGCTTCCGAGTGAGGCAGATGTGAGCTCAAATCCTGGCCAGGCCTCTCACCAGCTGAGTTACCTTGGGCATGCTTCTTAACCTCTCTGAGCTTCAGTTTTCTCATCTGTAAAATGGGGATGAACGTATGTCATGAGGCTTAAATAAGATAACAGATGTGCAGTGCTCAGCAGGGCTGGCACGGGAAGTGCTTGGCAGTTAAGCCCATTTTCCAGAGAGACAAAGGGACGAGTCCCAGGTAGGCCACCTTCAGAAGGTGAGCACTGGGCAGAACCTGGGGCCAGATGAGCCCACAGCTTGGCTCTGGCTGTAGGCCAGCCCCCGGGGTGACGTGTGGCTTCATTTTTCCATGCTTTCCCTCTGGAAAAGACCTCAGCTTCTCTGCAGCCACCATGCTTGCCTATCCTAATTTCTCTTTGCAGACAAAGATCCCTGTAACTGTTCCTGCACTACCTACTCAGTCTCAGCCCTACAAAAAGCTGACCAGAGCTGTTATTTTAAGG
The DNA here is from genome assembly GCF_006542625.1 of Nomascus leucogenys. Lineage (NCBI taxonomy): Eukaryota > Metazoa > Chordata > Mammalia > Primates > Hylobatidae > Nomascus > Nomascus leucogenys. The sequence goes on along the minus strand of NC_044387.1, from coordinate 54,837,715 downwards.
GCTGTCACTGCATTTCCCTTTGAGGGTCTCTGCTGGAACTGGCCTGCTGTTCTCATGGCTGGTGGCAGATCTCTGAGCTGGCTTTCAAGGACAAGGAATGGACAGAGAGTGGCGGCCACTGCCTGGGGATGGGGGCTAAATTCATGCTTTGAGGAAGAGCAGCCCCACCACCCTCAGCCCTTCCTCTACTTTCTCTCTTATTTTTCAGCAGCCTGAGTACCTACTCTATGCTCCGAGGACCTCCCGGGTAATCTTTTTACAGATGAGGAAGCCATGACTCAGAGAGGGACAGCGCTTTCTCCAAGGACACACAGCAGAAAAGTGCGTGGTCCTCCTGGACTCCTGGCTCTGAACGCTTTTCCCGGCTGCCTCTTTTCTTCATCTGCTGCCTCTTCTCCCCTCCCTGAACTCTTCCTCCTCTTCCCCTTCCTGTATTCCTTTCCTTCCTTCTCTTCCCTGTCTTCTTCCTCTTCCCCTTCTTCCTCTCTCAGCTCCAGATTCCCTTCCCTCCTCTCGTCCAGGTCTTTCTCTAGAAGTCTCCTTACCCCACCGGCTTTTCCTGTTGCCATCATCATTATAACATTGGAAACACATCAGGAGAGAGAGATGACATTCAGCAGCATGTCTGGGTTCCCCCCGGCCCAAGCCCTGCACCCAGTCCATGCCGTGCATAACGTCCTTCAACAACCGTAGGAGATGGGTACCATATCTCACCATTTTACAGGCAAGGACAGGACAGGGGGACCGGAGGAGGAAGCCACCTGCCAAGGGCACACATGAAGCTGGGGCTTGGGCTGGGGTCTCAGTGTAGATCTGGCTGACATCAGAGACTTCATGTTGTAGTAGACACACACACACTCACGCTTTAAAAAGGAGAGTTAACTTACAAACTGTCAAGTAGACAGAGTGTAAGAGAGCAGCGCAATGCATTTTTACATGTATACACCACCCATTATGAAATAGCACATTTTCAGCACCCGGAAAGCTTCCCTTGTGCCAACCTCCCAGTTGACACCCAGAGTCCCTGGTCTTAACTCAAAACTTCAGCTCTAGCAGTATCTGGGCTGAAATCCCTATTGTGTGACATTGATCAAGTTGATTTGCCTCTCCGTGCCTCAGTTTCCCCATCTGTAAAGCAGAGCTACAATCCTCTCCCTCATAGGACAGCTGCAGAAAAACCCTGTCTTAGGTTACACAGGAGGCACAGCTGAGAAAGGTGGGCCTTGTGGTTAATGTTATGAATGTGCCAGAGCCTGGGCCCCCCCTGCTCCCAGCAGTCATGGAGGCTGCTGTCACCCATCAGGCCCCCAGCCCCTCTCTTAATCCCAAGACCCCAGCCTGAGAAGGCCCCAGGAGCCAGGCCTGCTTCTCTGGGGAAGTGAGGCACAGTGGCCCCTGACTCCAGCCATTTTCCCGACCCCCAGACCCAGACCACAGCCTGCAAGAGGCTAACCTGCCCCCCTAATACTGCCCATGACCCCCGCCTGGGCTGGCGAGGCTGCGCCCGCCCGCACCCATTCATGTATTTTGTATTATAAAATGACTGCTGTCTCCATGGCAACATAAAAGGAGCCGATCTCATTACTGGGGCCCGGACACATTATTTTCTCCAAGGAATTTCTTCTTTTCATTATTTCCCTCCAAAGGTCAGTTATCCTCTCAGGCGGGGCGGGGGGCGGCAGCAGGGGGGGGTCTTCGAAAGGTGAGCCGGATTCATGGCAGAATTCCCCTGGCGGAATTTACAATCATTTTGCCTCTTTCCCCTGCTCTAACACCGTTGGAGAGATTTTCTTGCAGCCAGGCGGTTCTCTTTAACCCCTGCAGCCCCAGCAGGCAGCAGACAGGCTGTTCCTGTTGCACTGTCCTGGGAATCCCACCCATCTCTGTGCCTCCTTCCTCCTCCTCATAGTCACCTGCAGCTGCCCGACTTCAGGTTCTGAGAGCAGGAGAGGTCTGGAGTTTGTCTGATTAACCATGGAGGATTGAAGGGATCAAAGGCATTTATTCTAAGTCCTCCCACTGAGAAAAGCACCCCTTTAAAAGTTAATACTAGTGATAATAATAATTTATATGGATATCTGGAATGCCGTGTAGTGTAGTAATTCAGAATTTTGGTTCTAGGGTCAGAGGGACCGGGCTTCAAATCCTGCCTATGCCAATTTCAGGCTGTGTGACCTTGGGCAGGTTGCCGCATCTCTCTGAGCCTCAGTTTCCTTACCTGTAAAACAAGCCTCATACTGGCATCTGCCTTGCGGTGTGGGGTAAGGATGGAATGAGATATGTATGTAAATTACTGAGCACTGTACCTGGCACACAAGAAACAATCAATATTGGTGATGATTTATCTTTGGGTATATATCTGTCAGTTACTGTGTATGTCAGTTATCTGTTGATGTGAAACCAATCACTCCTAAGACTTAGTAGCTTAAAACAACAATAAGCATTTATTATCATTCATAGTTTCTGTGTATTGGGCATTTGGTAGCAGCTTCTTTGGATGGATTTGGCTCAGAATTTCTCTCGCTGTTGCAGTCGTGTGTCTGGGGCTACAGTTATCTGAAGTCCTGACCAGGGCTGAAAGCTCTAATTCCAGGGTGGCTCACTCATGGCTGGCTTTTGATCGGGGGCCTCAGTTCTTCTGGATCTTCACATGGTTTGTCTGTCCTCAGGGCTGCTTGAGCATCCTCACAAAATGGCAGCTTGCTTTCCCCAGAATGCATGATCCAAGAGAGCAAGATGGAAACTGTGATGACTTTTATGATCTTCTTTAATCTTCCCAAGGGAGATTCAAGGCTGATTTCCATTTTACAGAGGCGGTTGGGGCCCAGAGAAGGAAAGCAATTTGCCCAACCATTGAATTCCAGATCTGAGTTCTTTCTCCTGCCCCTGATTCTCATGGACCCAGTAACTGTGGTAGTTGGATTCTGCTGCTCCAAAGGGAGGGAGACTTGCTGGGAAGAGTAACTCTGGGCAGCCCGGGTCTGTATTGCAGCTGGTTGGGGCAGAGCAGTGCACAGACACTCAACAAGTGAAGCCAGTCAAAACACTCCCCCCGAGGAAGCCAGTAGAAGAAGCGTGTTTGTAAAACTGACGGCGTTTTTGTTGACAGGCAAATGTCTGTATTACATGGCAACAAATGGCTGGAAGATGCAAAAATTCAGTCAATCATCAGGGATTGTTTTTTCTCTTTAGAAAAGAAAAGCTCTCCCACCACCAAACAGGATGAGTGACGTTTGCTTTGTGTTTGCAGATCAGTCTCTGATTTAGCAGGTTCCTGGGGTGCGGCTATGGAGATCCAGGGGCAGCCCAAGTCCTTTTGAACCAAGCAGGGAAGGGTTTTCAGGGTCTTTCCAGTGACCCAAGGGAGGAATTGCTGCGCTGAGATGTGCCACTTTCAGGGAGAGAGAGAAAAAGCTCTGGGGGTGAGGGGTACTAGACCTCTGGATTGGGTGTCATTGGCTTGCTCCTTGGCATAGTTTCTGCTCCAGTTTTCTGGCTGACTTTCAGAACGACAGTATTCCTCAAACTCTGCTGTGCTCAGAGGCTCGTAGGAGAGCTGGTGAAAATGCAGATGCCCAGGTTCCAACCCTGGAGATTTTAATTCATAAGGCTAGGGAGGGTGGCCTAGGTACCTGCATTTTTAAAATACCCGCCTTCCCCTTCCTAGAGATACTAATGCAGGTGGTCCTGGGAAAACACTCTTGGAAAAACACGTGATGTGGAAGAAAGACCCTGTGGCCTCTGTCCCCTTCATCTAGCACATTCCTGGTCATGTCAGGGCCCAGCTGGGCTGTGTCTCCAGGAAGTCATCCCTGATCCCCTCTTTCACAGAATAGGTCACACTCGTAATGACACTGCTGCGCCTACCCCTCTCATTTCTTCTGGCTCAGTTTCTCAGAACTACACAAGGGGAGCCTGAGGTCTGAGTCCTCTGCCTGATGTCAGTTCTTCAAATGTGGAAGCTCTTCATTCATTCATTCATTCATTCATTCATTTGCCAAGTCTGTATTGAGCACCTGCTGCATGCCAGGCACTGAAGACAGAGCAATGACTGAGACAGATTTGGTAACTGTAACTGTTGCCCTCCCAGAGTCCAAGGTCTAATGGGGAGACAGCTCAAACAAGCCAAGACACAACTCTATAAAACATCTGTAAGTTGTATGTTTCCCAAGGGCATAAACATAGATGGGGACCTGGGGGGCAGCTACTTTCCGCTACAGGGCTGGACAGAGAAGGGCTCTGCGAGGAGAGGACTTTTGGGTTGAGATCCAAAGATAAGAGGAGGCTGATTACTTGAGAACTGGGGAAATGCCGTTTCAGGCAGGAGGAGCAGCACGTGTAGTGGTCCAGGGGCAGACAAGACCCAGAAGTGTTCAAGGCAGAGGAAGAAGGCCAGCGTGGCTGGAGTGGAGTGGGTAAAGGGGAGAGCACCGTGAGATGGGCATGGAGCACACCACATGCAGACTGCAGCAGAGTCTGGGTTTTATTCTGAATCAGACAAGAAGCTGTCAGACAGTGTTGCATGGTTAGAAGTCAAAAGGCTGGCCAGGTGCAGTGGCTCACGCCTGTAATCCCAGCACTTTGGGAGGCCGATGTGGGCAGATCACGAGGTCAGGAGATTGAGACCATCCTGGCTAACATGGTGAAACCCCATCTCTACTAAAAATACAAAAAAATTAGCCTGGTGTGGTGGCGGGTGCCTCTAGTCCCAGCTACTTGGGAGGCTGAGGCAGGAGGATGGCGTGAACCCAGGAGGCGGAGCTTGCAGTGAGCCGAGATTGTGCCACTGCACTCCAGCCTGGGCGACAGAGCAAGAAACCATCTCAAAAAAAAAAAAAAAAAAAGAAGTGACAAGGCTAACAGGACACCATTTTTTGGACCAGATCCCTATCCTTTGGCAAGTGAAGTGTTAGCATTTTATCCATTTCCTGGGAAGCTTGCAGTAAATGTGGCAATTACTACTATTATGACTTAGACCTTAGATGCCACCTCCTCCAGGAAGCCCTCTTTGCTTCTGCTCCAACAGCTTCATATTCACCTCTACCAAAGCATTCGTGATGGATACATGAATATACCATGACATACCAATATATCTGCAGAATTGTAGCCAGTGCCTGTTTTGCTGAATGGGAGAATCCAAGAGGGCTCAGCCTCATCTTTCATCTGTGTCTTCCAAACACCGAGTGAGGCCTGGCACAGAAGAGTGTGTGCGTAGCATGGTGGGCAATGGTGAAATCAGACTGAGTTCAAATCCTTGTCTACCGTTGGCTAGCTGTGCAACCTTGGAAGGCTCCTTAATGCCTGTGCCTCAGTTTCCCCTTTATGGGGAGTGAAGAAATAGTAGTTTTTGTCAAGGTGTGTGCTGTGATGAGTGGGAGAGCAAGTGCCTACAAATTACACACCATGGTGTTTGGTGCACAGTGAGTGCTGATGGCTGTTGGCTGTGCTTGTTATCCTGTACCCAGATATTTATTGAATAAAGGTTTTGGGGGCAGCCCCGCTACCCTTTCATTGCTCCCACTACCCTGCCACTGCCTGCTCCCACCCTCCTATGGACAGGAGTTTGGCTCATCAAATCCTTGAGCGCTGGACAAGGATGTGTCAGGTTTGATATCTGGCTGCTACTTCCAGCTTCTCAGATTTCCGGGCCCCATACACTTTGGAGATCTGTGTGGGGATTTGTGGTGACCTGGGCACTTTATAGTGAAACAGCCAGAAGAGCCTGGAGAGGGCCTGGGGCTGGGGATCACAGGACCCCCATGCCCAAGGCTGATTCCCTGGTTAAAAGTACAGGAGGACGCTTTCCCTGGGAGGGGACGGGGACTGTAGGACATTGTCCCCCAGGTGGGATGTTTGGAGCTTGGGTCACTCCATATCCATCTGTCCGTCTATCTGTCAATCTGTTAGTTGATTATTCACTGAGCACTGCCTGTGTCTGGCACTGGGGACCCAGCAGAGAACAAGGCAGATGCCATTTCTGGCCTCATGGAGCTGATGTTCCCTACAGAATAAGAAAGGAGCCAGTGTTTCATGAGTGCCTGATAAGCGCTGGGCATTTCTCCCACGTGATTTTTTTAGGCTCACCATCACTCAAGGTTGGTTTTGTTGCCCTGCTTTCCAGATACCAACCAGTGAGGTTCAGGGAGGTGATGTCAATTGCCCAGGGTCACAGGCTCGAGGGTGGTCATGCTGGAATTTGGACCCAGTCTGTCTGGTTCCCCTATATCTCCCATCTTTTTGTAAAAGGGAGCTTACCTTCAACTTGGAGGTTGCCGTTCTGTCCCGCCTCTGTGGTGATCAGATTCCTAACCTGGATCTGCCTGAGGACAACATCCATGTCTTCTCTATCCTGGTTCCCCACAGATTCCAGCATGTTGCCAAACTGGTAGCAAGGGTGAGACATCAGGGCACCAAACAGAACCCTTCCAGCTTCTGTCCCCATTTGAGCCCTGGTTAACCCACCTTTTACATGAAGCCTGCCCTGATTGCCCCAACAATGGGGACCTTACCTTCCTGTCTCTGACCCTGAGAAGCTCAGACTTTCTGAGGCATCATTAGTGCCACCATTCTCCTCCCCTTCCATTCGCTCCCGCTCCTCTAAGTGGCAAATATTAATTAAGCACCTCCTGTGGTGAACTGTGCAGTGGTTATGGGCATAATCTCTGGGTTCCGAGAGCCTGGGCTTGAACTCAAGCTCTGCCACTAGGGATGTGGCCTTATGAAAGCCCCATTACTGCCCTGACCTTCCATTTCTTCATTTCTAATGTCAGAAGTTTATTCTGAAAATTAAATAAGATACAATTTAGCCCTTCCTTCCTTCCTTCCTTCCTTCCTTCCTTCCTTCCTTCCTTCCTTCCTTCCTTCCTTCCTTCTCTCTCTTTCTCTCTTTCTCTTTCTCTCTTTCTTTGACAAAGTCTTGCTCTGTCACCCAGGCTGGAGTGCAGTGGCAAGATCTCAGCTCACTGCAACCTCTGCCTCCCGAGTTCAAGGTTTCAAGTGATTCTCCTGCCTCAGCCTCCTGAGTAACTGGGACTAGAAGTGCATGGCACCATGCCTAATTTTTGTATTTTTAGTAGAGACGGGGTTTAACCATGTTGGCCAGGCTGGTCTTGAACTCCTGATCTCAAGTAATCTGCCCGCCTCTGTCTCCCAAAGAGCTGGGATTACAGGCGTGAGTTTCTTTCAATTAAGAGAGTGAATCTGGGAGACTTTAGAGCACACCAGCTGTATAGCCAGGAATAAAATTGCTCTCCCCAGTAGAACTCCTGATGACTTGCTAAGAGCGGATGAAGAGCTGTGAATAGTGACTAACCCTTCTTAGTTTAACCGCTCACATCAAGTCGTCAAATAAGCTTTGGAAGAATACCTATTACATATTTACTACTGAGAAGGGATCAAGACACACAAACAGACAATTCTGTGAAGTGCACATCTGCGCCTTCTCTCCTGATGTTTCCCTCCAAGGGCTCCACAACATTCTTCAGCTTGGAGCACAAACCTGGGGTTCCTATGAACTTTCATGGGGAGGATATTGTTAACACCCCCTGCTCATTAGTACTTCTGCCAGGTGTGACCCTTGAAGAAGCTTCATTCATTAGGCAGATGTATCAATAATCCAGATATATCTTTCGGACAATTTTTTTTTTTTAATGGATAAGCATTTATTCTCTTTAAGGCCCTGGAAAACATGGGCTTTGGTGCTGGAGCATTCAGCTTACGCAAAACACCGTGAATGCTAAAATTTGCTTCTTTTTGATTTGGTCTCTTGCTAGCTTGAAGGCCTGGATTTTATAACAGGTCAATTTCAGACCATTTGATATTGATATATGAAGATCCTTAGGGATTATTGAATGCATTTTTCATCCAGCTGCGATAGTATCATATAAGGAAAATGGGATTGACTGTTAAGTACAAATTGAAAAAGACATGGTCATTTAAGATAACTCCTTATCTGTATACAAGGAAATGGTATCAGGGAAATAGACCACCAGTTGACAGAAATAAATTTCACCTTGGGTTCCTCCTCCACACACCTCCTCGACTGCTGTTCACACTCGTCTGGGATTATTCAATTATTCTGGGAGCCCTTTCCTGGGGCCCCTGTTAGAGGATGCGTCTGGAGGGAGAAGAAAGTCCTCTGCTGTTTTATTCTAGAAGGAAGGATTGGATAGGAAGAGCTGGAACCATTCATGGGCTAACCCTTCGGGACTTTGCAGTGGGGCAGCTTTATCCCAGAATATGGCAGGTCTTCCCAGTAGAACCTCTGATGCTTGCTGTAATAGAATAGGCGGAGAGCTGAGAACAATGATTTCACACCTTTTTTCATCCACCAGGCTCACTCACATGACCTCTGTTGCTCACGCTGGGGACACTCAGCCTGTGTCCCGGGTGATGGGTTGAGAATTTCTATTCTTATGCAGTAGAACGCTTTTCATAATTCACATCTCTTTGGCACATGACAGCTCACACAATCTTTTGGAGTGGCATATACATCCTGTGAGCCAATGTGAGTTCTGCCTGACTCCTAAGCCTGTATGTTTTCCTGCATCGTGCATAAGAATTGTGGATTTGAAGCCCAGCTGGAAAATTTCCCAAGCCCCCAAATACTCCCTTTGCTGATGGTTGGGATGGCAGGAAACTTTTCTGGTTCCCTAGAGTGGTAGAGTGCACTGGCCTGTTTCTGTTCTTGCTGTGCCCTCTTCTCCAATTCTGGGGGTGGTAGAGGAAAAGGGCTGCTACTTTTACAGGTCCTACTTGTGGAGAGGTCAGCTCGGAAGTGCATGCTCTGGGTCCCCTAGAGGACAAGGCTTGGGGTGGTATTGGACATGACCTTGGGGGAAGCAGGGTACATGCTCCAACTTGGCTCCTCTCACCCTACAGGGGAAGTCAACATCAGAAATTCTCTCCAACTTCATAGAGGAAAGGGCTTTCAGAGACCTCAGGGGAACCAGGTGATTTGAGGCCTAAAAGTCATCCCCCTTAAGCTGACTTAAGGCTAACTCATTATTCCTGAGGACTTACTGTGTGCCAGATTTGCCATGTCCAGGAGACTGAGAAGGGTGTAATGAAAATTGGACCAGTCTCTTTATATGCACAATGTTGTTAGAACTCACAGCACCATCACTCTCATTATATGGATGAGCATCATCAGCTGGGCAATATGACCCCCATTTTACAACTGAGGAAACTGAGGCTCGAGGTGAGAAGTAACTTGAACAAGTCACACAGATATTAGTGGGAAAATAATTTGAAACTGGAGTTGTTTAACTTTGAAATAATTCACTCATTCACTCATCCACTCATTTTTTTCATTCATGCATTTCCTTACCCACCTACCCATTCATCTTTCCATCCATCCTTCCTTTCTCCCTTCCTTCCTTCTGTTCATCCATACACCACCCACCCACTCACCCTTCCTTTCATCCATCCACCCATCCATGCATCCATGCATTCATCCATCTATCCATCCATCCATCCACCCACCCATTTATTTTTCCTTCCACCCATCCCTTCATCCATCCTTCCACCCCTCCATCTATCCATTTATTTTTCCTTACTTCCATTCGTCCATCCATCCATCCATCCATGCATCCATCCATCCACCCATCCATCCACTCACCCACCCACCCACCCATCCATTCATTCATCCACCCCCATCTATCCATCCATTTGTTTTTCCTTTCATCCATCTACCATCCATCCATCTATCTATCCATCCATCCATCCACCCATCCATCCATCCATCCATCCATGCATGCAGTCACCCACCCACCCACCTATCCGTCCGTCCACCCATCCACCCACTCACCCATCTATCCATTCATCCATCCAACGTCAATCAAGCACGTGCTGGGCAATAACCTCCCTTAATCGCTATGAATGATTTCTTGGGGCATCAGAGGGGACCCCAATGCTTTCCCCAGGGCTACCACATCCTGGGGCTGATCAGAAGCCATCATGACAAGACACTTGAACCATGTTGGAGGCCTTAGTCTAAGCTTTGCCAGGAAGAGGCAGGAGGCAACAAACTGCAGGGAGTCTCCCACCTGGCATAGGGATTGGAGTGTGGCATCAGAAGATGCACTTGGAAGATGATGTGTGTGGGGGGTGGAGAGAGTGGCTGGCATAAGTAGTTCACTTCCCTCCCAGAAACCCACAGGCAAACTCTCTCCACCAGCCTATAATTCCAGCTCACCTGTCAATGGGCACAGGGCATGGAGCCAATTCTTTCTGAGTCTCATGAATCACAGCACTCAATTCTTTGGTACTAATAAAATGCACTCTCTCTCAAAGACTTGACTGAATGAACCACAGGTCCGTCGAGATCCTCAAGTCTCCTCTCTCTTTCTGTCCCTCTCTCTGAGTCTGCACTCAGGCAAGGCCTTAAATTGCTGGCTGAAAAGGTGATGTGCCCCTGGGGGCTGCAGGTCTGCTTGGCAGGAGCTGTGGGTGGGGTGCAGGGCTCTGGGTTCAAGACCTGCCACCCTCTGGTCCTGACCTAAGGAGATTGTTCCTACGGTTTCTGAAGTCTCTTCCAGCCTGGCCCAGCAGGGGCTAACTTTCTCTAATGCAGAGTGGTTAGGCAACCCCACTTATCTGTAGATCCCCAAACATAGTCCTTGTATTCTAGACATTCACAGTCTAGAGGGAAAGACAGATGTGCCAGCAGCTGTAATTCACAATCATAGTGAAGCAGGAATATTAGGTGAACCAAAACTGTTACTAGTTTCCTGTTGCTGCTATAAAAAATGACCACAAAGTTAGTGGCTTAAAAATAACAAAAATTAATTTTCTTACAGTTCTAGAGGCCAGAAGTCCAAAAGCAAGATGCTGGAAGAGCTGTGCTTGTCCAAAGGGCCCAGGGAGGACTCTTTCTGGCCTCTGCCAGCTTATGATGGCTCCAGGCGTTCCTTGGCTTGTGGCCACATCACTGTAGTTACACCTCCATCTTTGTGTAGCTTTATCATGGGGAGCTTCACCGATCCTGAGCCCAGGATAAGGCACTTTGTGTTCATCATCCCTAGGAATCATTGAAGACAGCTGTGAGCCAGGTGGTGTGGTGCCCGTTGCACAGAGGAGGAGAGCGAGGCCCATGTCCTGTCCTCGTGGGGTGCTCAGCTGCAGCAGCCCGGAGCCCTGAGGTGGCCACGAGCTCTGGCCAGGAGGCAGCAGGGGCACTGTATGCGTTGTAGGGCCTGTTTGGGAAGACATTGAAGAGTAGGTGCCAGTGAGTCAGGTTATCTCCAAAGAGAAGTCAAAGATGAGCTCTGGCTGGAGAATGTGACCCTGAGTGGCCCTCTTCGTTTTACAGATGGGGAAACTGAGCCTCAGAGAGAAGAACAATGTGGCCAGGGTCCCACAGTGAGGATGCGGCAGAATCAGGATTGGAACCCAGACCTGTCTGACTCCAGAGCTTTTGGGGACTAGGATTCTCTCTGCGTGTCTTTCTCTCTCGCCAAGGTATGGATACTTCCATAATGATGAACGAGCACGGACATTTGCCAAGTGGCTGCTCTGTGCCTGACATGGAGCTGAAAGGCCTGGAAGAGATTCCAGCTGTGGCCTTGATGACCGATGCCATGGGGAGGGCAGAGAGGGGGGAAGCCCCAGGAGACGGTGCAGCAGTGGGAGTGAGTGTCAGCGGAGACCCCTTTAAAACCACTCCCAGGGCAGAGGGATGGAGGCAGGAGAGGCTGTGTGGAGAGGCCCCTGACAACCCTGGCTGGAGCCACCATTGTCACTCATCTGGATTATTGTGGCAGCCTCCTTGAAGGCGTTTCTACCTCCATCCTTGTCTCCTAGTAGCCTATCTTCAGCTCCAGCAGCCAGAGGGACCCTAAGGCATGAGTCTGCACAAGACATCATCTGCTGCACACCTTCCCCGAGCCCCCTCTCACCCACAGTCAGCGCCAATGTGCTCGGGACAGCCACACTTCCCTGCCTTCACCCATCTCTCAGGTCCCGCCCCAACACCTCAGCCTCCTCCTGGCTCCCTGACACCTTCTGCCTCAGGCCTTGCATTTGCTATTCCCCCTGCTATGACTGTTCCAGGTCCAGACATCTGCAGGGCCATCTTCCTCATCTCCTTCCCAATGTGACTTCTGCCACCTTCTCCATACGGTCTCCCTGGCCACCCTCTTAAGTTATTATCCTGGCTCCAGGACTTCCCATCACCCTTCCCTGCTTTATTCCCTGCTTGACGACACTTTTCACCTTCTGCCATATCACCTACTTATTTATTATCTTCCTCCCCTCAACTAGAATGTAAATTTCGTGGAGGCAGAAAGTTCTCTCTGCTGCGTTCACTGCTCAACATCCAGGAGTCTTGGCACCTACAAGGCATGTAGTGGACCTCAATCCATCTTCTATGAATGAACAAATGGGTGTCAATCATAATTTTTGGGGTTTTGGTTAATGATCGAGGAGCCACATAGGAGAGCAGTTAAGGGGACAGACTCGGGGTCAGGTAGACATTAGATCAAATTCCAGTGGTGCCACGTATCAGCTGTGTGACCTGAAGCAAGTGACTCAGGTTCTCCGTGCCTTGATGTTCTCACCTGTTCAATGAGGATGCTAGCCTCACCTGCCTCGGGAGGAGCTTGTGAAGACTGAGTGAGCCAGTGCATGCAGGGCAGGTAGCATGAGGGGAATACAGTAGGCACTCACTCAATGACAGACCTTATTACTACAGATGCATGGGAGATTCTTGGAATTTCAGCAAAGGGGCTTGGAAGATCATCTGACCTTTCTTCCCCTTGCAAGAGGGGAAGCCAAGGCATATTCCAGAGCCTGGGGAGGGTCAGAGCTTTTCTTTTCTTTCTTTCTTTCTTTCTTTTTTTTTTTGAGATGGAGTCTCGCACTGTTGCCCAGGCTGGAGTGCAGTGGCGCAATATCGGCTCATGGCAACCTCTGCCTCCCGGGTTCAAGTGATTCTCCTGCCTCAGCCTCCCAAGTAGCTGGGACTACAGGTGCCTGCCACCATGCCCAGCTAATTTAGTAGAGATGGGGTTTCACTGTGTTGGCCAGGCTGGTCTCGAACTGCTGAATTCATGATTTGCCTGCCTCCGTCTCCCAAAGTGCTGGGATTACAAGCATGAGCCACCGCACCTGGCCAACTTTTCTAAGTTAAAAGCCTGAACCCCCAGGATTCTCCAGGGTGAAGTTGAAGCTTGCAGCCAAGCCCTACTTCAGGGGCAGAATTCTCTGCTCTGGGCTGTGTGGAGCAAACACAACTGGGCCAGAAAGGCAGCTATATTCATTGGGGTTCTCTAGAAAACCAAAATCAATAGAAGAGAAAAGCATAAACATATATATGAATATATATAGAGATTTTTATATAAAATATATATTTAAAAGATTTATATATAGAAAGAGATTTATATATAAACATATATGAAGAGATTTATTATAAGGTTTTGGCTCATGCGATTGTGGAGGCTGAGGAGTCCCGGGGGGAATCTGCCGTCTGCAAGCTGGAGATGGAGGAGGGCCAGTGGCGTAGGCTGAAGGCCTGAGAGCTGATGGTGTAGATTCTTGTTGGTGTCCAAAGACCTGAGAACTTGGAGCAAGAGGGCGGGAAAAAGACCAGTGTCCCAGCTCAAGCAGTGAGGCCAAAGGAATTCAACTCTCCTCCACCCTTTTGTTCTATCCAGACCCTCCCCATCCTCATGGGGCAGGGCCATCTTTACTCAGCCCGCCAAATTCAATGGCAGTCTCTGGCAGAAACGCCTCGCAGACACACTCAGAAATATGTTTAAGTCCTGAAAGATGAGCCCTAATTCCACCCAGCAGCTGGCACATCTGGACTGTGACCACTGGGGCTGACCCTTGGGGCTGCTGTCACGATTATGTCCTTGAGACACCTCAGAGGTTCAAGCCACTGGCAGCAGCTGGGTTGGACCAACAAGCTGGTGAGTTGGGCTGGTTAGAGTCTGGCTAGAGGTCATGTGTGTTAACAATACTTTGCAGTTTTACGGGATCCGTAAAACCTCATCGGCAAGGTCCCAGGTAACCAGGTAAGGTTTCCCTGCTCTGTTCATGTCTTCCTGCTTACCACTGCAGACAGTGAGTGATCTTGTTAAAGCACACATGAGATCAGCCCCTGCAATGCCTTCTCCCTCTCCAGAGAAGGAAAACTAGACTCTTCCCCACACTTGGCCCCCCAGCCCCCTCAGGATCAGACCCCTTCTTCCTGAGGTCCTGCAACTCTGTCCTCTCCCACTCCCTTCCAGTGACACCAGCCTTGTCTCTGTGCCACAAGCATGCTGAGCTTGCCTGGACCCCAGGGCCTTTGCACATACTCTTCTTTTCTGTGGAACCTCCTCCCCCCTGACCTTGACGTTGCCCACTTGCCTCCTGCCGCTACCACCTCCTTAACTCCTGGCAACCACTAATCCATTCTCCATTTCTATAGCGTTGTCATTTTCACCGTGGAATGTAAATGGAATCAAGCAATGTGTAACTTCTCTGGGTTTTACTTTTTGGATTGGACATAATTTTCTGTTGATCCATCCAGGCTGGCGTCTGTATCAGTAGGGAGTGAACAAGGTCTACCTCCTCTTCAAACCTCCCCTCTCCAGATAGGCCCCTGACACCACTCCTGTTACATCACCTTGTTTTGTTGTGAAATTTTCTTGTTTATATGATAACTGGTTTAACATCCCACTCCCCTAGCGGATAGTGAACTGAGCCTGTTGTATCCATGCAGCCCCTCCTGCCTTGGTAAAAATGCCCCACACAGAAGCAGTGCTTAATAAATATTAATTTCTTTGCTGAGTGCATGCTCAGTTGCAGATGTGGACACAGAAGCTCAAAGAGGAGAAGGGATGTGTCTTGTACTCCACTGGGCAGTGAGTGAGTGGGCAGTAGAGTCTGGAGCAGGAGGCACATGCCCGATTCCCCACATGCTGGACGCTTCTCCTGTACCCTATTTTGGGCTTTCCCATAACTCTCTGCCAGTCTCATCGCAGCCTGCCGGGAGGTGGGGCAGCTGGGTTGGAGAGGTGAGGATGTGGCTCTATGGTTGGAGGTTTGGGAGGAGGGCGGTGCTGGAGAGATAGCCACTGAGGGCTGTGGTATGGGTATGGGCGTGGTGTGGCCCACCCACATGGAAAGGCTAGACAGACCTCAGCACTTCAGGGAACATGCTGTCCCTTCTGCCTTGGCCTGGCATGCCTTGTTCACTCCCTTGCAGCCTGCAGCCCCCACAGGGCCCGGGTGGTGAGTGGCCACACCAGCTGAAAGTACCAAAAGTTTCTGGCCGTCTGGAGCCCAAACATGTAAGCTATGGGAACCCAGGGCTGGCATGCCCGCCAGTGACACTTCCCGGAACCTGCACATTCTGGAGCTGGGGAATACCCTGGGGACCCTAGATCTGGTGGGTCTCCAAACTGCTGGTGACCCTGAAAGACGGAGTGGGGGCTGTGGGCCAGGCATTCAGTTCAACAAGAATGTCTTCGTGTGCACCCGGCACACATATGGGTCTCATAACATTCTACTTGTAAAATGGGCTCTGTGGTTTTTATTTTTATTTTTAAATAAATCGTTTTATTTTGAGATAATTGTAGAGTTACATTCTGTTGTAAGAAATAATACAGAGATACCGTGTATCCTTTACCTAATTTTCCCTAGTGATGACATCTTGCAAAAAGTCTAATGTCCCAACCTTGATATTGACGTTGATACAGATACAAAACATTTCCATCCCTCATGTGGCCCTTTTCTAGAAGCCACGCCCACTTATCTCCTGCCTCCACCACCTCCTTAACTCCTGGCAACCACTAATCTGTTCTCCGTGTCCATAATTTTGTCATTTTCACAATGGAATGTAAATGTACATACAGCCTGTAACTTCTCTGGGTTTTGCTTTTTGGACTGGACATAATTTCCCATCGATCCATCCAGGTTGTCATGTGTATCGATAGTCGTTCCTTGTTACCGCTGAGTCATATTCCATGATGTAGCTGTGTCACCGTGTGTTAACCCAGTCACCTGTTGAAGGGCACCTGGGTGGTTTCCAGTTTTGCGCTATTACGAATAAAACTGCTATAAACATTCATGTACAGGTTTTTATATGAACATAAGTCTTCATTTCTCTGGGATCAGTGCCCAGGAGTGTAATTGCTGGGTTGCATGGTAGAATATTTGCTTTCTAAAGAAAGTGCCAACCTATCTTCCCCACTGTACAGCGTGAGAGGGAACCCATTTTCCCTCATCCTCACTGGCATTTGGTGTTGCCACTATTGTTTTTATTTTAGCCATTCTGACAGGGGAGTGGGGATAGCTCATTGTGGTTTAAATTTGCATTTCTCTCATGGGTCTGCGGTTGTTTTTTTAATGTTTTGAACCACGATTGGGTCCCACTGGCCCATTTCACAGATGAGAGAAACTGAGGCCTGGAGACTGCAATAAATATGGATCTCCTAGTTTTCACCCTGATCATAGGCCATTCAGAGAGGAGGGAGATTTTTGAATAGCTCTTTAAAAGCATGCGTACTTTTACTTGGAGGTGTGGAAAGCATCATTTTGGTATTTTAACCAAGGTGGGTGTGCTTTCTGTGATGTCCTGTCCCTCAGGATTCTTGTCCACTTGGAGTGCTGGCTTCAAGCTGTCTCCGAGGGATGTGTTGTCCCCCCCCCACAACGTTGCTGGATGCAGGGACACCTCTTCTTTATAGATCGAGAGCTCTCTTGAGCTGCCCTGAGGGCGATGGTGGAGTCTGGCCAGGGAGTGGGGGCTGCCTGACACTGACCCCCACCCAGTCCACAGAGGCGCTGCATCTTGATCCTAAGAGGGTGTCACTAATCTCTGCCCTGAGAGGGACATGGCCACCAGCGAGGCTCGAGGCTGTAGCTGGCCTGGGAGCCACAGGTCAGGGTTTAAGCCCCCCAGCCGTGCCCTTCTCCCTCTCCGGGCCCCCTTGCCCTCTGTTCTCCACCCCTGCCACTATCCATTCCTCAAAAAACATCTTCTCCCCTTCTTGGCCTCCCAGAGCTGTTGTGTGTCTTATTTTTATCTCATTTTATTTTTGGAGAAAGACGCATTTGTGAGACCCAGGAGGAGGGGAACACAGCATCTGTGAAGGAAGGGCGTCTGGAAAAAGACAACACACACACACAGAGACGCACAATTTTTAAAAGCATGGTAATAAATGCTATTCAAAAAAAAAAAAAAGGAAAAAAAGTAGAGAAAAACCCACCCCACAATCTCTGAAAAACACAGCCCATTGAAATGACAAGCCGAAAATCATTTGCTAAGCGCCGAAACCGTTCCCTTTGTCACCCAAATCCTTCTGTTGACAGTTACCTTTCAATCCCACAATTGTGTGGCAAGGGCTGATTTTTATTCAATGTTCTATTCACCCTGCGTATTAATGAAAAGGGGGGAGGGAAAAAAACTTGTAAGAATGGTGTTTAATAGGCTGATAGACAAGCCGTCTGGATTCCCCAGCCAACCCCCTCTTATCAGTGGCTCACAGTGGGGCTGACGCTGTCTCTCTGTCCTGGCTCAACTTGGCGTACTTGCTCAGTCTTGGCCCCTGCAGTAGAAACTCTGGGATGGATGGATTGATTATATATATATATATATATATATATATATATATATATATATGGTTTGATCTTTTCTTCTTTAGGGAGGAAGGAACACACACAGGTCGTGACTTCATTCCATGATTCAGATATGTACCCAACAATGTTTACTGAGTGTCTACTGTGTGCCAAGGGTCTCTGCTGGGTGCTGGGGTCAGGCATTGAACTTTGAACCAGCAGACAGATCAGCAAGCCAGGTTGGTCCAGGTGTCAGGAGAGGTCATTGTGGGCCCCACTAGTGTGGGAGACTGTGGGCCTCAAATCATTTCTCTAGGTTCCCCCAAGGCAGAGGGGCCTGGAAACTGTCTGGCCCCATCTTTGCACAGATGGGTTGTATTTCAGCACCGAAGGAGGAGGCTGCCCTGGGTTTCGTACTCACCTCTCTTCGTGCCTGGTGCGAGGCAGGGGGCTGGACAACGCGAACACCCCAGTCAGTTCTGTTCAGAGACTGTATGGGATCTTGAGGCTGGAATCTAACCTCTGCCATTTACTTCCTGAGGCTCCTTGGGCGAGTCGGTTCACCTCTCTGAACCACAGCCCCCTGGCTGTTCTGTGAGGGTGATGACATCATTGTAGTGGAGTAGCATGGAAGAAAAAGGGAGATTCTGCGAGCTGAAGTCCCTGGCCCATTCTCTTTCTCTCCCTCTTTTACCTCCTCTCTTTGTTTTCTCTCATGGATTTTAGAACTCCATGATGAGTGCTGTGCTGGGGCCGGGTGGTGGGAGAGCTCAGGAAAGCAGAGAGGACTGCAGCTTAAAGGATGTGTTTCTGACAGTGAAACTGGCTCCCTGGCTGGGTAATGAGCTCCCCGCCATCCGAGGGGTGTAAGCGGAAGCCAAAGCCAATGCCAACCTAGTGAGGATGTTCCAACAGTTGCCATGTGGATTGAGGAACTGGTACCAGCCTCGCAGCCAGCCCACTTCCAGTCCTGCTTTGTTCCCTACACAACCCACTCCATCCCCAGACCCTATAGCAGTTGGCCTATTTTGCTTCCATCACACGGGCCCCATACTGGGAGGCATCTTTGAATCTTCTCCTACCGACCACCCCATGTTCGACCTTGGCAAACTTCATCTTTAAAACATCTCGGCTGGTGCAGTGACTCACGCCTGTAATCCCCGCACTTTGGGAGGCCGGGGCGGGCAAATCGCTTGAAGTCAAGAGTTTGAGATCAGGCTGGCCAACATGGTGAAATCCCATCTCTACTAAAAATCAAAATTAGCCAGGTGTGGTGGTGGGTGCCTGCAATCCCAGGTACTCAGGAGGCTGAGGCAGGAGAATCGCTTGAACCCGGGAGGCGGATGTTGCAGTGAGCCGAGATCGCACCATTGCATTCCAGCCTAGGCGACAAGAGTGAGACTCTGACTCCAAACAAACAGACAAACAAACAAGAAAACAAAACCACATCTCAAGGCCACCAGCTCTCACCCCCTCCCTACACCTTTTACCTGGCACCTGCAGCGGCCTGTCTCTGCTCCCTGCTTCTCCCCTGGGCCCTTCAGTCCTTCCTCTTCACAAAGCAGAGGGAAGCCTTGAATCCACGTGTCAGATCTCCCCCATCTGCTTAGAACTTTCCGTTGACCCCCATCTGGAGGCCCTCATAACCCGGCCCCTGTTACCCACAACTACTGCCCATCTCCCTCCTATTTGCTCCATTCACACCTCCCCGGAACTTTTGCTGTCCCTTGAATATGCCAACTGTGTTCCCTTTGTGCTGGCTGTTCCCTTTGCCTGGAATGTCCTTCCCCCAGATCCTCACAGGGCTGCCCCCTTCTCCATTCAAATTTCTGCTTTAAATACCACCTCTAAGAAGTCTTCCTTGATTCCCTATCCATCACTACCTAACCCCCTTTTCAGCTTTATCTTCCTTCTCTGCACAAATCACTGCTTTATACCACATCATGTATTTGTTCAATGGATCATTGTCTGCCTCCCACGCTGGCCCGTGAGTTCCTGAGATCAGGCATTGTGTCCCCAGGTTCATAAATGGGTTGACGCATAACCTCCAGGCCTGTGGTGGGGCCATACCTAGATCTCATCCTGGGGCTTGTGTCCACCGACCTCCCAAATCAGAGCCGAGGGGTGATCCCATTATTGCCCCCTCTTTTAAAAAACAACATGAGCTGGGCAGCATTGATGAGTAACAGCCACCCCTCATCCTGACCGCTCATTTAGTCACTCAGCAAACATTTATTGTCCTATGCCAGGCAAGGTGCAAGTTTGGGACCCAGCTTTCGGATAAGATGGGCACAGAGCTGACATTTTAAATGGGGAGATTGAGATTAAAAGTAAAAAATATACATAATGGAGTCAGTGTTTATGAAGAAATATAGAACAGGGCAAGGGATTGGTAATGATGCTATTGTCAAGGGGGCAGTCAGGGAGGACTTCCTGAAGGAGGCAACCATAGCAGAGTTTTGAATGCAGTGCTGCTGACGGAGGCAGGTTGGTGGGAGGACTGGTGAGGCAAGGCAAGCAGATGTCAGTTAGAAAAGGGCCTTTGGTGCTGTGGGGAGATGTGTTAAGGAAAGGATTCAGCACAGTGAGAAGTTTGAGTGGGTGCCCAGGAAATGCTGAGTGAATGAAAGAATGAATGAGTGAGTGAGTGAGTGAGTCAGCACCGTACACATGCTGTGCCCTCCTGGAGTTCGATGTCCCACCCTCTTTTATCCCTTTCCCCCAACGTCAGCCCCACCTGGCAGGTGTCCCCTTTTGAAAGCACCACCTGCACCATCTTGGCCTCTCTGCCTTCTCTTGGTGCCTCAGCTCCACAGCCAGGATTAGTTCAGCTTTAAACGTGAGCATTTTTAGTGAGCAAAGCAAGAACCGCCCCCTCCCCCCCCCCCGCCCCAGGCACACAATGAGCTTCCCGTCCCCCAGCCTCCTTGGATGGAGCGATCATCCAGACAGTCATTTGTGTTCTGGGTTCTGCATGGCCCTTCCCCTCCCCTCCCCGCCCTCCGCTGTGATTGCTGACGACGCAGATTTTAATATATTCACACTGGCAGAGCTATTTGCATTCAGATACAATTATGAGGCAAGAAACGGCTTCCTCAGAGCGGGCCCCAGAAAGGGGAGGAGGATTTGTGTCTCTTAGGCTGAGCTGTGTAGTCCTGGCTGAGCTGAACGCTGTACCCCTGCTTTCCAGAGGAAATATCCCAACAGGTCCAGCACCCTCCGCACCCTCAACCCTGAGCTTGCTAGGATCTGGCTTATTCTGGCTTATTCTTGGGGTAGGAAGAAGTGTTTGTGCTGGTGGAGATGGGGGCAGGGCAGCGTTTTCTAAACTCCTATGTGCCAGACACTGTGTTTGTCTCTCTGTCTAGGCCCTCAGGAGCCACACACAAGAAGGAGTTAACTACTAAATAAACAAGATAATGACACATTGAGGCTGCCTGTGATGGCTCTCGCCTGTAATCCCAGCACTTTGGGAGGCTGAGGCTGGCGGATCACTTGAGGTCAGGAGTTCGAGACCAGCCTAGCCAATGTGGTGAAGCTCGTTTCTACTAAAAAATACAAAAATTAGCCAGGTGTGGTGGCCTGCGCCTGTACACTCAGCTGGTTGGGAGGCTGAGGCAGGAGAATCGCTTGAACTGGGGAGGCAGATGTTGCAGTGAACCGAGATCACATCACTGCACCCCAGCCTGGGCGACAGAGTGAGACTCTGTCTCAATAATAATAATAATGACACATTGGAACATGTGCAAGGAGGGAAATCAGATAGGCAAAGTGACACTCTCTGAGGGTATTTCTTAGATAAAGTGGTCAGGGAAAGTTGACGGCAAAAATGCCCTGAAGCTTTCACTCCTCCTGGTAGCCACTGCCCTTTGCCACATGACTCTGCCACCTAGAAGGGGAATCTACTTCCCATCTCTTGAATGTGGGCTTGGCCATATCCCCTGCTTTGGCTGGTAGGATGTGGTATAAGTGATACAGGTCCAGCTCTGACCTGAGGCCACAGAGGCCTTGGGCATTTCTTTCTTTCATTTTTTTTAGAGACAGAGTCTTGCTCTGTCACCCAAGTTGGAGGGCAGTGGCGTGATCATAGCTCACTGCAGCTCCAAACTCCTGGGCTCAAGCCATCCTACCACCTCAGCCTCTCAGGTAACTGGAACTACTGGCACATGCCACCATGTCTGGGTAACTTTTTAATTTATATTTTTTGTAGAGATGGGAATCTCACTACTTTGCCCAGACTGATCTTGAATTCCTGACCTCAAGTGATCCTCCTGCCTCAGCCTCCTAAAGTGCTAAGATTACAGGTGCAAGCCACTGCACTGGCCTGGCCTTGCACATTTCTGCTCACTCACTTGGAACCCTGTGACCACCTTGAGTACAAGCCTGGGCCCTTCTGCTGGAGGATGAGAAGCACATATAGCAGAGATGAGCTGTCCCAGTTGAATCCAACCTAGATCAACCAGAACCGGGCTGATCTGCTAGCTAACCTCAAAGGCAAAGCAATCATTTGATGAGCCCAGATCAGTACAACTGCCCATCCAACCTGCAGCCACAGAAGCTCTGCAGCCGTACAAATGCCTGCTCTTTGTAAGCCACAGAGTTTTGAGATGTTTTGTTATGCAGCAGTAGCTAACTAATACAAAAGGTCAGTCTGAGCAGGTGACATTTTGTCTGAGGCCCAAAGGATCAGAAAATAGTAGTGGCGAGAAAAGCTGCAGGAAGAGAATTCTAGGGAGAGGGGACAGCAAGCACAGAGGCTCTGAGGTGGAAAATGCAAAGGCTTGTTTTGGGGACAGAAAGGAGGCTGATGTGACTTGGGTGTGGTGAGTAAGGGGAGTGGCATGGGATGTGGGTGAAAGATGGATGGGGGCTAAATCATGCAACCCTGTAGATGATCCTGGTGTTTGAGGAATAGCTGTCATGGGTCTGAGTTCTCATCCTACCATGTAGCAGTAGGAGTGTGAATGAAGGCGGCTGCTGCTGTTGCTTATTTTAACAGTGTACATGGCAGGATGCAGAAGAGGCGACATTTACCAAAAATATGGTCTTGGCCTAAATGTGCTTTGGGAACCAGTGACTGGTGTGTGTGTGTGTGTGTGTGTGTGTGTGTGTGCAGAAGGGGATTGTATTAGTCTGTTCTGCCACTGCTATAAAGAAATACCCAAGACAGGGTAATTTATAAAGAAAAGAGGTTTAATTGGCTCCTGGTTCTGCAGTCTGTACAGGAAGCATGGTAGCATCTGCTTCTGGGGAGGCCACAGGGAGCTTTTCCTCATGACGGAAGGCAGAGCAGGAGCAGGTGTCTTCCATGGCAGGAGAGGGACTGAGGGAGATGCCACATACATTTTTTTTTTTTTTGAGATGGAGCCTTGCTCTGTCGCCAAGCTGGAGTGCAATAGCGATATCTCAGCTCACTGCAACCCCTCACTCCCAGGTTTAAGCGATTCTCCTGCCTCAGTCTCCCGAGTAGCTGGGATTATAGGCACACGCCACCACGCCCAGCTAATTTTTGTATTTTTAGTAGAGATGGGGTTTCACCATGTTGGCCAGGATGGTCTCGATCTCCTGACCTCGTGATCCGCCCGCCTCTGCCTCCCAAAGTGCTGGGATTACAGGCATGAGCCACTGTACCCGGTCACCACACACTTTTAAAACAACCGAATCTTTCAAGAGAACTCACTATTGTGAGAACAGCACCACAGGGATGGTGCTAAACCATTCATGAAGGATCTACCCCACGATCCAATCACCTCCTCTGACTCCACACCTCCAACGCTGAGGATTGCATTTCAACATGAAATTTGGGCAGAGACACAAATCCAAAGCACATCAGGGATGCATGAGAAGGTACATGGAGAGCCTGCCCATGGAGGCCACGGTGAATAACGAGAGCACACCCTCATTTACTTGCCCCACCCAGTCCGGTAGGAGGGTGTGTTAGTGTCACAGGGCTGCCATGACAAAACACCCCAGTCTGAGTGCTTAAACAACAGAAATGTGTTCTTTGGCAGACCCGGAGGCTGGAAGCCCAAGATGAAGGTGTTGGCAGGTTTGGAGATGACCACGTTCTCGCTGCGCCCCCAGGCGGTCTTTGCTCTGTGTGAACACAGGTCTGGCGTCTCTGTCTGTGGCCTAGTCTTCTCTTATAAGGACTATTATATTGGATTAAGGCCCACCCTGTTGGCCCCATTTCCCCTGAATTATCTCCAAATACAGTCCCATTCTGAGGTCCTGGAGGTTAGGACCTCATCATGTGAATCTGAGGGGGACACAGGTTAGCCCGTCATGGAGGGGTTTTGGCTCATTGCCCCTCCACTCTGGCCACACACCTTTCTGGCATCTGGTTTTGAAATTTTCCTTCATCGGTGTGATTTCTCCCCCAATGGTTGTTCCCCACCCTCCACCTGAAATGGGGAAACTTGGGGAACAGAGGTTGGAGGTGGCATGGGGCATGAAAGGAAGGCTGGAAGGGGAGGTGCGCCCGCCCAGTGAAGTAGGTGCTTCCTGTGTCCCGTGTCACAGACCCTTGGCCTCCACTCTGATTTCGGGGCAGCTGTGTGCACAGACTGGGGCATGGTGCTGAGCCCTGGCACAGCCTTGTTGTCTGTCTTGGGTCTTGAAGGAGCCCCTCAGCCTGAGCAGGTGCAGCCTGGCTCTGTAGGGTGCCAACTATGGATGGGGAACTGGGATCCTGGATAAATGGCCCAGCCTCCTGTCCTTTGGAGGGGACAGTCCTGAGGCATATTGTATTTGGTTTCTGGGAAGGTCTCCAGAGGAACAGAGTCCTGGGTGCCCACAGAGTCATCCCTCAAATCACCCCTTTCCTGGCCCTCCCTCCTTCCCTGTCTCACTCTCTCTGTTCCCTTGTTGCTTTTTTCTGGAATCTCCTCGCCAAGTCCCCAAGTCCTTGTCTCAGTGACTGCTTTCTTGTGCAAAGATAGGGGCTTCACCCTCTGCTGGGTCAGGTGGAGGCTTGGCTGGGACACCCAGAGGGGAGTCATCCTGAAGCTGCAGGGGTGTCCCGTTGGGGGATGCGGAGAAGCCACTGATCAGGCAAATGCGACACCTTCCAGCGTGGCTCCTGCGGGAAGAAGAGTAAACACAAAGGGAATACAGCACTTTACAGTTTATAAAACCCTTTCCCTACCATTGGTCCTGGGCTGTCACAACAACCAAGTGACCTCAGCCAAGAGGCACAGTGCACCTCATCCTCAGATGAGTCCAGTGAGGCTCAGACAGAGGCAGCAGCCTGCTCAGAGACACACGAATTGCCTGGGACCAAGGCTGCCACCTCCCAGCAAAGTGTTTTTTCTTGGGAGATCCTGGGTACATGCAAAGCCAAGTATCAGACAGATCAGTTTCTAATTCCAGCTCTGTGACCCTGAGCAAGTTACTTCCCCTCTCTGTGCCTCAGTGTCCTCCTCTCTAAAATGAAAGCATTATTGTGAGGGATTAAATGCAATGAGTGTGTCCCTGCCGCAGCCTCCCACTAGCCTCCCTGCCTCCTCCTGTCCTCCCTAAATGCCTTCCGCAGAGCAGTTTTTCCAAACAGCAAGTCCAGGGGCCTCTCCTATGTGTAAAACCCTCCAGTGGCCCCTGGGGTCTTCAGGACAAGAGCAGAGTTGAGGACAGCTAGCCAGCACTGAGCCCAGTGAGCCAGGCCACCCTCTCCTGCCTCACCTCTACCCTTCCAGTCATTCTCTTTGCAGATTCTCTCTCACCCCAGAAAGTGAGCCCAACCTTTGCACATGCTGTTCCTTCTGCCTGAGACTCCAGCTGTCTTCCTGATAGCCTGGTCAGCCCTTTGGATTTTGTGGGTTTTTTTGTTTTGTTTTTTTTTGAGATGAAGTCTTGCTCTGTTACCAGGCTGGAGTGCAGTGGCAATATCTCAGCTCCCTGCAACCTCCACCACCTGGGTTCAAGCGATCCTCCTGCCTCAGCCTCCTGAGTAGCTGGGACTACAGGTGTGCATCCTCATGCCCAGCTAATTTTTTGTATTTTTAGTAGAGACGGGGATTCACGATGTTGGCCAGGATGGTCTTGATCTCTTGACCTCGTGATCCACCCGCCTCGGCCTTCCAAAGTGGTGGGATTACAGGCATGAGCTACTGTGTCCTGTTTTTTTGTTTTTTTTTTTTTTAAACTCAGTTTTTGAATCAGCATCACATTCAGATGCATCGAAATCCACAAGGTACAGAAATGTATACACCGAAAACTGAAACTGCAGCGCTCTCTCCCATTTTCATTCTTCAGCCCCCCCAAAGGCCCCTCCTCACAGGCAAACCATGTGTTCAATTTGTATGAATCCTTTCAGAGACATTTTATGCAAATACAAGGAAGTCTTAAAAAGATTATCCACCTGCTGCCTTTTACAAAAAACGTACAATACGCCCTGCATCTTTTCCCACTCACTGTAATTTGGAGCTCTTCCAGATCAGTAAATAAAGTGCTTCCTCATTCATTTTACAGAGCTGCATGGTATTCTGCTGCATGGACACAGCCTCATTTATTGATCTAGTCTCCTGCTGATGGGTATCTAGATTGTTTCTGGTGTTTCGCCATGACTTAAAATGCTTCATTGAATAATATTGTACATCTACCTGCATCTAGGAGAGAAACTACAGCATTCCTTCCTAGGCCTGAAATTACCAATTTATTATATTGATAGATCGTATCTAATTATCCCCCCTAGAGAATACCAATGGACACTTTCCCCAGCCGTGGCCTGACTGATCGGTCAGTGTTTTTGAGGGCTGTGAACAGTGGTCGCCTCCCTCAGGAAGGCTTCCTAGACCTTCAAGCTAGCGCAGGAGCCTTGCCTGGGACCCCATCCCAGTGCCATGCATGTGGCACCCTGTATTGTAATGGACTATTTCTTTTCCTGTCCTTGTCATCCGACTGGCAGCTCCCCAAGACTTGAGACCTGAGACCTTGCTTATTGGAGAGTCTTCTCAGTGCACAGCTGAGGGCTGAGTAAATATCAGCTCCCTTTCAGCAAGCTCCCAGGGATGGGGGCCCCAGGATGGGCAGCTTCTACTTACACCTTGTTCCCTCTGCCCCAGAGAGAGGGTCTTGGCCTCCGCCCTGACACCTGCAGGCCAGTCCACGTGTGTGGTGTTCCAGCACGGAGCCCCCTCTCCCAGCCTCTGGGGCCTCCACCTTCTCCCTTGAACAAATAAGAATTGTTAGAAAAAGGCCTGTGGATAAATTATTATGGTGACCCTCATTCCAGTGCAAAAAACTTTTCCTAGCTGCCAAGTGAAAAGTCGAAATTTGCATTTAAATAGAAAACGTTATGCGGGCTGAACAGGGAGGCCGAGGCCCCCGGAGGCCTCTCTTGGGTGGGGAACAGCAGCCCCCGAACCTCCTCAGGACCCTAGCAGTGGGGGAAACCTTCAGAGCCTGAGTTGAACCTGGTCCTTTCTGGGGTTCATGGTCTCCTTGGGGCCTGTAAGTTCTGGTTTCTGCCACGGTTCCCCAAAGGTCCTGCAGTCCAGCCAGATAGACCTCTGAGGTGCTCTCCCTCCATCACCCCTTGAACTTGTTTTCCTTTCTCGACCCACAGTGAGAAGGTAATCACAAACACTAAGAGCAGATAGAAACTTCACGGATCATGTTCAGAGCATAGTTTCAGAGTTAGATTGATGGGTCAGGGCTGGCTCTCTGCTATGTCGCTTAGCCTCTTCAAGCCTCAGTTTCCCGATTCGTAAATGACAAATAACACCTTTTTTTTTTTTTTTTTTTTTTTTTGAGACAGAGTTTCACTCTTGTTGCTCAGGCTGAAGTGTAGTAGCGCGATCTTGGCTCACTGCATGCCCCATCTCCTGGGTTCAAACGATTCTCCTGCCTCAGCCTCCTGAGTAGCTGGGATTACAGGCATGCGCCACTACACCTGGCTAATTTTTTGTATTTTTAGTAGAGACAGGGGTTTCACAGTGTTGGCCAGGCTGGTCTCCAACTACTGACCTCAGGTGATCCACCTGCCTCAGCCTCCCAAAGTGCTGGGATTACAGGCATGAGCCACCATGCCTGGCCAACACCTCTTTTTTTTTTTTTTTTTTGAGACGGAGTCTCGCTCTGTTGCCTAGGCTGGAGTGCAGTGGCATGATCTCGGCTCACTGCAAGCTCCACCTCCCGGGTTCACGCCATTCTCCTGCCTCAGCCTCCCGAGTTGCTGGGAGTAAAGGTGCCCACCACCATGCCCGGCTAATTTGTTGTATTTTTAGTAGAGATGGGGTTTCACCGTGTTAGCCAGGATGGTCTTGATCTCCTGACCTTGTGATCCACCCACCTCGGCCTCCCAAAGTGCTGCGATTACAGGTGTGAGCCACTGCTCCTAGCTGGCCAACACCTTCTTATAATTTATGTATATATATATATATAAATGATGTATAATCATAAGTTGCTACATATTTATTATATAATAATACTCATTATTAATTATAATTTACTATAGTTAATAAATGTAGTTATTTCAGTTTGTTAGTCCAATTCTTTTTTTTTTGAGATGGAGTCTTGCCTGTTGCCAGGCTAGAGTGCAGTGGTGTATCTCCGCTCACTGCAACCCACGCCCCTGGGTTCAAGCGATTCTCGTGCCTCAGCCTCCTGAGTAGCTGGGACTACAGGCGCACACCACCACATCCAGCTAATTTTTTATTTTCAGTAGAGACAGGGTTTCACCATGTTGGCCAGAATGGTCTCAATTTCCTGACCTAGTGATCTGCCCACCTCAGCCTCCCAAAGTGCTGGGATTACAGGCGTGAGCCACTGCATCCAGCCTGTCCAATTCTTAATGCTGGATTCCACTATAGCACCTTTGCCAAGGGCTTGGGTACCCCCTGTATGGGGTGCTCACTTCCACACGGCTCAGCCTGTTCCATCTGTTGAGACCTCTGTCTTCTGTGACTTCACCAAGCCCTCCCTTGCCTTCTGCATGGCTGCAGTTGAGGCCACCTCCTCTGAGGCCTCCCGGATTGCCCTGCACATGCTGGCTTTTCCTTTTTCCAGATGGCCCCATCACTGTGGGCAGACCTAGGTGTTGCCTTGTTAGAGCCTCTGACTCCCTTTTAATAAAGAGAACTTCAATCTTCCCTTTATTTGAGAGTCCACTCAACTGTCCATGAAGTTCTCTCCCCTAGGCAGCCAGAAAGCTGATAACAACTCCCCAGTATAAAAATAAAAGTCTAAAGAAGGAAAAGAATTACAAATGATGTTGTGGCAAAGTGCCTACACTCAGAGGAACACTGTGTTTCTTTTTTTTTTTTTGAGATAGAGTCTTGCTCTGTTGCCCAGGCTGGAGTGCAGTGGCACGATTTCGGCTCACTGCAACTTCCGCCTCCTGGGTTCAAGTGATTCTCCTGCCTCAGCCTCCCGAGTAGCTGAGATTACAGGTGCCCACCATCACGTCCGGCTAATTTTTGTATTTTTAGTAGAGACAGGGTTTTTTCACTATATTGGCCAGGCTGGCCTTGAACTCCTGACCTCGAGTGATCCACCTGCCTTGGCCTCCTAAAGTGCTAGGATTACAGGCGTGAGCCACTGCACCTGGCCCGTGTTTCATTTCTACCTGGGTCACCTTGGATGCACCAGCTTCTCTGAGCCTCAGCTTCCTCCCTGCAAAATGGGAAGGCTGGTGATGATCTCAGCATGTCCAGAGTCCAGCTTGGTGGTGGGCATCAGCGCTCAGTGAAAGCTCATGACCAGCTTACAGCCATTTGATTCTCATATGCACAAAGTGAAGATAAAGACTTCTTCTTCAATTCAGCAATTGTATCTTGAGCTCTAACTCTGTGCCCATTGCTGGTATACAGCCTTCTTTCTTAGATGTGATCAAAAGCATCCCTAGGAGGGCAGGGACACTGTCTGCACTGCAACTGTTGCATCCTGATATGGTTTTGCTGTGCCCCGTCTAAATCTCATCTTGAATTGTAGTTCCCATAATCCCCACATGTTGTGGGAGAGGCCAGGTGGAGATAATTGAAATCATGGGGATGGTTTCCCCCATCCTGTTCTCGTGATAGTGAGCGAGTTCTCACGAGATCTAATGGTTTTATAAGGGGCATTTCCCCTTTTGCTCGGCACTTCTCCTCGCTGCCACCACGTGAAGAGGGATGTGTCTGTTTCCCCTTCCCCCAGGATTGTGAGTTACCTGAGGCCTCCCCAGCCAGGCAGAACTGTGAGTCAGTTAAACTTCTTTCCTTTATAAATTAGCCACTCGCTAATACGTCTTTATTCGCAGTGTGAGAATGGACTAATATACACCCACACTGCCCAGCACATAGTAGGTGCTTAATGTTTGCGTCTAAAAGTTGTGAATAAAAGTCGTTTTTTCTTCAGCCTCCAGGACAATGCATGGCAAATAGTAGGTGCTCAATAAAACTTGGCTGGAGGAGGGAATGTAGGTACAGAGGAAATATATGGCCAGAGTTCTGAGTGGCTTGATCAGAATAGGCATTTGGCACCACGTGGATCTCACATGGGACCCTTCTCCTCTGTTGACACATGTTGGCCATTGCCCTACTATGTGGTCACTCTCTTGGTCTCCCAACAAAAAGCTGGGCTGAAATTCTCTAGGTGAGAGGGAACAGCAGAGGCCTCTGTACTTAGGGCTTGTAGTGCTGGGGAAAAACAGGATCTGAGTGGGAGAACTTGCACCTGACGAGGGTAGCCAGTGTCCTCGCTGGACATGTAGGTACTGCAGAAGGGGAAGAGGGGCTGAGTGCTGGAAAGATCACCAGCATCTTCCCGGAGGAGGGGACCTCTGAGATGGGCTGGCTCAGGCTCAGGACAAGGTCACAGGCAACCATTTGTCCAGCGAATTGGGGGTCTGGGGAGGATGCCAAAACTAGGTTGCAATATGAACAGGGGAGACAGGAGGTTGGAGGATGGGGCTGCCAGGGGCTGGGGCTCCTGAACGCTGCACACACCATCAGTCTGTTATGAAGGAGCTGATGTGGGCTACACAGAAATCTAACTCATAGCAGAATGTTCATCAGAACTGCTCCTTCTGCTCTGCTCCTATCTGCCAGCCTTTCCACTACTCTCTTCTCTCTCAGATTTCACAGCACTGGGGAGATGGATCTGTCATTATCATGCCTTCTAAGTGCTGTGTACTGAGCTACTCATTTTCCACAAGGGGGGACTCTAGCAAGCACGTCCCCAAACTACAGCAGTGGTTTATTGCACGTCCGTTGAGCCCCCCAGGTGTACACAATCATCCCGTTTTAAATCCCAGTGATGGAACCAAACAGGTGTTCTTACTCCCACATTACGGCCGAGGAAATGGATTCTCAGAGGGGTCAAGAAATCGGCTCAGGACCATGCAGCCAGGAAGCAGTGAAGTGGGATCTCAAGCATTCGGTGTCTGTCAGATTTTTAAACATGTACTTTTAGGGAAAACATGTCTATGTAATTTTTTTAACATAATTAAAATGGAAGGAATCAAATATACAGTGATACATATTATTGAGAAACACAGAGTTAAGAAATGGGTGAAAGTGTGGAAAATAGCTGCCTCTGGGAAGCAGCATGGGGAGGGAGGGAGTGGGGGGGACGGGCTGGGGACCCCTCAGCTAGGTTACAAGCCTTACAGTGCCACTGGATTTTGTTTTTAACTATGAGCCTGCATTCCATTTTTTCTTCCTTTTTTTTTTTTTTTTTTGAGACGAAGTTTCACTCTTGTCACCCAGGCTGGAGTGCAGTGGTGTGATCTCAGCTCACTGCAAACTCCACCTCCCAAGGTTCAAGCAATTCTCCCGCCTCAGCCTCCCGAATAGCTGGGACTACAGGCACGCACGACCATGCCCGCCTAATTTTTGTATTTTTACTAGAGACGGGATTTCACCATGTTGGCCAGGCTGGTCTTGATCTCCTGACCTCAGGTGATCCACCTGCCTTGGCCTCCCAAAGTGCTGGGATAACAGGCGTGAGCCACCGCGCCCGGCCGCCTGCATTCCTTTTATAGAAAATAAAAGATTAATTACAAAAAGTGACAATTTCCCATAAAAGACTATCTAAACCGTCTTCAAGGTCCTCAGGGGGAAAGGAAGCTCTCAGCAGCTCGGGTCCTACCCCAGCCCATGGAGGTCAGATTTCTAATTTTTAAGGTTGCACGGCATCCCTGCAGCCTGGCCACATCTTGGCCCACATAGTGACTTCCCCAATAATAGACATGGTGGTTGTTTCCACATTTGGAAGAAGCAGCCAGGCTGAGAGCTAGCACGGATTCTCAGCCTCCCTGGTACCAACTCTGGGCTCATCTGACCTTATACTTGGTGGGAGCCCCTAAGGGCAGAGGCTGGGCCCCACCAGCTTTCTACTCCTGGTACCCAGCTCCTGCCCTGCCACAGTGACCTTCCTCCACAGCAGGACTGACCAGGCAGACCAGAGCCTGTCCTCTGTCTCACTGGTTGAATTCGAGGAGACAGAGAATTGCCCAGATAAACTTCCCCAATTACAGTCAGTAATCAGTCCGCTGAAGAAGATCGCCTGTGCTTAGAGTTGGCAACAGGGAGGGCTTCCTGGAGGAAGTGACATTTGTGTTGACCTCTGAGGGTATGGAGAGGCATGAAGCCAGCCGAGGTGCTGGGAACAGATGCCTAAGTCAAGAGAACAGCATGCGTGAGGGCTATGAGAAGGGAAAGAGGTTGGTTGTCCAAGGAACCACCTGGACACCAGTGTGGCTGGACACATGGGAGGAGGGGAGCAGGGAGAAGGGAAGATAAAGGAAGAAGGAGGGAAGGGAGGAGGGAAGAAGAGGGGGGAGGAGGCAGGGAAGAAGAGAGGAAGGGAGGAAGAAGGAGAGGTGGGGAGGAGGGAGGAGAGATATAGGGAAGAGGGAGACAGGGAGGAGGGAGCAGAGAAACAGTGAGGAGGGAGGAAGGAGGAAGGGAGGGCCGGGCCAGGATTTCCCCAAGGGACCTTGTCTCAGCAGGATGAGATCAGTGCTCAGGGCTGCCAAGAGGCCTTGGTCCTGGGACACCTTACCTGGGAGAAGAGCTGGAAGCTCTGAGGGCTGGAGTCCCCTCAGTGGGCAAGAAGAGGTGCTCCCTAGGCTGGACAGGCCTAAGAGAGACACACCAATGAGCTAAGCCCAACGGAAAGGTTAACCAGGTTCCCGCTTCCCTCACTAGAGTCCCTTTATACATTTACAATGTACCAGTCAAACCAATTAGCCGTAAAATGTTGTAGGGACTGCATTTTATTGGATTCTGTTCAACTCGGAATTGGTTAAATAATGTCTGCTAAGAAAACTAAAAGCACCACACAAGACCCTCCAGGTGGGGGTCCCTGGAGGCCTGTGGTGCAGCTGGGGAAATGGGTTGGACCTGGGCTGCCAAAGGCTGAGCTGAACTTCTGTGAGGACATCTCTGCCCACAAAAAGTGGGGGCGGTGGTCCTCATAGATCTTTGAGCCCCCTGTGGGTCTCAACCCTATCAGATCATTCGAATCCCTGGGGAACTTTTGAAACGGACAGCATGAATGCCTGGGCCGCCACCCGGAGTGGTTGCATCTGAACTGTGGAGCAGAGCACCATTCACCTCTCAAAGTCCTCCCAAGGGGGTCTGCTGTGTAGCTGGGGCTGGCTCTACTCCGGTGTCTCTACTGGGGGTGATGTTGTCTCTGCACCCAGAGGAGGTTTGGCAATGTCTAGAGATGTTGTTGGTTGTTATAACTGGAGGGGGCGGCTGCTGGGATGCAGTGGGTAGAGGCCAGGGGTGCTGCTTGACATCCTGCAATGGACAGGACGGCTCCCCAACAGGAACCCTCCAAGCTCAAGCATTAGTAGTGCTGAGGCTGAGAGACCTTGAGCTGGTCTAATCTACCTGTTTGACAGATGAGGAAACTGAGGTTCAGACCAGTCAGTGGGGTGTGTCTGGGGTCACTCAGAGCCTGGCAAGCAGGGCTGATGAACGTCTATCCCTGGGTGGTGTACCTGACACTGCTAAATGCTCAGGGTTAGAGATTGTTCTGTCAGATTCT
Organism: Nomascus leucogenys; assembly: GCF_006542625.1. Classification (NCBI taxonomy): domain Eukaryota; kingdom Metazoa; phylum Chordata; class Mammalia; order Primates; family Hylobatidae; genus Nomascus; species Nomascus leucogenys. Next base: position 54,804,187 of record NC_044387.1, on the reverse strand, counting down.
GTAGGCCAAGGTGATCAAGTGACTTTGGGGGACATAGCCTGACCCAGGCTGGGATGAGCCTGAGGGTCTGAGGACTGTACCACTTCTGTACATTGCTCATCTTCCCCTGCGAAAACTCCCGACAGAGCCCATTCCTCTAGCAGGTCTGACCCCAAAAAGTGGTTCCATAGAGGGCAAGAGAGTCCTGTTTTGATGTTGCAGAGGGCACAGGCCTGAAGAGGTTTTGGCCCCATGCCTTTGGTCATGGACTGCCGAGGGACCATCCATTTGGCCATTTGTGCATCCTGTGGGGGTAATCCGAGCCATGTGCAGGGCTGGGGGACCAGGCTAATTGCAGGCTTGGAGAAAGCCATATTGAGCAGTGACGGCGGGCAGTCGGGCAGGCGTCTGGGGCCGGGATGGTACCTGATTAGCTAAATTGCCAGCACCTGCTTGCTTTTATTGCAAACATAAACACGGCTGTGCAGACAATCGCCAGCGAGCCTAATGTTTTCCGCGTTTGCCACATCTGCAAGGTCCAGGGTCGGGCAGGGGGAGGCTCAGGCCTCAGCAGAACGGGAAGACAGAACTGGGTGAAAAGGCACTGGATTAGGTACTGGAGGAGGGAATTCACACTTGGTGAGAGGACTCCTCCGTGGCAGGCATGGCGCGAAGCCTTTCTATCCCCATGCAAAGCCATCTGACCCTCAAAGCCTTCCTGTGAAAATAGTATCACTTTTCTTTTTGGGACTCAGAAAAGTTAAGCGATGTCCTCTGAGTGATGTAGCCAGGAAGCAGCTGATACAGAATTTGTATTCGGGCCTTTCCGTCTGCAAAGCCCCTATTCTTTTTACTAACTGGAGATAGGGAGCCCTGGGGGTTCCTATTGTGATTTATTTAACTTTGCATCTGCAGCACCAAGCAATTAGCCAGTGATTGCGTGTGTGTTCAGGAAAAGAAACACTATTTCTAGTCTTCCCAATAATTTGCTAGGCGACCACAAATTTGCCATTTCTTCTTTCTGTGCCTCAGTTTCTGTATCTGTAAAGTGGTCATCTAGTTGCCTATCTTCTGCTTTCTGAACTGTGGGACAAGGAGCGTGGTGTGTGGGAGTAAGCCTGCAAAGGTGTCTGAGGTCAAGTCCAGCACTGGCTGCCATCACCCACTGAGGCTCCTCTGTGCTTCATGGAACAGTGTTGGCTGTCACGTCGGTCGCACTATCCCAGGATGAGTCCGAGGCCTGCAGGACCCCACCATGGCTCAGGCAATATTGACTTCAGCCCTCTCCCAGCAATTGGCTGACAAGACAAACGGCCAAGGAAACCATTTCAAATTAACTCCGTCTCCATTACAGGCGCTTTTATTAAGATAAACTATTTGGAGGATGTTTAGAGGAGAGAGCCCTTTGGAGCTGGCCAGAAGGTCAGAGGGAAAGTCAGCCCGGACTGCACAATTGTCATTTGCAGGCGAGCGGCACTTCTCTCAGATTCAAATGTGCGTCTCTCCCAGTCAGTGACAGATGCTTCAAGCCTGTGACATGCTTTGTCAGAATTTCATTTGTCCAAGCAAGGTTCAGCCTCATTCTTGGCAGATGCCAACAATAGGGGAGCGTGTGCATTTAAATTCCCTTCTGCAGTCCTTGGAAATGAAGTGTGGGTATTTCTCCATCAGTGCAGAGGAAATCACCAAATGTGTCCTAGAGCCCAGGAGAAGGGCAAATTTTCATTCATTCATTCATTCATTCACTCACTCACTCACTCATTCATCTCTCCCCTTGCTGATTATAATAATTGGTTTATTAAATAGTTCTTGTTGTCATTTAGTCATTCCTCTAATTGCTTTGAATCTTGACTTCTTGTGTGTCCTTATGTATGTCAGAGCCTCAGTTTCTGCACCTGGAAATGGGAATGATGATAGTTTAGGATGACACAAGGGCTAAACACTTTGTTTACTCCGTGGCGCTCTGTTTACGCCCTGGCACTCAGCAAACACCCACAGGAAGGAGCTGGTACTGTGGTTGGGAGGCAGTTGTGGAAATGAACTTCATCCGGAGGAGGTTAGGTCGCTGCTCACAGCCACAGGGTGGTGTGTGGATGAAGTGGGTTGAGCCCAGGGGTCTGGTCCCGGAACCTTTGTTCCTTCCTTTGGATCTGCTCTTCTGCACGTGTTGCCTGGGTGTGGTGACAGCCCTGCACTATCGGCTCCACAGTTAAGTGGTATTTGCAGAGCGCAGATCCAAACTCAGATTCTTGGGTCGCCTCTTGGATGTCTCTAGGGTGGGATCATCTTCTGTAGGATTCCCCAGCAGCCAGTGCAGGCCACAAGTGGTGTTCATTGCCATCTTTTCCAGAAAGCAACATTAGGCAAAGGCCCACCTGGGGCCAAAGAATTGACTTTCTCTTGAACCTTGGGCTGGCCATTCTCTTCTCTCCAGGCCTCAGCTTTCTCCTGTAGGCAGTGGGCCCTTGAGTCATGTCAGCCTCTTTTAGACTCTGAAATGATATGACCTTTTAAGTGGAGAGGATGGGTGTCACCACAACCCGAGGAATTGCTGTTTGGGGTGCTTGAACCACACAGTTGACATTCTCCAGTGCTTGAAAACTCCTTCCCCTAGAATTCCTGTCCCCAGAGACCTTCCTTCTCTGGAGCCCCAAGTCTCTGCGTGCAAACACCTATTCCACCCCCGAGGGACTCTCAGCACCCAGAGATTCCCTGTAGCTTCTCTTCTGCTGCCTCAAACAGGCTCCCAGGAAACACCAAAGATTCTCTTTTTGGAGTTCTCCGAGGATGACAAACACTCCCATTTCTCCTGTAACAAATTCCTTTTCTCAGCTCAGGGAGCCTTATCAAGCAGTCTCGTGTACTGTGAGTGACATGTCACAACCCGGTCTGGGCACAAGAGGCAGGTGAGTGTATGATATAGCCTGATGGGCTGCAGCACATGTGAAATGGGTATGTGTTGGGAGAGTGGGACCTGGCTGGCAGGGTGAGTAGAGGGAGGGTTTCCCCTGGCTTTGCAGAGCTATTTTATTTTGCCTTGTTTTTTGAGATGGGGTCTCACTATGCTGCCCAGGCTGGTCTCGAGCTCCTGGGCTCAAAAAATTCTCCCACCTCAGCCTTCCAAGCAGCTGGGATCATAGGTGTGTGGCACCATGCCCAGCTAATCTTTGTATTTTTTTTTGTAGAGACAGTTCCACTTTGTTGCCCAGGCTGGTCTCAAACTCCTGGGCTTAAGTAATCTTCCTGTTTTGGCCTCCCAAAGGGCTGGGATTACAGGTATGAGCCACGGCACCCAGCCAACTTTGCCAGAGCTTTGCTCTCCACTTGGAGAGAGCCCAGAAAGGTGGAGAATTCCTACGGTCATCTGGGCAATGGCTACAGCAAAGTCAATGGCAAAGGAAAGTAAAGAACATTCCATGATATATATTTAGGAGCCTGGGAGACGGGAAAAGGAAATCAGGTTAGATTCTCAGAGTTCACAGCCTAAGCAGGTCTCCAAGGTCCCTGAGAGAGGTTGTGGGATCCAGATGTGGACAGGGAAGGAGGAAGGGGGAGGGGAGGCAGGCTGGGGAGAGGGGGAGGTCTGTTCACAATTAGCCTTGATTTTGTGTGATGACATTCAAATTGTGGGCAAACATGAAAGCAGAGTGGTGAGGACACGTCTGTCCAAGAAGCCGAAGGATTAATCCGACGTGAAGGACGCGGACCGAGGGCTGGTACCACATGGAAGCGTTTTGTGTGGGTTTTGATGTCCCGCCAGCTGAGGGGCCTTCGCGGCCTGGGCTGAACAGGCCCTCCACCCCCACCCCTGCTCCCTCACGACTAGCTGACTCTGGGCCAGAGAGGTTAAGTCCCGAACACCAGGAGGTTCTACCTCCTGCGGAACTGCCCTCTGGCCTGCCCAGAACTGAAACCAGCATGGTGGCCCTGGATGTCCCCAGAAAGTCAGGCACTGGGGGGTACCCTGCTGGCTCCAAAGGTGACGGTGGCGGGCGAGTGTCTGTAAACTATTTTCAATATTTCTGATATTACAAAGGCTGGAATAGCCCACATGCTGGGGGGTGGCAGGCAACTGCCTTCTCATAAGGCTCTGTCGGGATAGGCCTTGGTTGGGAATCTTGGAATTTTATAGTTGAGGCCATTTGGGAGCCCCAGGGTCACCTAGCAAGGGTCCTGGCTCAGGATGAGCCTTCTCACTGAACTAAATCCAGGAAGAAGCATCATTCTGATGTCTCCTTACTGAGCTGAATGTTGGGACTGGAGAGAAAGATGTAGCCTAAGTTACAACTCCAGGCTCTATCCCTTACCATGTAAGTGCCCCTGACAGGAGCCAACCTCCCTGGAGCCTCAGTTTCCTTGTCTGTAAAGTGGGGAGAATCATCAGTCCTCCCTTGGAGGATAGATGTGAGAACTGGATGCTCTAGTGTTGATAAAACGGTAGCATCTAAGAAGCAACCCAGTCAGTGGCTGTCACCATTTCCAGCCCTCTTGGAGACGGTGAGCTCTCAAATAGGGCAATTATCATTATCAGTGTTATTATTGACATTGCTGTTTATTGTTATCATGAAAGGGTTTTGTTAAAGATGCAGAGTGTTACAACATGTGTCTGTTGTGAAAATTAGGGCAAGGATTCCTTTCCATCAATTCAGGCGGCAGGCTGCGGCTGTCCCCTCCAGACACTCAGCTGTAGCCCTCCAGCCCCGTTGTTCGTGACCTGGGGCCCCATCACATGCCGGTGGGGCCGACTGCCAGGCATCTAAAGCCGTCTGGAAGCCCAGAGCCCTTCGGATCGGAGCGGAGGAGCGCATTTCACGCAGTCCCTGTGACCCCTGGCGGTCCCTGGGGAGACAGGAAGGAAGGGGCTCTGTTTTGGTGGAGGAGGGGTTGGGAGAGGCTCTTTGGAGGAGAAAAGGAGTTGATGAAATTTCAGGATGTACGGAGGTCAGCTTCCAGCCGGCTTGTCTAGCTTAGAGAAAAGTGATCGCCACCCCGAACACGCTTCTTAATGAAGCACAGCCTGTGCTTACAAGCCATTCCCTTCCTGCCTTTTCCCTCTAGGAGGAAATTCTAAATCTTGAACACAAACGGCCAGAGAATTATATTTACATATATTTATATTTTATATTCACACATATCTAGGGAGCTGGGAGCAGGGGGAAAAAAAGACTAAGGTTTATTCTGGACAGCAGTGATGTTTCATAAGAGCAAATGAAGAGAGGTGAATAGTGGTCGAGCTTGCCTTGGTGTTTGAGCTTTAAACACAGAACCAGGTCTGTCCCTCTGAGGAGTAGTTAAATTGTTCAAAGCAATATATGGGACAAGGTCTGCAAGTGTAACATGGATGGGAAGAGTGGGATAGAAAGGTCAACTTTGCATGGTTGTTCATGAGGGTTGACCCAGCTGGGTCTAGGCATGAGATCTAAGGGGCTGGCTATCCAGCTAAGTCAAATGTGGAAGCTTGCCTTGCTCTAGCTTGTTGCAGAAGAGAAAAGCAACAAGATCTGTACCCACGTGGGTAAATCAGAGAAGAGATAGGAAGCAGGGAATCTTGGCCATTCCATGCAGGAGAAGGCCCTGCTGCTAGCAAACCTGGCCCAGTCACTGCCCCAAATCTAAGCAAGTTGGGGTGACTCCTTCTCAGTGGGAGAGATAAGCTGGGGAAGGTGTTGTTGAGAGGGCAAGCACACACCTGGAGCAATGTTAAACATGCACCTGTAATCCCAGCACTTTGGGAGGCCGAGGTGGGACGATCACTTGAGCTCAGGGGTTTGAGACCAGCTTGGGCCACGTGGCAAAACCCTGTCTCTGCAAAAAAAAAAAAATCCCAAAACAAAACAAAACAAAAAAATTAGCTGGGCATGGTGATGTGTGCATGTAGTCCCAGCTACTTGGGAGGCTGAGGGAGGATGATGGCTGGGAATTTAAGGTTGCAGTGAGCCATGATTGTGCCACTGCACTCCAGCCTGGGCAAGAGTAAGACCCTGTCAAAAAATAATAATAAAAGAGAGAGAGTTCACATTCCCTTTCCCAGCAGAAAATGTCAGGGACATGGGTGGGCAGTGTCCCTACAGGGCCGCACAGTTGGGCAAAGCTGTCCCTTTAGGCCTTATTCCAAGTCCCTGTAGAAAAAGGGAGGCCCAGATACCTGAAGGTGCTGGGAGGTCATTTTTCCAGGAAGGCCCTGTAATAAGATAGCCGTCTTCCTTCCCAGTAGGCTCCACACAGAGGACCCTGAGGCCCAGAGGTGACTTGGCCAAGGTCACTTGGCTGCTAGGCAGCAAAGCCAGCACTTGACCCAGGACTTTCTGACTCCAAGGACCAAACCCTTTTTAAAACTTATTTTTATGGAGATATTTTATACAAATAAAATGAAATACGTAAGGTAGGCGTAAGGGACAAAGCAAAACCAAACAAACAATAGCCTCTCCACCACCGAGCTTGAGAAATGCAATGCTACCCATGCGGCTAAGCCCTGTGGACTCCACCACACCTGCTACCTACCCGTCTCTACTGCCAAGGTGAACCCCTCTTCCGGGTTCAGAGTTGGCTCTTTGTTAGTGACTTATTACATGTATAAGATTCCTAGATACTATAGTGTAGGGGTTGCCTGTTTTTGAACTCAGTATAAATGGAATCCCACTGTGTACTTTCTTCTTTATCTTTCCTCATTCTGTTTTTGAGATTCCTTTATGTTGTTGCATGCACTGTAATTAATTAATCAGTTTTAATTCTTCTTTTTTTGAAATCATTTAAGACTCACATGAAGTTGAAAAAATAATACAGAGAGAACCTATGAACCCTTCACCCAGCTTCCCCCAATGATAATACCTTTCAAGGCCATAGTAGAAGTGATCAAAACAGGAAATTGACACAATAGTACAATCTCACTGAGGTTACTACTGTGGAGACTCAGCTTGGGATGATTTAGCTTGGATGAGGCAGAACACACCCCCGGATCTGTGGGACCCAGAGCCCATGCACCTAACCAGTGGACAATACTATTAACCCAGGGGTGGGCCATATTCAGATGTCATCAGTTTTTTTTTTTTTTTTTTTACATTCATCTTTTATTTCTTCCCCTGACCGCAGGTGTACAGTTCTTGAAAATGTGTGTAGGTTTGAATAACCATCCCAACAGTCAAGATACAGAGCTACTCCACCAGGAAAAGATTCCCTGGTATCGTTCCATAGTGATGTGGTTAATTTATTTTTAGGGCTGTGTGGGAGTCCATCACAATTGATTCATGCGATCTCCTGGCCATGGCACTAAGGTGTTTTCTTGCCCAGAACTCCCTTGAACACACTGCTATGAGCATCCATGTGTGTATCTTGAACACATCAGCTGGAATTCTTTTTGGGCATCTTCTTAGGGGTGAAATTGCTGAGTCAGAGGGTATGTGCATCTTCCACATGATGCTACATTGCCAAATTCTTTTCCAAGTGGTTGTCATAATTCACACTCTCACCAGCAGCATACTACACTGTTTCCCAAGAGGCCCCGACCGGGCCACAAAACCAGTATCCGTACAGCACTGTTTACAAAACCCATCAACACTCCTTACCCCGGTTAACCCTCACAGCCCCCGGTGACATAGGCATGAGTTATCACCTCCTGTCTGTTCAGAAAAAGAAGCCAGAGCTGAAGTGACCAACTCAAGTTCACACAGTGTGCAAAGTCCAGGTTGCAGACTCCAGACGTTGTTATCTTTCCTGTAAAAACCCAAGGCTAGGCATGGTGGCTCACACCTATAATCCCAGAGCTTTGGGGGACAGAGGTGGGGCTATCGCTTGAGCCCACGAGTTCTGTAATTCTGAGATCATCAAGATTTTTGAGCCACCAGAATTCTGCCTTGAGACCAGCCTGGACAACATGGTGAGATGCCCCTCTACACAAAATTAAAACTTTGTCTCTACACAAAATTTAAAAAAATTAGCTGGGTATGGTGGTGCACGCCTATAGTCCCAGCTACTGTGGAAGCTGGGGAGGGAGGATCACTTGAGCACAGGAGTTTGAGGCTACAGTGAACTATGTTTGCGCCACTCTGCTCCAGCCTAGGCGACAGATTTTAAATAAAACCCAGTGCTTGTGTAACTTTTACCAAGGGCCAGGCACTGTTCTAAAGGATTCCCTTCTCGTGTATTAACTCAGTTTAATCCTCATAGTGACTCTACGATGTAAGTATTTATTATTATATCCATTTTACTTACGGAGAAGTAGAGGTACAGATGGAGAGGTTAAGTAACTTGCTCAAGGTCATTCAACCAGGAACTGCCAGTGCTGGACTTGAATGCAACTCTCTTGGAATCTTCTCTGTGGAACCCTCTACTCGAGAGGACACCCCCACCCTCCTGGGTGCATGACTTAGTTCCCACACTGCTATCCCTCTCAGGCACCCAGGGGCAAGGTACAATGCTAAGAGCATGGCCTGGCTGGGTAGGGAGAGGCACCAGTCTTCTCTGGGTCTGGGCTGGGTGCCGCGTGGGCACCTGGAGCTTGGAGCCCAGCCCGCTGCCCCAGGGAACCTGCAGGGATGTGGGGAGCATGCGGAAGTCTCAATCCGATTATGCTATTAGTTTGGGCATTCTGGGGTTGTGCTCTGTGTCTACTTGACAAAACACAGCCCCGGAGCGGAGCCCTGATTGCTTTAACCAGGCGGAATTGAGCTCACACTTCAAGCAGCTTCTCTGTTATTACTGGCTTAGTGCTGCTGAAGAACCAACAGCAATAAATACACCACCAATTTGCTCTCTGAATGTTCTTATTTGCAGCACGCCATGCAGAAAAAATATTAACAAAAAACAAACTCCTCACTCATAACAGGCTGACGAGAGCCTCTTTAGAGTGGCAATGTTTGCCTCGGTCTCTTATCCCGTGTTTTCTTTCTGTCTAAAGAAGCTATAATTTGAGTTAAGCAGCTGCTGGTAATGTTCTTCTGGGACACTGAGCTAAGAGAGGCGATGGTGTGGGAGAAGGTTGGCCCACAAGGAGGACAATGGAGGGAGAATCCCACTCCAGGGACTGGAAACTGAAGGAATGGGGGAGGCCCATCAGCTGAATGGGAAGATCCAGAGAGTTGCTCTCAGGGCTGATGAGGAACCCTGGGGTCTTGGAGTCCTGAATACTAGGAAAGCCGCTACTGCTTTCTGGAACTTGATTTCCGCATCTGTGAAATGGGCTGATTTGATGACCTCTTCCGGTTCCAGCACTCTGTATTTGCCAAAGTATTTTTTATTCTTCCTCATGTTCTGGGTTCTGACTTAGCAAGAATTTGTGGGAGTGGACACTGTTCTGTAATTCTGGGATTGGGATCGTCAAGATCCTTGAGACACCAGAATTCTGTTCTATTGTTCTTTGATTTGAAGACTCCAGGGGACTATGAATATGCAATTGTAATAAGAATAATGGTGCTAACATCACTACAGTGTAGCCAGGGCCAGCTTCACGGGGGGCCCTGTGCTTGGCTTAATGCTCTGCTGTCGCTAGCTTGAAATTCATCATTATTATTGTTTTTTCAAATCCCCTATTCTGAGAAGCAATCATCATTATTTTTTTAACAAGGGGCCCCACATTTCATTTTTTCACTGGGTCCCACAAATTACACAGCCAGTCCTGAGTGTACCAGTTAGAAGATTTTGGAGGCAAAAGGACTTGGTTCAAATCCTGTCTCAGGCCTTCCCAGCTGTGGGACTCCTGGCAAGTCACAGCCCCTCCCTGAGCCTCAGTGGCCTCATCTGTAAAGTGGAGCTAAGATCTTGGCCGGGCGTGGTGGCTCACGCCTGTAATCTCCGCACTTTGGGAGGCTGAGGTGGGCAGATCACGAGGTCAGGAGATTGAGACCATCCTGGCTAACACGGTGAAACCCCATCTCTACTAAAAATACAGAAAAATTAGTTGGGCATGGTGGCGGGCGCCTGCAGTCCCAGTTACTTGAGAGGCTGAGGCAGGAGAATGGCATGAACCTGGGAGGTGGAGCTTGCAGTGAGCCGAGATCGCGCCAATGCACTCCAGCCTGGGTGACAAAGGGAGACTCCATCTCAAAACCAAAACAAAACAAAACAAAACAAAAAATCTCACTGAGGTTACTACTGTGGAGACTCAGCCTGGAATGATGTAGCTTGGATGAGCCAGGACACACCCCCAGATCTGCGGGACCCAGAGTCCATGCACATAACCACTGGACTGCACTGCCTTTCTGCTGATTTAATTTTTCACTATGGAAAACCTCAAACGTGTGAAAGCAAAAAGGACAGTAGTATAAAGAACCCCCAGGTACCTATCAACTGCCTCAACATTCATCAACACACTCCCAGCTGTGTTCATCCATGTCTCTACCACCCAAACTAGATTATCTAGAAACAAGTTGGTTATTAGGACAAACATGGTGGTTATCACAGTCTACATTCCAGTGCCTGCAGAGGTCTGGAATTTCATGGCTCCTAGACTTAAGGAGTTGATGCCTGGAACATTCTGACATTCAGAAAATCCACATGGAACAGTGACAGCCAGAGAGATCTTTTTCTCAGTCCAAATCAGGTTCCCAGGCTAAGCACTGTGTCAGGCTGAGCAGAGCAAGGCTGCGTTGGTTAGTTGAGATGACCTCAAGCAGGAATGTTCTCCTCTTGTGAATTTGTTTAAGATAATTACATTAGGTCCCATTTCCAAGCCACTTGTAAAAAGAGTGTATTTTCATGTTCAACCACATCTGAGCTCCCAGGGACGGTTTGAAGAATTCCCTTTTTCCCTCCACTCCCAGCTCCAAATGGCTCCAAATGGTTTTCTTTCTTCTCTCTTTCTCTCTCTTTTTTTTTTTTTTGGAGACAGGGTCTTGTTCTGTCACCCAGGCTGGAGTGTAGTGGTGCCATCATAACTCACCGCAATCTTGAACTCCTAAGCTCAAGTGATCTTCCTGTGCCAGCCTCTTAAGTAGCTGGGACTACAGGTGCTGCCACCGTGCCTGGCTAATTTTTAATTTTTTTTTTTTTTAAATAGAAATGGGGTCCTGCTATGTTGCTCAGGCTGGTCTTGAACTCCTGGCCTCAAATGATCCTTCTTGTCTGGCCTCCCAAAGTGTTGGGATTATAGGTGTAAGCCACCATGCTCGGCCATTTTGTCTTGGTAAAATCTCCCTTGACTGAAACTATGGAAGAGGAACTGGTTTGTGAATGAGTCACGTTGGGAACTATGGCTATTGCTGTCTCTGGCTGTGTTAGTTATCTACTGCTGTGTAACATCTACTAATTTCGTGGCTTAAAATAATTTACATTTATGATCTCATAGTTTCTGTGGATCAGGAGTCTGAGCATGGTGTGGCTGGGTCTTCTGCTTAGGGTCTCACAGACTGCAACCAAGGTATCAGCTGTGGCTATGTTCTCATCTGAGGCTCAACTGGAGAGAGAGCTGCTTCCATGATCATGCAGATGATTGACAGGAGTTAGGTCCTTGTGGGTGTAGGACTGAAGACTTCAGCTTTTTCCTGACTGTTGGTCAGAGGCCACCTTCAGCTCCTAGAAACCCCCACATTTCCTTGCCACATGGGCCTCCCAACATAGGCAGCCTACACCTTGGCAGCTTGCTGCTTTCAAAGCTGTCAGGAAGCAAGAGATTCCAGGAAGATGAGTGGTATAATCTTAAGTATGTAATCACACACATCTTGTCAATTTGCTCTATTTTGTGGATTAGAAGCAGGTCACAGGCTCTTCCCACATGCCAGGAAAAGGGACTGGCTACACAAGGGCATAAACATTAGGAGAAGAGTCTGTCTGCTGCAGTGGCTCATTTATTCATTCAGCTAGTATTATTTTTTATTTTTCTTTTATTTTTTGTAGAGATAGGGTCTTGCTCTGTGGCCCAGGCTGGAGTCCAGTGGTGCAATCACAGCTTGCTAGAGCCTTGACTTCCTGGGTTCAAGTGATCCTCCTGCTTCAGCCTCTGGAGTAGCTGAGATTACAGTTATGAACCACTGCCCCCATCTCAACTAGTACTATTGACAGTAAACAAGATAGATGTGGCCCTGCCCTCAGGAAACTTCTATGGAGCAATCCGTGGATCCTGTGTGTGGGGTTGGGACAGTCCCAACTCTGATCTTGCTGTGAGACTTTTGGCTTGACATTAGCTCTCTGGGCCTCCCTTGACCTATCTGACCAGGGGAATGAATACCACAGAGCTATCCCTGGCTCAATGGTGATGTGAGGGTCCAATCTTCATGGACCCTCCATCATTTATCGAGTGGGTATGGTATACCAACCACTAAGCCAGTGCTTTACCAGTGCCGTCTCAACCCTTACCACAGCCCATGTGCAGGGACTTTAACCCTGCTGTTGGCTGTGACCCTCATTCTGCTACCCACAAGAAAATACGTGCAAATGCCCTCTGGAAGGAGTCAGAGGATGCCCTACTATGTGTAAAGAGGAAGTGGGGTAGAGAAAGAGTTAAGAAGACAGGTGGTTGTGATGGAGACCTGCTGTGAGGCCTCTTTGAGGCCTTGGCCCTGAAAAGAAACGTCTCCAAGCATCAGTCTGACAGGCATCTCCAGAACAAAGAGGATGCTGGTTCCTACCTCATGGATTAATATGATGGTAAACTATGTTTATGAATAGAAAGTCTCAGAACCATGAGAACATGGTAACTACTCAAAGAATGGTGGCTTTTGTCATCAAACACCTACTGTGCACTGGCCCCATGCTGGGATGTTTTATACTGAGCCTGCCGGCCTTCAAGGTGTGAGGCTCTGAGATGAGATAATACGGCCTTGGGGTGGAGAGCAGTGATAAAACCTGGCCGTGACCTCTCCTGGGATGACTTTTTGGTAAAGACAGAGCCTTCTGGTGGCAGCCAGGGAATGTTCTAGGTACCTGACCCTGAACAAACCTCTTGCCTGTGAGGCCCCTGCTCCTGGCACACAGGCTAAACCTAATTTATGAATGAACCCTTCCCCAGTACCCAGTCAAGTGTGGCCAAAAAAGGCCCTATAGGAATTGCTGCTCGGGGCAGAGGATGCTGGTCTTCCTATGAGCTTATCAGGCTCCTTCCAGGTTGAGCCATCCATGGCTCCCCAGTGCCCTTGAGAAAAGTGCAGAATCCTGCCGGTGGTTTGCAAGGGCCCATGTGAACCAGCCCCTCTGGTCTCTGAGGCCTCATCCTCTAGCTCGGTCCATCTGGTTTTCTCTGCTCCAGCTGTTCTAGACATCCTTCTCAGAGTCGCAATCACCCCGACTCAGGGTGCTTGTGCGCGCTTCTCTCCTTCCTTCCCCTGGCTGGGTCTTATTTACCTGAAGTGCCACTTCCATGTGGAAGCCTCCCCTGACCTCTGCATTAAGTCTCATGCTTTTGATCCCAGAACGCTCTGCCTTTTCTGCAGCAGGTTGCAAACTTGGACTCATATAAGTGATCATTTGGGATTATTTGTTTGCTATTTCTCTCCAAAGCTATGAGTGGCACGTCGGCTTGTTATTCATGGTGTCCCCAGGTCTGGTATATCATAGGTGTATAGTGAGCCTCTGTGATGGAGTGATTGGGTCCTGCTGATGGCCACAAACCACCCCAGTTTTCCCTGCTTGGCAGCTTATGGTGTCAAACACACTCTGAATGTCAGGGTAGCAGGACCCCAAAAGGTGGCAGATCCCATTGCCTTATCAACAGATGGGGAAACTGAGGCATGGAGCAACAAGGTGATACACAAGTTTGGGAGTCAGGCACACATAGGCTCCTAACCCTGCCCCATCATTTAGTCACAGTTCATGCCTTAAAATACGTTCATTTCATAGTCCTTAAATACGCAACTGTGATAGGATCCTTATAGGAAATTGGAAAAAAAAATACAAAAGCTATATCTAAAAAATATCTAAATCTGAACATTATTGCCTCCTAAAACTTAAACCCCCTAGTTCAGAAGTCCCCGTGTCAGATGTAGCAGCCCCAGGGCAAGCTACTCCTTTTTATCCCCAAAGAAAACCCTCTCCAGTTCCACCATCCGGGGCTGAGTACCCCTCATGTGGAAGTACTTCCTTCCAGTCTTTTGTTCTTGGTCTAATTTTTTGCATAGATGAGATTCGCTGTTGATGTGTAATGTTTTTATTTTCTTCTAATGACAACAAGTCTCCCTTGAAGATGGGGCCCACCTTCTGTATGTGCCCAACTCTCAGGGCCTAGGACAGAGACCCACACGTATAGGTATCAGCAAGCATCTTCTGATAATTGAAGGAATGCCAGAGAAAAAGGGATCCAATCACAGATGACTTTTGGAAAGAGGCAGCCTTCCATCTGAGCCTTGGGGAAGCTTCCCTGGATGCAGGAGAGGTGGGGGCACCTCCTGGCAACTTCTGGGCAGGGCTTGGTCTAAACTTCACCAGTCACTGGGTATCCCCGTAAATATGTGCATATCTGTTTTCTCTTTAAGGTAACAGAGGATGCTTTTTGGAAAATGCTGTTTTCCAGCACAATCACTGCTGGATTGTCAGGGTGAAGTTCTAGGCCACGGTGGAGTTTAGAAGTAGAACAAGCACTGGCTTTTGAGTTGGGGGGACCTGGATATGCATTCTGGCTTGGCTCAGTCTGGCTGTGCAGAGCTGTCCTCATGGACACAACATTGGGCCCCATGCTTGACTTAAGGCTCAGCTGTTGTCACTTTGCAATTCTTGATAATTTTTGAACAAAAGTCTCCATGTTTTTATTTTGCACTGGGCCCCACAAATCACGTAGCTGCTCCTGTGACCGTGGGAACTTGGAAAAGTCATTTAACCTCCCTGGGACCTTAACTCTTGTGATTTGAAAAGGAAGATAGGCATCTCAATCTCACAGTGCTGCTGTAACAATTACAACTACAATCTCATATACAGAAGTAATTACTATAAATTGCATTGACTGCACACGTGCTAACTGCTTGACACTGATGACTCTCCCAGTCGCCCTGTGAAGAAGGGGGTGACTACCATGCTCATTTTATAGATGAGGAAGCTGAGGCTAGGAGTGGCAAGGTTGCTTGCAGGATTTCAGTGGTGGAGTCGTGAATTCAACACTATTGAGAACCCATTGGATGCCCAGCTAGAGCCTGCTGCTTGCCCACAGGGCTGGTGAAGCAGGTGCATTGCCAACGGTGCTTGCACAAAGTAGGTGATTGGTAGGTGCACATCCTCCTTCCCAGGACACAGGCATTGGCAAGCAATGTGTCCCCAGAGCTGTCTCCCCCCTTTTCCTTTCTGAGCCTGGAGCATGAAAAACCTCAAATTTCTAACAGCTGTTGAGAGAACAAACTGTCTCTAAGGAGGAAGGCTTTGTTGCTTCCCATCCCCTTCCCCAGTATCCACCCCCCTGGCCCCCACTAGGTCCTCCCACCCACAGCCTCTCCAGCAGGCGCTCGCCAAGCCCTGAACAATTTCAGTTGCTTTGGCAAGAGCCTCCGTGAGATCATGGGCTAGTCTTGTGCATGCGTGTGGTGCGGGGTGGGGGCTGGTGTTCTGCAGAGCTGCCCAGGGGGTGTTTTCCCTGGACACTCCTGAAGGCACACATGAGGCAGGTGGCTGTGGTAGTGGTGATGAGGGTGGCATTTTCCCTTTGCTGTGCCCTGAGATTTGGAGGGTGTTGCAGGTTGCCCCTGCCTGCCTCACCAGCTGGAATGGAGCGGGAAGACCCCTACACCCAAGCCCCACATGGACTGGTAAGTTGCTGTGTGATAGTAGACAAGGCAACCCTCGTTGGGCCTCAGTTTCCTCTTTATAAGAGGTGAGCATTTCTGTTTGTCTTCTCCTGCTGTTGGTGAGAAGAGTATGGAGGAAAACCCAGATGCGACAGGATCAATATATCAGTTGCTTCCACTCATTGCCTTCTGCCTGCTGGCCATGAGTCTGAGTCATTTCTCTGGAAAGCAAAAGGCCAGAGTCCCACCTGCTGCATGTCTTGGCTTCAATATTACCTTCCCCTGGAGACCTCCCTGGACCACCCTATTTAAACCCTTAGCCATCACTACCACCCCCCACCCCAGTCCATCCCCAGCTACTGCTAATTTCGTCCCTGTCTCTATAGATTTGCCTGTTTTAGACACTCCTGATAAATGCGTCATACAATATGTGGCCTTCTGTGACAGGCTTCTTTCTCTTAGCACCATGCTTTCAAGTTTCATCCTTGAAACATCCATGTTGTAGCACGGATCAGAACTTCGTTCCTTTACATGGCTGAATAATATTCCATTGCACACATAGACCACATTTTGTTTATCCACTCCTCTGTTGATGGACATTTAGGGTGTTTTCACTTTTTGGCTAGAATGAAGACTGCCGATGTGAGCACTCGTGGGCAAGTTTTTGTGTGGACAAGTGTTTTCACTTCTCTTGGATAAATACCTGAAGTGAAATTGCTGGGTCATGTGGTGACTCTATATTGCACTTTTTGAGGAACGGCTAGACTGGTCCTAGGCATACTGGGTTAATAGGTCTCGGGTAGAGAGGAGGAACCTAAATTTCCAACCATTCTCTCCTTGCATTACAGAATAAAGAATAACCTCCTTGTTTGACTTTGACCTCCTTCTATGATATAACCCTAAGCTACTACTCTGGCTTCTATCCATTGTGCCAACTAGTGAGGCCATTTGCTATTTCCTGAACAGAATGTTCATGTCTCACCTCTGCACCTTCACTCATAACCATTTCTCCCACTTGGAATGCCTTATCCCTCTATCACCTCCCTTCCAAAATCTTTATTTATTTATTTTTTTGAGACAGAGTCTCACTCTGTTTAGCCCAGGCTAGAGTGCAATGGTGCAATCTTGGCTCACTGCAACCCCTACCTCCTGGGTTCAAGCGATTCTTCTGCCTCAGCCTCCCAAGTAGCTGGGATTACAGGCATGCGCTACAACACCCAGCTGAATTTTTGTACTTTTAGTAGAGACGGAGTTTCGCCACGTTGGCCAGGCTGGTCTTGAACAACTCACCTCAAGTGATCCACCCACCTCAGCCTCCCAAAGTGCTGGGATTACAGGCATGAGCTACAGTGCCCAGCCCTAAAATCCTCATAGTCTCAACATCCACACCCAAGGCCACATTTTCCAAGAAGCTCTTGTTAACCTTCCTGGGTTCTGTGGCACCCTCTCTGTCTATTTTACCTTCCATCACGAATTTCCTTCAATTTGTGATTGTGTGGGTGCACTATCCAAACTACTGGATTTTCTGGGACCTTCAACTATGCCTGCTTCCTCTTTGCATTCCCCAGTCTTGACACTGGGCCTGGTGTCAGTAAGAGCCCCGTAAATTCTATTAAATGCCAAGGTGACTGGGAATGAATTTACAGGAGTGGCCAGCAGGTCTGGGAACTCCACCACCTTAGACTGTCACCTCCCCAAGGGTGGAGACATGCCTGGGATTGCTTTCTGTGGTTTTCCTAATTTCTAACCTAAAGCCTGGTCTATGGTAGGCACTCAATAAATATTTGTGAAATGAACGAGTGGTTCAAAGACCACCTTTAGAGAATGAGTACTTTAGTCAAGAGATGGGGTGTTGAGCGAGAATCTTGCCTGGGAGGCCAGAAACCTGGGTTTGAATTCTTGTTCTGTGTCCACCTCTCACTCTTTGACCTTGGGTAAGCCTGTTTCCCCTTCTGGGCCTCAGTTTCCCCATCTGTAGGATGGAGGTATTGGAGTAGATGAAATTGAGGCAATTTCTAGCTCTGCCAGCCTGGGATGGCCTCAGCCAGTGTGAGAAGCCAGCCTTGGAAGGGGGCATGGGGCAGCTCGCTCCTGTCTGCCCCAAGAGAGGTAATTAAGGCATTCTCAATTTTCATTTCTGAAATTGCAAGGGACATCCTATCATGCAGGGAATGTATATTGTCCTTGGAGCCTGACCTCAGGCCTCTGATTGATACAGACGTATTTTTCATGCACATTTCACAGAGGAATAGCTCAGAAGCTATATCCCTGGTTCCCCAGCTTCCCATCCAGGATTGTCTAAGCACATGCTCCAGCTCCTTCCACGCAGGCTGGGCCTGGTGTGGACCATGCAGTTTGCTCCAGTTGATCAATAAAATCTCCGAAGGACCAGGGCCTGGGGGCTCTAGGACAGCAGGCCCTAGGAGTCAGGACTGAGGTGTAGGAAAATCCTCCTTGGCTTGCAGCCTCCTGAGCAACAGGCCTCTGCCCTGTAGCCCTGCACTGCTGGGTTTCCCATGGGGGTCACAAGTCTGCTCCCCTAGGGAAGCTGTGCTCTCCCTCTTCCTACACTTTTTGCTAGACAAGGCCCCCTAGTATTATTATTGATTATCATAACCAACATAGGTGAACTCTTGCTGCGTGCTAAGCATTTTCCACACCTTAACTTAGAGGGGTGGGCATTAAGAGCGTGGGGGACTTTGGTTTCAGAAGGGTCCTGGGTCCAAGTCCCATTTTGAGGCTGTCATAAGTCTTTGATGAAGTCCCTACATACTTTGGAAGTCCCCATGTCCTTTGGAACACAGACCCTGGAACCGAGCAGAACTGCATCCAAACCACAACCTCTGTCGCTTAGCTCTTTGCTGGATCTCTAGAAAAGAACTTCACCTTCCGAGCCTCTGTTTCTTCATCTGTGAAATGGGTATATAAATGGATGAGGATGCATTGCACATTGAGTGCTTAAGATGCTGCCTGGCTCGCAGGGGACACTCAAAAATACGCCATCTATGATAACTGTTCTCTTTGTCTTGTTTTTGGCACCCCCACCCCCTGCCCACCAGATGGAATCTCTAGCCAGACTTCTAACAGTGCCACTTTTTGAATTTCCCCTGAAGGAGTCAAGGAGTGTGAATTCTTTCATGTCCAGCTTCTTTTGCTCACGCTATATTCGCAAGTTTCATCCACATAGCTGTGGGTATCAACGGTTCATTCTTTTTCCTTGCCAAGGAGTTTTGCCTTCTGTGAATCTTCCATACATAGTCTGTACATCCATTTGCCTGTTGATAGGCACCTGGATAGTGTCTGATTTAGGGCTAGTAGGAAGAGTGGTCCTGCTAGCATCCTCCTGTGAGTCTCCGGCACCCACATACACTTTATGTTGGTGTTTGCCTAGGAGCAGGGTTGCTGGCTTCCAGGGCAGGGGTATGTCCGGCTTTAGCAGGCACTGCTAAGCAGGCTTCCTGAGTGGTGCACCAAACATTGCTTCATGTTTAAAAAAGTTTTTTGGCTGGACATGGTGGCTCATGCCTATAATCCCAGTGCTTTGAGAGGCTAAGGCAGGAGGATCACTTGAGGCCAGGAGTTTGAGACCAGCCTGGGCAACAAAGTTGAGACCCTGTCTCTACAAAAAATAAAGAAAAGTTAGCCAGGCACAGTAGCGTGTGTCTGTAGTCCCAGCTACTCAGGCTAAGGTGGGAGGATCGCCTGGAGCTGGAGAGGTTGAGGCTGCAGTGAGCTATGATTATGCCACTGCACTCCAGCCTGGGCAACACAGTGAGACCCTGTCTAACAAAACAAAAATCAAAGGTCAGCCTCTCTCCCACCTCCTTCTCCAGGTAACCATTGTCAACAGACTGTTGTCTCTCTCTCTCTCCACACCACACACACCACACACACACACACACACACACACACATCAGACACAGCAGACACACGCACACATTGCACAGTGACCTAAATGGAGTTCTCCGAGGCATCTTGTTGGCAGCTGGTTTTCCTCCTCTCCCTTTGAAGTCACTGGAGACAAGGCGGGAACTCCACTCGCCTTCCTCTAGAAATCTTTCTCATTGGTCTCACTCGGGGTTCCAGCCCCACGACCTGGCATGTTGTTCTCTCTGTTGCCGGAGTCTGGCCACCAAGGTGTCTCCGTGTGGAAGGAGGAATCTGGTGGCAACTGGGGATCAGGTGGGGTCCCAGGGAGGCAATAGGGAGGGTCTCCACTCCTGGGAGGCCCTTCCTCCCTTCCCGAGTCCCCACGGGGCTTGCTTTGCGTAGGGTGAGGAGGTTTTGCTGTAAGCATCACTCCATCCTCAACTTATTCCATAAAGCTTGCCCCTGTTTTCAGTGACTCCTCAGTGGTATACCTCCCCGGTCTGCAGCTTAAAAAATCATGTTCTCCTTCCTCTTCTTGCCCAGCTGGTTCCTGCTTCATCTTTACAAACCTTCCTAAAACGCTTAAGAATAAGATGCAGGTTCGGCCACTCTGACTCATGCCTGTAATCCCAGCACTTTGGGAGGCTGAGATGGGCAGATCACCTGAGGTCAGGAATTTGAGACCAGCCTGGCCAACATGGTGAAACCTGTCTCTACCAAAAATACAAAAAGTAGCCAGGCATGGTGTCGTGCGCCTGTAGTCCCAGCTGCTCAGGAGGCTGAGGTGGGAGAATTGCTTGAGCCTGGGAGGCAGAGGTTGCAGTGAGCCAAGATCATAGCACCGCACACTCCAGCCTGGGTGACAGAGTAAGACTCTGTCTCCAAAAAAAAAAAAAAGAATAGGATGCAGGCTGGGGTGAGAGCAGGAGGATGAAGGGGCCTTGGTGGGGGCCCATGAGAGCCGGGCTGAGGCAGGTCAAATTCTTCAGGGGTTGTATTTCTGCCGAAACCAGCTTCCCGAGGTGCCATTCTCCTTAAAGAAAACAAATTGAAATTCAGTGTAGGTGGCCTCGTTGGTCTTCTCACCTGGAGGATAAATGGCTCAGGCTGCTCCCCAGGAAGGCAGCTTCATCTGGGGAGCTGGGGTTCACCCATGTGACCCCCACTGTGGCTCCAGACTATCAGCTGTGGCCTCAGTATAGGATGCAGCCAGGAGACCTGGGGGCAGGGCTGGCTTCATGGCCTTGGGACCTCTGCAATTGAACAGGGCTTTGAGCTGAGAAGGGCGCCATGTTTGTTGAATGCTCTATTGTTACCATCTTAAAATTCTTTTTTTTTTTTTTTTTTTTTTGAGACAGATTCTTGCTCTGTTGCCCAGGCTGGAGGCTGGAGTGCAGTGGAACGATCTCGGCTCACTGCAACCTCTGCTTCCCGGGCTCAAGTGATTCTCGTGCCTCAGCCTCCTGAGCAGCTGGGACTACAGGCACCCGCCACCATGCCCAGCTAATGTTTGTATTTTTAGTAGACATGAGGTTTCACCATGTTGGCCACACTGGTCTCAATTTACTGACCTCGTGATCCACCCGCCTCGTCCTCCCAAAGTGCTGGAATTACAGGCATGAGCCACCGCGCTCAGTCAAAATTCTTAACACATTTAAAAATGAGGAGCCCTGCATTTTGGTTTTGCATGTGGCCTGGCAAATGATGCAGCCTGTTCTGCCCCGGGGTCCAGGCATAGCCTTGGCAATGTCTGGTCCTTGCATATTCTATCTTGGGATCTCAGTTTTCCCAGCTGCAGAATGGGAGGACTGAAGTGATTGCATGGAATGACATTTGAGGTGCTGCCAGCCCTACCTGAAACACCTTAAAAAAATTTTTTTTAATAGCTTGAAAATGCCTGACAGGTCCCTCATGATAATCACTGATTCTCACAGTGGAGGCCCTGGATCAGCAGCATCAACATCACCTGAGAATTTGTTAGAAATACAGATTATTGGGTCCACCTACACCTTCTGAATCAGAAACTCTGAGCCTGGGGCCCAGCAGTCATCTGTGTCATAAGAAATCCTCCCAGGGATGGCTGGGCATGGTGGCTCATGCCTGTAATCCCAGCACTTTCAGAGGTTGCGGTGGGCAGATCGCTTGAGCCCAGGAATTCGAGACCAGTCTGGGCAACATGGTGAAACCCTGACTCTCCAAAAATTCAAAAAATTAGCCCAGTGTGGTGGGACGAGACTGTAGTCTCAGCTACTTGGGAGGCTGAGGCAGGAGGATCACTTGAGCCCAGGAGACAGAGGTTGCAGTGAGCCAATATCATACCACTGCATTCTAGCCTGGGTGACAGCAAGACCCTGTCTCAAAAAAACAAAAACAAAACCAAAAAAACCCAGAAATAACCCTCCCAGGGGTGCTGAGGATGGGATACATTGTTGCAGACCTACACAGACTATGCTGAACCCTAGAATCCCAGCCTGGGAGTCAGGAAACTGAGGGCCCCGCCTGGATCTGATTAACTGGCTGTGACCCCAAGCAAGTCTTTTCCCTGCTCTGGGTCTCAGCTTCCTCATCTGTAAAATGGGCAGGTCAGATCTTTCTTGCAGGTGGCTTTGAGGGTGACACACTGCCTTGCGCATGATGTATATAAAGCATTGCAAACGCATATCATTTTTTCTGCTTTTTATAGAGACAGGGTCTTGTTATGTTGCCCAGGCTGGTCTTGAACTCCTGGCCTCAAACAGTCCTCCTGCCTTGGCCTCCCAAAGCGCTCAGATTACAGGTGTGAGCCACCATGCCCAGCTGCACAAATCATTTTAAAAACACTTTTATGAATAAGGAAATAAATGACTTTGGCTCCTGGGTTACCTGGGTGTGTAGGCTGTTCTGGGCACCCCCAAGTCACCCCTTCCCTGGTCCCCAGTGTGGGCTAGAAGATTCTTTGACTCTTAAAAATGATTTTTTTTTTCCTTTTTGGGCAACTGATAAATGATGAGTTTGGTAGAGAGAATGTAAACCTTTCTCTTCTTGGAAGATAAATACCACCGGACACCTCAGTTTCCTCATCTGTAAAATGGAGACAGTACTACCCACCTTTCAGGACTGGCATGTAGATTAAATGAAATAATTTATAGAATAGGCATAACACAAGGTGCAAGTACAAGGATCAATAAAATTTTCATATTCTTATTCTTACTAAAAACATAGGCCGGGTATGGTGGTTCACACCTCTAATCCCAGCACTTTGGGAGGCTGAGGTGGGTGGATCACCCGAGGTCAGGAGTTCGAGACCAGCCTGGCCAACATGGTGAAACCCTGTCTCTACTAAAAATACAAAAATTAGCTGGGCGTGGTGCTGCGCACCTGTGGTCCCAAATACTCGGGAGGCTGAGGCACAAGAATCACTTGAACCTGGGAGGCGGAGTTTGCAGTGAGCTGAGATTACATCACTGGACTCCAGCCTGGGTGACAGAGCAAGACTTTGTCTCAAAAAAACAAACAAAAAACACCAAAAACACTCAACCATCAGTGCCAGTCTGCCCTTGTTTCACAGGGGCAGGAATTCTAAGAGCCATATGCCCCTCTACTTCTTAGTACATCTCACTGGAGTGAGAAAGCTGGTCAGTGGAGGCATCATGATGCTGAGAATCAACACCGTGATGTGGGCTGCCCATGCAGTGTGTGAAGTGTTCCCACCCTTGGTCTCCTTCCAGCCTTATGGTTGCCCTGAGAAGGCCTGGCAGCTGCAACTTCATTTTCCAAGAGGACTGCAGCCCCAGATAGGGGCTATGTGTCACCCATACAGAGGACGCAGGCCCAGATATTGCTGCTGTCAGCCTTGTCTCTGCCACAGATCTCCCCAGGGAAGGGTCCTTCTCTGCCTAAGAGTAAGTGGGTGGTTCATTGTGTGCATTTCACGCGCGTCTTCACCTTCAGAGGCAATGGAGGCAGCAGAGGTGTTGACAGGGCTTTATGCTCCCACAGCAGTGTGTGAGAGAGGAGGGTCTCTAGGCAGGGCTCCCCTGCACAGGCCGGGGGTCTAGGACTGGGGAAGGCCAGGGAGCAACAGAGAACAGGTCAGCTGGTAGCCCGATTGCCTGTACCCTAGGCAGGAGCAGACTGGGGCACAAGAGATGGAGATAAGGAGGGAGGGAGTAGGAAAAATCCATGGGACTTGCTAGTGATAGCCAGGGGCAGGAGGGAAAAAGGGCAGGGTGTGTGGGAGGAACTGCACAAAAGCAGCCCTGGAGTGGGGGAGGGGATGGGGGAGAAAATGGGGGAAGGGGTTTCCCTCTTCTCATGTGTTTTGAGTTCTGGGCTGGCTGTGCTCTGGGCCCTATTTGCTTTGGAAGGGCCTCTAGTTAACTCCTTCTTGGCTGGAAGGCTGCTGGAGGCTGCCTAGAGATGGAGGGGCTTGGGAGGTGGTAGCCAGACTGGGGAGCTTACGGCTCATTTTTCCTACCTGGTCATCCAGGGGATGTTGGAGTGATGGCAACAAGAACCCCCACCAGGACTGGGACTGGATGCCTCCATAAAGCATGCGTCCCGGGCACCTTGCAGGCCTCCCCTTGGTTCCAGCCCCGGCTCTTACACTTGCTCAGATAGTCGCACCTACTGGACACTCTGCAAGGGGTGTGCATGCTCACACACACATACACGTGCGTGTGCACACACGCACACCTCAATAGACTCCTATGCTCAGACTCAGGTCATTTTCTCTCTTATCCTCCACCAGGACCCAGCCAGCTGCCATACCCCCAACAGGACAGAGAAACTGAGGCTCAGACAGGAACAGGGACTTGCTTGTAGTCAGACAGTAGGTGGCTGAACTGGAATTCAAACCTCAGCCCCTTTGGCTCCTGGGATCCCTGCTGTGGGCTGGGCATGGGGGCTAGCTTCAAATCCACCTCCTTCTCGACTCTGCTCTGTGGCCTGGGTACCACGTGGCCCCCAGCTAAAAACCCAGAGGCATCAGGCCTTGGCTCCATTTTCCTTCTATTGGGGCTGAGCCACCACCCCCGAGTTACTTTTGTCCACATCTGGCCAGAGTTCATCCTGCACAGTGAATATTTGAGCGGAAAAAAATATTTCACAGTGGCTGTTAAGATTAGGCAGGAGGAAGGGGTCCCCCAATCTGTAAACACCCTGGGGGAAAGGTGGTTCTTAGGGTCTCCTTTTAGTTGCCTTCCTTGAGGGCGTCCCTCAAAGTCTATTTTTTTGGTTTATATCCACATTTAGAAAATTAACAAAATGAAAACAAAATTAACAAAATGAAAGAAGGTGACCAAGGCCCTGGTGCTGCAACAAGAAGGGCTAATATTTATCATTTGCCTCTTGTGTGATAGGGCCTGTTATACCCATTTCACAGATGGGCAAAGAGAGGCACAGTAAGACGCAGCCATCTGGTTGAGCCAAGACACAAGCCTGAGATGGTCTGAATGGCTTGTAGCTCCTACAGCAACCCCCACCCCCCATTGTGGATTCTTCCTGATGTTGCCGGGGCCTCTTAGCAGCTCTGCTCGAGGTACATGTGGAGCCCAGATTTACTGATCAAGTGAATACACAGAAGGGCGACTCCAG
Source organism: Nomascus leucogenys (assembly GCF_006542625.1). Classification (NCBI taxonomy): domain Eukaryota; kingdom Metazoa; phylum Chordata; class Mammalia; order Primates; family Hylobatidae; genus Nomascus; species Nomascus leucogenys. The sequence continues at coordinate 54,779,132 of NC_044387.1, read as the reverse complement.
ACCTCTTTTCTGCTGGCTGTGGGAGAACCATCCCCCTTGTTCTGGTTAGAGGCGAGTGTGTGTGGGAAGGGGTTTGGAGAAGGATGTGGTAAGAGTTAGGAAGTGTCTAGATCCTTGGTTCATTTATCAACAAATGTGAGCCGAACCAAGTGGTGGGTGCTAGAATACACCAGCGGTACGAACCAGGAGAACACTTTCTCATGACACTGGCCTTCTTCCTTCCCCCACAGGTTCCTGGTCACTGTGTGACTCTGGACAGGTTGCTTTTTCTCTCTGTGCCTCAGTTTCCTTGGATCTAAAATGAGGAGACTGGGGTCTAATTTCAAAGTTCCTTCCAGCTCTTTATTTAGTTGCCACTTCCTCCTAGTGGGTAGAACTTGTGTTTATTTAATCCTCATGACAGCTATGTTGGGCTGATACTGGAATTCTTGGACTACCATACTTGGCTGTCTGTTGACTTCTTGGTGTCCACTTATACTGATGGTAGAGCATTTTGAATTTTACCTTTGAGTATTTCCACTTCACATACTTAGAAACACAAAAGGTCATATGCCCCAAATGTTTCTGTAAGGTTGATAATTGGAGCGATTGGAAGGGACAATAACCTGCAGGGGAATGACCTGTAAGGAGGCTCTCGCAGAAATCCAGGAGAGAGAAATTGGTGGCTTAGAATACAGTGGTGGTGGGAAAGGAGAGGAGAGGAGAGCAGAGAAGGAGAGGAGGTAAACAAAAAGGTTCAGACATATTTGGAAGGTGGAATTAACAGGATGGGGTGAGGGGTGTATCAGTCACCTGTTGACACAATGATTCATGCTCACAACAGACTCCTATGCTCAGACCCCCCGCCCCACCTCCTATGCTCAAACCACCCCAAAATGTCATGGTGTCAATTCATGGGCATTTATTTCACTTACGAGTCTGCAGGTTGATGATTTAGACTGGGGTTTTGTTGGATGGTTCTTCTGCTCTTGGCTGGGCTGGCTTACATTTCCAGGGGTTGGCCAGGCTATTGGTTGATCTAGGATGGCCTCAGCTGGGGACAACTCATCTGAGCCCCCTTGTCAATCATCTTCCAAAAGGCTGCCCAGGTCACGTTCTCATGGCAATCATGGAAGAGCAGGAAAGTGCAAGTGAAATACACAAGCATCATGTTTGTTAACATCTCATTGCCAAAGCAAGCCATATGGTTGAACCATGTGAGAGGACACTCTTAAGGTCAGAGTGGAAGGGCACTGTAGGTCCCATGGCCAAGGGCATGGATGCTGGGGTGAATGCTGGAGAATTGGGGCCATTCCTGCTGTCTGCCACAAGAGTGGAGGATGAGGGAGAGGAAGGCACATCCACAAACACGATCACACCACAGTGTCCTGCAATGTTACTTTTCCACTTAATAACCTACCAGAGATTTAATAATCCTTATCAGTTCGTGCAGACTAATTTTACTTTTTTCTAGCCACATAGTAATGTCACAGCCAACTGTTATTATCTCCATAGTACACATGAAAAGACTGAGGTTCAGAGAGGTAAGGTAACTTGCCCAAGGCCACACAACTATAATTGAGAGGCAGACACTAGATCTATTCTTTTCCAAACCTTGGCCTCTTTGGGTCTATCGCACTCACATTTCTTCCCCAGGAATCATCCTGGGGCCAATTTGAGCGATTCCGAAGGTCAGTCACCAGTAGTAGTTACCTAAGTTTAAGAAACTATAAGAAGAGAGTTCAGACTCAAGTTCTTCCCACCTCCTGATCTCAAAAATATGGAGCAAAGTTTTCCTTGCCTCTGAAAACAACTTGATGTCTTCTGTTTGGAAAGAGCAGAGAAGGGCTCAATCCAAAAGAATCATGTGGTCTGGTGAAAAGAATAATTTGCTGGGAATCACATGCCCTGGGCTCCAACTCTGTACCTCTTGCCTATGGCTGGGTGGCTTTGGTCAAGTTCATCAAACACTCTGGACTTGGGTTTCCCCATCCGTCAGCTGTGGCCTCTTCTTCAAAGGGAACATAAAAAACATGCCGTAGAGCTTGTTGAAACTTGGAATAAAGTCTAACTTGCTTGCTTAGGAAAGTGTCCAGGAATGTTGGATCTGGACAGCCAGTGCAAGTCTCCCTGGGTCTTTTTGGCCTCAATTTCCTCCTCAGCAAATTGGGGGAAAAGTATCCACCCCCACAAGGGCTGGTGAGCTCATGGAGGGAGGGGCCCTGACACAGACCTGGCACCCTGCAGGTATCCAGGGAATTGTATCAATCAGCTCAATGCTATTCTCCAGCTGGCTGTCCAGCTGTTAGGGCCGGAAGGTCCTTAGAGTGTCTCGGTCTCACTTTGCCCTTAGGGAAACTGAGGCTCAGAGTGGAGAGAACTTTGTTAGGGCCCAGAGAATTCACGACATTGCTGGGTCCCATCGGGGGATGTTGAGGAAGATGCTAACTGGAGTTTACACAACACTGTTTGCACTGCATTCGGTGCTTGGCTCTGTCATTTGAGATTTCGTTTAATTCTGACAACATCCTGCAAGGTGTTTGCTATCATTTTCTCCATTTTATAAGGAAGGAAACTGAGACTTGGAGACCTCAAGTGGTTGGACATGCAATTCCTGCAGAGGGCCACCTGCAAATCTCTGACTTTCTCTTCGCTGGACAAAACCCATCAGAAGGTGACTGAGTGAGGATGATGTCATTAGAATCCACACTAAATGAAATGAAAAAGAAACTAAGTCATTCTAAAATGTCAGCACTTGAACTGTTATTGGCAACTGATGGCTTGGAACATAGTTCACAGCCAGACATATCAGGGTGGCCCTTGGTCATCATCTGTTTAAATCAGAAATGATGCTGACATCCCCAGGGCCTCAGAGACACAAGGGGCTTAGGTCAGGTAAATTTGAGTGGAGGTTTTGTGGCAAGACCAGGGGTCTGTGGATGGCAATGCAGGCTCTGAGATGGGCTTGCTGTGTGACCTCAGGGGAGTCACTTGACTTCCCTGGTTCTCTATCTCATTTGTGAAATAAGAGTTTGGACCAGAAAATATGTAAGGTCCCTTCTGCTCCCTCATCTAAGACAAGGCATCTTATGTACTGGTTAAGAGAGTGGGCATTGGAATCTGGAAGACCTGGGATTAAGTCCTGATGAAAACCTTAGGCCCTAAGAGGCTTAGGAACAAACAAACCAAAGCAAAAATCAACACAAAAAAATGGGGACCGGGGAGTAAGGGAGTAATAATATATTGGCTGAAGTGGTTGGTATTAACTTCAGGAATGGATTGATCCAGATGCTTACACAGAACTCCCATGAGAGTATCCATTGGTTTCATTGGCTCTGACTGAACTATAGTACCTCCCAGAACCAGTCACTATGACTGAGAATTGTGGAAGCAGCTAACCTAAGGCAATGATGACCCACATATTCTGTGTGGGTGAGATTAGGACAGGTCTTTCCAAAGGGATATAATGATACCCTTGGCTGAAGAAGAGGTGGATGGATGCTAGGGAGGTAAAAACATACACTGCAGCGAGGGTGGTCTGTCTGAGACTTCATTTTTCCATATGTAAAGTGGGGATAATTCTTACATTTGCCTTTTTATGGCTCATTTAAAATCAACTTACTCCTCCCAATTTTCCTGTCTCCTTGTAATTAGGCAGAGGGCATGTGACTTCCCAGCAAAGGGTGGTGCATGCATGATCAGGTGTGAGTTCTTTCTGCATTCTCTTCCCTCTATAGTGAACAGGATGCCGAGATGGTATTGAGATAGTAGAGCCATGGGGTGAACTCAGATTGGATCACTGAGTCACAGCATGGAGCACAGCTACCCTGGAGAGTGACCAGGCTTCCATTAGACTTTGTGTGAGCAAGAAATGAACCTTTTTGTAGTAAGCCACTGAGGTGTTCAGACACGTTTGTTATTATCGCATAGCCTAAGCTATCCCAGCTAAACCTTTATGTGACTTTCTTTGTTCATGAATGTCTTTCCATGCCTGACATGTAGACATAGCTCATTCTTTTACATATCTGCATAATATTCCATAGTATGGTGACACCTTGACTTATTTAACCAGTCCCCTCTAGATTATTCTTGCATTATTGCCAGATTTCATTATGACAAACAATGGTGTATAAACAATACCATTGTATTCTTACACTTCCTCATACATCTTTGTGCACATTGAATTTGTGCCAGTAGCATTGCTTGGTTAGCAGCATGCACATTTAATACTGGTTTTTACTCCCACTAGTAATTTTTGAGATAGCCTGTTTTCTCTACCCTTGTTAATGAAGAATATTATTGATGTTTCCATTTTTATCAGTGTGATAGACAGAACAGGGTGTCTTATGTTAATTTGGGTTTCATAGCAAGTTTTTGGTCAGGTTGGATTTTTCAGACATCCTGCCGGCTTCACCCTACTTGTTCCAGAGAAAAAGATCGGGCCGACACTGCAAAGAGAAAGAGAGAGATACACACAGGTGACAAGATGATGAGGCAGAGACTGGGAAGAGAGAGAGAGGGAGAAAGAGAGAGAGAGGGAGAAAGGAAGGCACGCAGCCCCCTGTTTCTCTCCAGATTCACACACCAGCCCCCTGTCAGACTCAAGGAAGGCTCAGATCCTGAAGTGGGACCCCCATCACCTCTGTGGCCAATAGCTGGGGGGCCGGCCAGCATCTGGGTTTGGACTGGGACAGGGGAGGGTTGTTGGCTCAGTTCCTCTTGGCCTGAAGCCACGAGCCTAGCTTGTTTGTATAGTTCTTCAGGCTTCTTCCCCGTATCTTGGTGTTTTTGGCTCTAAGCTAGCTCCCTCCCAGCCAGGGGAGGAGATAATTCCACTCAATCTGGGCCTCTGAGGCACTGGGAAGGACGTCAGGAAATAGCAGGAGCATTACGCACCTCTCCACCCTCCGCTGTCCAATCTCATTTTCATAATGTGTGGAAAAGGAACGGGGTTGCTGAGGGAGGCTTGAACACTTGGAGTTGCTTCCTGTTTTCTCTCAAGTCAGTCCTTTTCCCCAAGACACCGTTGCTGGGCCTGTTGAACCCTGCCTTCTGGTAGGTGTGTGTGCCACATGTCTACGCATGCCCATGCAGATGTGCGTGTGCGCATGTAGTTTACGTACTCAATGAGCCAACCAACAAACACACCTAGGAGAACGCTGGAGAGGGACTCCTTTTTTCCTTGAACATGCTCTTTACTCTTGCAACCTCCTGAGAAAGAAAAAAAGGAGTTAGCTTAGGCGCCTCTTCTTCCAAAGTTCAGTCACCAATAGTAGTTTCCTAAGGTGTCTGGGTAAAGCCTTCCCAGATGCCACAGGGACCTTCTTGGTCACATTCACATCTACACCTACCATGTTGAGGCCAAGACTCAGTACATAGTAGGAATGAATCAATTAAGTAGGGCTGACACTTTAATTATAGAACTGAGAACAATATGGTCCAGAGAGGACAAGGGGCTTGCCCCAAATCACGGAGTATGTCAATGGCAAGGCGAAAAAGTGGAACCCAATGTTCCTGACACTTAGTACAGTTTTATTTTATGTCATCATGCAAGATGCTCAAAGAAACTGACTATTACTGATCAGTGACTTTATAGTTTTAACTTTTTTGGAACAACCTATGAAGGAGGAATATTCCCCATGTTACTGATGGAGAAACAGGTTCAGGGAGGTTTGAGCTGTGTCCAGGTGGAGGACCCAGAATTTGTCTTGAAGTGGCTTCTTCCAAAGCTTGATGCCTGTGTTTGGTAGCACACAGAGGGCTGGTGGGGGCAGAGCCTTACCCAGCCTTGATCAGAACCTCTGAATAGGACTCTCTCACTGTTCAGGGTCTTTTAGAGAAAGAGATCAATGGCATTCAACTGAAGCAGACTTAAAATCTACTTCTTTGGGAAGTTTTCTCTTAAGTGCAGTCTGCTTTTTTCCAGAGCTCACGGAAAGTCCTCGTGCTGATCCTGGGAGAGCAACCAGCCCATGGGGGTCTGGACAGTGAAAAGCCCTTTCTGTCTAGGTATCAACAACAATTTCCAGTGGAGCCCTGGTGGGGCTGATGTGGCCCCATTGTTGGAAAACGGGAATGTGAAGAGGATCTCAGAGTTACTGGCGGCTTGAGGGGCGGGGCACCCATTGCAGCCACCTTGAGGACCAAACCTGCTCTGAATCTCCCATTCTCGCATCCTTCCTGTGTGACACCCACATCCATGCACACATACACAGTGGGCACACACACAGCCACTCACACGCACATGCCCTCTGCCATACCTGTGTACACATCTGAATATGCACACACCCCTGAGTTCCTACAGTAGACTGGAAGACTTTAGAAACTGAAACCTTGTCTTCACCTCTCTGTGGGGTTGCTTGGTGACCTCACCAATACCCAGCTGCTTTCATCTATAAAAGGGGGTAAAATTCCCGGGGATGAGTTGAGGATACAATGTCATATGCCCATCTGCTCCTTAGTATTTGCTGAAGTCATTATGTGACCGTGTTGCTCTGGGCTGCTGCCCCACCTCTCTCGCTTTCCTCAGTAGAGCCTACTCCATCCCTTTCTCTTAGGACACTTGCCTAGCGCACATTCCTCCAGGTGACACCTGATTGGTTCAGTTCATCCTTTCCACCTGTAAGTCCCTGGCCAATGAGTGGCTTGCACTAGGGCACACAACCATTGCTTTGTCCAATCAGTGTGTTCAGGGCCAGGACACATGATCCATCCAGACAAAGGCTACTTAGGGAAGTAGGGGTGGTGAGTAGTCTGGCTCCCTGAAACAAGCCTGGGGCAGCCAGTGAGAGGTGGAGTTTCAAACCCTGCTCTGCCTCCTGCTAGCTGGGTTTCTTTGGACAAGTCCCTGGCATGAAGCTGTTTTGTCATTGGCAAGGTATGATGGTAATAAGGACAGCACTGTTTTCCAGCACCACTGTGCACATCTAGCTGCATAATTTAATCCAGACTGCCGGCACAGGGCCTGGCACCAGATGCGTTTTCAGTCCATGTGGATTCCTTTCATCTCCTGAGTTCAGGCTTTGAGTAGTTCGAGCATCCTCCTCTCTATGCTTTACCCAAGACAACCACCCGGCATGGACAACAGTTTGAACCGAGAGGGTTCATCTAATTTTAAGCCCTAGTGTGTCACCAATTTATTTTGGTCCATGAACCATTGCTCGCACCTGTTGGCATCTTGGAATGCAAACTCATTCTAATTTTAAGCAGCAGCAGGGGCGGGTCTAATTTTGGGCGGCCCTTGTGCTGGGGGCTCCCAAGGGAATTCAAGCTCTGTTGTTCGGAGCGCCTGGGGTGAAGTGGGTGCCTTCCAGAACAGATTAGGGTTGTGATATGTTCAAGAGGGACCCACACAGTTTGCATCCACACAACATTAACTACAATTTTCTTCAGGACTTTTATTGTGGCAGGTCTTGTTCCAAGTCAAGTTCTTTTCATGTATTATTGGACTACTTTTACTTTGAAGTGTAAATCAGCCAACACGGAGTGCTTACTATGTGCTGGGAGCTGGAGATGCAAAAATGAATCTGACATAGTCCCACCTGCGGAGAACTCATAGTCTAGTGCTCACAGGCAAGCAAAAAAAAACAGTTATAGGGCAGTGAGATCAGAGATCCGTACAGTGCCTGGCACCTGGCTGCCTTTGAGGGAATGTCCAGCAAATAAATGGAAGCAATGTTTGTGATAGAGACAAGATAAAGTTGCTGCAAGAAAACAAGTTCTCATTCTCCTTGGGAGATTGGCGGAAGGTTTCACAGAGGAAATTATGCTCTGAGCTGAGTCTTGAAGAAGATAAAGTGTTTCTCCAGGTGGAGAAGGGAGGAGGTTGTGGCATGTATTTTAGTGCTTCACCCACATTGCTCTCAGCACAAAACGTTTCTATGTGCACCTGGCCCATTCCAATGGCCAACACCAAATGCTCTTTGTCTGAGGGTTTTTCTGGCCACCAGAGTTTGTTTTGTTCTTGTGAGTGGTAGGCAGAGAGAGGCTGGGAATGAGCACTCCCAGGAAGCCCTCAACTGCTAACAGGTGGGAGTTGGTATATCAATACCCCAGCTTCCTCCCCACTCAGGTGGAATAACATTGAGATGTATATTCTGCAGAATCTCCCAATGTTCCTCAATGGAATTGAGCCCTAGTTGCCCATGGTGGTAACTGCCATAGATAATGCATCTTGTATGGCTGGCTTCTTCCTTATCTCCTTTTCCCACTCTTCAGCAAGGGCTTTCTGTACATTCTGAGTAAACTGCTATTCATCTGGGGGCCAGCTTTTGGGGAAATCCAAATCAAGACAGTGAAAGAAGCATGGATCACCAATGTGACACATTCCTGAAATGTGATGAGTGATCTATTGTCAATGATTAGGCTAGGTATCCATCATCATTGGCCATTCCCATTCTGATCTGGCTTGCACCAGCCCGCTGGGGAACATCATCAATTCTTATTTTGCAGGTAAAGACTCCAAAGCTCAGAAGAGTAAGTTGACTTGCTCGGAAACACAGAGCCAGTTGTTGTGTGGTGCAGACAAGAAGCCAGGAGCCTGCGATTCAAGGCCAGGAATACCACCATGTCTTGCTGTATATCTTTCAGGGCTCTGTGACTCAGTTTCTCTGCAAGTTACTCTATGATTCTCTGGAGCAGGGTGCAAGGTATGTTTCCACTGTGTGCCTCCCCTGTCCCTCACCCACAAGCCACCTTCTTCCCTTGGGGCAGCTGACGCATCTCACAGGCCCTTGGAACAAGGTGGGGGACAGCCAGGAGGGTGTGTGTGTGTGTGTGTGTGTGTGTGTGTGTGTGTGTGTGTGTAGGGGGACGGCTAGTTTTGTGCCGGCAGCAGGTGCTACTGTGCAAAGAGCTCCAGCCCTGCTGGATGAGGCCTGGATGCTGGCTTCTCTGAGTAGCAAGCAATCAATCGATGAAGTGTGGTTGAGTGCATTCAGAATGCTTGCGGAAAGTGGGGCTGGGAAGAGTCTCTATAGCATGATAGTATTTGAAGAAGCCAAAAAGAAGAGTAGGAACTTCCGTGAGTACCAGGTTGGGAAATTTCCAAGGGAAGCTGTAATGGGCATTTGTCTTTTCCCCCCTCCTCTCTGACTAATTTGTTGCTTTGGGATGCATCACCCCTCTCTTATATTCTTAGCCCTGGGGTTGGGGTGGCATGGAACTCACTCTGCACTGCAGGGAGTGCCCTGATTGGCTTATACCAGTCATCATTTTCCACTATCAAGTCATAGTGATTGGTTCAAGGCTAGACCGTGAGAGCCCATCACAAGCCAAGGAGATGCAAGAAGGCATTTGCTGGGATTTCTAAGAAAGAGACACTTCCCCTTTCTTCCACTTAAGAGTGAGAAGTAAAGATATAATCTCTGTGATAGATATGGTCAAATTGTTACCAGGTCAAGAGACTCTGGAGCTTCTGGGTTCCTTATAGGAGACAACTTGAGGCTTGCTGGATGCCTCAGAGGGAAGTGAGACAGAAGCACCAGAGAAGGCAGAGTGAGGAAACAGAGAAATTGGGACTTTGGAGACGTTGTTTGAGCTGCTGGATCAAGCCTTGCCTGAAAGCAGCTATCTAGACTTCAACACGTAAGTTAATATATTTCTCATTTTTATTGGATGAGGGTTAGGTTTATTGAGGTATAATCTACTCATGGTAAAATCCACATTCTTCAGTGTATAGTTTTATGTATTTTGACAAACACGTGTAGTCATATAACCACTACCACAAATTGGAATATCAGACAGTTCCATCAACCATTCCCACCCCATCAAATGTTCTTATAGCCCCTCCCTGTCCTATTTTTTAAAAAAAGATTTTGGCTTAAGCCAATTCAAATTGGGTTTTCTGTAATGTGCATACCAAGTGTCTAATAAAAGTCCCTAAGATCACCCCCTCCCTCCTTTCCTTTTGGAAAAGATTAGTTAAATGTTTACCATGCCCCAGACATTGTGCTAGCCCCAGCCCTCAGTCCCACTCCTTTCTCCAGCAATCAGATTAGGTATCCCCATTTAGGTTTGGAGGAGATGATTGCCAAGAGAATAACCCGGTTTACTGGAGTGGGGCTGCTGGCCAAAATGCTGTTTGTCCCTTTCAGCCCCACTCTGGGGAGCTTCTGGGAGAGTTGGCTAGGTCTTTCCCAAGCCTGGGAAGCAGAAGCCAGGGCAGATTAATATTGCTGATTACTAAGATCCTGCAGTCGATGAAAGGTTGGTGTTTTGCAGCCACTTCCTTAGCTGGACAATGAGGGAGCTGACGTTTCTGTGCTCAGTAAACCAATTGCCACTAGAGAGTAGGTTCCCTGGTGACCAGGAACCAAAAGCCAAGTTGCAGATGTCATTTCTGGGGGGTGGTGGCAGGGGGAAGGAGAAAGGAGATAGGTGCTGCGGGTTCGGAGGCCTGCGTTTCGATCCTGCGTCACTATGTGGCTTGGGGCAGTCACTCCCTGAGCACTTCTGCACTTAGTAGGCACCTGTTGTATGCCTGGACCCTGTAGACCAATGTCATTTGTTGTCATCCTACAAAAGGACTCAGGGATGCAGAGGAGGAGACTGCAGGATCACTTTGTCCAATCCTCTAGTTGTACAAGTGGGGAAACCAAATCCCAGAGAAAGACTTAGCCCCGGAAGGCTGCCCATGGGACGGTCCTTCTACAGTAACTTGTGCATCACACTTGATGCTTTACAAAGCCCTCTCTGACCCACACTGACCACAGTCTCCCCACCGTCCCCGAGGAGACTAGATCTGGAAGAGGGTATTTCTTGGATCTGGTCACCTGGCAGAGATCAAACCCTGATGAGAGGCTGCCCATGCTTCACCTGCCTCCCTCCCCGTGAAGCACCTGATCCAGGGTTGGCCCGCACCAGGAGCACTTTCCTTCTCCCAGGAGGAGATCTGCCCTTCTCTAACTCCAACACTTTGTTAGAACCCTGAAGGTAGAGGAGCCAGACAGACCTGGGTTTGAGTCCTGACTCTGGCACTGATGGACTGCGGGACTCTGCCCTTTACCTTAAGATCTCAGTCCAGGTGAGGTGGCTCACACCTGTAATCCCAGCACTTTGGGAGGCCGAGGTGGGTGGATCACGAGGTCAGGAGATCGAGACCAGCCTGGTCAACATGGTGAAACCCTGTCTCTACTAAAAATACAATAATTAGCCGGGCGTGGTGGCAGGCGTCTGTAATCCCAGCTACTCAGGAGGCTGAGGCAGGAGAATTGCTTGAACCCAGGAGGCAGAGGTTGCAGTGAGCCGAGATCGCGCCACTGCACTCCAGCCTGGGTGATAGAATGAGATTCCGTCTCAAAAAACAAAACAAAAAAAATCTCTCAGGAATCAAAGAGATGGTGGATATGAGGATAAACCTGCCCAGCCCTGTCTTGCCTGAAGCCACGAATGTGAGGGCTCTGAATACATCTGTGGACGTGACTGAGATGTGCCTGGGCTGCCTTCTCATTTCTGGCCTCTGTGCTTCTGAGAGCCCTCTTCTCTCAATTGAAGCCCCCTTCCTACCCCTGCCATTCTTTCAGCCTTCCAATTCCTGTATCCCAGGAGTAAGGCTGGAGAATGAGTGGAAAGAAGACACATTTGCTTGGGAATCTTTCAGATGCCAGCTGGCATGGGTTTTTGCCCTGGCTTTGAGCTGAGCCTCAGCAAGGACTGATCCCCTGCCTGTAGCAGGTAGGTCCTGGTCATGCCGGGGAGGCCCCTCTGTGTAGATGGGAGGGAATGGCCACATCCCACTGCAGGAAGACCCAGTAAAGGCCCATCTGTATCCAGCATCTTCTGTGTGACAGGGTTTTCCTCACTCAACCCTGATCCCAAGTTACATGGTTAGCACTCTTAACCCCATTTTACAGAAGAGAAAACAGAGGCTTGGAGAGACTTAACCACCGTCCCGGGGTGGCACACACAAACCTAGGGAGTGTTGGTACCTGGGTCCAATATCGCAGCTGTTTCTGCTTTCTGGGTCACCTGGGCAAGGCATGCCCCCTTCTCTGGAGCTTTGGTAACCCAGAAGCACAAAAAGAGGCTGTGAGTGAACTAGTCAGTGGTTCTCAAGCTTGGGTGCACATCAGAAAGTCCTAGAGGGCTGGTTACAACACAGATCGCCGGGCTCACCCCCAGCAATGAATTGCTGATTCATTAGGTCAGGGATGGGGCCCAAGAGTGTGCATTTCTGACAAGTTCCAGGGAGATGCTGATGCTGATGGTCCAGGGACCACACTTTTGAGAACCACTTGGCTGGATGAACTCAGATTCTTTTGAGTAGTGACATTGCATGGTTTCTTCCAAGTACTGCTGGGTCCGCTGGTTTCCCTGGCGATCCGTGACCCACTTCCCCAGTGGCTCTGCTCACATGTGTCCTGACAGAGATGATGTCCAGCGAGTTTTCTGGCAAACCCAGAGGAGAGGTCCAGAGAGTGGATCCGAGGGCTCTGCAGCAATGGAGTGGGCTTTCAGCAAACTCAAACATGGCACAGGTGAGACGACGGCATAGAGCTTCGGGAATCAATATTCTCGTGCAGCGTTGGAGAGCAGGGCTGGGGAGTGGCCAGGGGGGTCGAGGTGACAGCTCCTCGGAAGCCCCCACCCCTCCACCACCCCATCACGATTTGCACTGTGTCTGCCAGGCTGCTCTGATATATCGGCCGTCTCCTGGGAGCCTCCCAACTTGCCATTGGTAAACAAAGCCTTTATTTCCCAGGCCAGTGGGGGAAAATTTCAGACCTTTATAATTAAGTGTCCTGGTGAAGGGCAGCTGCCGAATTCTGGCACTGGGTGCCCGTCAGGCTGGTGATGGATGGCAACAACACATCATCCCAGCGGCAGCCTGGCTGTGAGCTATGGGGGTCATATATCACAGCAGGCCTGGCTGGTCTTCACTGTACACCGTGGAGGCCACAGTCGGCAGGCAGCTTGGGCTCTGGCTGGGGTTGGGGGTGAAGAGGGGCATGGGCTAGCCCGGGAGGCCCTTCTCTATCTTCTTATGGTTCAGATGAGGAAGCTGGGGGTCAGAGTGGGCTGAGGTCAGCCCCACACCTATTTTCGCCTGCCTCCAATACACTCACCATCCAACCCCTCGCTCTGGAAGACACTGAGAAGCCTAACTTGAGTCTACCCTTTTCCCCACTTCTTTGGTCCAACCCATCATCAACATTCCTGTTGTTTCTGCCCCCTAAATGGCTCCAGAATTAATCTGCTTTTCTACTCATCATGATCACCATCCTTGTCCAAGCCACCACCTCTCCCTCTCTCTTGCTGTGCTCTCCTACTGTGGATGGGATGGAATTGCCTGCTCCTGAAGGTGGCCATGCGACTTTGTCACTAGAATGAAGCAGAAGTATCAATGTGTCAGTTCCAGTCAAGACCTCCAGTGGCGTTGTGGCTTCTACTCTCTTGAGATTCTGCCATTGCTACAAGAAGGACATGCCCAGGCTAGCTTTCAATCCCAGGAGAGGATGAGAAAGCTAGGAGCAAATTTGCTCCAGCTAAAATGCTCCAGCCAAGCCAAACATAGAGAAGAACACTCCTCAAGCCAACTAGTGACCCCGGAAGTGTGAACTATAATAATAGATGATAGCTGTTACACACCATCAAGTTTTGGGATTGTTTCTTATGCAGCAAAGCTAACTGATACATGTTGTCTATAAGCCCTTGCATGATTTGGGCACTTCTGACCTCTCCATTCTCATCTCCTGTCCTTCTCTATAATTATTGCTCTTCCCTCTCTCAGGGCCTTTGCCCATATAGTGCTTTCCATCTGGACAGCTTTTGTCATGATTTTCTTCCTGCCCTTTAGGTCTCAGTATAAATGCCACCTCGTTAGACTTTCTTTGACCATCCCGTCAAAAGTAAGTTTCTCAGTCTATTACATTCTCTATTTCAATCTCTTGTTTATGTGCTTCATAAAAGTTAAAATAAAAACAAGAACAGGCCGGGCTGGGTGGCTCATGCCTATAATCCCAGCACTTTGGGAGGCTGAGGCGGGCAGATCACCTGAGGTTAGGAGTTTGAGACCAGCCTGGCCAACATGGGGAATCCCTGTCTCTACTAAAAATACAAAAAAATTAGCTGGGCATGGTGTAATCTCAGGTACTCTGGCAGATAAGGCAGGAGAATTGCTTGAACCTGGGAGGTGGAGGTTGCAGTGAGCCGAGATTGCACCATTGCACTCCAACCTGGGTAACAAGAGCAAGACTCCATCTCAAAAAACAAAACAAAACAAAAACCCAAGAACAGCTTAATTATTTTGTGTTTTGGTCCTTGCTGTTCCTTATTATTATTATTATTTTCTCTCTCTCTTTTCTGCTGCAAGTTCCATGATGGCCAGAGCCAGCTCTCGGAGTCTCTCCTCTTCTTGGCTTTGTCCCTAGCACTGAGCTCAGTGCCTGTATATAGTAGCTGCCCAGCAGATATATGATGACTAAAAGTAAACTGGATGTCTCACAGTGTGTTCAGGACAGAGCCAGGATAGAACCTGGCTTTTCTGGGAGAGAACACCAGTGCCTGCTTTGGGCTGACAAGGCCTTTATGTGTGCATTAATGCTGTGTGATTGGAAGGGCTGGAGTTGGAGGTGAGAGCAAACCTAGAGAAAGGGGCCATTAGGTGTGGTCTCTGCAAGGCAGGGCAGAGGACATACACTTGTCAGGTCATCACTGTGTCCCTGGTGCTCACACCATGCCTGGCCTAGAAACAGGCTTCATAACTATTGTCAGATTAGCAGATGAAAGAGGTAGGTTCCTAACTCAGGGCTGAGATGGGCCTCCAGGGGCCCATGACCCTTTGAAATGGTGAACACACTGAAGAGATCACAGCTCTATGAGGGGCTATGTCACAAGACAGGTCCTATGGAGCACTAATGCCCTTCTGGGCTTCACAAAGTTAATCAGATCTCTTTCTTACAGACCTTTTCAGAGCCTTTAATATGCTAATAAACTCTGGGATTCCCAGAGGGGATTAAGAATGCTGAGTTGCCCAGCAGTACTGACCAGGGAATGCTTTTATCAGTGACTATTTTGTGGAATTCTTGGTCTGCAGGACACACTGACCTGGAATCAGGTCACAAACTACTGGCTTACAGTCAAATCCAGCCCTCAGATATTTTTCACTAGGCTCTTGGAGGGTTTTAAAAGGCAGTAACTCTTACTTAAACATTTTTATTTTTATTTGTTTATTTATTTTTTTGAGACAGAGTCTCGTTCTATTGCCTGGGCTGGAGTGCAGTGGGGTGATCTCGGCTCACTGCAACCTCCACCTCCTGGGTTCAAGCGATTCTCCTGCCTCAGCCTCCCAAGTAGCTGGGACTACAGGCCCATATCACCAGACCTGGCTGATTATTTTTTATTTTTAGTAGAGACGGGATTTCACCATGTTAGCCAAGATGGTCTTGATATCCTGACCTCGTGATCCACCCACCTCGGCCTCCCAAAGTGCTGGGATTACAGGCGTGAGCCACCGTGCCCGGCCAAACATTTTTAAAAACTGAATTTGCAGTTTCGCTCCAAGAAATAAGAAGTGTGCATTCTGGGCCCACATTCCTGCCTGGTGATAACTGTAGAGCAGGAAGGGCCTTTGCTCTGCCGTTTGCCACAGTTCCCACCATGCCCTACTGCCTTGCACTCTGTTCAGTTATATATTTACCTTCCTTGTCTGGCCCTAAGCCTTCTCAGTTTGCTAGCAGCGACCCAGAATGTCACCTGCCATCCCAGCAAGCTGAGCTTTGCCCTGGAGGGGCGTATGAATGTCTGAATCTCCTTACTGGCTCGGACATTTTCTAGGGAAAGACGGGACCCTGAGGGATGGCTCCAGGGAAGGGTGTCTGGGCTTGCCTGGGGAGAGCAAACAGCTCCAGTGACAGCCCCCAGCCTGGGCAGGATAAAGGGAAGGGAGAGAAAGGGGCAGCTCAAATTTCCTTTTAGAGGTCTTTTTGCTGTGGGGGAGCAGGGAAATGAAGGGGAAGGTTGACGGTAGGGAGGTGGGTGGCGGGTAGGGAGGAGGAACAGGGCCTGAGACTGGCTCATACCTCCCCAGAAGCTAATTGTTTTGCCTCCTTCTGTCTGAGAGGTCAGAGCTGGGCACACTACTAGGGGGAATCTTGAGGAGCTCAGGGGCTGCAGCTGCTGACCCAGGGCTGTGACCACCTGGCTGGGGGCCTGGGGCTGGCATAAAACTGGGCACAGGGTCTGGGTCAAATTTCAGGATCTACATGGCCAGAAGTTCAAACTGAAACAGGAATATGATTGTCCTGAGCTATAATTTTGAATGCTTCCTATATTAGTATAGGTGTGTTAAGCCTTTAAAAAAAATTCTTATTTATTTTATTTTATTTGAGACAGGGCCTTGTTCTGTAGCCTGGGCTGGAGGGCAGTGGTGTGATTATAGCCTACTGCAGCCTTGAACTCCTGGGCTCAAGTGATCAGATGATCCTCCTGCCTTAGCCTTCCAAGTAGCTGGGACTACAAGCACACACCACACCTGGCTAGTTTGTTTATTTTTATTTTTTTTGTAGATACAGAATCTCACTATGTTGCCCAGGCTGGTCTCAAACTCTTGGGCTCAAATGATTCTTCCTGCTTGGTCTTCCAAAGTGCTGGGATTACAGACATGAGCCATCGTGCCTGGCCATGTCAAGCCTTTTGCATGCAGTAGATTAGCGGTTCTCAAAGTGTGGCTCCTGGACCTGCAGCATTAGTATTACCTTGGAGCCCGTCAGTAATGCAAACTCTGAATGATAATTCTGAAGGTGGGTCCTGCAGTCTGTGTTTGGAGGAGCCCCAGAGATGGTTCCTGTCTAGTTCATTTCACCCTCACCACTGTGAGGCAGGCAGTGCAGTGGCCTTGATTTTATAGATGCAGAAACTGAGGCAGAAGGAGGCAAAGTGACTTACTGTGAGGACTGGAGCCCAGGCTGGTGTCAACCCAGAGCCCCAGTCTGGGACCCAGTAAGAAAACAAATTCCATTATTGGCAAAGTGCCTTTTGATTTCCCATCCTAGGGACCATCATGAGTACAATCATGGTGATAAGGCGTAGGGGATAGCCCATTTCAGAGATGAGCAAACCAAGGACCAGAGAGGCATGAGGAGCTGCTCAGTGGGGCAGGCCTAGAACCAGGCCTCCTAGCCTCCACTCAGTGCCTCTGGGAGGGAGACCCAGGGCTAAAGGAGGGCAGGCCACCCACTCAGGGAGCCTACCTAAGTCAGGCACAGTGTACCTCATCTGTAACCCACTGTCTGTGCCCATTTTACAGATGAGGACACTGAGGCAAGACAAATTGCCATGATCAGACCTCACCCAAGGTCTCACAGAGGGCAAGGGGTGGAGCAGGGGTTTACCCCCAGGAGATCTGGGCCTGAGTCTGCGGCTCAGACCACAGTACCCCACAGCTTTGCTTGAGGAGGGGGCTGTGGCTGTCACTGCAGGGAATACTCCTCCCCTCCCAATCAGAGACGCCCATGTGATGCTTCGGGTGTGCTCCAGCCTCCTAGGGCTTCACACAGCCAAGGCTTTGCGCATGCAGCTCCCTCCACCTGGAGTCCTCCCTTATTTGTGTAATGAGTCAAACGTCCCCTTATCCTTCAAGCGTCAGTTCAAGTGTTGTGTTTGTTCTGCAGCCTTCCGTGGTCCTCCCTGAAGCCATCACTTTTCCTGGACAAGCTCCTAAATGGGCTCAGGCCTTGTACTCTCCAGGAAGCCTTCACGGAGGCCCTGGTTCCTCAGTCTCTGGAACGTTCCTCTTGCTCCTTAATCACTGGTGCCTCACACCCCTGTTAAAGCACGTTTCCTCCTCCTGGCCCACGAGCTCTCAGGGGTGGGGGGCACATGTTTGGTTTTTCTTGTTCCCTTCTCCCCTGCCAGGTGTCCTCCTTCCATGCCTGGCACCCACAGGCCTCATGGTGAATGGCAGAGCAAGAGGAGGCCGGCTGCAGACCCCACTTGGGGCTGTGTCTGGGCCGGGCTGGGGGCAGCTGTGTGAATGGCCGTCCTGTTTGAGCTGCTGCTGCTGTTCACGCCCGGCCCATGTGCTCATGTCCTGTGTGGGGCTTAGGTAATGGGGCAGCAGGTGGCGGAGCAGGGACCCGGGCGAGGCTGGCCCAGCCCCGCTGCAGGGTGAGCCGACTTTTCCAGGCCCCACTGAGCGCCGATTCCTCCCACCGTCTGGCCCAGGTGCCAACACAAACATGGGGCTCTTCCCTCCGGGGCTCTGGCTGTGGAGACCAGGGTCAGAACACGGCACACAGGGCTCCCTTCACCTTGCCCATGGGGATTAACCCTTTGTACCCTGCTCTGACCTTAGGCCTGGGACACTGCAGAAGGGCAGTTGAAGCCAGGTGACTTGGTTTCCCCCAGGGCTCCACAGGCTTCTGGGGATCTGGGGAGGTCACAGTGCTCTGTGTTTCTCAGGGCATTACTTGTTCACCACCTCACCTGGCATATGGGGAAACTGAGACCTAAAAAAGAGAAGGTGGTCTCTTGTGGGGACTCTGTGAGTCCCCAGTTTCTACCCCGCTTCTCGTCTTTACATTGGGCATGGAAGCAGGAATTCTGGACACACTGAACTGTTAGAGACCATCAAACCAAGATCATTCTGCCTGTGGGGAAACTGAGGCGCAGAGAGGAAAGGGAACGTACCTAAGTTCCCATCACTGGTTGGCTATGGGGCAAGGATGATGACGATGATGATGACGACGACAACGATAAGAATAAAAACCAACAGTTCTTGTGCTTATTGTGCACTGGGGCCTGTTCTAAGTGCTTTATGATCATCAACTCATTTAGTCCTTACAGTAGCCCCAGGAGGTAGGAATATATTAATATCCCCATTTGACAGATGAAGGAACTGAGGCACAGACAGGTTAAGCCACTTACTGAGGGTCACACAGCTAATCTGTAGTGGATCCATGGTTTGTTCCCCCACAGCCTGGCCCTTGAGTCAGGGCTTCCATCAATTGCTCCTGTCTCCTGTCCAGTGTTCCTTCCAGCTTAGTCCTCCTGGTCCTCTCTGACCTCAGGATCCTCATCTGTCCAGTGGGGATAAGAATCCCTGTCCTCCCTCCCTTTTGAGGCCACTCAGAGGAGCCAGGGAGCTCTTGGGAAGGAAAAGCATATTGCAAACTCTGAAGGGCTGTGCACCAGGCTGGGGTGGGCTTTGCCTCTCATTTGCATGTGCAGCTGAGAATGATTTTCAGGGAGTTACCCTATACACTTCCCCCTGGTGCCCTGTCACCATTAGCATCTTCTGGGGGGCTGATTCTCAGAGACATCCCAGTAGAGGGGCCATTGCGCAGCTTCAGGATCCTTCCGCCAACCCTATGTGGTGGGAACGATAATTGTCCTCTCTTCATCCAAGTCCCTACAAAGGACATGAACTCATAAACCATCATTCTGAGCAAACTGTCGCAAGGACAGAAAACCAAACACCGCATGTTCTCACTCATAGGTGGGAACTGAACAATGAGAACACATGGACACAGGGCAGGGAACATCACACACTGGGGCCTGTCGGGGGGTGGGGGGAGGGGGGAGGGACAGCATTAGGAGAAATACCTAATGTAAATGACAAGTTAATGGGTGCAGCACACCAACATGGCACATGTATACCTATGTAACAAACCTGCATGTTGTGCACATGTACCCTAGAACTTAAAGTATAATAAAAAAAAATCGTCCTCTCTTAAGAGAGGCCCAGAAAGAGCTGACGAGCTGGGTGTGGTGGCTCATGCCTGTGCTTTGGAAAGCTGAGGCAGGAGAAGCCCTTGAGGCCAGGAGTTTGAGACAAGCCTGGGCAACATAGCAAGACCCTGTCTCCACAAAAAATTAAAACGTTGCCAGTTGTGGTGGTGTGCACCTATAGTCTCAGCTACTTGAGGGGCTGAGGAAGGAGGATCACTTGAACCCAGGAGGTCAAGGTTGCAGTGAGACATGATCGTGCCACTGCACTCCAGCCTGGGCGACAGAGTGAGACCCTATCTCTAAAAATTAAACATAAAAAGGCCAAGCACAATGGCTCGTGCCTGTAATCCCAGCACTTTGGGAGGCCCAGATGGGTGGATCACTTGAGGCCAGTTGTTCAAGACCAGCCTGGCCAACGTGGCGAAACCCTATCTCTACTAAAGTTAGCTGGGCGTGGTGGTGCATGCCTGTAGTCCCAGCTACTTGGGTGGCTGGGGCAGGAGAGTTGCTTGACCCCAGGAGGTGGAGGTTGCAGTGAGCCGAGATGGCGCCACTGTACTCCAGTCTGGGTGACACAGTCAAAAAAAAAAAAACAAAAAAACATATAAAAAACAGCTGATAGAAGAACTGCAGAGACAGGAAAGGCCCAAGGCATTCCAGAAGCACAAATTCCTCCTTGTGGGAAGAGCTTTTGAGATGGGATGGGGGAGACATGGGTAGGAACTGAGGGGGTTGAGTTGTCACATGTTTGTTAGGGATTTATTGGGGGCAGTTTAAGGACCCCGAGGGGGCAGTTGGAGGTGTGGCCTTCCTTTTTTAGTGCCTGGAGCCATCTGTTGTTAGCAGTTTGCATGAGAGCGGCATAGGCCAGGTCCCAGGCACTGTGCAAGAAACAGGGATGACACACATGCTGGGAAACACCCAGGAAGGATCCACGAGCTGGGGTTACCTACCCCAGGGCCTTTTCATCACCTCCAATCTTGACAATTTCATTGGAGAAAATGAGATCACTCATTCATCCTGTGGAGGTTCAGGCCCCATGAGGAGCCACTGTGCTCTACTATTTCCCCCTAAGCACAAGGAACTCGGTTCCTGATTATTTGTCAACAGAGGTGAGTTCAAAGCATCTTTTTTAAATTTTATTTTGAGACAGGTTCTTGCTCTGTCACCCAGCCTGGAGTGCAGTGGTGCAATCATAGCTCACTGCAGCCTCAGACTCCTGGGTTCAAACAATCTTCCTGCCTCAGCCTCCCAAGCGGGTGGGACTACAGGCCTGCAACACCACGCCCGGCTAACTTTTAAAGTTTTTTGTAGAGATGGGGATCTCACAATGTTGCCCAGGCTGGTCTCAAACTCCTGGCCTCAAGCTGTCCTCCCACCTGGGTCTCCCAAAGCACTGGGATTACAAGAAGTTGTCTTATAAATTAACTCCCCATTGCCTATTATTTTTTCCCTCTGCACCTCCAGGAGTTGCAGGGCCCAAGGCTTCCTGGGCTGCCCCAGCCCAGAGTGACTCCACCATCAAGCTCCTTGAATTTATTTTGAATAATGGGCTATTATTTTCTGTGCTATTTTCCAGCGGAGGCCAAAATACACAGGCCGTGAGTTCTTCTCCTTAGTAGTGTGTAAGGCAAGTTTTCTTTCCTCATTTCTTAATGAGGAAACCTCATTAGGGAACCTCCCCCCAGCTCCACTTTTCTGAAGGGAAAAGAGGTACCCTGACCCACCTTTAAAGGGATGGACCAAAGCGTTTGGCCAAAGTGCTTCCAAGAGAAGGTGAGCTGAGACAACTATGGACTGGGGCATTAGATGACACCAAGAGTTCACTCACTGACTTGCCCATGTGTTTCTCAGCCTCAGTTTACCCCCGGAAAGATTTGGAGAAGATGCTCTGAGAGCTTCTTTCCGTCTGAGCCACTTCATAGCTCAAGATCACTTTACCAGCTGCTCCTCCTTTCCAAGCAGAATTCCTCCCTGCCCACCACTGGAGCCTCAACTCACAGACTCCTGTGCCATGCCTCCCAGTTGACCCTCTAGCTACCTTCACCTTCAGCATTTCTGAGCAGCTCCTCTGTACTAGCCACACACAGGCACTGGTACCCTTCTGTCATCTTAGTGGATAGTCTCAACCTCGGGAGGCAGGAACTAGGGGCCCAGTCAAGGTGCAGGAAGCCAAGGCTCAGAGGGGTGAGGGCATCTGTCCAAGATCACCCAGCCCTGGACGGCCGAACTAGGACTCATTCCAGAACATCCCGTCCATCCTGCCTGCTCCCCTCTTGCAAATGGTAAAGAAACAAAACATTGCCCAGCTTTTGCTCATCACTCATCACTCCCCCTTGCAGTTTCCGATTTTGGGGCAAAACGCAACCAACCAAACCAATCAAAAATAAATAAATAATAAATAACCCTCTTAGCAAAACCTCACTGCTTTCTGTTCTTTCCAGAAGACCTGAGGATTCTTTTTCTGTATATCTGCAGGAGGTAGGGGCCCAGCTAGGGAGGATGGTTTGCTCTCCGACTCTTTGTGGCCAGCTCCGGGGGGAGTGTTTCTGAGGCCGGCTGCCTTGTAGGCCCCGGTGCCCCCTGCTGTAGCCCCCTCCTTTTCTCCAGGTCTCCTGGCAGGGCCCAGGGGGGCCTGGGCTCTTGTCAATGCATCTTAGCAATCGGAATGTGCCCTCTGACCCCGCCTTCGCCTCCCCGTGAGTTTCAGAGAAGGTTCTTTTTTCGAAGCCCCTGCCCCTCAGCCTTCTGGAAACAAATGGAGCTTGATTCTGTCTGTGGGTGGCTTGCAAAGCCGCTGTTTGGGGGGTTAATTTTAAAAGAAGTCTTCTGAACTTCTGCAATGTTCGAAGGACTTTTATTTTTGACTGGGAGAATCCAACTGGTGCTTGGAATGCATGGTTGTCGGCTGTGAGAGGAAGAGGGATCCTGCCCATCTGGGGGAGAAAGAGACACTGGCTAAGCCCCCACCCAATAGCCCAGATTGGGTTTCTCGCTGACCTTTTATTCGATTCCGAGAGTCCTTGCGAGAGGGGCTGCCTTGGGGGCGGAGGTCCTGATGACTTAGAAAGTCAGGGGCTACATTCTCTAGAACATGCCAGAGCCCTGGAAGGAGCCCTTGAGCTGAAGAGAAAGGGGCAGGGGGGGTGAGTTGCCTGAAAACCAGTCCAGCAAAACTTCAGAGCAGCCCAAATCTCCGGCTTTTCATCTCTACTGGATGAGAACGTTCTCTGAGTTGGGCAAAGAGCCTTTCTCAGTCTCCCTTGCCTTCCCATCAAAGCATCTCTCTCCTGAGTCCCAGCCTGGCAGCGTATTGCTTCTTGAGAGCTCCATCAGCTAAATAAGTGAAGGACAGAGACTCGAGGCCTCTGCTCTTGTCCCTGCCCTGCCACTCTGGCCTTGGCTGAGGGATGACCCCTCAGGCGTCACTCTCCTCATTTGCATAATGAAGAGCCAGGATCCTACTGTCTTTGTTCTAGATCAGTACACCTTTTCTCTAAAACGGTTCTCTAAGGGCCTTTACACAGTACATATTTTTGGATATGCAGTAGTAGCAGCTGGAACTACTCAACTCTGCCACCTTTCCACGAAAGGTATCACAGAGAATATGGAACCAAATGAGTGTGGCTGAGTTCCAATAAAACTTTATTTTCAAAAACAGGAAGTGGGATGGATTTGGCCCATGGTGGGCTGTGGTTTGCCAACCCTTGGTGTAGATTTTTGGGCAAAGTTTCACGGGGTTGCCATGCCATGAGTCCCAAATGATAGATGACAGATGGGTGAGGTGAATGATTGCAAGCTCTGAGGTCTTACAGGCCTGAGTTTGATTCCTATCTCTGAAGAGTGACTGCTGTGTGACCTTGGGCCAATCACCTCCCCTCTCTGAGCCTCAGTTCCCTCCTCGGTAAAATGCGGACAATAACAGTGCCTATTCTACTTTGTTGTTGGGATGACAAGTTAGCAATGCCTGGTGCGTGGTGAGCCCTGAAGGAACACCACACCGGTGATTGCTTTCATTTGTAATAGAAACACACTATGTCCCAACCAGCCTCCCTTAGGTCCATGATGAACAAGAGGGGGAAGATCAAATGCTTTTGGCTTCTCACCCAAGGTTCGAATCACTGTTCTGAGACTAAATTGTTAGGTGACTGTGGGTAAAATGCTGTGAGCCTCAGGCTCTTTCATGTCTAGAATGGGGCAAATTAGCCTTAACTCTTAGGGCCATTGCACATACAAGGAGCTCCCTCCTCTTCCACATGCAGTCCTGTTTGTTATGGGGGATGCTCCATCAGCCACCCGGCAGCTTGGCATCCACACAGCCCAAGCAGAACTCCTGATTCCATTCGCTTCCGTCAAGCTGCTCCTCCCTGGGTCTTCCCCATCTCAGTGGCACCACTGTGCACCCAGGGCTCAGCCAAAGCCCTGGGCATTGTCTTGAATTCCACCCCCCATCCCCACCCACATCCCATCTGTGCTAGTCATTGGCAAATATGGTGGCCATCAATTCCTCCTTGTACGTGCATGCTGCTCCTCCCACCCATAGGCAGAATCTATTTTCCTTACCCTTGAGCCTGGACTCAACCGTGTGAATTACTGTAGTCAACAGAATGTGGTGGAAGTGACTCCAATGCTTCTGGGCCTAGACCTCAAGAGGCCTAGTGACCTTCACTTTCACTCTTCTGCTCCCCTAAGCTGCCAGAGAAGGAAGCCAAGGCTATCCTGCTGGACAAAGAGGCCACCTAGAAGGGACTGAGGTGCCCCACTTGACAGCCAGCCCCAAGGCCTCAGGCACTGGTAGATGCAGCTGGAATTTTCCAGGCCAATTCAGCCCCCAGCTGAGTGTAGCCTTATGAATTACCCCTGCAACACCCTGGAGAGCAGAGATGAACCGTCCCCGCTGAGCCCACCTAACCCATAGAACCATTAGAAATAAGATGATTGTTGTTCTGAGCCACTAAGTTTGGGTGATTTGTTACACACAATAAGCAATGGAGACACCACCTGCCAGCACATTCTGTCAAAAGTCCCTCCATTATTTCTCTAGAATCTGCCCTTCACTCCACGTTCCAGAGACCTCGTTATCACAACAGCCTTCTCCCTGGTCTCCCAGCTTCCACTCTGGGGCCTTCTAAACTGTTCTCCTTAGGATCAAAGAACTTTTAAAATGGATCTCAGATCTTCTTAAACTTGCCAATGGCTTCTTCTTTGCACTGGGAACAGGCTCCATCCTACTCCAGCCCACTCCATCCTACCCCAGCCTACAAGTGTCTCCTGACCCAGTCTCTGGCCAGCTCTCTGACTTCAGGCCTCGCCAGTCCTGCTCGTATCTATTCTGCTCCAGCCACACTGACCTTACTTCTCTTCCTTGGAAGCACTCAGGTCCTTCCCACCTCGGGGCCCTTTGCCCCACCTGTTGCCTCTGCAGGATCATGCTGCCCTCGGCTGGCTCCTTCTTGTCACTCAGATTTCATTTTGAGGCCTTCCCTGGCCACCACAACTAAGGTGACTCTTGCTTCTACTGTCCCAATCACTCCCACATCCTGCTTTTATTCTTTTCATTGCACTTGAATTCTTTTAATAAACTCCTAAGTTACCCTTCTGAGCCCCTTCTGAGGTGTCCGTCTCTGTCATAGGCCAGAATGCCTAATGTGTGTTCAGATCTGGGTGACAGGTGATAAAGAGCTTCGACTTTTCATTAAAAGAGATAAACAGCCTTCCTCTTACTGAGCCCTTGGTGCACATTGGGTACATATTAGGCCACTAGCTGAACACATGGCCAGCCAGGGCCTTATTGAATCTTCACAGTGACCCAGCAAGGGAGGTATCATATTGGCTCCATTTCACAGATGAAGAAACTGAGAGTTATTTCACTTAAGATAACATGTTCTTCGAGGGAGAAGTTCTGGGAGTGCTAAGGATTTGTAGCTGGAGTTAGGCCCACCTTGGGAGCTCAGACAGGGTCAGGAAGAAACTGGTGACACATGTGGGAAGGAGTGTCCCGGGCTGAGAAAACAAGTGTGTGCTAAGGCACTGTGCTGAAGCAGAGGGCACGAGGGGTGGAGAAATACTACAGGGCTACAGTAACCAAAACAGCATGGTACTGGTACCACAACAGAGACATAGATCAATGGAACAGAACAGAGTCCTCAGAAATGATGCCGCATATTTACAACTATCTGATCTTTGGCAAACCTGACAAAAACAAGAAATGGGGAAAGGATTCCCTATTTAATAAATGGTGCTGGGAAAACTGGCTAGCCATATGTAGAAAGCTGAAACTGGATCCCTTCCTTACACCTTATACAAAAATTAATTCAAGGTGGATTAAAGACTTAAATGTTAGACCTAAAACCATTAAAATCCTACAAGAAAACCTAGGCAATATCATTCAGGACATCGGCGTGGGCAAGGACTTCATGTCTGAAACACCAAAAGCAATGGCAACAAAAGCCAAAATTGACAAATGGGATCTAATTAAACTAAAGAGCTTCTGCACAGCAAAAGAAACTACCATCAGAGTGAACAGGCAACCTACAGAATGGGAGAAAATTTTTGCAACCTACTCATCTGACAAAGGGCTAATATCCAGAATCTACAATGAGCTCAAACAAATTTACAAGAAAAAAAACAACCCCATCAAAAAGTGGGCGAAGGACATGAACAGACACTTCTCAAAAGAAGACATTTATGCAGCCAAAAAACACATGAAAAAATGCTCATCATCACTGGCCATCAGAGAAATGCAAATCAAAACCACAATGAGATACCATCTCACACCAGTTAGAATGGCCATCATTAAAAAATCAGGAAACAACAGGTGCTGGAGAGGATGTGGAGAAATAGGAACACTTCTACACTGTTGGTGGGACTGTAAACTAGTTCAACCATTGTGGAAGTTAGTGTGGCGATTCCTCAGGGGTCTAGAACTAGAAATACCATTTGACCCAGCCATCCCATTACTGGGTATATACCCAAAAGACTATAAATCATGCTGCTATAAAGACACATGCACACGTGTGTTTATTGCAGCACTATGCACAATAGTGAAGAGTTGGAACCAACCCAAATGTCCAACAACAATAGACTGGATTAAGAAAATGTGGCACATATACACCATGGAATACTATGCAGCCATAAAAAATGATGAGTTCATGTCCTTTGTAGGGACATGGATGAAACTGGAAAACATCATTCTCAGTAAACTATCACAAGGACAAAAAACCAAACACCGCATGTTCTCACTCATAGGTGGGAATTGAACAATGAGAACTCATGGACACAGGAAGGGGAACATCACCCTCCGGGGACTGTTGTGGGGTGGGTGGAGGGGGGAGGGACAGCATTAGGAGATATACCTAATGCTAAATGACGAGTTAATGGGTGCAGCAAAACAACATGGCACATGGATACATATGTAATGAACCTGCACATTGTGCACATGTACCCTAAAACCTAAAGTATAATAATAAAAAAAAAAGAAATATGTATATCCTAATCCCAGGAACTTGCTAATTGAACTTATTTTCCGATGTAATGAAGTTAAGGATCTTGAGGTGAGATCATTGAGGTTATCTAAGGGTGCCTTAAATCCAATGACAAGTGTCCTTATAAGGGACACATAGAAAAGAAACAGAGAGAAAAGAGAAGGCCAGGTGATAAGAGAGACAGAGACTGGAGGGATGCGGCCATGAGCCAAAGAATGCCTGGAGCTACCAGAAGTTGGTAGCCGTCCCGGAGCTGTCAGAGGGAGCACGGCCTGCTGATACCTCGATTTCAGACTTCTGGCCTCCAGAACTGTAAGACACTAAATCCTGCTGTTCGAAGCCACACAGGTTTGTGATCATTTGTTACGGCTGCCCAGCCCCATTTAGCAGGAGAGGGACCTCCGGGCCACACCAGCATGGGCCAGGCTGTCCAGGAGCCAGAAACTGACCTACACAGAGCAGGTGTGCAACTCAAATGGGAGGGCCGCCAGAGCTTTCTGAGACCAAAACTGAGGCACAGAGGGGGCGTGTCAACCCAGGCGCCCAGCCCATGGGGGGTGGATCAGTGAATAAATAGCACCTGGGCAGGGTAGGCATGGTGGCTTATGCCTGTAATCCCAGCACTTTGGGAGGCTGAAGTGGGAAGATCGCTTGAGGCCAGGAGTTCGAGGTTGCAGTGAGCCAGGATCGTGCCACTGCACTTCAGCCTGGGAGACAGAGGGAGACCCTGTCTCCCCCCACCCCGCAAAAAAAGAAAATAAAAAGGACTGGGGGCTCTGGGCTCTCCATCCAGTGCTCTGTGCTCCCTGTTTTTTTTTGTTTTGTTTTGTTTTTTTGAGACGGAGTCTTGCTCTGTCGCCCAGGCTGGAGTGCAGTGGCAGGATCTCGGCTCACTGTAAGTTTCACCTCCCAGGTTCACACCATTCTCCTGCCTCAGCTTCCTGAGTAGCTGGGACTACAGGCACCCGTCACCATGCCCAGCTAATTTTTTTGTATTTTTAGTAGAGACGAGGTTTCACCGTGTTAGCCAGGATGGTTTCGATCACCTGAGCTTGTGATCCGCCCGCCTCGGCCTCCCAATATGCTCCCTGTTTATAGCCACCTAGCAGCCACACCTCCTGGCTACAGGCTTGTTTATTTATTTGGACAGCTCCTTGTCCTGGCCCATGACCTTCATCAGGATGGCTTCAGGGTGGATGTAAAGTGGGAGGGGCCACTCAGTGCCAAAACCATCTCTGGCCACTTGGCTAGATTCCCAAGCGAGGTCATTGATCCTCCCACTGACTCATTTGTGATTGGCCCCTTTGTGCCAGCCAGGACCTCTCTCAGAGAGTAGACATGACCAAGGGGTGGATCCTGAACACCAGGCTGGAATTTCAGCCTGGCTGGCATAATTTTGTTGGAGGGTTTCAGATGGGGACACGGGCTAAGGACAAAGGCTTATGGTGGACACCTGGATCAAAAGATGGAGTGAAAGGTTTAGATTCAACCTTTACTATCTTCTGTGTAATCTGGGAACTGTGCCTCAGTTTCCCATCTATACAACCTTGGGGGCTGTGGGGAAGAGCAGGAGTAATATATGTAAAGCAGACACAAGGTGCCTGGCTTGAGGCCAGTCCTCAATAAACATAAGCTGTCATGATTATTGCTATTGTCACTGCTACAATTACTACAATGATTATTACTAGCAGCCAAACACAGTGATTCATGGCTGTAGTCCCAGCACTTTGGGAGGCCAAGGTTGGAGGATTGCTTTAGCCAGGGATGTCGAGGCTTCAGGGAGCCATGATTGGGCCACAGTACTCCAGCCTGGGTGACAAAGTGAGACCTCATCTCAAAAAAAGAAAAAGAAAAAAAAGAATTACTATTACTTCCACTATTACTACTCTCATGCCTTCACTATTACTCATCTAGGATTATTTTATAGAATGCCTGTCTTGCTCTGTCTTTCTACGGTAGAGTGGAAAAAACATGGCTATCAATATCCCTGGGGATTAAACCTAGCTTAGTTCTCAACTTGCTGTGTGACCTTGGGCATATGAATAACCTTCCCGAGCTTTTTAAAAAAACAACTTTTAATTTTGCAATTATATTACAGACTCATGGGACCTTGGAAAAAAAGTACAAAGTCATATGTACTCTCTCCCCCACCCCCCGCCTCCTCCAGTGGTAACAGCTTATATGGCTGTAGTATGACCTCAAAATCAGGAAATTGACACTGGTTCTCTACTGTTAGCTAGATCATGGACTATATTGTATTTTCACCAGTTTTTACATGAATTCAGTGTGTGTGTGTGTGTGTGTGTGTGTGTGTGTAGTTCTGTGCAACTGGGTGCCATGTATGGATTCCTGTGACCACCACCACAGTCAAGATACAGAATGACTTCATCACCCTAGAAGAGCTTCCTTGTGCTGCCCCTTTAGAATTGCGTCCATCTCCCATCCTGCTCCTATCCCCAGGCAACCACTAATCTGTTCTCCATCTCTGCCGTCTTGTCATTTTGAGACTGGTGCACTGGCAGCCTCACAGCAGCGTCACCGTGTGGCTCTTGGCCTGTATATTTATCTGGACCTTCTTGTCCTGGCTCCTGGCTTCCATCAGGGTGGCTCCTGGGCAGATGTATATAAACGGACCTCTCTGAACTTGTGATTTCCATTTGAGAACGTGTTCTCAAATATCCTTCTTCCAAAAACCATGATCCTGTATGAGGACACAGACTGCTGTGCTTTCACCTCTGCCTGTAGAATAGAATGGCTGTAATGCAGGTGGGGAAACTGAGGCCCACCCAGCAGGGGAACCCAACTGGTCTCAAGCCACATAGCAAGTGAGCTCATGAGCTTGCTCCCAACTCAGGCCCCAAGGATGCCATCAGCCCAGGAAAAACACAAACAAACAGCCTAACCAGGTGACAGAACTCCAAACAGCCCCACAGACCTCCCACCCACCTCATTCCTTGGGTGGCATCTGGCTTCTGGGCACCCCCCCAAGCCAGGGGTGGGGTCTGGGGCCCTCCCTGCTCATGACAGTTTTCCCAGATGCACCCCCTCCCACCCTCCCTGGCCCCCACCAGCACCAATGGAAAAACTGATGCTGTGGTGCATTTGGAGAGAGGCTGCAGGTAGGCCCGGCCCCCGCCCAGGTGAGCCGGGGCCGCCAGCCCCTGCACATAGACGGGCCCCTCAGGCTCGGGGCGCTGGGCAAGGGAGCAGACGCGTGTGTCAATAAACGCCGCGGTCGGAGAGCTGACCCACGCCCTTGCTGGAATTAAGAGCTTATTCATAACTCTCTCTCACCACCAAAACACACTTTGGAGAGGGCTAAAGTAAACAGTGCCGTTTAACCTGACCTCCTTGGGGCTCGTGGCTCTGCCCAGGCCCTGCCACTCAGAGGGGAAATTTGGCACCTTTCCCCCCAGACCACTTGGACCACCCCAAAGTCTCCCACTTAGAGAAATAATCAGATAATCTCCGGGGTCCAGCGAGGGGGGAGGCGCGCGTTGGGGGATGGTGGTGATGGATGGAGTTGCAGAGGAGGTGGCCCCCTGTGACTGAGAGCACATTGAGGAATCTGGATCCTATTCCAAAAGCAGTGGGAAGCCACAGAAAGGATTTTAAGTAGGGGGATGATGTGAAATGATTTATGTTTTTACAAATATTACTCTGACCGCCATGTGGAGAATTGACTGCAGGGGGCAGGAGTGGAAGTTGGAAAGCTACTGGAGACACCTAGATGAGAGGTGATGGTGGCTTGGGCAGGGTGGCAGTGAAGACAGAAGAGGCAGTCCAGCCCACCATAGATTTCAACATCCATTCCATCCATCCATGGAGGCAGAAATGATGACGGGGAAGGGGGTCTTCTAGAGGGGAGAGTGGAATTAGGAAATCGGTGTGGGCACATTGAGTCAGATGTGAGCAGAGGTCTTCCAGGTGGAGTCTGACGAGCCATCGGCTGCACATTCCTGGAGC
Organism: Nomascus leucogenys; assembly: GCF_006542625.1. Taxonomy (NCBI): domain Eukaryota; kingdom Metazoa; phylum Chordata; class Mammalia; order Primates; family Hylobatidae; genus Nomascus; species Nomascus leucogenys. The sequence goes on along the minus strand of NC_044387.1, from coordinate 54,748,035 downwards.
TCCAGGAGGCTCCAGCCTGGGGTGGTCATTGAGCATCCTCAGCCCGAAGGTGGGATTTGGTCCCAGGAGCAGATGAGATCACCCAGGCAGTGAACCTGGGGGACCCTCACATCAGGCAGGAGGGGCACCTGGCATAGGAGACCCTGGATGAGGAGCCTCAAGTCTGGGGAGAATGATTGAATAGGGAAGGAGATAGATGTCCATGGCCGGATACCCCTGAGAGTCTGGTAGGATGAGACTGAAAAGACTTAATGGAATTCAGCAATATGGTGGGCATTGATGACCCCAAACTGGAGCATATTTAGAGGGCGGTAGGGGCAGGAAGACCACTGGAATGACAGCAATAACAAAGGAGGCCAGAACAGACCTCTGTGCCTATGGAAACTTCATACGTGGTGGAGGATGCATTGCCATTTGGTGAGGAAGGGGTGGACCATCTAAAAAGAATGCTGGAAGATGATGATCAGTACGCACACTGTGGCAGGCAGTCTTCGAGGTGGCCACCATGATTCCTGTCTCCTGGTATTCATGCCCTTGTATGATCCCCTCCCCTCGAGTGTAGGCGGGACCTGTGACCTGCTTCTATCCAATAAAACATGGCAAAGGGAACGGCTGTCACTCCATTGATTATGTTACATTATTATAGTCTGTTTTTTTTCTGTTGATCTTTATTTTCTCATTACTAGTTTTAAAGAAACAAACTTTCATGGATCATACAGCTGCAAGGCAATGAACTCTGTGAACAAGCTGAGGAGCTTGAAAGAGGATCCTTCCCTAGTCAAGCCTCTGATGAGAACCCAGCTCCAGCCAACACCTTGATCGTTGCATTGTGACACCCTAAGCAAGGCTCCAGCTAAGCTATGCCAGGCTCCTGACCCACAGAAACTGGGATAATAAACGTGTGTGTGTTGTTTTAATCCACCAATTACGATAATTTGCCATCAGCATAGACAACTAATGATTACTGGCCATTTGGATTTTCTCTTTCAGGAGCTGTCTGTCTGGTTATGCTCATTGCTTATTTGCCTACTGGGAAGTTAGTGTCTTACTGATTTGCCAGAGCTCTTTACATATTATGGATTCAATCCTGTCTCAGTTTTATGTGTTCAGATAGCTTTTTCTCGTCTTGCCTTATATTACATAAACAATACCTTTTTCTAGTCTTGCCTTATATTATATAAACAATATTATGTTAGATTCCAAATTCGTACAGCACACATACACACAAACAAATAGTCTCAAGATTCATTAAAGATCTAAATACAAAAAGGAAAACTTGAAAAGTTCTATATGGAAATATAGGATGTCTTTATAACCCTGGGGTAAGAGAAGTTTCCTTATTCATAGTACAAAAAAAAAATTAAAGAAAAATATTGACACATTTGACTACCTTAAAATTAAAACCTTATTTTCAAAGTAACTCATCATGAATAAGTTAAAAGAGAAGGCAAGACTCAAAAAAGATACCTGAACACATATAACTGAAAGAGGATTGAATCCATAATACGTAAAGAGCTCTGACAAATCAATGACACTAACTTCCGAATAGGCAAATAGGAAATAAGCTGACCACACAGTTCTCAAAAGAGAAAATTCACATGGCCAATAATTATGAAAGATGTTTAAATTCACTGATAAACAGGAAACACAAATGAAAACAACCACACCATCCTACCCATCTGTTTGACAGAAATTTAAAACTTGAGAATACTGAGCATCAATGAGCCTGTGGGGAAGCAGGGCCTCTTCTCTGGCATTGGTTGGAGGCACAGCCATGTTGTAGAGCCATCTTGGGGCAGCTAGTAAAGTTAAAGCTATGCAGACTGACCCAGCAATTCTATTTCTTGGTGAATAGGTTTTAGAAATGTTAACCCATTGCTCTAAGTGACATGTTCAAAGATGTTCACTGCAGCATTAAGTAACACAAGTTCCCCAATAGAAGGAGGAGAGATACATTGAAGCATGCTCTTATAGTAGAATATTATACAATGGTGAAAATGAGCTAGTTCTGTGTTAATTGGGAAAACAAAGCTTAGCCAAAAAAAAAAAAAATTGCAAAATGATGCATAAAGTAGGTTACCATGTACGTAAGTTACTAAAATGTGAAAAATAATACTATATATTGCTTGTGGACACATTCATACATAGTAACAGTATACAAACATGAGTGGAAAAGATAAAGACCAATTTTAAGATAGTAATTACATCAGCAGAGAAAAAAGGGAAACAGGTTTGTAAGGTTTTGTTACTTTAAAAATCCTGAAACCTATATGACAAAGTGTAGATATTTGAATTATCTACACTTGTAGGGTTGGGGATTCAGGGACCCACTGTATAATCCTTTAGAGCCATACATGGCTACTTAAATCTAGATATAAATTCATTAAAATTAAATAACATTACAAATCTGGTTCTCCAGCCTGGACAACATGGTGAAACCCCATCTCTACAAAAATACAAAAATTAGCCAGGTGTGGTGCATATGCCTGTGGTTCCACCTACTTGGGAGGGTGAGGTGGGAGGATCACCTGAGCCCAGGAGGTCAAGGCTGCAGTGAGTCCTGATTGTATCACTGCACTCCAACCTGGATGACAGAGCAAGGCTGGGTCTCAAAAAAAAAAAAAAAAAAAAAAAAAAGGAGGCTGAGCTGGGTGGATCACGAGGTCAGGAGATCGAGACCATCCTGGCTAACATGGTGAAATCCTGTCTCTACTAAAAATACAAAAAAAATTAGCCGGGCGTGGTGGCAGGCTCCTGTAGTCCCAGCTACTCGGGAAGCTGAGGCAGGAGAATTGCCTGAACCCGGGAGGTGGAGCTTGCCGTGAGCTGAGATCGCGCCACTGCACTCCAGCCTGGGCAACAGAGTGAGACTCCATCTCAAAAAAAAAAAAAAAAAAAAATCTGATTCCTCAGTTGTACTAGCCACATTTCAAGAGCTCAAAAGCCACATGCAGCTGGCAGTTTCTGTATTGGACAACGCAGACATAGAATGTTTCCATGACTGCAGAAAGTTTTTTTGGGTGTTGCTGTTCTAGAGCATCCTGGATGCTGCTTTAAATTTTTTTTTTTTTTTTTGAGATGGAGTTTCGCCCTTGTCACCCAGGCTGGAGTGCAATGGCATGATCTTGGCTCACTGCAACCTCCGCCTCCTAGGTTCAAGCAATTCTCCTGCCTCAGCCTCCCGAGTAGCTGGGATTACAGGCACCAGCTACCATGCCCTGCTAATTTTTGTATTTTTAGTAGAGACGGGGTTTCACCATGTTGGCCAGGCTGGTCTCAAACTCCTGACCTCAGGTGATTCTCCTGCACCTCAGCCTCCAAAAGTACTGGGATTACAGGTGTGAGCCACCGCGCCCGGCCACTTTTAATTTTTTGTAATGATTTTTAAAAAGCAGAGACTGGAAGATGAGCAAAGGAGGTAGGGAGGGAAAAGAATTCTTTTGAAGAGTTTGGCTATGGAGGGAAGGAGGAAGATGGCAGAATGGCTGGGGATGAGGGAGTCCAGGAAGGAGCAGGGGGACAGGGCATCCTGGGAGGCCTCTATTTGTCATGGTGGGAGATGTCTCAGAATGCCGATGGGAACGGTCAGTAGAGGGGAAAGTTGAAGGTGGAGGAGACAGGGGAAGATGGAAGGCAGGAGGCCCAAGCAGGAAAGGGGCCCCAGAGGAGGACACGGTCCCCCGAGGCCCCAAGGCCCCTACCTGCCACCTCTCTCTCAGTGACTCCCACCCCTCACCCTTTCAGGCTCTCGAGGGAGGAGATAAATAACTCCTGCCACGCCTGTCACAGATATTTGAAAAACATATTAATCACTTTAATAAATATTAGCTCAGAGCAGCAATAAACAGTCTCCAGCATCTTCTCTCTGTGGCTGTATTACAATGACAAATATGCTAATATGGGTGTCTAATTGATTGTGTTTGAGTAACTTCCTGTATGACAGTAAGTGTTTGAGGTGGCATCACTCAGAGTCAAAGCCGACATCTCCCAAACTCTGGAACGACTCCCTCCTCCTTTCCTGCAGGATTACCCTTTCCGGGGCGTGGAATCTCTCCAAATAAAGAAATGGTAGCTCTCTTGGCTGCCAACCTGCGGAGACTTTTTGGGGACCCAATGGGGAGCTGCCATTTGGGCCGTAGCTCCTATGGGCCCGCATCTCACACACGACGTCTCCTTTCATCTTTGAAGCAGTTCTACAAGGTTTGGATTGTGGTCCCATTTCCAGGAAGGGAAAACTGAGGCTGTGAGGGGTAAAGAGACTCACCCAGGGTTCCTGAGTGGTGCAGCCAGGATTGTCCTGCAGGCTTGAATCCGAAACCTGTGTGTGCCTTCTCCATCTCCAAGCCAGGAGACCTCATGATAGAAACTCTGGAAACATTGGCATTGCCAATCATCCCTCACGGACAACTCACAGTTCAGTTCCACAGACAACTGGACGAGGTGATCCTCAAATTTCCTGGGTACTTCCCTTCTGGTGCCAAACAGATTCTGACCATGCAGATTCTTCGCTCATCTCATCCATCACCTCCTGTAATCAACAATATTGCTCCCTCTCACTTCGCTCCTTGCCTTGGTTAAATGTATGTTCCAGACCCTGGCACCATGCACAGGCAAGATAATTTCTGCGGTGATGGAGGCTAATCAGTGTATAATCCCTGGCTCTTGCACCCTCCTCTCCTTGCACTGGAACACTCATCAGCTGCTCACAGCTGCTGGTGTGACCCTAAGTCTAGTTCAAGTCTGTTCTCTCTTCTCCTTCCTCCTGCCTTACCTGTAGCATCTCCCTCCTGGGCTCCTCTGCAGCCTGCGACAGCCCTACCACAGGCCTTGGAGGCAGAAGACGCAGGGTCCCGTTGAAGCTCCCGCCCCTGAATGGGACAGCTTCCAGGTTCCTTCCCAACCCTCTGAGAAATGATGCTTTAGGTCATGGGTTGGCAAACATTTTCTGTGAATGGCCAGGAAGTAAATATTTTCAGCTTTGCAGGCCACGGGGTCTCTCTCGCAGCTTCTCGATTCTGCTGTTGCAGCAAGAACTCAGCCGTAGATAATACACAAATGAAGAACATGCCTGCGTGCCAAGAAAACGTTATTTATGGACACTGAGATTTGAATTTGATAAAATGTTTATGTGTCCTGATTTATTCTTCTTTTGATTTTTTTCCCAATCATTTAAAAAATGACTATAATTTTTAGCATGTGGGCCACATGTAAAAGGACTGCAAAATGGATTTGGCCCATGGGGAATAGTTTGGGGACCCTTGTTCTTACTGACTTATTTTCCCCTTAAAAAAATTAAAACATTTTAGTTTTTCAGTTTCCTGGCGTATGGTTTGGGTGGCACTGACATGGTCTATGCAGACAGGGGAGTTTGGAAAGGAAAGGGGGATTTTAGTGAACAAAAAGACTGACAATAGATCAAGTTTATGTTGGGAGGGGAGTGACAAGCAGGCTTCAGGGACTGGGGACCTTCCCGTCTTGATCCAAGTGCTGGTTTTATGGCGGCGTGGACACTGTGAAAATCCAGCGAGCTGGGCTCTGATGACAGGCGCACTTTTTTGTATGTATATTTCACTTCAGCGAAAAGTAAAAGGCCAGGTGCGATGGCTCATGCCTGTAATCCCAGTACTTTGGGAGGCTGAGGCAGACAGAACACCTGAGGTCAGGAGCTCCAGACAAGGCTGGCCAACATTGCAAAAGCCCATCTCTACTAAAAATACAAAAATTAGCCCTGTGTGGTGGTGCCTGCCTCTAGTCGCTGCTACTTGGAAGGGTAAGGCTGAAGAATCGCTGGAACCCGGGAGGCGGAGGCTGCAGGTGAGCTGAGATCATGCCACTGCAACCAGTCTCGGTGACAGAGCAAGACTCTGTCTCAAAAAAAAAAAAAAAAGTAAAGAAAAATGAAGGAGCTGATGCTATCCTATTAGTGAGATCACAGGCACACAGGCACTCCCGAGCCATGCTGGGGACCGGTAATCCAGGCCACCCCCATGGAAGACAATTTGCTTGTGTTTGTCACATGCAAAAACAAGAACACACCTCCCATGACTCAGTGATACCACTGGTAAGAATGTGCTAGCAGCACACACTCACACACATGTGCAAAGACTTGTGTGCAGAATATGGGGAACAACTGAGATGTAGACCAGCTGAGTAAGAGATAGCACATCCAGAGACGGAAGATGATGCAGTCCGTAGAAGGAGGATGCTGTCATCGTACTGCTATAGAATAATCTTCCGAGGGCTTTGTGCAGTGAAAGACAGGAGTGGATACAGAAAGTCACCATTTGTTGACCTCCTGGGACCACATATATTGGCCCTGCTTGGTGGGGTCTCCCCTGTCTCAGTAAAATCTATTTAAATCTTAAGGAAAAAAGAAAGTCACCATTTATATGTAAAAAAGAAGCACACACACACACGTGTTCATTTTCATACATAAGCATAAAAACTTTCCGGAAAGACACACAGGCATGGACACGGCTGCTGGGCTCAGGGTGGGCAGAGGAGTGCACACACACCCTTGGGGCTGTTTCATCCTTTTTATGCATGTGCCTGGTGACTTTACAACCAAGGACAAAAGACTCCTTTAAAAAGTCTAGGGGATGATTTCTCATACGCTGAGTGCCTACTAAGCTCCCAACATTTTCCACATCCCCTCTGCCTCCGCCCCGGTGAATCCTCTGGTTCATCCCGGGGGGCCCCCCGGAGAACCTGAGACAGGCCAGCTGCTCTGCAGACCCAGCGTGCCCCGTGCTGGTCTGAGGGGCACAGCAAGGCTGGCTGCGAGTACAAACAATGGGCAGGACAAAGGACCCTTTGTGCTTTTCCTCCAGCCTCAGCAGAGCCTCAGGACCAGGCCTCTCCAGTTACAGCCCCCGAGGGCTTTCCCATTCGGCAGACGGAGCCCCAGGGTAAATATTCCTCCCAGGATCACCTGTCAGGCATGGGGGAGGGTCTCCTTGGAGCAGGAGTCGCCACAGGCCCAGTGGGTCATCCCAGCCTCCCAAACAGCAGCCCCACTGGGGATGGATGGATGGCCCCAGTGGTGTGGTTGGAAGCAGGGCAGCTGATTGGGATCCTGGAACACTAACCAGCCGAGTGACCCAGGCAGGCAGCCTTGTGTCTCTCAGCCTCAGTTTATCTGGAAGATGAGGTGATGGTCATGCCTAGATATCCTGTGGGTAGATTGTGGTGAGGATTCAAAGAGATGATGCCCGTGAGTGCCTGGCTCAATATATGGTACTTTTGAAAAGTAGTGGAGAGTGGGAATAAAAAAGGTACAGCCACTTTGGAAAACAGTGGGGCAGATCCTCAAAGGAATAAACATACGGTTACCATGTGACCAGGCAATTCCACTCCTAGGTATCTACTCAAGAGAAATGAGAACAACACATGGCCACACAGAGACTTGTACGGGAATGTTCACAGCAGCATTATTCATAAGAGCCAAAGTGTGGGAAGTAACCCAAATGTTCATCAATATAAACCAATAGTCAAAGTGTGGTCCACCCATACAATGGGGTATTATTCAGCCTCAGGAAGGAATGTCACACTGACACATGCCACAACATGGATGAACCTTGAAGACATTATTCTAAGTGAAGGAGGCCAGACACAAAACATCATGTACTATATGATTCCATTTCTATGAAACATTCAGATCAGTGCAATCCATAGAGACAGAAGGTAGATTTGTGGTTTTCAGGGCTTGGGGGTGTGGTGGGAGGATGGGGTGATAGCTGAGAGGAACTGAGTTTCTTTGTGGGGTGGTGGAAGTGTTCTAAACCTGACTGTGGTGACGGTTTCGCTCATGTTGTGAATAGACTAAAAATGATTGAATTGTGTGCTATAAATGGGCGAATTAAATGGTATGTGAATTATATCTCAGTAAAGCTGTTTTTCTTTTTCTTTTTCTTTTTTTTTAAAATAAAAGCTTTTAAAAAGCTGCTATTTAAAAATAAAAACTTAGGAAGAGGCTCCTGGCAGAGCCAAGACCAGTAGAGTACAAGCTGAACGAGAAAGGAGAAAGGAGGTTAGGAAGAGAGGGAGGAGATAGAGAAACGTCAGGATGGTGATAGGGGGCTGGGGAGTCAGGCCCCATTTCTCTGTGGGCCTAGCCCCTGTGCCTGCCTCCTAGGGGGCAGAGGGGCTCCAGTACCACTGCTGCCAGGGGAGTTCAGTAATTCCTGCAAGGAGGGAGTCGGGGGGACTCCGCAAGGATGGCTCGGCCACCTGCTTTGTGTGGGCCTCTGGTTAAGCGCCTGAAGCACACTCAGCCTCAGCTCCTCACCTGGAAATGGGGGCCTGTGACCACTGCTTCACACAATAATCCTGAGGCTTGAAAGAGGTGGAGGGGGTCAGTGTGCCTGACATGTAGTAAGTGCTCATTAAATGATGGGGGGAGGGAGAGAGAGAGAGAGAATTTTATTGACTTTATTTCAGCAGCATCAGTTATCTTTTTCTGTATGTTCCACCCGAAGTCTAAAGAAGCAATGAGGATAAAAGGCTGAGAATTAGGGAACCTAAATTCCTGGCTGTCACCTTATGGCCTTGGGCCTCAGTTTGCCTCCCTGCTGTTTTCTTCCTCCTTCTTCTCCCCCCCCCCCCTCCCCCCCTTCCTGGTCCATGGTGCCATGCACTTGGCAGTCAATGCCAGGTTATCGCCCTCCCCTCTGCCTTCCTGGGTGTCGCTCCAGGTGTGTCACAGGTGCTCAGACATAGTCATATGAGGCCCTGGACTCAGGTCAGGAGGACCTCCGCAGTCAGTGAGACACCTGGCCTCCGAGCACTGCCCTTGTCTTCAACTTGGCATCTGGCAGGGGCTGGGACCATCCTATCCCCGGAAAATCTACCCACCCTCTAGGCAGAGTTCCCCAAGTAGAGGAATCCCCATTGCTTTCCTTTCTGGACCCCTGATATAGCTGCAAAAAAAAAAAAAAAAAATTCCCATCCAAACCAAACCAAACCAAACCAAACCAAAATGGCCCAACACCAAAAAAACAGTGACTGTTGCTTTGAATGCTGCCATTGTGTTGTGTATCTTGAAGCCACCTCTCAAGTGTTGTCTTCTTCTTTGCTGGAGCCACGTTCCGACTTGGGACACGCCATCCATCCCCTGTTGATCTGAATGAGACGGAGTCTCACTCTGTTGCCCAGGCTGGACTGCAGTGGCGTGATCTTGGCTCACTGCAGCCTCCACCTCCTGGGTTCAAGTGATTCTCCCGCCTCAGCCTTTCGAGTAGCTGGGATTACAGATGTGTGCCACCATGCCTGGCTGATTTTTTTTTTTTGTATTTTTAGTAGAGATGGGGTTTCACTGTGTTAGCGAGGATGGTCTCGATCTCCTGACCTCGTGATCCACGCCTCGGCCTCCCAAAGTGCTGGGATTACAGGCATGAGAGACCGTGCCTGGCTGCTTGTGAGTTTAAAACTCATCCCTGCCCACAGGCGAGAGAGGACAGAGAGAGGCAGATGAAGCCCTTTGAGGATCAGGTCAAGGAGAAAGGGGCTCCTGGCATTGAATTCAACCCCAGGGGCTGGGTGGGTGTGTTTTCAAAAAGTTCCTTCCCAGCACTCTTTGTATTTTTACCCGGCTTGGATTCAGCGCCTGGGCCTTTGAGTTTTTCCCGACAGGTGCTGGGTCTCAGAGCTTCCCCCGGAGGGGCATTGTCTGCTGATGGAAGAAATGTGTGTAGCCCAGGTTAGCCATGATGTTGCCGAGGGCGGTGGACAGGCCTGAGGGCCATGGTCGCAGCTCTGAAGGGCAGCAGGGGTGGGGCCCACAGGGGGAGCTTTGGATGTGGGGACAGCCTGGGCTGGGATGGCAAAGACTGGTATGTCTGGAAGTCACACACCGGAGGTCCTGGGATGGCTGGACTCAGCCCCAGCCTCCCATTCAGAGGCCATCCTTGGCTCCTCTGGCTGCCTCATCAAAGACAGCCCCCAGCCCAGGCAGCATCTCCTCTCCCCTTCCCCCACCCCTAATTCCCCTGCCCCAGGTCAGCTGTTATCTTTGCTCACCTCTGTTTTAAGAGGCGGCCTTCTAAGTGACCCTCCTGGGCCAGCTTCTGCCTTGCATCCACACGGCAGTGGAGGAAATTTCAGAAACCTGATCCCACCACCCCTAGCTTACAGCCCTCCAGACTGTGTCTGTCATCCCTGCTTCTGTCTGCTGTCTCTGACCTTCCCACGGGACAACTCCATGGGGCCTTGCCCCACCTCCCATCTCAGGTGATTCACTGCTGACTTGGATGTGGCCAGCCTGACTCACATGCAGCCACAGCCATGGAACATTCGGAGGCTCTGAAAATGTTCACTGAATTGAACAGAGGACTGGCCCAGAGGGACTTGGTGGCAGAACGAGGCTGAGAAGAGGGTGGGAGGGGAATGATTATGGGGCACATGAAGTGTGCTAGGCCCGGTCCACAACACGTGTGCATGCATTATCTTGTATCTTCGCATCAGCCTTGTGAGGGGGGACGATCCTGTCCCCACTTTGCGGAGGAAAAAACTGAGGCTAAAAGGAAGTGAAATCTACAGCTCAGAAAAATAAAGCCGAGAGGAGGCAGGCGAGGATTTGGACTCTGGGCCTGAGATCACACGGAGCAGGTTCTCTTAGACATATATGCCAAAGACCTGGATCTCTGATCCTCTCTGCCTTCATCAGTGAGGCACTTACGTAGGCGAGGCCTCAACTGCCTCATTTGTAAGATCGGGGTAGCACTGGTGTTTGCAGGTCATGCTGCTAGCATACATGAGCGTATGAACTACTCCCATATGCAAATGAGAATATCTGTACCCCCATATTACACATGGGAATGTAGCAGAGGCTGTTGGCGCCCACCCATTCCTCCTGGGCTCTCACCATCCTCATGTGGGCCCACTCCACGGCTTCCAACACAATGAAGTGCCAGGGAGTTAATGCCCCGGGCAGTACCCCTCAGCCCATGGCAGAGCCTACGGGGGCTGCAGGATAAATACCCCAGCTCCTTCGCTCCTTGGGTGAGACAACTCCCAGCCATGTCCCATGTTGGCTCCCAGAGGAGAGACGGGGTTTCACCGTGTTAGCCAGGATGGTTTTGATCTCCTGACCTTGTGATTGGCCCGCCTCGGCCTCCTAAAGTGCTGGGATTACAGGTGTGAGCTGCTGTGCCCGGCCGCTCATGAGTTTAAAACTCATTCCTGCTCACAGGTGAGAGAAGGCACAGAGAGGCAGATGAAGCCCTTTGAGGAACAGGTCAAGGAGAAAGGGGCTCCTGGCATTCAATTCAACCCCAAGAATTGGGACATTGTCATATGAGGCCCTGGATTCAGGTGCCCCAGCTGCATAGTGGAACCTTGCTTGCTAACGAAGCTTCCCTTCCTGGCTTCACTCCCTCACCCTCTCACCTCCCCACACACTGCAGTTCTTGTTGCAGGATGTGCTTTGGGGCAACCCATACCCCAATCAGGAAGGGAATTCTCCTTGAAGAATCCTTGAAACATGAAGCAAAGTTGTTCCTTTAGCCTTCCTATATAACCCTGTCCTTCGCCCCATCAGGGCGAGAAGTAGTTTGCATTTATCACCTCGAGGAGGGAATAATCAACTTCAAAAATCAGAAGCTTGGATATAAACAACAGGTGGGGAAGAACCAGGGATGAGAGACCCCTCTCCCACCTCTGAACCAGACAGAGACTTCCCAGGAGGGGCAGGCAGAGGAAGGCACAGAAGGAGGCTACGTGTCACAGTTGCTCTAAGAGGCAAGGTGAATGGCAGGTGGGATCAGAACTTAGCTAGTGAGGCTACGGCGCTGCAAGTTCAGTTACAGGAAACTAACATTCATGTCCTGAATAGTTGAGTTCAGGCCAATAGATTCTTGGTATTATCCGGAGAGAGGCTTGTTTTTCTGACTCATTTACAAAGAACTCCCTCCATCTGCGCCCCCAGCCTCCTTCTCCCTGAGCTTCTCCCACCTGGCCCTGAGTCATCTCACTCCTTCCAGCCTGAAGCCCCCAGGATATTTTCCATCGGAGGAGCCCAGCCCACTTAGGGAAGAGACACCTGAGAGAGCACCTGGCTTGGGGGTTGGTGTTGTCTGCAGACAGGAAGAGGCACCCCGTGTTGGGACTGGCCCCAGGTAAGGAGGAGGGGGGAGAGGGCTGGGCAGGTAGAGCAGGCCCCAATGGCTGGGAGTTAGAGACAGGCTGCAAGGGAGCTGAAGGAAGCACTCTCTTCTGGAGGCTGTCCCATCACACCCTGCTATGTGCCCCTGGGGAAGTCACGTGGCCTCTCTGGGCTCCATCTCTGCAGAGTGAAGGGCTTCAAGCTGGTCTTCTGTCTCCCGTTTTGAACACTCTTTGATGCTGGAGTAGCTGGGCTTTCCAGCATCATCAGGAGACTTGTGGTTTTTCAGCCGGGCACGGTGGCTCATGCCTGTAATCCCAGCACTTTGGGAGGCCAAGGTGGGCGGATCACCTGAGGTCACGAGTTTGAGACTAGCCTGGCCAACATGGTGAAACCCCATCTCTACTAAAACTAAAAAATTAGCCGGGTGTGGTGGCACATGTCTGTAGTCTCAGCTACTCAGGAGGGTGAGACAGGAGAATCACTTGAACCTGGGAGGCGGAGGCTGCAGAGAGCCAAGATCGCACAATTGCACTCCAGCCTGGGCAAGACAGAGTGAGACTCTGTCTCAAGAAAAAAAAAAAAGAAAGAGATTTGTGGTTTTTCTCTTTGTCTCTCCCTTCCTCTGCCCTCCCTCCTGCTGTTCATTCATTCATTCCTTCCCACTCCATGTCTAGCCTTGCACAGTATGCTGCGGACACAATGATGACCAATCCCATCCCTACCTTAGAAGCCTAGTCTGGCAGGAGACGGACGTTTCACAGCCAGTTACAACAGAAGGCAGTGACGGGCATGTTATTCATAGCTAGCATCTCTTCTGGAGCCCCACCTTTGTGCCAGCCCTGGGCATAGCTGACTCCACGAAATTCCCAGAACCTTCCAAGGCCCAGGTTCCTTAGTCATCTTCATTTTCCAGGTGAAGAAACTGAGAAGTGGGAGGTGAGGGCCAGGGGCCCACAGCTAGGAAGAAAGAGATGGGTTTGCCAGACTCAAGGCCCATGCTTAGAATCACCCATTTTACTTCATCTCAGGACAGGAGCAAGCCAAGGGGGAATTCGAGGAGCCGAGAGAGAGAGGGCATGTAACCCAGCCTTGCTGGAAAAGGCAAGATCTGTCCAAGGATCCCAAATCTCTCCTAGTCCATCATTTCACCCTCTTCCTACCAAGACCCGGCTGTGGGTGGGGGATGGAGTTAACGTTTGTCACAATAATGGAGCAGTAACACTAGCTAATATTCATTGATGATTACTCTCATTAGCTGTGACTGGTTGGTTTCAGTCAAGGGCTTGATTCTGACCAATCATTGTAGCCAGAGGAATGGACTCAGCTAATTGGCCAGTTGTAGGGGCTGTGCCTAACTAAGTCCCTGACCTGGTGGGCAGGTCCCGTGCCACCCAATCCACATTAAGAGCCAGGGAGGGCAGTGCAAGTCAAGGTGCTCTTAGCAGAGGAGGTAAGAATAGCAGATATCCCTTAATCCAGCATTTTAGGCAAATCAACCCATTAATCCCCCCAGCAACCCTGAGGCACAGAGAAGCTAAGAGACTCACCCAAGGGTCACACAGCTTGTGAACCGCAGTGCTGAATCCTGAAAGTCTGGCTTCTAAGTCCATGCTTTTTATCTGCAGTACTACACTGCCTCTTAGAATAATGCCTGAAGATGAAATCAATAGATCCTGTTTGGAGTTGAAATTAGGGAGGAAGGGGAGAGGAAGAGGAAGTGATGGTTTTACATTCACCAACCTCCTCCTATGATTTAGACAGCTCCCCCCAACCTGACTGTTGACATTAGACGGCAAAGACGGCTAAGCCAGGCTGACACCTGACGTTTGACCTTGTTTCTGTAGTTACCAGTGGTGACGTCACCACGGAGTCTGCAGAAACCTCATCATCACACCAGCTTCCGCCCCAGCTGCGTCTTGTCAGTTCCACACGGGGGACCCATTTTGGGCAATGTCTGTGGTAAGTTCAAGTGTCTTCTTTTTTAAATTAATTATTTTTATTTATAATTGACACTTTCAAGTGTCTTCTTGAGGACACTTCTTAGAGAAGGACCTTGGAGTCAACAGCCCAGGCTTCTTGACGAGGCCTGTGTGTGCGTGCGGTGGGGGTGGTGGTTTAGAATATACCAATCTGCCATCGTTATCACTCTTTATCTTCCTTAGAAGGTTTCTCTCTCTTTAATGTTTCTAATTTCATCGTTGCTCAAATATCCAGTAAGATGTCCTCAAGCTAGCACTTCTAAATCAAAATATTATTTTGGTGGCCTTGGTTAAGCACATTCTGGAAATAAATCCCCAGCCAACCTTCCTTGTTCCTTTCCCTTCCTGCGTTTCTTCTCTCCCTCTCCTTCCATCCATCTGGCCTTGAACAAGTCTGTATTATACATTTAACTGTTTGTTAGGCCCCATGTTAACATCCCAGGGAGACTGAATGGATAGGACTTATCTTTGCCTTCAAGAAGCTGCCCGTCTTTTTTGGTTTGTTTGTTTTTTTAAAGAGACATGATCTCACTCTGTCACCTCTGTCACCCAGACTAGAGTGAGGTGGCACGATCATAGCTCACTTCAGCTTCAAACTCCCAGGTTCAAATGATCCTCCTGCCTCAGCCTCCCAAGTAGCTGGTATTACAGGCATGCACCACCATGGCCAGCTAATTTCTTCATTTTTTGTAGAGATGGGGTCTCACTGTGTTGCCCAGCTGGTCTTGAACTCCTGGGCTCAAGCGATCCTCCCACCTGAGTCTCCCAAAGTGGCTCATTACATGTGTGAGCCACTGCATCTGGCTGAAGCTTTCCATCTTTTAGGGGATATAGATGAACACTTATCATGTAGTGGGGGCCCTGGAAGGCTGGAAGAGGAGGATGTCATCCCTGCTTGGGAGAGTTTTCCAGGCAGATGTCCAGAGGTGGAGGGAGGGGGGAGAAGGCATCCTAGGCAGAGGGCACAACATAGGCAAAGGCAGAGAGGCATGGAGTAGTCTAAGTTCATGAACGATTGTGGTTTGGTTGTACATATGGGGAGTTGTAGAGGATGAGACATGAGGCATAGCTAGGGCTCAGGCAGACCACTGAGAGCTTTGTCATGGTAGAGGAAGGGCACATGAATGCTCCAGGGCCAAGAGAGCACTGGACTAGGAGTCTGGAGACAGGGTCCAGGCTCTGTCATTGTTTTGAAGTTGACTTGGTGAGTCATGGCTCCTCTCTCAGTCTTGGGCTTTTCATCTGTAAAAGCAGAGGCTTCTTCTCTTGGTCTTTGAGCTGCTTTCTGATTCACACATCTGACCATTTCTGGGATGTTATTTTTCTTGTCCTTCCCAGAATCTCTCCCCAAATCTATAATCCTGAAAAGATCTTGACCACCCAACTCCCCAGATGTCACCCGATTCAGAGCTAAAAGGATCTTTCTGTTCCTGGTGGGTCTGTTTGTCATAGCTTTGAGGGGGCGCTCCTGGGGTGTCACTGCACACTACCTCATTGATTTTGATTTTATTTTAACAGCTTTGGTGTAATTATGAAAGCCTGCTGTAATTATCAAAACACAACTCCAACTATTTCATTATTAAAATACCCCTATGGTCTATTATTAATTCATTAGATACATTTGGATTATATCACTCAATAATTAATGTGCAGACATGAATCTGGGGAATTTGGCCACTGTGAGTCACACGGTAACTGTGGGAAGCAATGGGAGCCTGAGAGATCAGGAGGCAGAGGTGGAGAGAATGGAAACAGGGAAGAAAACAGGTGGTCATGAAAGGTTGATGACCAGCTGCTCTGTGACATTCATTTAACCATTAATTCAATAAACATTTATTGCTGGCCTACTACATGCTAGGAACTTTGAGCACCTTAACATCCAAATATTAACTACTGCAAGGTGGTTCCTGGGGTTTTCTCTTATCTATCTATATGTTCATCATTCATCACCCATCTGTCTACCCATCCATATAGCCATACAGCCACCTACCCACCCATCGATCCGCCATCTCATCCATCCATTCATCCATCCATCTACCCACCCATTCATTCATCCATTATCCACTCAATTTATCCATTCATCCACCCATCCATTTACCTACTTACCTACCCACCCATCTACCCATCCACCCATCAATCTCTCCCTCCATCCACCCAACCACCCATCCATCAACCCATCCATCCATTCATTCATTCACCCATTCATCCATCATATCTTCATCCACCCATCTACACATCCATTCTTCTATCTATTCATTCATCCGCCCACCCATCCATTTATCTATCCATCCATCTATTTATTCATCTAACCATCTAACCATCCATCCACACACCTATACATTTATCCACCTATCTATCTTCCCACCCATCCATCCACTCATCCACCATCCCATGCATCCATTCATCTACTCATCCACCTATCCTTCATTCATCCATTCATCTACTCATCCACCTATCCTTCATTCATCCATCTTCTCCTCATTTTATCCACCATCCATCCATCCATCCATTCATTCACCCACCCACCCATCTACCTGTCTACGTACCGATCCATCCATCCATCCATCCATCCATCCATCCATCCATCCATCCGTCTAATCCACCCATCCATCCACCCATCCACCATCCCATGCATCCATTCATCTACTCATTCACTTATCCTTCATTCATCCATCTTCTCCTCAATTTATCCATCCATCCACCCATTCATTCACCCACCTACCCATCTACCTGTCTACTACCCATCAATCTATCCATCTATCCATCCATCCATCCATCCATCCACCCATCCACCCATCCATCCATCTATCCATCCACCCATCCATCCACCATCTCATCCATCCATTCATCCACCCATCCACCTATCCATCCATTCATCCATCATCCCCTTTATTCATCCACCCACCCACCCACCCTGCATTCATCCACTCATCCATCTACTCATTCATCCATTATTTATCCATCCACCCATCCATCTACCCATTCATTCATTTATTCATCCATTCATTCATCTATCCACCCACACATCCATCCACTCACTCATTCACCTGTTATCTATCCATCCACTATCCAGCATGCATCCATCTATTTATTGAGCACTTCCTAAGTTCCAAGCATGGAAAGTACCTTGAGGAACAGACTATGGCCTCTGCTCTCAGTAAGTCACCCTGCATGTGGAGGACAGGTTGCAGCCATGCAGACTAGTGCTTGCAATAGTATGATATGTGTTTTTATGGGGAAGGACAGGGGACTATGGGAGCTCAGGAGAAGCCTGATTTTGCTGAGGGAAGGAACTGTGGTCAGAGAAAGCTTCCTGGAAGAAGAGCTATTTAGCTGAGGAAGAAGAGGGAGAGCAGCAAGCCAGGAAGAAGGGTTCATGGGGAGCCGGAGGTCTGAAGTGGCCCAGCCTTATGTGGGGTGACTGGGGGTGTGGGGACATGGCCAACGAGGTCAGCAGGGCTTGGATGTGGTGGCCTTTTTGGCTTTTGAGATTCATTTTGAGAATGATGGGCATTCAGCAGGGACTGAAATGGTTAGAAATGATTTGTGTTTTAAAAATATTTCTCCAGCTGCAGTTTGGAGAATTGACCTGAAGGGGCATGAGTGGAGGTGGAGAAGCTGGGGAGAAGGTAGTACAGGCATCTGTGTGAACAATCGTGGTGGTTCTTGATAGAGGGCTGGCAAGGGATAGAGAAGGAGGCATCTTGGAGGGATGTGGAAGGGTTAGCATCCTGGCTATGGGGGTAAAGGGGCTCCAAATGAACAGGTTACTTAAGTCCAGCAACCTATCCAATTCTTTCCTAGAATACTCATGTGCCAGCCACTGTTTAGGGAACCAGTGGTTCCTAGCCTGGCAATTCAAGAAGCGGCCTTTTTGTTCAGAGATCTGACTGCAGGTAGTCTGGAGAGCAAGAGCACCAAGTGCCAGGAGTTCAGGCTGGAACCGAGGCTGCAGAGGTGTGCCGAGGTGATGTCACTGAGGGTCTCAATGGTCAGGCTAAGGAGGTTAGATACTTCTTGAGAGCACTGGGAGCCATGGGAGGATTTTCAGCCAGAAAAATGGCACAACAGGAGGTCAGGTAAAGGGAGACGGATGGTTCTGGTCACCACGTCATGAATGGGCTGGAAGGAGTTAGCCTGGAGGCCAAGACCTGTTGAGAAAGTTACTGCTGGCACCTGGGATGAGATCCAATGGGCCTCTCTGGAAAGCATGGCTCCTTCACTTGCTTGCTGTGTGACCTTAAGCAAACTACCCAACCTCTCTGTGCCTTTGGAAAACAACGATCACAATATTTCCCATCTCATGAAGATTAGATGAAGTAACACAGAAGTGCCTGGAGCAGAGTGAAGTGCATAACAGCTTGTATTGCCACCATGGGCACGGTGAGGGTCTTTCACCTCTTCGGACTCAGTTTCCTCATCTGTAAAATGAAGATCACAATGCCTATCTCAAAGGGTTATCTTGGATTAAATGACTTGAAGCACACAGCACACTAGAGACTGGCCAGTATCACTGCAGAATCTGTGGGGCCAGTTGCAAAATGAACGCTCGGAGTGTCTTGTTCAAAAATAATTAAGAATTTCAAGACAGCAACGGCCGAGCATTAAACCAAGTACGGGTCCCTTCATGTCAGCTTGACAGGTTGACAAAGGGGAAATTCCAGGCAAGGGGAACAGCTTGTACAAAGGCTTACAAGGAGCCTGGAACAGAAAATTTGAAACAGGAATTGTCTCTGAAAATCCAAACACGTGACTGCTGTGGCCCCAGAGCATCTGCAGGATGCCTCAGGCACAGGGCCTCTGCACCCCCTCTCCATTCTCAATTTTGGTTGGGTGCTTATTTGGCTCAGAATATGTCCCTCTCTGGGCCAGAGACCTCTGCTGACTTTTCTAAGGACGCATCATCTTTTAGGGACAGGGACAGATCCCAAGCTGGTGTTCAAAGCTCTCCACCAAGGATTCTACCAACTCCCCAGATGATGAGAACAGAAATAATTTTAAAAGATTTTTTTTTAAAATACTAAGCTGACCAGTCATTTTTGTCACTGTCACGCTTCACAAAGTAACTATTGGGGGCGATTAGAGGAGAATGAGTCTATAAACTGTGGCGTTTCCCCGTTAGCTTTAAAAAGTTTTGCCAACATGTTTTATGTGTTTATAGAAAAAAAATCCCCAACCCAAATTGATTGAAAAAATGTGTTGTTATTGAAAGGGCCGAGTTGAACTCTTTACAGAGCACGGCGCTCAGCAAGACTTGGAAGGAGAAGATTTCATATAAATAGTTGTGCCGAGTTGTTATGGCAACTGAAATTTGAAAAGTAAATAGGTTTTGGGGAAATATTTTTCCTTGTCTTTGGAAGGATTTTCTGTCGGGGATCATTTTCAAAAAAGGAAGAGTTAATCCAGTGCCCAATGGGCTTGGTGTATGTTCTGGAGGGTCCGAAAGGGGTCCCAGTGCTGAAGATCTTGATGTCAGTGGAACAAGTTCTTTCCTTTCTCTGAATAGGGATGAAGAACGAGATGGCGTGGGCTGGGTCCTGCATGCTGTGTGGCCGTAGACCAATGAGCTGCCCTCTCTGGGCCTCAGCTATTCTGTCTATAAAATGGTTCGATTGAAATTAATCATCATGCCATATTGTCTTGAGCACAGGCATCTGCTTGAGGATTTGATTCTCACAACAGCCCACTGAGGTTGGCCTGCTTGTCTCCATTGGAGAGATGAGGAAACTGAGGCCCAGGGTAGAATGGAGGCTTGCTGGAGATAACACAGGAGTGGATGATAACATCAGGGATCCACTTGAGTTTCTGGTTCAGAGGGTGGTCCCCTACTGCATTCTTGCACGCTGTTGCTCATGTGCGCTGGCAGCCATCCTATGCAGTGAAACCCCACTGGCCACCACCCCAACTCTCCATGAGAAATTAAGGCCCCAGGGACCAGAGGCCAGAGCTAGTCACCTGCAGGAGGCCAGCTGGGCCTTGTGAGGGCTGGAGACCCTCACGGGTAGGGACAGGGCAGCTGTCCCCAGGCCTCATTCTAGCATGCCAGGTTATGGAGCTCTCTCTATAAGCAGAGAGGCCTCTGTAGCTGCGTCTGTCCCCTGCTTCTCCCCTCCCCAAGGCAGGAACACCATGCACTAGACAGGGAGGGGCCCACGGCTTTGGAGGAGGCCATAATGAAGAATAATTACTCTCACGTGTTCCGCCTCTTTGGGGAAGAGCTGTACACGCCCAGTGGCGTTTAAGCCCCCTGCACAGAGACAGAGAGACACCACGGTCTATATGGGACACCACTTGGCCTGTGGGAGAGAGGCTGAGAACAGTCTCAGCCCCTGAAAATCCTGTCTCTTGCAAGGCCTTGCTGTATTCCTTGGGTTGTCAGTGGGTTTCAGAGAGACTGGTGTCCCTTTTCTACAAAGCTCCTTCAATTCCTGTAGAACATGGTGGTCAAGAGTGTGGACTCTGACCTTGGGCACAAATCCTGGCTCTGCTGCTTCTGGCCCATGACCTTGGGCAACTGACCTCTCTATGAGCCTGTTTCCTCGTGTGGCAGATGGACATGGTGCCTTATATGCAAAAGACAGCAAGCTTTCCATTTACACAGACCAGGACTTCTCAGACAGTCACACATGCCGATTGCTGGGGAATTTGTTAAATGCTAGCTCTGACACAGTAGGCCTGGGGCAGTGCCTGGGGTTCTGCATTTCGAACAAGCTTCTGGGGACACCAGGGCTCCAAGTTTGGGGACCGCATTTTGAGTAGTTGAGGCTTAGCCTAGATCAGTGGTTGGCAAACTTCGGCCCATGGGCCTGCCATCTTCTTTTGTACATCAAGTTCTATTGGAACATGGCCACACGCTTATTTACATATGGTCTACGACATTTTTCATACTACAGTGAGGGTTGGGCAGTTGTGGCAGAGGCCGTGTGGCATGCAAAGCTGAACATATTTACTATCTGGCCCTTTACAGCATGAGTTTGCCAACCCCTGAAGAGATATTGAAAGAATGAAACAAGAAGATGGATTTGAGGCCACTTGGCCCAGAAAAAGGGCTGGGTTCACAGCACTGGTGGCAGAGCTGGTTCAGTAGGCATCTATGTCTTCCTCACCCAGGAAGGTCCCTCGGCTAAAACTGAGCACGGCAGATGGAGGACAGGCTGGGGAAGAAGTGACAGAAATAAAAAGGTGCAAGAGAAAGTCACTCTGGAAATCCCTCCCCTTCCTGGGCCTTGCTTCACCCTCCCTGCCTCAGCCTCTGCTGGATGTGCCTGGTGAAATTGGGGGCTCTGGGTTCCCCAAGGAGTTGGCGCAGCCCCTAAGGCTTCTTGCAGCCTCCCCAGTCTCCCTGGCAACCCCTCAACCTCTGACGATGAGGCCCAGCAGTCGCCCTTGCCGTCCCTGCTCATGGAAGCTCATCAGAGGCGCACCACCGGGGTGCATCCAATTCCGCCGGCTCCTCATCAAAATGAGAAATCTGCGGTCCGGGCAGCCATGGAGTGCTGATAACACTCTTGCAGGTGAACCTCCTCACTTATCACTGCCAGAGTCACCTCTGTCTCCAAAGACTTGTTTTCCTTACAAAAAAAAAAAAAAAAATCCCTGGGATATGTGATGGGTTTGGCTGTGATTAAAAAAAAAAAAAGAAAGAAAGAAAAGAAGAACTAAAGGAACATTTTATTTTTCCAGAAGCAGGAGTTCCGCACCCCCACCTTCCTGCCCCCTCCTGCCCAGGGGCTGCA
This sequence comes from Nomascus leucogenys, assembly GCF_006542625.1. Classification (NCBI taxonomy): domain Eukaryota; kingdom Metazoa; phylum Chordata; class Mammalia; order Primates; family Hylobatidae; genus Nomascus; species Nomascus leucogenys. Next base: position 54,726,217 of record NC_044387.1, on the reverse strand, counting down.
CATCTCACCTTCACCCCAGCTCCTGCCTGCCAAGACCAGGATCCAGGAGGAACAGGGAAAAACGTGGAATCATTTAGGTCTGGTTTTCTCTCCACATGGCAACAGTTGCCACACAAAAGAGATCCTAGCCCAGACTCAGCCTGGGTTTGTTTGGCCAACAAAGCCAGTGTTTGTTCAGGAATCAATAGCGAGGGTGATGAGATGGAACAGGGACGAGGGGTGTCTGCAAGCCCGGTCCCTTGTGCCCTGGCCCTCCTGGCCAGGCTGTCCTCTGGATCCTCTCTGCCTCTGAGCCCAGCTCGTCTCTCTCACAGTCTTGGCTTCTGGGTCTCTGTCCCCCTGGGTTTCTTTCCCTCTGTCTCCCTGTCTGTCTCTCTCCCTCTTTCTGTTTCTGTCCTTTGTCCCTGTGCATGGCCCTCTCCATCTGTCTCCTCTATACCCTTCCCCTTTCCAACTCATTCTTTCCCTTTTCCACCTGTGGGTTTCTACCTGCATCTCTCTCTCTCTCCCTCTTTCTCCTTGTCTCTGTCCCTGTCTCTCCCATGACATTTGTCTCTTCCTTCTGCGTCTCTGTCGTCTTTCTCAACATTTCTGGCTTGTGTTGGTCCCTGTGTGTGTCTCCTTCAATGTGTCTCCTTCTCCCTGCTTTCTGCCCCTGCGTCTCTGCCTCAACATCCCCACTCAATTAGAAGAAGCCATCTTGGCCATCAGCTTCTGGGCCCTGTACACACCAGTGTGAACTTTCTCTTCAATGTTCTGGGTCCTGGCTTGTGCACTGATGGGTCAGAGGAATGGCTTAAGGTTTCAGAGCTGCTCACATCACGACACACCTCCCCCAGCTCCTCTGAGGACTCTGCTCGAGGAAGGGGCAAGTGTGACAAATGAGCCAGAAGCCCTGGGAGTCAGCGTGGTTCCCAGGGCTGGGAGGAGAGACTCAGAGTTAAACAATGCCTGCTGCATAGTAGGCATTCCAACCTCATTCTCCAGGAGCTCACAGTCCTACCGAGTACACCCATCCCCAAATATCAACCACCCAGGCAAGGTGGCCAGGACCCTGATTGCTGAGGGCAGACTGGTTTTAAGCCAGACTTGAGCCAGAGCAGGGTTCAAATACTGTTTGTGTCACTTACTAACTGTGTAACCCTAGGCAGGTCACTTGACCTCTGAGTCTCAATGTCCTCATCTGCAAATAGAGGTAATGGCGACACCTGCCTTGCAGGTCAATGTGAGGATCGAATTATTTAAATTATGTAATGCACTTAGAACAATGCCTGGCACATAGTAGGCATGCCAATAATATTAGCTTTTATTATTACTATCGAATCATAAGACAAATGAGCTGCTATTTTACTTCCTACCTGGGTTCATGGGGAAAGGATATTTTGGTTGGGGTTTTGAGGAATGAGTAGGAGTTTGCCAAACTTACAGAGGACCTTCCTTCCAAGGTTGGTGGTACAACATGAGTCGATGTCATTTTAGATATCAGAAAATAGAAGTCCAGAGAGGGGAAGTGGACCTTAGTCATAATTACAAATCCCAAAGAAGAGTGTGGCAAACCTATAGGTTTATGTCAATGGTCACTCTGATCCTGGCCCTGAGACCTCAGGAACAAAAGGGTTAATGGATTGTTTTATTCTTGTGGGAACACAATGGTCTCTGCTTCTCTCACTTCTATTCAATGTGTCCCTGTTCTCTAAGCTGTGAGCACAGAGTCAGCCATCCCAAAGACTGGGATAAGGATGGACCTGGAGTTGCGGGGATGGCCAGCCACTGGCAAATCTATACAGCCCTTTCTCCAACTGAAGCATTCTTGGCCCCGAAGCAGCTTGCAGATGCTGGAAGAAATGAGGAAAATGTTCCTCGGATCAGCTGATTGGTATTTAGATCTCTCCAGATCCAAAAGTCGCAGCCTCTTGGCAGCCCAAGTGACTCCAAGATGCTGCCAGTTTGCTTGGTCTTTGAGGCTTCTTGGAAGAGTTGGTAGTTTTCTATTTTCTTTCTTTCTTTTTTTGCTTTCTTTTTTCAGTCTTTGAGGCTACTTGGAGAAAGCTGGTAGCTTCCTATATTCTTTTTTCGTTTTTTAAAAAAATCTTCTGTTCTTTCCTTTCCATTATTTCCATGCAATGAGGAAAGCTCAGGTAGTAGGAAATGGTTTTTTCACTCTCTTTCAGCTTAGGGTGCCCTCTTCACCCCTTGAGGTCTGTCTACACACCCTTATGTCAGAGAGACTCTGTGGCATTGAGAAAGACCACACTGCCTGGGTTCGGATCCTTAGTAATGACTGTGGCAGGCAGGTTCTGATGTGGCTGTCAATGGTCCCACGTGCTGGTATTCACATCATGGTATTCCCTCCCTTTAAGTGTCAGCTGGACCTGGTGACTTGCTCCTAAAGAATAGAATACTGCGTAAGTGATGAAGTATTAATTCTGAGATTAGGCTAAAAAAGACCATGAATTCCTTCTTGTTCTCTCTGTCTCTGCCTCTGTCTCTCTCTGTCTGTCACCTGCAAACTTGGAAGAAGGAGGCTGCTACATTGGAGATGCCTGTGTGGCCAGGAACTGTCCCAGTTCCTTTAGGACCCTCAGTCCTACAATCTGCAAGAAATCGAATTCTGCCAGCAAGCAAGTGAGTGAGTTTAAGTCATGTCCTGTTCCAGCCAAGCCTATTAGGATGATACTGCAGCCCCAGACCTTAATAGTAGACTCTGAGAGACCCTAAAACAGGGGAGCCAGGTAAACCTCGATGGCTGACCTGCAGAAATCATGAGATACCTGTGCTGTTGTTTCAAGCATCTCTGCTTTGGGGTAATTTGTTACTTGGCATAGACGGTGAATACAGTGACCTTGGGGGAAGTGAGCTCCACCTCCCCATCTGTAAAGTGGGTGCAATGATGCCTGAAAAGTCAGCAGGAAATAGGTGCAGGGTCTGGTGCCCAGGAAGAGTTCAACACATGAATATTTTATGTCTTAGTTAACAAATATTTCCTGGACCAACCCTGGGTCCTGTGACAGGTGCTGGGGGCTTGGGGGATGACAAAACAGTAGTAGCCCTGCCCTCATGGACTCAAAGTCCAGTGCAAGGGAGTCATGCAAAATTAAGTAGGAAGTTTCATGAGTTCCTGAGAGCAAATGCCAGGGACACCTGGCCAAGGCAGGAAGGGCTTCCAGAACAAATGGTTTACATGGAAACTGAAAATGATAAGCTTCTTTTAAATGGCTGGAGAGCCAGCCATAAACCAGTCCTGCACCCAGGATGTGTGCTGTCTAAATATTGGCTTCCTCTAAAACAGACCCCAAGACAGGGATGTGAAGGCAAGTGGCATTTTAGGGGGATAATCCAGGAAGCACTGGTGGGGAAGGAAGGGAGTGAGACAGAGAAGGGAAAGAGCCTGTCCAGGGTGCACTAATGAGCAGGTTATCACGTTGAGCAGCTGGGACTCAATCCCACTGGGGAACTCTGAGAACCAGTGTAAAACACACACCTCAGTTATCTACCCAGGGAGCAAGGGAGCTGAGATATTTATCCTCCAACTCCTGTCCATCACTGGAAGGGTGCTTTTGGAGCATTAACTCCTGTTGCTTCTGACCTTGCCCTCATGCACATCATCTGAGCAAAAGTGCTGGTAAGGAGTTGCAGGTGCTTGCTGTCATGTGCATTCAGCATGCACTGGGATGGTAAGTATGGGTTGTATGCCCAGGGAGGTACTGTTTGCATCTGTACCATGTGCAAATCCACAGCAGGATGGGATGAACAGAACCTCTACTCTGACAACGATAAGCTTTAGCATGATTCCTCCCCGCAGGCTCAGCCCTTCCCAGAGTCCCCACGCCACCTTGGACTGGCATTAAAGGTCATTCCTCAGCTCCTTCCCACAGCCTGACCTTGGCCTCCAGTCCTCTCAGAGCCTTGGTGTGACCACAGGACTCTTGTTTACTACCGGAGCTTGTCCCTATTTTGCCCCCCATCCCCATCACTGATGGTTATCTTGGTTACCTGCCTGATGCCTCTCACACTGGGCCCCACCTGACACCCCTGGAAATCCCCTCCAGAGTGCTCTTCCTGTCTTCAACCAAATCCAGGATCCTGAACTTCAAAGTATCATCCAGTTTCAAATCCCATCACCAGGACACATTATCCAAGTACCCTTAGGAGCCTCTCACCTCTCTGAGCCTCCCTGTTTACCCAGAACTGAGGATGGTGAGAGGACCAACGAGCTCATTCCCTTCTAGAATCAATCTTCAACACCAAACTGTGCAGCCCTTCATGGATGCCATGGGTACAGCGTGGACCAGAGTAGAAATGGGCACTGCCTCATGGAGTTCAGGTCCAGTGGGATGATGGTGAATGGGTCCAGAAAGTTGTGAGCACCAGAGACAGAGTCCACTCCAGCTTGCTGAAGCACACAGGGAACTTGCTGAGGCTGGTCACTAGGAAAGACCCCTGGGAATAGCCCCACAAAACTACAGGAAGAGCTGCAGACCCAGGCTCCCCACAGCCTCTGCTCATCTGTTCCCCATCACTGCTCATCTCCACTTGGCATCCCTCTGCAGACCAGCTTGCTCCAGGTGGTGGGAGCTCTAGGTGCTGGGATGGTGGCTGCTCAGGGTCCCAACATCACATTCTTTCAGCTCAGCACCCTGTCTGTGTCTTCCATGGCTGTATAACTAACCACCCCAAAGTGGAGTGTCTTAAACCACACCATTTATTTTGTTCATAAATCTGCAATTGGGCAGAACCCAGTGGGACAGCTTGTGTCAGCTCCATGTGACATCAGCTGCAGGGACTCAAAGGCTGGGGGCTTGGAATCACCAAAGGCTCATTTATTCACACATCTGACAGTTCATGCTGCCTATTGGTTGGAATCTCGGAGGGCACTATCAGCTGGAACATTGGCCTCCCCATGTGGCTGGGGCTTCCTTACAACATGGTGGCGAGTTCCAACAGTGAGCGTGCCTAGACAGAGCCAGGTGAAAGCTTCATTGCCTTTTGTAACCTAGCCTTAGAGCTCATACAGAGTCCCTTCCACCACCCTGCCTCTATTCACTGAGGCAGTCACAAAGGCTGTCCATATTCAAGGGGTAGGGGACTGGATTCCATCATTTGTAGGGAGCAGTGTCAAAGAATTTGCGGACACGTTTCAAAACATACAGCCCCTGCTCTGTGGACACTGATTATCCTTGTTCTGGTCCCACGTATACTCTGTGGACTACTCCCTTTTACTGGGGGATGGGAGGTTGGGATTTTTCAGTCCTGAGTCAAACCTCCCTTCCTGGGACCAGTGTGAATATATGGGGAGAAGGCTGACACTGTGAACTCACAGCCAGACCAGAACTGCGTACAATGAGAGACTGAGGTTTCTCCAAACAAGGGAGTGCAGGCAGACAAAAACATATGTCCTCTCTGAATAATAAATAAATAAACACACAAGTACATAATGATCCACGGTGAAAAGTGCTCTGTTGGCAAAGGACAGGATGTGCTTGTAAGTGTGACTCAGGGTGGGGTGGGCAGTGGAGATGGAGCCTTGGACTGAGTGATCAGGGACTGTCTTCAGAGGAGGTGATTTATACCGAGGCTTGAAGAGTGAGAAGGGATCAGCCGGGGGAAAGACAGGGTTTCAGGCAGAGTTTAACCCATGCAAAGGCCCTGAGATGTGAAAGCATGGCATATTCAAAGACTTAAGTGGCCACGTGCCTGGAGCAGTGTGAAGAAATCGGGGTATGGCAGAGATGAGGCTTGACCACACAGTGTCTTGAAGGCCGTGATAAGAGTTGGGATTTAAGCCTGTGAGCAAAAAGCAAGATCCAACTTAAGTTTACACGTATTGTACCCCAAATGCCTGGCGTGGAGTTATTTTACACGTGCACATTTTTAAAGTCTGTTAGTTCCTTTCCCCACTATTTTTTTTTTTTTTTTTTTGAGATGGAATCTCACTCTGTTGCCAGGCTGTTGTGCAGTGGTGCAATCTCCACTCACTGCAACCTCCACCTCTGGGGTTCAAGCGATTCTTGTGCCTCAGCCTCCCCAGTAGCTGGGACCACTGGCACGCACCACCATGCCCAGCTAATTTTTTTGTATTTTTAGTAGAGACAGGGTTTCACCAGGTTGGCCTGGATGCTCTCGATCTTCTGACTTCGTGATCTGCCCACCTCAGCCTCCCAAAGTGCTGGGATTACAGGCGTGAGCCACTGCACTTGGCCCCTTTCCCCATTTTTTTGGGTCCTTCATCCTTCCAAAATCACTGCCAGCTTGGTGACCTTTGCCCCCATCTGGTACACCCCCTTAATCTTTCCCTCAACTGCCTTTTACTCCAGCTTCCTGCAGCTGCTCTGCCCACTCTGCTGGGGCAAATATCGCCAGCTTCAACTCCCTGCTCCATCCACCATAAGCCACCAGGGCATGCCCCGTTGAGCCTGAGACATGCGTGATGTCAACAAGTGGCAGCGTGAAGGCGACATTTTCTTCACCCAGCCACCACCTGTGCTGCCAGCCCATCCATCGCTCCTCAGTGCACCCAATCCATCCAATTTAAATAAACAAATCCCCCAAACAGGGCCCCGTAATGGAAACGCTGACAGGCCCTTATCTACGGCATCTCTGGGTGTACACGGGTCTAAAATGATTCGGGCCTCACTGAGGTGGAGGAGTTATTGCAATTGTGCCGCACCTATGACAGTTTAATCAGATCTTGAAAATCAGGGGCATTACATCGTGCACCTGCTCATGAGGACAAAAAGGGGAAAAAGATGGCTGGTAGAGTTTTCTATCATGGGCTCTTTTTTTCTTTTCTTTTTTTTTTTTTAATACCCAAGTAGGACTTTCAGAGTACGTAATTCCATGCGTGTGTGTGGGGGAGGGTAGGCAGCGGGGGATGTGGGAAGTAGAATTACACTGAGCGGTGACTAGAGAAGACTGAGGGAAGATGTCCACAAAGGGGCTTATTTGGTCTACACAGGCTGTATCTTGGAGGATGTGACCATTTCTGGGCAGTGGAGAAAAACAGACCTAGGTTCAAGACCTGCATCCTTCTCTCCCTTTCGTTCCTTCCCTCCCTTCTTCCTATGAATATTAGTTAACTTCCAACTTTATCTCTGGCCCACTGCTAGGCACCAGGAGGCTATAATAACCCAAGTGCATCCAGGTTCTGCCCTCCAGGAGTCAGAATATATGATTAGGGAGAAACAGCTGGCTCTCAGAATATCTTAGTTTTTGCCTCCTCAAAAGCAGGAGACCAGGGACAAGGATCTCAGATATGCAAAAGACTTGGGGGCAGGGAGTGTATTTGGGGGTGTTCCCAGGTAGCAGGGCTCGGGAGCAGGGGGAGAGACAGGGAAGAGAAAAAAATTCCAGTGAACGGCATGCTGTTGATCTGGTCATCACTGTGGGTAACTGGGGCTCAACACTGCTAGAGACCTCCTGAGGAACAGTGTAGAATGGGCCACAGCTCTGAAAACCCTGAGGCAGGAAAGCAGGGAGACACCTACTTACGGGACACTGGCCACAGGCTAGGTCATGTCCACCACTGATGGGCTGGAATCAGTGGGTTAAGAGGGTGTGGCTGGTGGCATCATGGACAGCTCCCACATTGGTACAGTGGGGAGCCGGGGTCAGCTGGGTGATCAAGGTGGCCTTCCTGGAGGAAGTTGAAACTGAGAAGGAGTTAAATGGAGTGGGATGTGGAGGAAAGAGCATTCTAGGAAGGGAGAATAGCATATGCAAATAAGGCTCAGAGGCAGAAGGGGTGTGGTGCTTTTGAGGACTGACAGGGCCCAGGTGGTTGGAGCAAAGAGAATGAGGTATAAAGAAGCAGCACATGGGACAGGAGGGGGCTGAACCCAACTCAGACCATGTGGTACTGAAGGCCTCTGGTGGAGAGGGAGTCATCAAAGAACCAGGGACAAGAACATCAGATATGCAAACTTAAAAGCTCATCCTGGCTTCTGTGTAGAGAACGGGTGTGCATGGCAGGTGGGGCGAGGATGCACAGAGCAGAGACCATGCTGCTAAGGTTGTCCAGGTGGGAGATGAGGCTGGGCTGACACCATCAACTCTCTGTGTCACCTGGATCAGTGACATCCCTCGCCAGACCTTGGTTTCTTCACTGCCCAATTGGGTTCATGATCAACCCTGCCCTCTGCATCCCCCAGAGCTGTTATGAGGAAGAAAGATGGTCGCATCTGCAGTGGTGGCTAACACAGAGACTTATGCATGGCAGACACTTGGAACCCTTTATTTCTTCCTTCCTTCTCCTCTGTTTCTGCCTTTTGACTTCAGAGGTCTGCCCTGCTGAGGCCAAGTGAGGAAATGGGCCTCGTGCATGTATTATTGAATTATTTATTGGGGGCAATAGAAAGAGGATGGTTACCTGGCCTTGGCCTCAGGACAGTCCCCTCTCCACAGGATGAGATGTAGGTGTCTGCCCAGTGACACTGTGCAAACTGTTGAGTCCTCTGCATAGAAGAATGAGCTGAAGACATCTGTGCCGGACATGGTATACTCCAGACTCTCCTATGTCAGGCTGTTATGCAAAGCGGACTTTTCAGGCTCTCTCCCCCATCATGACACCCCCACTGAGATCTAGTCTCAAGTTTTTTCTTAATTAGGCTTTTGAGTCTGAAACCAAAGGCAGGCTTTGCCAGAGAAGCCCTGGGGTTAAGCAGCTTTTACTTGCAACGGAAAACACCCCAGGGTTTAGAAGTACGTAGTCGTTCACACTGTGGTGTGAATTGGGTTGAAAGACTGTGCATGTGCTAAATGCTAAGGGCAAGTGGCCAGGTTAGTGAGTCATGATCGGCTTCATGAGCTGGGCCACCTTCCTGCTAGTCCCTGCTAGACTGGGGGACAGAGAGGATGGGAGAACCGGAGATCACATTCCTTTCTTCTCTCTGGCAATCCCTGTTCCAATTTGTCTAATTGACAAGTTGAGTTATGGGTCCCTAAGGCCTTGCCATTTTGGGGTGCCAAATGGTATTTTTATGATACCCAGAACATAGCAGGCACCAAATAAACACCAAAAAAAAAAAATGGCTGGCTGGGTGGATGAACAGATGAATGTACAGATGAACGAATGGGTATTGATTAAGTGAAGGAGCCAGTGTTTGGATAAGCAGCTGCACCTGAGCATCACCCAGCAGGCTATGGTGAAGCCTATTTGGGCTGGTGGTTTGCATCCTGGAACTCAGGGCTGGCTGTTTGTGTTTGAAGACTGTTTCCTGAGAGGGTTCCCCACCCCCAGATTCTGTAGAACACCTCATTTTGCCTCTGAAGTGCCTGGGAGAATCCCAGTCAGATGGTCCTCTACTCCAGGCCACTGGGTTTTAAGTGGCGGTGACATCTATGTCCAGGACCTGTGTCCTCAGGCACAGGGGATATCACAGGAACATCCTGTCCTGTGAGATAGCAGGGATGATGTAAAAAACAAGCAAGAAACCAGGCTTACTTACTTAAAAAATTTTTTAGAGACAGTCTCTGTCACCCAGGCTGGATTGCAGTCATGCAAGCATAGCTCACCGCAGCCTGAAATTCCCTCGTTCAAGCAATCCTCCCACCTCAACCTCCTGAGTAGCTGGGATTATAGGCATGCAGCATCACTCCTGGCTAATTTTTAAAAAATGTATGGAGATGGAGGTCTCACTTTGTTGTCCAGTCTGGTCTCAAACTCCTGGTTTCAAGTGATCCTCCTGCCTTGGCCTCCCAAAGTGCTAGGATTACAGGTGTCAGCCACCATGTCTTGCCCTTATTCACTCTTATGCCATCTGTAGAATGGCAGTGCCCAGAGCAGTGCCCAGGCTCTGAAGATATTGTTTGGAGGGATCTGGAGGGAAGATGCAGAAGTTCTCTGCCACCAGCAAATCTTGGGGGTTTTATTTGTTATTTTGCTGTTTCTTTGTTTGATGTCCCTTCTAACCATTCACCCACTCACATATTTAATTTTTACTTACCCATAATCTAGCCATCTATTTATCCAACCATCCATCTACTCATTCTTCTAACTCCTCCCTCAACTATCCATCTACTCACCCACCCACCACTCATTCACCAGCCTATCCATCTACCCATCCATCCATCTACTCACTCACCTACCCATCCATCCATCCATCCATCCATCCACCCATCTATCCATCCACTTATTTATTCATGCATCCACACATCTATCCTTCACTCATCCATCCATCCATCCATCCCCATCCACCCATCCATCCATCTATCCATCCACCCACCTAGCTATCTACTGGAAACACTCATCCACCCATCTATTTATCCACCTATCCATCCATCCACCCATCCATTCACTCCTTATCCATCCATCCATCCATCCACTCACCCACCCACCCAGCCATCTACTCATCCATCCATCCACCCATTTATCTACTCGTCATCTGTCCATCCATCCATCCATCCATCCGTCCATCATCCATCCATCATCCATCCATCTGCTTACTTATCCATCCACCTAGCCACTCATCTATTCACTCCTCCGCCCACCCATTCACCCACCCATCCACTTACTCATCCATCCATCCACCCACCCATCCATCCACCTATCCATCCATTCATCCATCAGTCCCAAACACTCATATCCCCATTAACCTAACCCGTCTACCATCTAGTCTGTGCCAGGATTTGTTCCATATATTGGCCACAACAATGAGGCTGTGATAGGGCCAATGCATTAACAGAGTCTCCAGTAATGGAGATGTTCACGATACAGACAATTATAGCCCAGACAGATCAGCACTGTGATCAGAGCAGCACAGAGGACTCTGGGAGCCCAAATGAGGACCATGCTGCCTCACTTTCCTTGGAGCCTTCACAGATGCTGTTCCTCTGCCTGGAACACTCTTCCTTCCCCTTGTCATCTGGATCACTCCCACTTATCACTTAAGTCGAAGCCTGGTGCACCTCGTGAGAGAGCTGTCTCCAATCGTCCTTACTCTTTTCTCTGGATTGCAATTTTTCAACAACTTTTGGAGCTGGGTCTATGTCTTATTCCTTCATCGCCTGGCCCATAGTAGGTGTGCTGCAAATGTTTGAGGAACAGATGAATGCAAATGGCTAGACCAAGAAGAGGGAGAAAACGACAGAGTATATGAGAATGGCAGGGATGTCCAGGACAGACCCTCAGTCAAGATTAGGGGCCCATGCAGCTAGACAGTGATGGACATGATACTCTGAAACCAGGTAGGCCCAAATCCCAGGCCCAACACATGAAGATAACTCAGGAAGCCCTCTTCCCCTGAAGCTCAGTATCCTCATCTATAAAATATGGAGAATTGTCACGGCCCTCTGAGGTTTTGTACAGCATTAAAAGGTGCATTATTTCATGTCCTCTGTATGAGTTTTCCATTGCTGCTATAACAAATTACCACAATCTTAGTGACTTAAAACCATACAATTTTTTTTTTTTTAGTTCTGGAGGTCATAAGTCTAAATGCATCTTAGAGGCTAAGATTGAGGTGTCAGCAGAGCTGCATTCATCTGTTTCTTCCCTAAGAGAGAATCTGTTCCTGGTCTTCTCTTGCACCTTGAAACCACTTTCATTCTTTGGTTCATGGTCCCTTCCACCCCCTTTAAAGGGCATCAACTTCTTCTTCTGTTGTCACAACTCCTTTCTCTTGTCCTGATCCTCTTGTCTCGCCCTTATAAGGACTCTCATGTTGAGACTGGGGCTGCCTTCATCATCCAGGGTAATCTCCCCATATTGAGATCCTTAACTACATATTTGCAAAGTCCCTTCTGCCATGGAAGGTAATACATTCATAGGTTCTGGGGATTAGGGTGTAGATATCTTTGGGGGACCCCTATTCTGTCAACCACATCCTCTCAGAAACAGAAAGTAAGATGGGAATAGCAAGAGGAGGGCGCTGAAGGAGGAAGTGGGGATGGCTGCCAGGCAGTGATGCTGGCCTGACTCCTGTGCCAGGAGAGGGGAAAAAATTTCAGCAAGACCAGTGGGGACTCCTTGAGCCAAAGTCACACAACAGAGGAGTCCGTGTCTTGCAAAACTGGGCCTACCTCAGTATACCCATCAGACTCATTCCCTGTCTGGGAGTAGCTCATGGGAAGCCTGGCCTTGGTGCAAACATGGTGGTAGAGTCAGTGCTGTTAATTAGATCTGGGTGGTGCATTCTCATGGCAGGCAGAGAGGGTTCTAGCACAGGTATAGGCCAGGGATTGCTGTAGGAAAGAGAGAAGCTCTAGTATCAGGTTGAAGTCAGAGAAGGGAAGGGTGCAGGGTGTGAGTACTGTCTTTGGGTCATGGAGATGGGAAAATTCCAAGGGCTCTGAAGAGGACAAGTAGCCCCCAACCTAAGGAAATCCCAGTGGGGTCTCAGGAGTTCTTTGACGTTTTTGAGGGAAGCTACACATCCTCAACCTGGAGGAAACTTCATTAGGTTGTAAATTCCATGCCACTTAGTGGTCACTTGCAGGGAAACGTAAGGCACTCTCATTTAGGTGGTCTTATAAAAGGGACCTGAATTAGAATTTTCCTCTCTAAACCTGAGATGGATAATATAAGTTAAGGTTGTCTTATTTTTGAAAAACCTTATTTCCCACCTCTCTCTTTCTCTTTTTCATGGTGTCATTCCCAGGGCTCTCTTTTAAGGAAGTGAAATCAGACTGATAGAATGTTTACCTGTGAGGATAGATACCTGTGTCAATGTTTCCCAGAGTGGGCTCTGATTCTGGGATTAAGGAAGGCAGATGCATGACGTTGGTCCTCCTACTCTTCTTTCTATGCTCTCTGCAGACATTGCTAAGTGATCACAGAATTATTCCCACTAAGCCAGACACAGCCTCAAAATAGGGTGACCATGTAATTTACTATGCAAACTAGGACACTTTTGCAAGTTAAAAAGGGGCAAGAATTTTGATTAATAATGATGTCTGAACAACAGGCATAAACTGGATGGCCCTCTGAAGACCAGGGTGTTTGGACATCCTACTTTAAAATCTGCCCAACCTAGTGTTCCTGGCAGCCATTACCAATCTATCATCAAACTTGGATCATGAGATCCACATTATTTGCCTTTCCAGGTGTGATCATGTGTGGCTGTGGAGGAAGCTATATCCCTCCAAGGACACATCATCCAAACCATCTGTTCTGCCACATCTGGGATCAGAAGCCAGGGTTAGCTAGTTTCAGTCTTCTTCCTCCCCTCCCATGCCTGGGCAGCCATACCATCTTCAGGGAGCAACCCACTCCTCTGTATTTCTGAGACTCCAGGACAGCAGGTCTCTGCATGGCATCCTTCACAAGGAAGGCTGCAGGCCTCACATCTCACGAGATGTTCTCAGAAACAGCATGCAAGTATCTGACTCAGAACATTGGCTTTAGAAGTCCTTGCTGGCTCCTTGAAGGACTGAATGGCATAGGCCCTTGCCACGTGGAGGTTGAGAGTCTGGAAGCAGTGGAATCCACAAAGGGGCTCCACTATCAGGGTAACGGCCTTCCTTGGTTCAAATGCATTTTCTGACACCATCACATTTAGAGTGGCTAGAAGGGGGCTGCCAATGGCACCCCCAAATCTCTTGCTGGCTAATTTATCTGAGGATTCCTAGTGGCTGGCCCAGGGCCTGGTACTCAGTGGATGGCCACAGAGTAAAATGAAGGGGGAACAAAGGATTTTCCTCTTGCATGGAAATGCTCATGGCTGACAACCTCCACCTCTTCAGTTCACAGACGTGGAAACTGAGGATCAGAGGGGAATGAACTTTGCTCAAGGTCACCCAACGAATTCATGGCAGGGCTGGGATTCCCAATCCTGAAGCTCCTGACCTATTTCCCCTGTTTTGGCACCATCTGAAACATCTGTGAAATGGGCACAATCAAAAGTGGTTATCTGTGAATAAAGTCATTGTCACCATCCAACAGAAGGTGATATGTTTCTTTAGTAATGAATAAAAAGCCAGACCCTAGCATGAAGGGATGAAAATAAACATTCATCCAGCTCCTACTGTATACCACGATGGTTCTCATGTTAATTTTTTTTATTATTATTATACTTTAGGTTTTAGGGTACATGTGCACCATGTGCAGGTTTGTTACATATGTATCCATGTGCCATGTTGGTTTGCTGCACCCATTAACTCGTCATTTGGCATTAGGTATATCTCCTAATGCTGTCTCTCCCAATACTAACTTGTTCTTCTGTATGTTCCCCAAATTCTACAAGGCGGGGATGATCTTTTTATTTCACAGACGGGGAAGCAGACTCAGAGAGGTTAATAGAGTCCACGTTGTGGCGAGTGGCAGAGCTGGCACATGAGCCTGAACCTGTCCTGATTTGAGGACCCCCTCTCGCCATCGCTCCTTTCTGCTCCATGCTAATGGGACACATTTAGCGTTCTTTCAAACCCTGCTCAGTCTGAGATGAGGTGCATTATCAGTACCGTTGACCCTCAAACAATGCAGGGGTTAAGGGCGCTGAGCTCCAAGCCTTGCACAGACACAAATCTGCATATAACTTTTTACTCCCCAAAACTTAACAACCAATAGCCTAATGTTGACCAGAACCCTTACTGAGAGCATAAACTGTGGGATAACACATATTTTGGATTTTATATATATATATATATGTGTGTGTGTCTGTGTGTGTATGTATATATTCTTACAATAAAGTAAGCTAGGGAAAAAAGAATGTTATTAAGAAAACCATAAGGAAGAGAAAATATATTTACTATTGATTCAATGAAGCGGATCATCATAAAGTTCATTAACCTTATCACCTTCAAGTTGAGTAGGCTGAGGGGAGAAGAGGAGGGGCTGGTCTTGCTGTCTCAGGGGTTGCAGAGGTGGAAGAAAATCCATGTAATTCAAACCCACCTCCTGTTTCCCGAGCACTGACCACGTGCCTGGCACTACCAGAGCTATTGCACCAATCCTTACTGGGACCTCCATTTTACCGATGAGGAGACTGAGGCTCAGAGAAGAATGGCCACACAGAGAGGAGAAGCATAGCTAGGATCTGAACACCCTCTCCTAAGCCGTAGCGTGTCTACCGGAAAGGCTCGGTGGAGGATGCCTCATCCTGGCCTGGACTATCCCAGGCTCCCCAGGGCCAGTAAAGAACAGCACCTGCCTTGTCCCTAATTCCTCCCTTACATCCATGGCATCTGGGTGGGCCACAGGGGAGACAGCTGGAAAGCGAGGTGGCTCCCAGACTGATGAGTACCATTATCATCTCTTCACGGTGCTAATAACCGTGCAGGCACGTGGAGCAGGACCGGAAGATGGATAGTGTCTCTGACCTCCCCCACCACGCCCACCTCTGTCCCCTGCCTTCTTCCTCAGGGAACGTGGCCTTTGCCAAGAGCACCTTTGGCTCCTCTTCCGTATCAGGAGAGGGCATAGAGGGAGGCGCTGAGGCATGCTGACCTTGGCCAAAGCATTCTTCCTATTTTACAGTGGAGGAGACTGAGTCCAGACTAAATTGGAACAGCCTGACCAGAGGGCAAGGACTAGCGCAGAGACACCTTTATATCCCAGCAGTCAGCCCAGGGCAGAGCCTGGCACTTACATAAAACAACAGTGATAACAAAAATTATAGTAATGATAATGACCTTCACTGTTTACCCAGAGCCCTGAACTCTAACAGTCAGTGCCTTGTTTATCAAGCAATCTTTTATTTATTTATATATATATTTATTTAGAGACAGGGTCACACTCTGTCACCCAAGTTGGAGTGCAGTGGTGTGATTTCAGCTCACTGCAACCTCAATTTCCAGGGCTCAAGCAATCCTCCCAACTCAGCCTCCTGAGTAGCTGGGACTACAGGCGCCTGCCACTAGAAGCATGGATAATTTTTGTATTCTTAGTAGAGATGGGGTTTCTCCATGTTGCCCAGGCTGGTGTTGAACTCCTGGGCTCATGTGATCCTCCTGCCTCGGCCTGCCAAAGTGCTGGGATTACAGGCATGACCCCCTGAGCCCAGCTATCAGCTAATCTTATGATGCAGGCGCCATCCCCATCTTACAGAGGAGAAAGTCGAGTCTCAGTCCTGTAGGTAATCTGCCCGAGGATGTAAGATTTTGACAGATAGAAACATGATTTGAACCCAGGATCAGCAGAACTCAAGCCCTTGTGCTTTGATTGCCCATACCATGCTGCCTCTCTCGTCATGGCTGCATCCCCAGTAGAGTGTTTTCCCTTGACCTTGGACTCTCTGTGCTAGAAGTGGAGCTTGGAGCATGCGTGGTAGGGTGCATGCAAGGAGTCTCTCTAGGTAAAAATGGTAATATTGGCAATGGCCATTTACTGAGCACTTACTCTCTGTCAGCTGTCAGCATGCTCTGAATCTGTGGGCATAGGGTCTTATGGTCCCCAGATTGCAAGAGGAGGAACTGAGGCTCCCTGAGGTGAGGTGACCCCTCACCCCCGCACTGAGGCCACATTGCCAGTGACAGGGTCGGCCCCACCAGAAAAGCACACGTACGGTTTTTCCTGTGTTCACTTACATTTTCTTCCTTTCTGTGTAAGCAGATCCTGGCCTGGAGCCTCCTGGGGAAGATGAGACGGAGGCGTTCTCAAGGGGCCTCCCTCCCCATGGCCTGTCTGTAGCTCCGGAAGCCAGCAGCCAGATGTTTGGTGTCTGAAGAGCAGGCTCCAGCTGTGGTCCTGGACACCCAGGGCCTCCTTGGCTGACCCCATGGGGCTGAGAGGGACACCCTCAGCTGCAGGGTTCAGCCCAAGGTCGGGCGTGGGCTGGGGAAGCACCTGTGTAGGCATGAGGGCTTTCAGGAACCTTCTGGATCCATCCCCCGGGCTGAGGAGGTCCCATTGACCCTGCCCTTTAGTGCCTCCCACCCCAACACCCACAAATGTTAGGGTCGCCTTGGGGCTGGCTTCTGTAGGCCAAGCAGGAAGTTCCAGATGACTGGCTGTGTAACCTGGGCAGGTCACTCACCCTCTCTGGGCCTTATTCTCCTCAACTGTAAGAAGGAGTCAGACGGCTAGGTCATCTCCCATAGTTTGTCTGGCCCTCAAGGAACCCAGATACCAGCCCAGAAAGACAACCCTGCCTCCTGTCAGGCCTTTCACAAGGGATTTTCCCTCCGGGCTCCACAGTGTCCCTATCTGTAAAATGGGTCTCATTATAATGCCTACCTCATGGTTAATGTGACGATCTTAGCGGGGCTCTAACCAGGATCCACACTGAAGAAGTGGGAGATGTTATTATTATTATTATTATTATTATTATTATTATTATTATTTTGAGACAGAGTCTCACTCTGTCACCAGGCTGGAGTACAGTGGCATGATCTCGGCTCACTGCAACCTCCACCTCCCAGATTTAAGCAATTCTCAGCCTCCCAAGTAGCTGAGACTACTGGCATCTGCTGCCGCACCCAGCTAATTTTTTTATTTTTAGTAGAGATGGGGTTTCACCATGTTGGCCAGGATGGTCTCGATCTCTTGACCTTGTGATCTGCCCACCTCGACCTCCTAAAGTGCTGGGATTAGAGGCCTGAATCACCACACCTGGCCGAGATGTTACTATTAAAATGAACAAGCAGCATAATCAGAAAACCCTCCCATGAGGGCGTCAAACACCGTATTTTAGCTGGTGGGGACAGCCAGGTGTGAGGCCAAGTCCCTGCTGTGCCAATTTCCATCCAGGTGAACCTTAGTTTCCTCCTTCGTGGAGTGGGATTTGAATAACTCATAGATTCTGTGAGGATGGAGAAAGAGGAATAAAGGGACACAGTTTATAAATCACACTCCACTTTCCTTCTCCTCTCTTCCCGTTCTTCCTTCCTCTTTTTCTTCCTCTTCTATTTTTTTCTTTTCTTTTTTTTTTTTTTGAGATGGAGTCTCGCTCTTTTGCCCAGGCTGGAGTGCAGTGGTGTGATCTCCGCTCACTGCAAGCTCTGCCTCCCGGGTTCACGCCATTCTTCTGCCTCAGCCTCCCGAGTAGCTGGTACTATAGGCACCTGCCACCACACCCAGCTAATTTTTTCTATTTTTAGTAGAGACGGGGTTTCAATGTGTTAGCCAGGATGGTCTCGATCTCCTGACCTTGTGATCTGCCCACCTCGGCCTCCCAAAGTGCTTCTTCTTTTTTTTATTTTTTATTTTAATAAAGCTGAGGTCTCCTCTGTTGCCCAGGCTGGAGTGCAGTGGTGGGTTTATAGCTTGCTATAACCTCAAATTCCTGGGCTCAAGGGATGCTTCGGCCTCAACCTTCCACGTAGTTGCCATCACAGGCATGTGCTACCACATCTGGCTAATTTTTTTTATTTTTAGTAGAGATGGGGTCTCACTATGTTGCCCAGGCTGGTCCCAAACTCCTGGCCTCAAGTGATCTTCCTTCCTTGGTCTCCCAAAGTGTTGGGATTATAGGTGTGAGCCACTGCGCCCAGCTTCCTCTTCCTCTTTCACTCCACTTCCTTCCCTCCCCACTCCGCTTCCTTCTCCTCTGTCTCCTTTTTTAATCCTCCCTCCCCCACAGTAGTGCCCAACAGGGACAAGGGAGGGGTGATGATAGCAGTTTCTCCTCCTGCGGGTGGTCTGCCCTATGCAGGGGGCTTCTAAGGAAAGGAGTCCAAGGGGTCCTCCCCTCAAGCTCCCCGAGTTGGAGAGGGGTATGAGGGGCAGGCCCCGTCCCACTGCCTGCAACCACCTTTTCACAGGCAGAGTCACCTTCACCCTGGGGTGGTGATGCACCTGTCACCTCAGGCTTCACTGTGGAGACTCAGGAGGTCTGGAGTCAGATCTTTGGCCCATTCCTTTGCTGCTCTGAGCCTCTATTTTTCACCGGAGAGATGGGGATAGGGAAATTTGCATTGGGGATTTGCCTTGTTATAATGAGGGAATGAGATAAAGTCTGCTTTGTGGGATTCCTGGAGATGCTGGGCCTCAAGGCGGGGTCCCCAGGGGTATCTCTGCATTGAGGGGGTGGTCATTAGAGATGAGGGACAGGACTAAGTTAGAAAACACGGGGGGTGAGAGTGACATTCTGGGGGCTAGGGTGCCATGGAGTGGCGGCCTTTTCACTTCTAAAGCTTTCTCCAGCTTGAAGCCCCTAAATAAAACTCATCAGGAGGCAAACTTGAAATTTCCCAAAGCCACAGAATCTCTGGCCAGCCCTAAGACTGAGGGCAAGGACAACCGTGACCCCGCCTGCCCCCTGGGGTGGGTCTCAGAGCCAGCTGGCTCTCTCCTCGAGGAGGGAGGGTGGGAGGCCTCTGTTGGTTCCGTTGTGATTTCTCGATGATGACAACCCTGGCTGGCCCTCCTCGTTGGGGGCTGGTATGTGGGATTTTAAATCAGTCGCTTCCCAAACTTCAATGGACCCTGGGAATCACTCGCAGCTCCTGTTAAAATACAGATTCGGATTCAACAGTTCTGGGCACTCAGTTTGCAGGGCCCAGGGCAAAATGACAATGTGGGCCCCTTGTTAAAAAAGTGTTCGAAGGAATTTCAAGATGGCAACAGCGGAGCATGAAGCCAAGGGTGGGGCCCTTCTCGCCCGGGGCTGCTTGTGTGTGTGACTTTGCAGGCCGAGTGCCTGTGAAGCTGGCCTAAGACTGCATTTTAATTAGCTCCAGGTGAAACTGGTGCTGCTGGTCCCGGCCACGCTTTGAGGATCCAGGGTTTAAATGGTAGCCAGGGAAGCATTAAATGCTCAGCTGGGGTCAGGAGACTCGGGTTCTTGCCTTGTGAACTTAGACCATGACCTTGGCCTCTCTGGGACTCGGTCTCCCCAAGTGGAAGGTGAGAGGGTCAGCCATGATGGCCTCTAAGCCACCTCTCCTCTGGCACCCTGTCTTCCCATGTCATCCCCAACCTGTGGCCTTTAAACCACCAGCCAGGATCGAATTGCCAAAGTCGCCTCCGCCATCCTGCCTGGTGGGGAATGATTTTTAAACAGAGCCCACGTTCCTGGTAAGCCTATTGATTTCTGGGTTCCCAAGCCCACCACCACGCTGCAGTGTCCTTGCCAAGCCAACAGTGAGGCGTAAACAGACAGCAAAACTCCGGCAAGCAAATAAATAAGCAAATCACCACTGCAACCCCACCACGTCCCTCTTCGCCCCGGCGTCTTTTCAAGAACAAGTGTCTTGGTGACAATGTCCAGACATCAGGGGCCCTGCCGGGGAAGAGAGTAGGGCCGGGGCACTGGCGAGGACAATTGGAATAAAACGGAGGTCAGACCCCCAAGAAGGACCGGCCGACTTTAATCCCATAATGGAAGTCTTGTGGGGGCCGGATTTTGTCTTCGAAGGCTCCCAGTGGACTCTTGTGAAGACAACAAGCGCGGTGCAGGGATAAAGTGGCTTTTAGAACTATTAGAAAGTGGGTGTGCTGGGAATGGGGGGGAAGGGGGGCCAGGACGGGAACATTAAAATTCTGCTCCTGCCCAGGATTTCTGGGCTCCAGCTCGCCATGCGAGCATCGATCTGTTCCAGCATTTGACTTTCAACCATGACAAAACTGTGGGCAAATTAATTGTTCTCCAGGATATTAAACATCAGACTCCATTAATCCTTTCTGAGCGAGATGCTTGCTGAATACTAATCGGAAGGGTTCCAGGCTACCACGGGGCGTTTATCCTGCCACGGAGGCCCCACTGGGTCCCACCCCTTCTCTGTCTCCCTTGGGCGGGGGTGCCGAGCGCTGAGCACCCTTCTCCACACCATGTGTTACCTTTATTTCCCTTTGTGGCCTGGGACAGAGGGGGAACAGGTGGACCCGACCTGAAACCTTCCCCACCCCCACCTGGGCGTCTTCTTCCCGGGAAGCCGTGGGACTGGTAGCAAGATTGTTTTATGCAAATTCCAATATCTGTATGCAGGCACCGCCGTGAGGATGAACACAAGAAATAATTGCCAAATTATGCACGTTGAGTTGGTTTTCCTGAATCTCGAGCCCTTAAAAGAAAAAGAAGAAACACAGCGACGAGAGTGTCTAAAACAGACAAACAACCTCTTCGCTCTGGTCGCCCAAGATGGGTGGGCCACCGCGCTGGCTGAGGACAGAACAGAACAGAATCTTTGTGGGTTTTGAGGGGGATGGAGTGGTGGGCCCTGCATGGGAGTCAAGGAGTCTGAGCTCCAGCCTGCCACCAAATTGCAAGGTGTCTTTGAGCAAGTCACTTCCCTTCTTGCAGCCTCAGTTTCCCATCTGCAGAAGGGGAAGATAGCCAAAGCCTGACAATGCTGTCATTTGAAATGTGGATGGGGTGTAGCGGGGGGATCCCACTGGGCTCGAGGCAGGGCTGACCAGATGGGCACAGCAGGGGTCTGTGGGGATAGGGAAGATCTCTGGGGCTTCAGCTTGCTCTGCAAATCGCCCTTGTCTCTTTTTCTATGGCAACAACTCTTTTATCCATAGGGTTTTGGTGCAATCAACTCATGTCAGGGAGGCTGGTTAAGAACATTATCCCATTTCACAGAGTGCAGCTCACAGCAGCAGAGGGTCAAGCCAAAGCTATGTCCTGTAGGAGGCAGAACAAGGATTAGACTGCCTATCTGTACAGTTATCCTGGGACAATTCTATCCTCTTTGCACCCCAAGCTACCTCTCCTGGTTAGGTGCTTCCTTCCCATATGGGGAGCTCAGTACTGCCCAGAAAAGAATGCGGTTCTTGCTTCCCATAATCCCAAAGTATCCTCTACACCAGCCCTCACCTGGGCTCTCATCCCAATTTAGTGAAATCCAGGTCTATCACAGGATACCTAAATTACCACCTCCACCGTGGCCCCCATCATCCCACACATTATAAAGCACTTTGTACTAAGATCCTTCCATGCCTCATCCCATCGACTGCTCACAACCACTTTTTAAGGGGAGGGTCCTATTATGATTCTTGCTTTCTGAGGCTCAGAGAAGCCAAGCCACTTGTCCAAGATCACACAGTAAGTCAGTGACTGCGCTGGGATTCAAACTTGCATCTGTCTGACTTCAAAGCCCACTGGCTGTACTATATATGTATCTCATCTCTAATTCCTCTTTCCTCCTGGTCTGGAGGGTGGTGGAGGCTTTCCTCACCCTTTGCACTCCTTGCTGTTTCCACCACTTCCCATTTCTCCCAATCTACATTTTTGGACTGCTGTGGGCAGAGAGAAAACAGCGCCGGGAACTCACTAACTGTGAGGATATTTATGCCTCTGCAAACACCACACAAGCCTTTTGCATGATTTCGGGCTAAATGCAGTGTTACTTAATTAATGCACATGTAACACTTGAGAATATTACACCTATTAGAACTCATGGACAATTAACACTCACGGGCTGCTGCCGCAACCACGTCACATAGACAAAGGCTCCAGAAGCGCCTCGGTGCTGAATCAGTTGCCCAGGGAAAATGCCTCCTCCCTCCTGCGTTTTGTCTACTTTTGCCACCTTGACCTCAGTGTCTTCCTCTTCCCCCTTCATCTTTAACTTTTCTGCATTTAGCCTTTTAGCTTGGACAATTTGGCATCATGACATTAAAATTATGACATATAAAACCTCATATTATACATTATATTACATATAAAACATTTCTGCTTTGGGAGTGTTTTGTGCAAACAAGTCTCTAGGCTCTGTGCTGCCAGGGCTACTGGGTCATCAAATATTTTGAATTTCCTGCTTTCCCAAAGGGACTGATTTTCTTTCTCATTTTAATGTTTATAATAGGAAAGAAGAGTCACCTTCTCCAGGAAGCACCCCGTGATTGCTCCAGCCCTTTCTCGTACTTCTCTCTACTGATACCCTCCAGCGCTTAAGACATCACAGACTCTATGCGGCCAGGATCCCCGTAGTCTCCCCACCTGGTGGGGGCGTATCCCAGAGGGCCCCAATTCTCACAGCTGTGAAATGAAACCCAGAAAACGTTTCCATCCACTCTCCGGGGCTGCAGGGAGAATGGAGTAAGATTTGGTGCTACACAAACCCACAGCTGAGTTTGATGCGGCATCTTCTCCGTACATTCACCTTTCCAATCTGTCAAATGGTGTGCTGATCCCATCCTTGAAAGCTTCGCTGTGTTAAAGGAACCATCATCACATGTAAGGAGGCTAGCCTACTGCCAGGCACTGCGGTAAGCGACACAGGGCCTGAATTACATAAATCAGGTGTCCCGACCCCCATTCCAAAAATGGTTGTTGAGTGCCTACTGTGTGCAAGGGCTGCAATGCAGATTAATATACACGTGACCCCCTGCTTCAGGAGGCTTTCAGTCTAGTGGGAGTGACAGGCAATAAACCCACAAGCAAGTAAGTAAATGGATAATCCTGGCACATGCTGTATGTTAGGAAGGAAATATCTGAATGACAAGATGGTAATGGATAAGATTTTTCCTGGGGTGGTCAAGGAGAGCTTCCCGGAGGAGATGTGTTTTGGGCAGAGGCTAAAGAAAGAGAAAGAGTTGACAGGTGACAAGGAGGATAAATAGCTTCAAGTGGTTGGTGCTCTGCCCATATCCTCCTGTCTCTCACCACTCCCCTGCAAGGTGGGGAGAGGCCTGCAGGGGCCCGCTTGGCCCCAGTGTAGAAGGAAGAGGAGTGTAGGGAATAAACGCCCCTTCCTGGGGGAAGCAGCCCTCCACCAATGACAGATGGGAGCTGGAGTATAAATGCCCTGGTTTCCTTGCTCCTTGGGCAGATGACTCTGAGGTGGGCGTTCTTGCAAAAGGTCCTCAGCACACCTGAGCCCCAGTCACCCACAGCAAAAACTGGCTGCTTAATGGCAGCCAGACTTGACCATCTCCCCTCCTCGCCTCATGTCCTCATCCCCTGTTGATACATCCTGGGGTCCCCCTCCCAGATAAACTAGCCCGGCAGTGCTTATCTCGGAGTCTGCTGGTGACACCTCCCAAGCAGACACCTCAGGGGTCAGTGAGTGGCAGATCGCCCTGGCTCCCAGGTTGAGGTTCGTCTAGAATCCTCCCAAGAGGCCCCACTCAGTCTCCACCCCAAGGCTCCGCCTGCCCAGGCCTGAGGGATTAGCAGAGTCCCCAGGGCTGGCCTTCAGATCCATCCCCAGACACTATTTCCAAAAAGGATTAAATAAATATGTCCAGCGGGAGGGGGAGCTCCGGCTTTCACTGCCCGCTGGCGGGAAATTAAATAATGTTCGTTTCTGCTGCTGTGAGCCGGAACAAGGCTGGCCGAGCTGCAGGGCTGGGCCAGGAGGCAGCCGCGATTGGCAGCTTGTGGCAAGCCCTAAATCAAAGGAGCCGATGAAATTTCTAATAGCAGGAGTGCGACTGGCATCGGCGTATAAATAAAGTTCCCCTCTTGAAAGACAGCTTATTCTAGCTTTGTCGCCAAGGATATTAAGCCTGGAGGACGGGTGGCTGTGGCCAGGCTGGACCCCCGCCAGAAGCCAGCTGGGCTGGGGAGGCTCGAGTCCTTCCCCAGCTGCTGCCCTGGCTGCCCCTGAAACAGGGTTCAGCCCCTGGCCATGCCCAGCCCCTAGCTGGGTGGATGTGTGTGGTGTGTGTTTGCAGGGCAGATTTTATCATTCCCATTGCCCAGATGAGCACGCCGAGACTCTGGGGGTAGGTGTTCTGCCAGAGGTCACACAGAACGTCAGCGGTCCCTTTCTAGGTGAAGGGCAGGGAAGGGGAGATTCAGAGTCATGTCTGATTCCACATCTCACAGTGGTCAAATGGGCGCAAACTGACCTATGGAGGATCTGGAGCCACTTCTCAGGCTGGCCAGCCCCTGCCTCTCTGTTCTGCATCCCAGGCTGCTCCTTGCAGAAATGAGCCAGCCCCGGCACTTACTCCCAGGTACCTGCTGTCCCAGGCAGGCAGAAGGAAACATGTCTCCAAACAACCCTCATGATCCCCTCCTGTGGGCTCCAATCTAGTCTAGTGGCTGGGCCCATAAGCTCTGGAACCAGACCTGCCTGGGATTGGATTTTGTCTCCACTGCCCTGGCTGTGTGGCCTTGTACAAGTTGCCAAACATCTCTGGGCCTCAGCTTCCTCATCTGTGAAATGGGGATAATAACAGCACCTGCCTTCTGGTGTGGATGTGGGAATTAAATAAGATGATTTATGTAGAGGACTCAGCTCAGACATACACCAATAAGTGTCCTATAAGTTCGTGCTTTCATTTATCACCATTCATTCATTCATTCATTCACTCATTCACTGCTGTGACTGCAGGGCCTCACACATGACTGGTGTTCTATAAATATTTAATATCTTATAATAATAATAGTTACTATACATTTATATAATAATAATAAATAGTTTATTATTATTATTAATTAGAGACAGGAGCTGACTCTGTCACCCCGGCTGGAGTGCAGTAGTACAATCATGGCTCACTGAAGCCTCAACCTCCTGGGCTCAAGTGATCCTCCCACCTCAGCCTCCATAGTAGCCAGGACTACGGGCATGTGCCACCACACCTGGCTAATTTTTTTTTATTTTTTATTTTTATTTATGTAGAGATGGGGTTTCACTATGTTGCCCAGGCTGATCTTGAACTCTTGGCCTTGAGGGATCCTCCTGTCTCAGCCTCCCAAAGTGGATTTCCTATGATTAGACAGGCAATCGTAGTGCTGGGTGCTGCGGGCTACAGCAGGGGCAAAGGGGACCATGGCAGGTTCAGGCCTGTCATGGAACCTGTGGTCCAAAAATCCCCAGGAAGATATTGAATGAGGCTTCCTAGAAGTAACAGGTGTCATAAAACGGATGTCCAGGGCTACATGAGTGAAATCCTATCTGCTGGGGTCAGAGAGGCCTTTTCCAGGAGGGGTCATCTCCCCAGGGGCCTTTGGGTCAGAGGAAGAGTGTCCCAGGCAGGGGGTGTGCATGGGCAAAGGCCATGAAACAGGGAGGAGCAGTGGTGCTCTGTCCTGTGAGTCCCTCTGTGAGTCAGGCTCTAGGGCAGGTCAGGAAACTAACAGGACGCAGGGGGGCTCAGTGTCCTGCCTGCCCATTTTGCAGATGGGCAAACTGAGCCTGAGATAACCCAACAGGCAAAGCCAGAATGGATCGGGGTTTGTTGCCTTCTGCTCCAGCACTCTTCTCCAGGGAGGGCAAGCTCACGACAGCTAGGAGAGGTTCAAGCCATGAGCTGACTGGTGTGCAAGTCTCAGCTCAGCGAATTTCTCTGCAGCCCCAGGAACGAGGCATAGGAGCCTCATTTAACAGAGGTGGAAGCTGATACTTGATAAGTTCTATCACTGCAGTCAGCAAAGGAGCTTGGATTCAAAGCCACAGTCAAATGCTGGAACCTGGCCTCATACCCCTGGGCTGTCTGTCCTACCTGGGGAGGAGGGATTGCAGAGCTGAGCCAGACCCTCAGGCAGTGGTTTCTTTTCTGTCCTTCTTGGGCCATGAATACCTCCCCAGCCCTGGCCGCAGCCGCTGAGGACAGACACTAGGGTCTTTCTCCCTCCCTCTTTCTTCCTACTTCCATTGTCTCCAGATTCTGGTTCCATTTCAGCATCTGACTTCACAGGGTCTGACCCTTTGTGCAAACTCCAAAGCTCTTTTCTTTGTGATTATAATTTTTCTTTTTTCTTTTTTTTTTTTTTTTTTTTTTGGAATCCAACATCTCTTGACAGGAAAATCGGTGCTTGAGGTTGGAGAAGTTTGCTGCATTCTCCATGTGAAAGCCATTACGGGCCTGTCCGGGACGGAGCCCAGGCATGTGTGCACACACACGGTCTGACTGCCTTCCTTGCGCCCTGGAAAAGCGCGTCCAGCTGTCAGCCTGGAGCCCGCCCGGCTGGATGTAATGCAAACCAGGCTGCTGGGAAGAAGTGCGTGCTTTAATCAGGGCTCACGTCTGCTCGGCCCCAGCCCCGCTTCCATCAGGTGCCTGTTCTCTCACTCTGGGTTGGGGGCTCCTCTGTGGCTGCAAATACAGCTGGGGCTGGGGCCTGGTGGTCCTGGGTGGGGGCTTCCAGGCTGGTTTAGGCCCCTCCGGGTGGCATGTGCTTTGGAGCTAAGGGTAGGGGATCTGGCAAAGGCGATGCTGGTGGAGGCAGGGAGGCAGAGGGCACCCCCCAAAGTAGGTGAGTGTGTGAAGGGCGTGAGTAGGCCTGCAAGAAAGGTGCAGAAGAGAGGGGAAGGGCTGTAGGAGCAAAAGGGAGGACAAGGAGACAATTGAGGTAAGGGAGAAAGAATGACAGAGACGGTGTGGGAGGGAAAAGGAGGTAGAGAAATGAAGAAAGAAAGAGAGAGAGAGAGAGAGAGAGTCTTAGGAGTAGGGGCAAGGAGAGGAAGGATTAAGGAGAGAATTTTTTTAAATGGAGAGAGACAAACAGAAGAGCAAGTAAGGGCCAGAAAAAAAAACAAAACTGAAAAAGATCCTGAGATGATTTTCCAGGATTCTAACAGGAGGAGGTCGGAATCCCCGGCCTGGCCTCAGACAGGCCTGAGTTTGATTCACTTCCTGGCCCCAGGTGACCCTGGGCAAGTTCTGTCTCCCTCATCTCCTACCCTGGCCTCAGTCTCCCTGTCTGTAAAATGAGCGCGCCGGGGACTTGATGGTCTCTGAGGCTTCTCCAGGGATGCCAAGGAGGGTGAAAAACTTGAGATGAGTGGGAAGGGGTGGCCCTGCAGGAACGCACTGTGCTTGCGAAATAAATCCCATTATTTTGTCTTGGAGTCGGCATCTTTCACAACCCATGAAATGGAAGGATTTCTCAGCCCCATAGGAGCATATTGCAAGTGCTTTTGAGAGAAATTTGATTTCTCTGTTTACTTTGGTCTTGGTCCTGACATCTAGTGGCCACAGACTAGCTGCTTCCAAGGCCAATATGATTGTGTGCATGTGTGCACGCGTGTGTGTGTGTCTGCACCTGTACGTGCATTGCTCGCCTGTGTGTCTACACCCACTGTAAGTGATACCCTCATCCCAAGACTCCACAGCATCCAGAGTCCCCCCGGTATCCAGGGAGGCTGCACTTTGGCCCCTGTCTGGGGAGCCCCTCTTGAAACCTTCAAGGCCACCCGTGACTGGTGGATGCTCATGGCTTGCTGTGACCAGCTAAGCCTCTGCATCTCCCACAGGAAGAAGCAAAGGCTGACCCAGCCTTTAGGACTTGAGAATCCAGTCTAGGAAGGTCCTGACTGTGAGGAGGGCAGTGAGTTGGTGGAAAAGGAAGTCCAGGGTGGGGAACCAAGTCTCCATCTGAGCTCTGAGCTCCTTTTCCACATGTGTGAAACAGGCGTAGCAATGACTGGGTCCTCTGTCACTGCCTGTGTTTCTGTGTCCTACAGAAGGACTGTGGCTGTGAGCTCTGAAAGGGTGGGGGCCACACCTGTCCCACATACCTTCAAATCCAGTCACCAGCACATAGTAGGTGCCAAGAAACATTAGTGCCTTCCAGCCCTGCCACTCCCCACCCTCCCCACTTTAGGATCTAGGAATATCCATGTCTACGCTGAAGTGGAGACAGTGAGCTGGGGTTTTATCCCAGCTCCTCTATGGTCTCTCTGCAAGACCATGGGTGTGGCAGTGCAACACTCAGGGCCTCAGTTGCTCCATCTGTAAAATAGGTCCAGGTGTGTCGATGTTACCCACCTCTCTGGGTTGTAGAGAGGATAAACAAACCCCTTGCCTGCCCAGGGCTCTGGGAAAGGAAGATCTCCATCTGAGGTCAGGTGGGGCTTGTTCTCTCCAATTGGAGGAGCACTGGATCAGGAGTTCTGTACCCACGCTCGTCACTGAGAGTCGGTGGGATGCGGGACAAACCTCAGTTTTCCCATTTGTGACTCATAGTCTCTCCCAGCTCCCAGGGGTGCCCTGGGCTCCCAACTCTTGTCCCACCACCCCAGCTTGCTTGAATGTTCTTATCTCCTCCTTCTGCTCTGCAACCTCACCTCTGCGTCTCCCCCATCCCATTCATCTGTTGGCAGAGGTCATGGGTGGGGGAGGGGCTCTCCTGCCTGCCTGGCTGAGCTTTATCTGTAATCTAATGCTGGCCCCTGGGACAGGGGTCAGGGCCACTGCTGGAATGAAACAGGAGGAGAGTGATCGAATGGGTCTTGGGAGGGGGAGAGAGCGAGGTAGGGGAAGGGAAGATGGTGGTGGGAACCTCTGAGACCGCTCAGCCCTGGGGGTGTACCTCCAACTCCAGGCCTGCCAGCACCAAAGTTACATGGCCTTGGGTACGCCATTCAGCCTCTTGAAGGCTCAGCCTTCCCCTCTGCACAGTGGGGTCAGGGATGACCCCGTGAGATCTTGTGTTCCCTGCATGGCTGTATGGGTCCTCAGCTCTAACATTCCACCAGGAACTTGGGACTGCTAAGAACGCTGAGGCCCAAAGAGCTGAAGTCCCAGCTAGGGAGAGGACAAGTGGGGATTTAAAACCAGTCCAGTGTGTCTTCAATGGCTGTGTGTCCCCCACAGCAGACTGGTGGAGGTCAAAGCTCAAAGTCTCATGCCAAGCTTTCTGACAGTTGCAGGAAGAAGGTGAATGATGTCCCACAGATAAGAAGTTCTTACCTGGGCTGCTGCACTTCGTCCTTGGGACAGCTTGCAATTTCCTGAAGAGGGTGATACTTGCAGTCGTTTATGAAGGAGTTTTTTATAGAAATTACCAAGATGGGCTAAACGAGGTGGCTCACATCTGTAATTCCAGTGCTTTGGGAGACCAAGGTGGGAGGATCACTTGAGGCCAGCAGTTCAAGACCAGCCTGGACAATATAGTGAGACCCCTATCTCTACAAAAATTTTTAAAATTAGCCAGATGTGATGGTGCATGCCTGTAGTACCAGCTATTCAGGAGGATGAGGTGGGAGGATCGACTGAGTCCTGGTGTTTGAGGGCACAGTGAGCTATGATGGCATCACAGCACTCCAGTTTGGGTGACATAGTGAGACCCTGTCTCTTAAAAACAACAACAACAACAAGAACAGAACCCCAAAAAAAAGAAAAAAGAAAGAAATTGCCAAGATAGAAGAAGCAGGGAAGAGCATCTTTGGTAGTGGGAACAGCGTATCCAAAGGCACAGATTCATGAAACAGGATGATGTTTGCAGAAAAGGGTGTGGTAGTTCCATGTGCTGGAGTGAAGGACACACAAAGGAGTAAAATATGAGGAGACATCTTGGGAGGTGAGCCAGGATGGAGTGCATTTCTGGCTGGTGGTGGATGGTCTTAAGCATATATACATTTAGAAAATTCTTCCTGGGGGCTGGGTTGGTAAGAAGTTGGCAGGGACAATACTAGATGGGGGAGACTAGTTCACAGGTGGTGGCTGTGGCAGTAATCCAGGCACAAGAGCCTGACTGATGGTCAGGTAAGATGAGTCCAAATTCAGAGATGCTTAGGGGTGAAATTTATGGCACAGCATCTGGTACCCAGTGGGAAGAGTGATGGTGTCTCAGTGGGCAGCTTGGGGGCAAAGAAAGTGAGTTTAACTGGCCATATATCAAGTCTCAGGAGCTGGCAAGTGTTTCAGTTTTCTATGACCACAATAATGCTGCATAACAAACAGCCACTAATGCTCAGTGGATTCAACCTTGGACGTATATTTAGCTCATGTATTCATGAGGTTCAGCTTCTCTGCTAGGCTTGCTGGGCTGGGCAGCTCTGGGCTGGGCTTGGCTGATCTTGGCTGGGTTTACAAGTCCTGGCTGGCTGCTGGCTGATCTAGACTGGCTTCATCTGGCATGGCTGGAATGACTGGGCTCAGCCTCACATGTCTCATCCTCCAGCAGCCTAGCTTGAGTATGTCCTCATGGCCTTGGCAGAGGTACAAAAGTGAGAGTGAGCCCAATCACAGGGTGCTTTTGATACTTCCACTTGCCTCATGTTTGCTAACATCCCGTTGACAAAGCAAGTCACTTGGCTGATCCTAGAGTCAGAGAGGAAGGGCACTGGGTGGTTACACGGTCAAGGTTGGGGATACGGAGAAGGGAAAGAATAGAGGCCCATAAGGGGTTGACAAACCAGCAAGTGGAGAAATATATAACACTCATGGATTTGAGGTTGTTGACCATGGACAGTCTCTGGAGCAATAGGAGGGAAGGCCACTGACCACCAGGATGTTGGATACATGGGGGACCCTCTCCATTCCCCTTTACCTCCAACCCTCCTCTGTTGTGGGAGAGAAGACCTCAGAGCTCAGGGTGTCAGTGGAGTCCCCCTCTGGCATGAACATAGTACATACTCAAAAAAATACAAGTTGCAAGAACACAGCTAGTCAGGTTGGCAGGTTAACCCTTTACAGGTCAGCAGGCAAATCCCGGCACCAGTGTGCACTGTGCATGGTTGTAGGAGCTGGCATGACCCACAGGGCCTCTCCCTCCAGGGAAAGCTCTGTGGAATTCAATCATGGACATGTTGTTGTTGCAGGCCCTGCTTTGAACAAAACTGGTGACACATTTTCATTCCAGAATGGCATTTGACCTGAATGAGCTCCCTTGTTATCTCCAAGGTTCCAGAGCCTTCTGGTCCATCTCATTCCATCCTCCCCCTGCCCCCGCCACCAGGGGATACAGAGCTGGTCCCTCATTTCGCAAATGAAGAGCTTGGAAGTGCAGCAGTGCCCGAGGTCACAAGCCAGTGAAAGGGCAGAGCTCGAAGTCCAGTCCAAGATTCTCAGACTTCAGCTCTTCCCTGTGCAGCCCCCAGCCCCACTCTGGGTGGGTTTCATTCTTTTTTGTGCAGCACAAAATCCACGGTTCGGCGGGGGAGTGTTTAGTCAGGTGGCTTGCTGCTATGACGACCCCCCACGGAGCCACCCAGCCCTCCTCCTCAGCCAAGACCGATTCCCTTGGAGGGTATTTTTTTTTTAAAGGCAAGAAACAGCAGGAAAATCTCTCCCCTGCTGCTTCTTGTATTTCCTTTATAGTTTCCTTTGTTCTATATTTAATTTTTTGTTTTAAACCCAGTTGAAGAGAGATGGGCGAATCACCGATGGTTATTGATTTATTATTTATGGCGAATCGTACGTTGCTTTAATTGCGTCTTTCGTCCTCTTTCTATTCAACATAGTTGAAGGACAACCCAAGGAAATCGTCCGAGGCATCAGAGACTCTTGGCAATGTTTCTGTTTATTTCTACACTGCAACCTGTTAGAACAAAACTAGAATCACTTCTTTTTTTATTTTTTATTTTTTTATTTTATTATTATACTTTAGGTTTTAGGGTACATGTTCACAATGTGCAGGTTTGTTACAGAGATATAACCAAAAAAGAGAATTTCAGACCAATATCCTTGATGAACATTGGTGCAAAAATCCTCAATAAAATACTGGCAAACCGAATCCAGCAGCACATCAAAAAGCTTATACACCATGATCAAGTGGGCTTCATCCCTGGGATGCAAGGCTTAGAATCACTTCTTGGGGTAGGATGGCTCTATCTTTTCTACCTTTTCTGAGACCTGACCCTGGGTCTCAGCTGAGGGAGTGGAATGAACAGATGTGACCTCTCCTTGGTGATGTGGCATGGCTCCCGGGGGATGCCAAAGGGTGTCCCAAGGCTGCTTTTTGGCCCCGTCGCTAAATAGCTCCAATCTCTGTGTTTTCCGGTGACACCAGCTTCTTGCCCTTTCGTTTCCTAGCCATGCCAAAGCTTGCCTTGAGGAGTAGCTCCCTGCCTCATCTCTGGCATCACGCACTGCGAAATAACAACAACCATCTGCCGAAATAATCATACAAAGCATCGCAATGAACAATAACATGTAAGAGCTCTCTGTGTTAGAGCTTTGCTCTAACCAACTTTGCTCTAGCCAAATACTTTAGAGGACTCATCTCATTTAGACTCAGACCCTTGTGGTGGATGGTTTGGTTATTACCATTTTATAGTTGAAGATGCTGAGGCCAGGTGGGGATAAGGACCTTGCCCCAAAAAGTAGGGGAGCCAGAACTGAACCTGGGGCCAACCGACTCTCAAGCCTGGGATCTGATCACTAGCCTATTTTGCCTCCTTGGAGGACCTGACCCAGAGATTCAGTCTACACATTCCTGTTACCCAGATACTGCAGTGGAAGGGCTGGGAGCGTATCCTCCTGGCGTCCTGGAGCGTGTGTCTGTCCAGCACTGGGGTCAGCTGTTGTGGCCAAGAACCTCTCCAGGGGCTGTGTCCTGCACCAGGCACCACACTTCCAGCCAATGTGAGCCTTCTGACTTGGCCAGGGGATGCTTCTGGAAGCCACATAGGTATGCATGAGTCTCAACATTTGAGTGTGTGTGAGCATGCGAGTGTGAACACGTGGGTGTGTATGCAAGTGTGAGTGTGGGATTGTATGTGAACATGTGTGAACGGGGGAACATGTGGCTGAGCATGTGAGCAGGTGTGAGTGTGTTTGCATGTGAAGGCGAGTGTGTGAACATAAGCATCTAAGTGTGTGTAAGTCTGTGTGGAGCGTGCATGTAGGTAGGAGTATGTGTGGATGTGCATGCACAGGGATGCATTTTGGGGATGCTACTTTTCCTGTCATTATTATTCCCTCCCTCCCTCTCATAGTGACTATAGGTCAGTTCCCTTCAGTTCTCCAGGACCCCTAAAGGCCATAATCACATGGGTGGAGGGCCCGGCCCAACAAAACTGAACTCATCTTCTGTTTTTCACCATCTACCCACCATATGACCTTGAGCAAGTTACCTCCCCTCTCTGGGCCTCAGTTTCCTCATCTGTACCATTGGTTTAACTACAGCACTCACTTCATGGGGTGATCAGGAGGTGCCTGGAAGATAGCCGGTGCCCTTTCAATGGTAGCTGCAGCCATGACCAAATTCCTGAGTGCAACAAAAGGAGCTTTCGGTGTAAGGGCATGTGTTCTGTGTTCGGTGTATCTCCTCGGGTGGGACAGAGCGCATGCGTGCTTGCTGCCTAAACAAGGCCTTCTTCAAAAAGGATCCCGGCTCTTGGGGTCAGGGCCAGGGAAGGTGGAGAGGCCCTGAAACTCTGAGGGGTCATATGACAGACCAAGGAGTCTCTGATTTCACAGGCTCTCACAGTGCAGGGCCCTGCTCAGCAGCTGTCCCTGCAGAAAGGAAGACGTTTCCACCCAGGGGTCTGAGGTCTTTGCTATTTCACGGCAGGCAGACGTCCCCAAAGGAGAAGGCATGTATTGGGCATGAGTGTTGGCAGAGCTTTCTGGGGCACAGAGGATCTAGAATGCTCAAGTGGGACCCCCAAGCGATGGTAGAAGGGAGGGCAGAGACTGATGTGTTCCTGAGACTGCTGTTGATGGGGACAGTGTAGGTGACAGTGGAATAATGATGGTAAGGCCTCCTGCATGGATTGTCTTTCCTTCCTGTCATCCCATCAACAAGCATTTACGGGGTCCTAGTGCCATGCTATGTGCTAGGCAGGAGGGGCGATGGCAGGAAACAAGACACCCCCAGTCTCATGGGGAGACAGCATTGTAATTCAATAATAACACAAATGATTGTGTGATTATAAGCTGTACTCCTCATTCTCATGGAGAGCCACTGGGCTTAATAGAGAGAATACATAGCAAGGGAACCAACCTGTTAGGCAATCAGGATGGACTTCCTGGAAGAGGCAATGCTTTGGGCAGAAGATCAAAAGTATGAGGAGCGGTTAATCAGGTCAGAGGAGGTGGGCAGAAGAGCATCTTAGGCAGGAAAC
This sequence comes from Nomascus leucogenys, assembly GCF_006542625.1. Lineage (NCBI taxonomy): Eukaryota > Metazoa > Chordata > Mammalia > Primates > Hylobatidae > Nomascus > Nomascus leucogenys. The sequence goes on along the minus strand of NC_044387.1, from coordinate 54,691,711 downwards.
ATTGCGTGGGCAAAGGCCCTGGGGCAGGAGGAACGGTGGTGTGTTTAGGAGGGGAAAGGGGCCAGAAAGGCTGGAACACTGAATGATGGGAAGGGAGGGAGTGGTGGGTGGGGCAGTCAGAGAGATGCAGAGGTGCAACCTCACAGAAACTTGGCAATTTTGGTGAAGATGTCAGAGAATTAGATGATCGAAGCTAGGTGTGGTGGCAATCTGATTAGATTCACATTTTCAGAATCTCAAATGGCAGGCATGGAGCTAAGCCCTTCATAGACATCTGAAATCCAGTTCTCATAAGAATCTTCAGGAGGGTAGGTGGGTGCGGTGGATTAAAAATGACTGCCAATTCTTTGCCATTCCTACCATTAAGAGTGGAGCAATATGCCTCTTTTTGAATCTGGGTTAACCTTGCAACTTGCTTTGACCAATAAAAAGTGGCAAAAGTGATGTTCTAGAACTTTTGAGGCTAGGTCATCAGAAGCCTTACAGCTTTCACACAGCTCTCATGGAGCTCTTGCTCTATATGTTCTGAGCTGCCATGTTGTAAGGAAGCCCACGTCACATGAAGAAGGCCTGGAGGATGAGATGCCTGTGGGGGTGAGGAGAGAGAAAGAGAGAAAGAAAGAAATAGAAAGAGAGAGAGAGAGACACACACAGAGAGAGAGAGAGACAGACAGACAGACTAGGAACCCTGAAGTGCCAGATGTGTGAGTGAGTGAAGAAGGCATTTTGGAAGTGGATTCCCCAATTCATTTTGCCCTGGCAGATATCTCATAGGTCAGAAATGAACTGCCCAGCTGAGCCCTTCCCAAGTCCCTGAACTCACAATGTTGTGAGCAAGACTGAATTTTTTTTTAAACCATGAAGCTTTGAGGTAGCTTATCACACAGGAAAAGATGACAGTGAGTCTCATTCTTATTTAAGAGGTGAGAAAATGGCTGCCAAGAGGGAAAGGACTGTTCTGTTTACCCCAGAATCAGAACCCAGGGCAGGCTAAGTCCCAAAGCACTGTTTAAATCATGGTACAAATTTACAATTTATTTACGTTTATTATTGTAGAATAATTTAAAAAAATGGAAATAGGGAAACACAAAGCGGGGAGATCATTTGTTGTCAACACCGCAACAAGTGATAGTAACTGTTAGCCCGTGGCTGTGAGTCCTCTATCTGACTCTTTCCCTGTGAAGATATCAAGTGAGTTATTGAAATGTGGAGATGCTACAGATATTTAGAGACAGCAGTGGATGGCAGGAACCCTCAGGCCCAGTCTCTCATCAGATGTTTTTGGTGACTTTGCTTTTAGCTGTCATGCTATATTTCCAAGATGGGCAGGGGTAGGGAAGAGGGGTCAGGCCTAGAATTCACAGTGGCTGAGCAACCGCGTATTCCCTTCAGGACTCATGCCTTTGGGCACCTCTCATCCTCATCCGAGCACTGCCAGCTATGTTTATATTGGGTTTCTTCTCTACTTTACAGAGGAGGAAACTGAGGTCCAGCAAAGGGATGCATCTTGCTAAGGGGCTACCACTTGGCCAGTGGGAAAGGCTGTAATGTACCAAAGAAATCATCAGGGACCATTCCCAAGCCACTGCTTCCCAAACTGTGTTCCTCAGAACACTAAGTAGTTCTGTGGACAAATAAGTTTGGGAAATGCCACATATATTTCTTCCGTCTGGATAGTCAGTGCACATGAACATAGTGAAGGCACTGCCAACTTTTAGAGCATGTATGTTCATTATCTCACTTTGCTTTATTATTTTGTATTGACAAATAAAAATTGCATATGATGCATGGTGTATTATTTTGAAATAGGTATGCATTGTGGGATGGCTAAATCAAACTAACATATGCTTTATGTCATACAGCTATTAATATTTTGTGGTGAGAACACTTAAAATCTACTCTAGCGGCCAGGCACAGTGGCTCACACCTGTCATCCCAGCACTTTGGGAGGCTAAGGAGGACAGATTGCTTGAGCCCAGGAGTTTGAGACCTGCTTAGGCAACATAGTGGGACCCCATCTCTACAAAAAGTAGAAAAAGTTAGCTGGGCATAGTGGTGCATGTCTGTAGTCTCAGCTATTTGGGAGGCTGAGGTGGGAGGATTGCTTGAGCCTGGGAGGTTGAGGCTGCAGTGAGCTGAGATCGCGCCACTGCACTCCACCCTGAGTAACAGAGCAAAACTCTGTCTTAAAAAGAAAACAATCTGCTCTAGCAATTTTCAAGAATATACTACATTGTTATTAACCATAGTCACCATGTGGTACAATAAATCAATCTCTTGAACTTTTTTTTTTTTTTTTGAGACGGAGTCTCACTCATCACCCAGGCGGGAGTGGAGTGGCTTGATCTGGACTCACTGCAACCTCCGCCTCCCAAGCTCAAGCAATTCTCCTGCTTCTGCCTCCCGAGTAGCTGGGACTACAGGCGTTTGCCATCACACCCAGCTAGTTTTGTATTTTTACCATGTTTTAACATTCACCATGTTGGTCAGGCTGGCTGTAAGCATGTATCCAAGGACTGCCATGGGGTGGGCCTTGTTCTAAGCTCATTTCATACTTTTACCTCATTTAATTTACAGTAGTTGAGAGAATGATTTTGAAGCCCTTTCAACTGCAAAATGTAATATGTCTTTTCATCAGTAGGGTATAGGTGACTGAAGCCCTGGTCATTTGCTGTGAGTAGGTCCTCCAGGGGTGGTGGGAAAAAGAGGAGCAGAGCCTTGGTAATGATGTGCAGGGGGAGGAAGATGATGGAGAAGGGAAGGAAGATGATGGAGAAGGGAAGGAAGATGATGGAGAAGGGAAGGAAGATGATGGAGAAGGGAAGGAAGATGATGGAGAGGGCAGGAGAAGTAGTGGCAAATGACAAAACAAGAACCAAAAGATGTTGCTGAGATGACCAAACTGTGCACCACCCTCTCCCCCTCTCAACAATGGAGAGAACTCCAGGGTCTTTTGTGCTCTGACCTTTAATTAAATGCATTTCTCCAAAAGGAACTAAAAAGTAAAATCTCCCTATATCTGTTAGGAGTCTTTGGTTATAAAAAACAAACAAAAAAACCCAGCTCAAAGTGGCTTAAAGAAACAAATGAACAAAAGGAATTTATTGGTTTCCATAACTGAAAAGCCTCAGTGCAGAATAGGCTTCAGGTATAGTTTGAACCACAGGCTCCCTTCATGGTAATGGATGTGGCCTCATCAGGCCTCATATCCTCATTCTGTCCCATCTGAAAGGTCATGGATGACCCTCTGGTAACCCTCACTTAAGAGAGAACCATGTCTTCTGATGTCTCTGCACAATCTCTTTTCATGTCATGGGCCTGATTGGGTTCTATGATCTCGTATCAATCTCTGCATCCAGCAGAATGAGAAAGGTTGATCAAGTAGCAGGTCCTACTCTTTGGGAAGGGTGGGGCCTATCCCACCTAAGCCACACAGGTGAAAATGAGGAAGAGATGTTTCCCCAGAGAAAACATCTAGGTGGTCTTGGTGGGAGGAGGAAATAAATATGGGGCAGAAGTCAGCAAAGACCTGAAGAAGTCCCTGACACTCAGTATCTGCCCTGTTCTGGAGGACTCAGGTCCCAGTCTTACCCCATTCCATTCCCTTCAATCCTGGTATTCAGGGATCCCACCAGATGGCCCTGAGCTCTTTTCCTTATACATATTTATCTTCCTATAGTCTCCCTCCAAGACCCCCAATAGGCCCATTTGCTTCTCCTGAGGCAACACCTTTTATTTTCCCACCTCCACACATTTGCTGCTGCTCTTGTCTTTGCCATGAGCTTCTCTCATAATCTCCTTTGCAGATGCTTTCCATTCCTCAAATCCCTGCTCTGACATCACCTCCTCTATGAGGCACTCATGGAGAGATACCATCTCTGGGACTCTCAAAACACAATCTGTACCAGAACACAGCTGTCACCAGGGAGGGAGCTGGTTTGATTCACTGTTGTATTGCCAGTGTCTGGGATGAACTGACGAGTAAATAAATCCCTTTTCTCCTCTGCTGTGCCATCAACTTTAGGAGGTCAGAAACTATTTGGAAAAAGAAAGAGGGTGGATTTTGGAATCAACAGACTGGTTTGGAGTCCTGGCTCCCCCTTCTGATAGCTGTGGCACCCTGATTCTGTGTACATTTGCAAAATGGTGATAATTACACTTCCCTTGATGACCGTAAAATACCTGGCCCATTGTGGTACATCATTGGTGCTCGCTGGTGAAAAAGAGCCCAGGGGCCAAAGCCTCCTTACTTGGAACAATGATCAAAGTTTCAAACATAGGGTCTGTGTCTCTTGAAACAGACAGGGCCATGGGCCCCCTTCACAAGGATTTGTTTGCACATGTGCTGAAGAAAATAGTGTTGAATATGATGATTACAGGCAGCCAATCAATTAGCCCTTGTTCAGGAATCTGATCATGGCAGTCAATCGGTGATTGCCAATCTGCATGTTTATTCAGCATCATTAATTATGCATCACACAGCATTAATCCCCATAATATGCATGTGTGCATGCTGTGGAACAAGGCTGCTGGTCCTGTCATGGGGAGGATATGTGTGTGTGTGTGTGTGTGTGTGTGTGTGAGAGAGAGCAGGGGCACCTCACATGGCAGCAGCCCATGAGTGTTGGGCCAGAATGAGTGCTGCATTTGCATTGGTCATGGAAGCTGGGACTGGACTGGATTCTTCATTTAAATCTAGAGTTGAAAATGGTGGATGGCAGGCCTGATCCAACTTGCAGATGTGTTTTGTTTGGCCTGAACAAAATGACTCTTTAAAAAAATGGCTATAATATATTTAGTCTGGGCATGCCAGTTTGCTGCAGTCCCCACCACTCCTTATTGCCTCCTATACCATCTACTTTCAAAGTTTCCTGCCTGGCCCCTATGTGCGTTTGAATAGGCAACCTATAGATCACCTTCACGTTTTTTTCTTCGCCTCTTTTTTTTTTTATTACTGGCCCCTAATCAACTGTTTTAGATATTTTCCCCTACTCACTCCCTCCCCCACCAATGAAATTTTAATAGCATAGATATATTGGATATCTGTTTATGCACTATATGTATGTCTGTAAGACTTTGTGCCCTCCAAGGGGCAAACTTCACCCCTGTGGAGAATCCAGGCTCTAGGTTGTAAAGTCTCTGCCTGTCTCTGATGGTTCTCATGATGCTGTAGGGATGGAAAGTGGGTTGGCAATGAGGTGATCTGATCTTCATAATCATTTCTCTCTCATATTCCCTGGATGAGCACTCCATTTTGTCCTTGCTACTCTCCTTACTTCCCCCTAAACGACCTCTAGGCAGTCCAGACTCATTTTGTCATGCTGTTCTCCCCTTGACACCCAACTCCTCGAAATCCTCAAGATCCAGGCATCCCCTCCTCCAGAATCTGGCCAATTAAAATACTGTTCCATGGCTATTGAAATGTCAGATGGGAAAGCACTTAGGGAGTAACAATTTCTAAACTTACACTTTGCAGATGAGCAGACAGAAGCCCAGAGATGGCAAGAAACTTATCCAAGCCTGCACGGCAAGTCAGGAAGAAGTAAAAACCATGACCAGATTTTAAGGCCAATACTTTCCATCCACCCTACTTACTCCCTAAGGCAGATTTATTTACCTTTGCATCACCTGGGCCTAGCTAGCACAGAGGTGGTGCTTGTGGAGTGTCATAATGTACATTGACACCTTAAAGCATTAAAGGCTCTGACAAGTCCTGCAAGAAAACAAACCATTTTAGTTTTGTGTAATACAGCTTTCTTTGAACTTGTGCTTGACTCAACCTGTCTGTGCCTGTAAACCCTACTATGTGCCAGGTACTTGGGCTAGGACTATTTCTAGTTATACAACATCTCCCAACTGGAAATAACCCAAACCACGTCAACAGTAAAATAGATTTTAAAACTCTGGTATGTTCACACAAAGGAATATTATACAGCAGTGAAAATGAATAAACTATAGCTCTGTGCAACAACATGGAGAAATCTCACCGTATAATATTGGAAAGAAGAAGCCAGACACAAAATAATAATAATATGATTACTATTACTATTCCCTTCACATAAAACCCAAAAACAGACAAGGCTAAACTATGCTGTTTTTAGGTCTGAAGAAAATGCAAGGAAATCATGACCACAAAAGTCAGGATAGTCATGAAATATTGTGGGGAGGGAGGGAGTAGAATTGAAGAGAGGCAAGAAAGTGCTTCTGGCCGGGTGCGGTGGCTCATGCCTGTAATCCCAGCACTTTGGGAGGCTGAGGCAGGTGGATCACTTGAGGTCAGGAGTTTGAGACCAGCCTGACCAACATGGTGAAACCCCTTCCCTACTAAAAATACAAAAATTAGCTGGGCATGGTGGTGGACGCCTGCAATCTCAGCTACTTGGGAGGCTGAGGCAGGAGAATTGCTTGAACCTGGGAGCTGGAGGTTGCAGTGAGTGGAGATTGTGCCACTGCACTCCAGCCTGGGCAACAGAGCGAGAATCCGCCTCAAAAAAAAAAAAAAAGAAAAAAGAAAAGAGAGAAAGTGCTTTAGGTTGTTTCTTGAGCTGGCTGGTGGTTACATAGCTGTTTGCTTGATAGTGAATCATTAAATTATGCAAAGTCATATTTTCTATATTTTGCTGTAGTTTTTAAATGTTTTATAATGGAGAGAATAATAAAGGTTGTGCTACCCTTAGCTCAGAGAATGGGCTCTGAGGGCAGGGGTGGAGGTGGGAGGGTTGGAGAGGAGGCTGCTGCAGTCACCCCCGCACCGATGGTGGCCTGGACTGCAGTGGGGACCACTGGGATGGAGGGACCAGAGGGATTCACGAGGGACTTAGCAGATGATTTGGCAACCCCCAGTGTGTTCACCAATGTGTTTGAGCTCCTGGCTTTGAACCACTGGCTGCAGGACCTCCTGCTCATAGTCCCTGACATTCAGAACCAGGAGGCCAAATGGGCCTCATCGGGGTGCCCCCAGGACAGAGAATGTGAAGAGCATCGGAGAATGCCATGGAAAGGCGGCCAGGAAAAGAGATGGGGAAATTGAGTGCAAAGAGAGAGCGGTGAAGAGGCGGTCCTTTAGCGCTGTCAGCATGGGGCCCCAGGGGCTCCGCCTGCCATAAGCAGCTTCTTTGGATTGTTTTTTGGCCAACACGCACAGGTCGGGTGGTGAGCTGGCCAGGATGACCTGTGCAGATGTGGTTGCAGCTGGAGGGGGGCCGTGCAGTGATCAGCGAATGGATGAAAACCCAGCCCCCAGGAAGCCCCTCTCCAGCTCCCCAGAGCGTGTTTTCTTGCGTCTTCTTTCCCACCTCCCGGGGGTGGCCGCGGTGTTTTCTGTCTGGCCGGCCGTGCCTGGCCGTGCTCGGGAACACAGTCCCCTTCAGAAGTGCCCCCCGAGTCCACCGAGCCATCCGAGCCCTGACAAACTCTTGAGGGAAGCGGGCGTCGCAGGCCCAGCTGTGTAAATGTTTTTGGTTTTCCTGCTGAGGCGAGGGGTTGAGTCCGTGCCAAGACAAGCCTCACTTGAGTTTTCTTTGGCAAGGCGGCCCGGCTCAGGAATGTCAGGCGAACTTTCCAAGTGGGATGGCCTGTCGGTGGGACCTGGGGCTGAAAGCTGAGCCTGGGGTGTACTTTGCCGTCATCTAATTACCGCGTCCCCAGTTAGAGTCAAGAAGCTGTGCCCAGGCTGGTCAGATGGGAGCTATTATCTCGGCGTGCCCTCCCCTTTCCTGGGGGGATCTGGGCCATTGAGGGGGCTTTCTGTGGGCTTCCCCAGTAGGCGCGTGTGGGAAGGTGGCATTCAGAATCCTCAGAATGGTGGACCTTTGAAGGGGATGTGCGGACTCCATTCTGGGCCCAGGCTGTGTAATTGGGAGAAGTGGCCACATCATCGCTGTGAGGTGTGTGTTTTTCTTCTTCTTGTTTAACTCCGTTTGGCTAACTGTGACTTGGAGCTTTCTTGGTGGATCTCACTGAAGAGAAAATCTAGAGCAGGGCTTCCAGATAGAAAATCCTCCAGTGGTAGGCAAACTACCTAAATGAATGGAGCTGGCCAAGAGTGAGGCAACAGGGAGCAGTGGGGCCTGGGGCAGAATGGGAGCTCATACCCTTTCTAAAGGGGCAGGTGCCTGTAATTTCAGCACTTTGGGAGCCCAAGGCAGGAGGATCACTTGAGGCCAGGAGTTCAAGACCAGCCTGGGCAACACAGTGAAACCCGTCTCTACTAAAAATACAAATATTAGCCGGGTGTGGTAACACACGCCAGTAATCCTGGCTACTCGGGAAGCTGAGGCAGGAGAATTGCTTGAACCCAGGAGGTGGAAGTTGCCGTGAGCCAAGATTATGCCCCTGCACTTCAGCCTGGGTAACAGAGTGAGAGTCTGTCTCAAAAAAAAAAAAAAAAAAGAATGAATGAATGAATAAATAAATAAATAAATAAATAAAGGGGTGGGTGCTTCTCAGCTCCAGCAGAGCCCAGCTGCTCTGGGTGAATATAATTCTCATGTGGTCCAAACATTTGAAATTCCAAGAGAGATCCCAAACTGTATTTTACGCAAAATCTCCCAATCTCTAAATATTGACAACTAATTAGATTTTTAAAAAAATCAATGAAGTGCTGTATTAGCCAAACAAAATACATCTGGGAGCTGGACAAGGTCTCCAGACCACCAGTGTGTGACCTCTGGTCTCTGACTTCCTGACCCATGACTGCAAGCCAAGTGGACAGATAGAGACAATGACATCATCCACAGCAATAGCAATAACAAAAGCCTTTTGTTTCTACTCTGGGCCGCCCTAGGTGTCATGCGCGCATTTTGTATGCGGAGCTGCACTGAAATCTCACATCAACCTATATCATCACCCCTACTTTACAGACAGGAAATCTAAAATCTCCAAGAAGGGAAGTGACTTGACCAAGGTAACCGATTGGTAAGTGGCAGTGCAAGAATTTGAGCCCAGGTCTGTCTGAATCCCAGCACTGGGCCAGAGTGAAAAGATTCACCTTGTTCATTCATTCATTCATTCATTCATTCGCATATTCAGCAAACATTTATTGAGCTTTTACTGTGCGCCAGGCACTATGCTAAGTTTTCAAAGGTTAAATGAAGGAATGCATGTAAAGTGCACGGAGCAGGTAAGAACTGCTTGGTTTCCTAACTCATATTATTATTATTATTACCAACATGGATCTATTTACAGCAGGGTGTGTCCTGCCCAGGCATAGGGGTGGGGTGGGCAAGAAGCTGTAAAATATGAGTAATGTGTAGCTTCTTCTTTTGAAGATGCCCAGCCTCATGTGTCTGAGCTAGAAGCTTCCATATAGTCCCTGGAACTGATCCCACCATTTCTAAACTGTGGAATGGGCCACAGTTTGCCCCCAGTCACAGTGACGGGGCAAAGAAGCTTAGCAGCTTGTGCTGGCAAAGCTCTAGACAGTAAGCTCTGGGAGGAGGCCTTGACTTTCTTGGTGGCCCCAGGGACAGCACTGATGCTTGTGAAGGTGCCCAGCTATGAAGGGGTACTAGTGGGCTTGGGAAGGAGTCAGCCAGCCCTGCAGCATTGGGTAAGTAGAGTCAGGGAGTGAGGGTGCTCCTAGCTGAGGCCCTGAGCCTTTCTCCGTAGGATCAAGGGGGTCTGGACTAAGGTCCCCAGGTAACCTGTCGGAATCCCAGCACTGGGTTGGAGTAAAAAGATTTGCCTTGTTCATTCATTCATTCATTCATTCATATATTCAGCAAGTTTGCAAAGCCAGACTGAACTCAGCCCTCCTCTGCTCACAAGCATTCACTGGCTCCCTGTTGCCTCTTACATTGCCCATAGGGATCCCGCAATGAAAATGTGAATGAGTGTGTGTAAGTGAATAAGTAAACACCACATACACGCAGCCACCCTTGGGCTTGGTGAATCCTTCCTTATCCACCTGTCCATGGCCTCCTCCCCACGTGGAAGATGTTTTGTACAGAGTTGAGTGGGGAGAGCCCAGAGCTTGGCATTCCCACTGAATTCCAGGAGAAGCTGAGGAGTTGGGGACGCCTAGTACAGACACATGGCAAGCCTGAGTGCCTACTTTTTGGATGATTCCCATGCAATTATTGGATGAGAATTTCTGCTAGGAGAGAGGGTCCACCTCAGGCCTAAGGTAAACGCCAATCTTGACATCAACAGCCACAGTCCCTCATGTTTATGGAGCAGTCACTCTGTGCCAAGCACAATGCTCGACATTGCACAAGGAATGTCATGGGATCCTTACACTTGTTTCGTTGTTTCCATTCTGCAGAAGGGGAAACTGAGGCCTAGAGAGAAGACATCATGTAGCAGATGTATGGCGGGGCTAGAATTTCAATGCAAGCTTGCTTGTGTCCTGACGCTGCTTTTAGGAGCGCATTTGCTGACTTACATGTCATTCCCACTTTACAGGTGAAAGAAGAAGCTCTGGAGAGGCCTGCCCACTGACCCACAGCCACGTGGAGTGAACCTGGAACTCAGGTAGTTCCCTCTGCAACGGCAGGGCTGTCCCCCATCCCATAGCCCCACCCCTGCCATGCCAGTTTCAACCAATGCTTCCCACCCACCCATCAGATGCAGTTCAGGGCTGATCAGACGTGAACACCCCACCCAGGAAGGTCTCTCAGGGCTTCTAGAAGCTCCCAGGTGTGGAATAGGCATGCAGCCCCTCCCCTGGGGTCTTTGCAGAGCCTGGAGCCCAGCGGGCCTCCAGAGGAGGGTGATTTGGGATGGAAACACACAGGCTCTTCCCTGTACATAATGAGCAGGGAGTGAGCTGATAGATATGCTAATTTCATTATTCATGTACATAATTACAATCTAGAAGTTGGCAGCTTTCTAGGTAATGACAGGAGGGAAGGGGAAATTTACCTAACTTTTGTAATATATGTGTGGTATTATTTAACTCTTAAATTAAGATCAGGGACCTAATTCATTTCATGAGGCCCGAGGATGTGAGGCTCCGAAACAGAGTTCCACTCCATCCCTCCTTCCTTCAGCAAATACCTACCTTGAGCCAGGCCTTGGGCCAGTTTTGGGGTTGCTATGGTGATGGAGGCTCAGCAGTGTGAGAAGGGCAAGGTGGAGGAAAAACAGGCAGCCAGGGGGAGCACGGAGGGACCTGCCCACTAAATCCTGGGGAGGCAGGAGGGAGTCAGAGAGAGCTTCCCGGAGGAGGAGGCACCTGCTCTGGTCTTGAAAGATGATGTGTAAGAGTCGTGCGTGCTAAGAAGAGAGAAATGTCTTTGAGAGGGTGCTGGTGGTTGGCAGGAGTGAGGAAGAGCTTGGACAGAGGCCAGGAAGTGAGGCCACAAGGCATTTTTGAGGATGCTGAGCTGGCTGGAGAATGGAGGGGAGGTGCTGGTGTGCATTTCTGAGAATGGGCCTATCGAGATTCAGATCTTAAAATCGGACGTGCTCAGCCTCACTGGGAACCCCAGCACGGCAGCCCGATGTGTCTGGGGCCCACAGCTCCTGCCTTGCTCCCCCCACCTGATAAGGCCTGGGAAAGGGTGATAAGGGGAGAGGCCCATTTGGTGCCTGCCAGCCCTTGGCTGGGCACCCAGCTGGGGGAAGCAGGATTCAGGCATTCAAGAGCCCCCCACCCCCCGCCCAACCCGCCAAGATGGGCAAGTTTTGAGCCCTGGCCTCTGAGCAGGGAGGGGGTACGCTCCAGGAGCGGGCCCCCTGCTGTCCTAGGGAGCCTGTTAACAAAGCCAGCTCTGGGCTTTCTTCCAGCTGGATGTGGGGGCTTTGCAGAGGGGCCGGGTCGCTGTGGGGGGGGGTGTGAAATTCTTGATTAGGGCCGACTGTGGCCTGCCCCCTCCCCTGATGTTGCTCTTCCTGCCCCCTCCCCTCACTTGAGGGAGAGGGAACAGCTGCACAAACACAGGCCGGGGGGAGGCTAGAGGGGGCCGGGATGTGAGATGCCGCGTGGAGGGGGCGGGAGGGTGGGAAGGTTGCTGCATGAATGTATTTGTGTGTATGTGTGTGTTTGTGTGTGTGCATGTGGCATGCCTGTGTGTTTCACATATGCATGTGCTGGGCACGTGGCTGTGAGTGTGGGACATGCATTAGGATGTGGGTATATCGCCTGTGTGTACACGTAAGTGTGTAAATGTGAGTCACTGGGAGTGTGCTTGTGTGCAGGTGCAGATGTTAAGTCTGTGCATATGCATATGTGTGTGCACATAGGCAGTTGTGTTGCCATGCACGTTTGAAGCATGCACAAGGGGTGGTGTGTGTGCACTATGTGCGATGATAAAGAATGGACATGTGGTGTGCCCGCAGGTATGATTGTGTTGGTGTGTGTGTGTGTAAAAGTTACATTTTGTGCATGCGCATGTGTGGGTAAGGGATGGGTAGGTGTGTGCACATGTGTGTGACTGTTGGTTGTGCCTGTGTATATGTATAAGCTATGATATGTGCACGTGCATGTGTGGATATAAGGATTTGTGTATGTGTGTGTGTGTGCATGTGAAAAGGGGAAGGGCTTGTTTGTGATACATTGCAGGTGAAGACCCAAGTCAGGGCTCAGCCCTTGTCCAAGTTCTGAGTGACAACCACGTGGAAAGCAGCTCCCTCCCGGGATGCCCCTGGTCTGCAGTCCCTGCCCACAGCCTCGCATCTCCCCTGGGGCCTCAGGTCCTCCTGCAGGCTAGTCATGTGTAGCTGCATTCCTAGGAGGGAATGATTTGTTTTCCCTTGAAGTCCATCCTTCTATAATTCTTTCCATGTATTTCTCTGGATTTGTAGGTTAAAATCCATCCCAGGCTGGGCGCGGTGGCTCACGCCTGTAATCCCAGCACTTTGGGAGGCCGAGGTGGGCGGATCACCTGGGGTCGGGAGTTTGAGACCAGCCTAACCAACATGAAGAAACCCCGTCTCTACTAAAAATACAAAATTAGCCGATCATGGTAGTGCATGCCTGTAATCCCAGCTACTTCGGAGGCTGAGGCAGGAGAATCACTTGAACCTGGGAGGTGGAGGTTGAGGTGAGCCAAGGTCGCGCCATTGCACTCCAGCCTGGACAACAAGAGCGAAACTCCATCTCAAAAAAAAAAAAAAATCCATCCGCAGCCTGCTCCAGTCCCCCACCCAGGGCTCAGCTCAGTTCTGGGAATGCAAATGGTGTCCTTTCTGCTGGGCAAGGGGCAGATGCTAGGTGAAGACCTACTATGTGCCACACACCTGGCAGGGTCAGTTACACTCCTGCAGTTACTGAGCCCTTGCAAGTCTTGCGTGAAAGCTGAGACTTTTGTATTAAAAAAGAGGATGCTGGGATTTACTATTACCACCACTGGACAACTTGCCTGAAGCTCATGGAAGTTGGGAACCTTGTATCAAAATAGAACAACTGGGGACCCAAGCCAGTATGGGAACCCAGATCTGACTCCTGAATTTAAGCCCTGCCTTGCCTCACGGACCTACTTCATTGCATCCTTCCTGGCCACCATTCCTCAACCAAACCTTCTTCTTAAAGAAAGGGAAAAAAATGAGCTAACAGCTGCTAGGAGATTTGGAATGAATGTGAAGTTCTCCAGGTTAAAATGGAGACCAAGGGAAATTTATATGATTCCACTTTCCTCATCTCTCCGGATCCCTCATCGAGCCAGTAATGTATTCCCCCTTCTTGCTAACACACTTTTTAAAATGTTAATAGACTGTAAATTACTTTTCTTTTTATACTTCTTAAAATAAGCGTTTCCTCTTGTAGATGGCAAGACGATGCTGGAGTTACGGGCTTGGTTTTATTACTGTCGAGATGAGATGGACTGGAGAGAGCTCATACAGCTTTTATAGGAACTATTTTATTTATAAGAATTTTCCTAATGTCAGATGGATGTGACATGCCTGGTTTCTTTCTGCCCGCTATTGAGAGAAGAGAGGAATTTAGCATGGACTGGGTCTGAGTCGCATTATTTTGCCCTGGAAATTCTAGAATTGTAGAAGGAATTTTCTTTAGCAGTCTTAATACGATAGTCTTCCAGTTTCTCCTTGCATACCTCTGGTCATGGGGAACTCATTTCCTATTAAGACAGCCAGTCTCAGGCGCAAGCTCCAACTCCTTTCCTATACTTACCTGCCCTAGCTTTGTTCTCTGGAACTGGGGGGAAACCCCTCCACAGTCAACTTTGGGAGCCTCTCGGGATTAGAAGGCAGCCACTATTTCCTGTTCTGGGTCTTTTTTTTCTGCATAGTCCTCTGATTCTTTAAATCCTTCTCCATCACTTCATCATCTCACCCATCATCCAAAATGTATTCAGAATTCTTTTCTCCAGGGTCAGAAGGACTGTTTCAATGTCTCTTAGTTATCAAGACCAGTATTTCTCATGATCACTTCTGAAAAAAATCCCAATTCTGGTCAGGTTTGTAAGAATTTTATGTTCGGATGAATTTTGGACATGCTGGGTTAGGAAAATATAAGCATGTTCCTTTGCAGCAGGACTTATCAGAGCCTGAGGTGATTGATACACACTAGGACTCTAAAAGGGAGTGAAGTAGGCAGCACTTCACAAACTCAAGTGTCTGTGGATTCATAGGTTTCCAAAGGGCATCCCAGAGGGCATGCATCCCCTAAAAACAATTCCAATTGGCCGGGCGAGGTGGCTTACACTTGTAATCCCAGCACTTTGGGAGGCCGAGGCAGGCGGATCATGAGGTCAGGAGATCGAGACCACGATGAAACCCCGTCTCTACTAAAAATACAAAAAATTAGCCGGCCGTGGTGGCGGGCGCCTGTAGTCCCAGCTACTCGGAGAGGCTGAGGCAGGAGAATGGCGTGAACCAGGGAGGCGGAGCTTTCAGTGAGCCGAGATTGTGCCACTGCACTCCAGCCTGGGCGACAGAGAGAGACTCTGTCTCAAAAAAAAAAAAAACAATTTCAAAATGCTGTTTTGGTGTGGCTCTGGAGTGGGAAGTGGCGAACAAAAGGATAATGCCCATTAGCCCATAGAAAACCAGCCTGTTGGTTCTGTTACAGCATCTCCTTACAGTGGCTTCTTATATTATGGGTTCCTCAAAATGGCACGTGTGACAGCCGATGCGAGGTTCCATTCATACGTGATTCTCAGCATAGGGGTGTGCACTCTATATCCCTCTCATCCCCCAGTCCTAGCTCAGTTTTCCCATGATGAGCAATGAACAAGGTGAATCTATTCACCTTTCAAGGTAACTTCTAGCTCTGACCTACTGGAAAGCTGGGGCTTGGGATGGGTGGGTTTGGGCTTATGAGAGTCGTGTTAAAGGAGGAACAGTTGGACTGTTGGGGGACAGGGAACAAAAAGGAAGAGAAGGAACAGGTATTAAGCTGCACTGGAAACAGGTCCCAGCTTGCCCTGTGGGACTTTGGCAATGATGTCACCTCTCTGACATTCAGACTTCTCATCTGGAATGTGTAAGAGATTCATCTTGGCACCTTCCTCACAGGGCAGATGGAACACAAGACTGGGCATAGAGAAATTACTCGATCCATCCGAGTGCCTCATTCATTGAGCTCTTGGAAAAGCTGCTTTCCTCCTGGGCACCCTCTCTCTAGACAGGCAGGACTTCCTGCATTGCCTCAAATGTGCCAAGCCTACTGCTGCCTCAGGGCCTTTGCATATGCTGCCTGCTCAGCCTGGAACCCACTTTCCAGCTGTATCCCCATGGCCCATGGCAGGGGCTTCCTAACCATTGCCCGAACTGTTGTGAGATGAAGGTTCTTGTATGTCTCACAGAGGCCGCCCAGCTCATGCTCACAGTCTAGCAAGGCCTGAAATCTGCCTTTGTCCCACCTTGAGGGAACAAGCAGCTCCTCCCACACATGCGCCCATAAGTCTCCATTACAGCAGTTTCCAGCAGCCCCGGGGACAGGAATGATGTTGGCTGGGGGGTTGCCAGTTACACACACTGCCCACCCAACCCAGCCCATGGCCCTTGGTCAAGGTCATCTCCGCAAAGTGCAGACATTGTATTCAGGGCAGACCGATGATGTCCCCTTCCTAGGTTGCCCATGCTGGCCACCAGCTTCATCAATCTTGAACGATTGGCCACAGGCTTGTTTTCTTAAAAGTGATGTTACCTCTAATTATCTCCGACAGGACACGGCGTGTGCTCCTTATTCTCCCTTTTCAGCTCATCAGAGCACGTGCAAGCACTGTGGCTGAGATAATTGAATATCTTCTTTAAACCAACAGGCGGTCTGTTCTCCCCTGCGCTGGGCAGACATCTTAACGTGGTTCCCTGAGGCCAGTCTGGGGCGTTTGCTGAGAGCAGGAGAGGATCTACAGCACTGAAAGGCTCCACTCACCCAAAACGCCTCCTGTCATGGCTTTGTCACATGCCTGATACTTTACCCTTTGTTGAGTCTTTGGGTTGAGGGGCATTGGGGTTGAGACCCAGGTGGCTGGGTTTACATCCCAGATGGGCCATCTTTGAGCTGTGTGATCCTGGGGAAATTGCTTAACCTCTCTGTGCCCTGGTTTCCTTATATGTAAACTGGAGGTACTAGTAATATCTCATGGGGTTTTTTTATGTAGAACAGCACCTGGCATGTAGTAAGTTCTGTGTCCATGTGGCCATTATTTCTGTCACTGTTACTGTTGTTTTTGGGGAGTTGTGGGCAGGGCGAGGAAGGGGACTTAATAGAGGATCAATGCGGATTATTCTTTGCTACTTTTTTTTTTAAAGACAGGGTCTGGCACTGTCGCCCAGGCTGGAGTACAGTGGTGCTATCATGGCTCACTGCAACCTCTGCCTTCCAGGCTCAAGTGATCCTCCCACCTCCATCTTCCAAGTAGCTGGGATTGCAGGCGTGTGCCACCACGCCGGGCTAATTATTTTGTATTTTTAGTAGAGATGGGGGTTTCACTACATTGCCCATGCTGGTCTCGAACTTGTGAGCTTAAAGTGATCCGCCTGCCTTGGCTTCCCAAAGTGCTGGAATTACAGGCGTGAGCCACTATTCACATTTATTATTACAGGCATGAGCCACTATTCACATTTTTAAGTTAACCTTTTAATCCTTGGGGCTGATCTCCTGGAAAAGGGTGAATCCAATTGTGGTGGTGGAGAAATTCACGAAGTTCAAGGGACAGAATTTCCAACCGGAAATAGTAAAGCAGCAAGGATCCCAGAAGGTCATTTTGGCCCAGCCCTTTGCTTTCCAAATGGGGAAACTGAGGCTGACAGCAGGATCAGAACTTGCGCAAGGTGAACTCAGCGTAAACCGAAGGCTTGGCGAGAATTGCCATGAAAAAGAAGATGCATTTATTGAGTGCTTATTATGTGCCAAGCATGCCCCTTGCACTGTTTTGTTTAACCATTACCATAGCCGTATGAGGTAAGTCTGAGAACTATTCCATTTTTCAGATGAGAAAACTGAGTCTCAGAGAGGCTGAACAGATCAATCAGTCTGTAAGAGAGGAATCAGGATTTGAACCTCAGTGTGTTCAGCCCAGAGCTGGCGTTCATGCCCACTTGGCTCTCTAATCGGGACTAGGAGGCACTGGGGGAGGCTGGAACCCCTTTGGCAATTCAGTGGAAGACTCTTTGCTTCTCTTGGTTTGATACATTGGGGATCCGGGTATATGAGCCATGACTACCAGGGTTTCCACCCCCAGCGATGACAACCTCCTAGGAGAATTCTGCTCCCCATAGGCAGCCCTGAGTGGTCTTTCCTGACAAGGAGGAAACCAGGAGACTCCACACGGCTCTTGTGTGGGCTGGGCCAGTGGGAGCTTCCCTCAGCCCAGGCTCCTTCCCCAGCCTGCCCCATCTGTCCCCAGAAGCCCCAGGTGGCAAGTGGCCATCTCTGCAAAGAGCTAGATTTCCTCCCTCTGTCAGTTTCAGGTAATGGAAGGATTATTTCCCTGTTCCCACAATGCACATGGCCCCAGGGTTATTGCACCAAGGAGGTCTTTAAGGACAATCCATACGCCTCTGCCTTTCGGCCTCAGAGCAGGATGCAGGCTGTGTGTTCAGATGGAAGCGACTGTCCCCCAAAGAGAGGGTTGAGGTAAGAAAAGAAAGTTTCCCCCATTTTCCAAAATATCCCGGGAGGCTGTTGGGAGTGCTGGACACAGCAGGCCGGCGAAGCATCACCTGATCTTGCCTCGGTGCCCATCATTCCCTCCTCCAGCTCCTTGGTCCACACCTTTCTCTTCCATCTCCAGAGGCCTGCTCTAGGTGCACACCAGCCCCTCTGCAAATCCCCGGCTGGCCGAAGAGCCGAACAGCCGAACAAATTCCCCTGGCAGACGAATGGTTCTCAATAATTAAACTGGTATTGGTTTGTTGAGCAGGTGGGAGCTTTGATGTCAGGGGCAGAACTTTGTGGAAGGAAAGCATTTCATTTTCTGGGTAAATGTTGCTCAGCTGCTATGAGATTTTTTTTTTTTTTAGATGGAGTTTTGCTTTTGTTGCCCAGGCTGGAGTGCAATGGTGTGATCTCGGCTCACTGCAACCTCCGCCTCCCGGGCTCAAGCAATTCTCCTGCCTCAGCCTCCCGAGTAGCTGGGACTACAGGCTTGCACCACCACATCCGGCTAATTTTTGTATTTTTAGTAGAGACAGGGTTTCACCATGTTGGCCGGGCTGATCTCGAACTCCTGACCTCAGGTGATCCACCCACCTCAGCCTCCCAAAATGTTGGGATTACAGGTGTGAGCCACCACGCCCAGCCTGCTATGAGGCTTAAACATGTTCTCAACCTTACCCTCTGTATGCTCGCAGGACCCTGGCCTCAGGAGAAGGCAGTGTGGGAGTATCAGGCTTCTGGGATGGAGCAGTGGGGCAGCTCAGAGCACAGGACCACAAGCGTCCTGAGACTTGAAGGAGGGATATAATAATAATTACAATAATAATAATAGAGTGCCTATCTGTTATTGAGTCCTCACCATATGCCCGGTACAGTGGAAGTAACCAACACACCCAGACCTTTGAAGAAAAAAATGTCTACTATTCCCATTTTGCAGAAGGGGAAATTAGGCTCAGCGAGAAAGTGACCCTATAAGCGCAGGAGCCAATCAGAGCCTAGACCTATCTGGGTCAAATTCATGGGCTTTTTAGCTATCTGCCTGCTCAAGCTCTGTCTAGGTCTGTAGCAGACAATGACTTCCTGAATTACCCTGGTCGACTACTTTGCCCTTGAAAATGATAGTGATGGATCAGTCAGCCTCTGCTCCCTTGTGGTCGCTTCTTGTGGGCTTTGCAGAGGGCCGTGCGTTTGCTTGAGTGACAGTGTATCTCCACGCCTTTGCACCCTGTGAACTATGCATTCCTGTGTCAATAGAGCGTGTGCAGTGCGAACGGATATTTGAATGTGTGTGGATCAGATATGCACCCCCAGGGGAAGTCAGCAGATAGGAAGCCCCAAGATGGCCAGCCAGATCCAGTCAATCTATGCCATTTTCCTGATACCCCCAGCTCTTGACACAGAGTCTAGATGCCATGGTTCTGCACGAAGTGTTTGCTGAATGGCTAAGTGAAAGTCTATGCAGGCCTGGAGGTGTGTGTGTGTGTGTGCGTGTGCGTGTGCGCTCACGAGTCTATGTAGGTCAGCATGGGAGCACACAGGTGTGAAGCATAGCCTTCCATACTGGGTTTGAGGTAGTTATGAACAGGCCAGGCAACAGCTGTGTGCGCTCTGGTGAACTCAGATTCTCTCGTGAGTCTGCACGTGCTTGTGCAAATCTATGCAACCTTTTCATGAGGCCACTTAGGTGTGTGCTGGGTGGGTGTCACCCAGAGGGTCAGGGGAAAATGTGCAGTGATGGGGCTAAGGCCTCTAGGGCACACAGATCTGGGGTGGACTGCTAGCTCTGCCACATGCATGCTGTGTGACCTGAACCTGGTGGCCTTCCTTCTCAGAGCCCCTACTTTCTGTAACATGCACACAATTTCCACACCTCCCATGTAGAGATGTAGAGGCTTCCCCAAGACAGTATATGTCAAATACTTTACCCAGTGCCTGGCACGCTGTAGGTTCTCAATTAATATATTTTTAAAAACTTCTTGTGTACCACTGGAGTTTGGGAGCTGGGCTCCTGAGGACTCCAGGTTCGAGGCTAGATTTGCAGGTCTGCCACCTTCATTTAACAAATATCAATTGGGAACCTAAATTAAGGCCAGGAACACCTGGTGGCACCGCTTGGTACTGTGTGGGGGCAGTGGCTCTCACAGTCTCATGGAGGAGTCAGGCACAAAGGAAGTTATTGCATTGGTAATAATTCCAGCTACCTAACAGGGTACTTCATGGAGGGATAAGGTGAGAGATGATAGGAAGGGCGTCCCTGCGGAAATGGTACTTGGCCTGGAGTCTGAAGGATGAGTTAGCTGTAAGGAAGTGAAGAGAAAGAAGGAAAAACATTGCAGCCAGCGAGGACAGCATGTGCAAAGGCCCTGTGGTTTGCATAAGTGTGGTAAGGGGGAGCCCTGAGGGGAGGAAGTTCCACTGTGGGTGGAGGCGGGGGAGGAAGAGAGTGTGGGTTAGAGGGGCTGGTAGGGGTCGGTCTTTGTGGCTATGGGGGAGAGGGAGTTTGGCCTCCATCCTAGGATTCCAAAAGCCATGGAAGGTTTAAAGAAGGATGTGACAGGCTCAGATCTGGGTTTTTGAAAACTGCCTCTGGCTACCCCCAACCTGGAGTGGACAGCAGCCTCAGGTTGGGAGAGACATGTAGCTGATCCTTGCATGTTAACCTGTTCTGCCAGGGTGTCCCCAGGGGAAGGATGTGGCCAGCACAGCCTGTCGGGAGGCAGGAGCCCAGGTCCCCCTTCGCCTCCAAGCTGGTGGGCTCATTTACATGATTCCTGCTTAATTCTCCCAGGGTATGCAAATGTATGCAAACCACAATCCAGGAGAGGCAAAAATAGCAGGGCGCATTAGCATCCCCCACAGGAATATTGTTTTATGCAAACGACGTGCTTGAGCCTGCTGAGCAGGCGGAAATGAAAGATGCCTTCCTGGGGGCTCTGGCGAGTCCGCCCGCCTGACCTTTGCCCTCCAGGACCCTGGCCAGGCCCCTGCTGGGAGAGAAAAGCTCTGGGGTATGGAGGCAGGTGGTGGGTGGAAGACCCTGGCTGCCCAGTGGACAGGGGCCAGGGCAGGGTCCACGGGGTGGGAGGACCCCTGATCCCGCCGCTACGCCATCGTGCCCTGGCCTCCACCCTCTGACTGTCTGGTCTTCCTCCCTCCTCTATTCCCCTTCCTCTGCCCTCTCTATGTTGTCACCTTCCTCTTTGCTTCTCTCTCTCTGATCATTTTTTCTCTTCTCAGCCTCCTCCGGCCTTTCCTTCTCTGCTGAGTCTCTGCCTGACCTCCTGGTCTGCTACCCCGGAATTTGCTCTCGTGCCCCTTGGTACTTGTCTCACCCCAGGTCTCCATCTTCTGCCCCTCCTTGCGTCTTTTCCTGTCCCTGTGGCACCCTGCCGCTTTGTCCCTGTCTGTCTCTGCGATTTCCTGGCTCCCAGTTTCTGTCTCTCTCTCAGTCTGTATCCCCGTCATCTGTCTGTCTGTCTCCATCTCAATATGCACCTCTCTTCACTCCCTTCTTTCTGGCTCTGTCGCTCCCTCTCTGTTTTGTTCGGTTTTGATTTAATTTGTTTTTCTGGCTCTCTCTCTTGTTCTCTTCCTGTCGTTGTCTCTATGCTGCGTCTCCGTCTATTTCATGATCTCTCTGTCGCTTTTGCTCTGTATCCCCCACCCCACGTCTCCCTCCTCGCCTCTCCTCTGCTTCTTCTTCCTTAAGGGACCTGGAGACCATCCTAGGGCTCACAGCAGCATCCCTTGCTCATGTCTTGAGCAGTGGTTATTGGGTGATGTGAGGAGATACAGGGACACCTTCATGCCCCCAGATTCCAGTGGTCACCCAGACCCCCGATGGCAGCCCACAAGAAGGAGCCTGGTCTAGACAGGCTGTGGGTTTTGAGAAGAGGCTGAGCCTTCCCTGATCCCTGGAGGCCTAGGTCTGGCTATGCTGGCCCAAGCTTGCCTGAGGCTGAGGCTGGAATGTGGGGGAGAGAGAAGATAGGAATTAGGCCTGGTTCCCTCTGGGCAGGGACATGTCCCGGCAGCAGATACTTCCTGGCTGTGTGATCTCTGCAAATGGTTTCATCTTTCTGAGCCTCAGTTTCCGTCTCTGTAAAATGGGTCAGTACTGGTGTCCAAGTCTTGGATTAGTTGTGGGACTGGCCTGACTCATTGCCATTGTTTACATGTGTTGCACTTACTCAATATTAACCACTACTGTCATGATTGTCATTGCTCCCATATTTCCACTTAAGCTCTTGGTGCCTCAGTTTCCTCATCTGGAATATGGAAAAACTATCTCTTGCCCTTGGGTTGTTGTGGAAACTGGATGATAAAGTTGCAAACTTGGCACATAGTAGGTGTTCAATAAACTACCTTTTTAAGTCTTCTTTCTCAGACTAGCTGCATGACTTTGGCAAAGGCATGGCTACCCCTTTCTGGGCCTCAGTTTCTCCACCTGGAAGGAGGTCAGTGCAGAGCACCCTCTGAGGTCTCCTGGCCAAGCTGCACTGGACTGGGGCTCCTCGGGTGGCCGCCAGTCGATGGTGACTCCACAGTGCCACCAAGTGGCCACCCATGTCACCATGGGGCAAGCTTGGGGGCTGGGGCTGGGGTCAGACCTGTGTCTAACCTCCCTATCCCTGCTGCAACCCCAGGCCCATTACACAGGTGTAACAAGGGCCCAGAGGGGAAGAGCTATGCCCAAGGGCATGTGGCCAAGAGTAGAGAGGAAAGCCCAGAGTTCTGGGGCTGGATCTTGCTTAGACTTGCTGGGTGAAGTTGGGGCAGTGCATTCCCCTCTCTGAGCCACGCTGTCCTCACCACATCAGACTGGCCTGGAGGCTTCCTCCAGCAGCCACATCCTCCATCCCTGTGGCTGGTCCAAGGCTACATCACTTGGGTAGTTCACAGTTTTATTAAGCGCCTACCCTGCGCTGAATAGAGGATAAACAATACCAACAATGACAATGACAATGATAATAATAATGGTAATTGTTCACCAGCAGTGAAAGTGTTCTATGGGTCAGGCCATGTGCCCAGCATTTGCTCAGCACCAGCTCATTTAATTAACACGAGGTGGAACTTTCTAAGCACTTTACCGCAATTAACTCATTTAATCCTCACAACACAGTGAGGCTCAGAGAGGAGAATGCATGTTTTTGCCATTAAATTATTTCACTATATATTTAATGAGCACCTAGTATGTGCTAAGCCCTGCGCTCAGCCCTGGGGTCCAGTGGTGAAGGGCACAGAGATAGTCATGGATCACATGAGCTCACTGTTTAGTGGGGAGAAATACAGTAAACAAACAAACAAAAAATGCCCCGGAATGCAAACTTAGGAAGCATTACAAGAGATTGGAAGGAAATGAAGAGGGAACAGTGAGAGGGAAGAGAGAGGGAGGCAGGTAATCAGGCAATGACAGCCTGAAGGAGGAGGTATTAAAGCTGAGGCCTAAGGGAGGATTGGGAGCCTGCAAACTGTGGAGGTGGAAGGACCAGCCTGCTCAAAGGTCCTGTAGTAGGGGGAGGCTTGCCCCATCAAGAAATGGAGAAGAAGCTATGGCAACCCTCCAACCCAGGACCCCCTCTGCAGCCCCAGATTCCGGTGAAGTTTACACCAGGGGTTCTCAGCCTCTGAGAAAATTACCAGGGAGCTTAAAAAAGAAAAAAAAAAGCCAGGCACAGCGGCTCATGCCTGCATTCCAGCACTTTGGGAGGCCAAGGAGGGCGGATTGTTTGAGCTCAGGAGTTCAAGACCAGCCTGGCCAACATGGCAAAAACTCCATCTCTACTAAAAAACATACAAAAATTAGCCAGGTGTGGTGGCATACACCTGTAGTCTCAGCTACCCGGGAGGCTGAGGCATGAGAATTGCTTGACTCCAAGCCTGTGGTTTTGATAAACTTTCAATGGCTTAGTATTGTGTAGGGGAGGAGGGTTTTTTTGAAGATAATATTTATCAGTAATTTTCCCCTTTGTGACCCAGCCCTACCCTGGGGGTCACGTGAGCCAGGATGAGTCTCTATGCAGAGTCCTGACTTACTATCTTATAGACCCCATGTAACAGTGGTGCTAGTGAGTTAACCGCAGGTGCCATCTGGGGTAATCTTTGCACCATAATGACCCCCATAGAGCCTCAGAATGCCCCCACCTCCGAAAAAAAGAGTGACTCAAATAAGGCAGCCTTAGGCAGGCTCCACTGAGCTGTGCCCAGAAAAGTGTCCCTCTGGCCATTGCTGGCCCATCCACGGGAATCTTGATTAGAGAGACTGAGGCCACATCTGGGCTGAGTGAGAGTGGTCTGGGATGAATTAGTAATGTCTGCTCTGGTAGCAGCCCTGGCGGTTTGGAGTGTTCATTTCTGATAGACTGCAGCTACATTCAGGTTTAGGACATGAGGCCACCCCTGAGAGGTAGGAAGTTTCCAGGCCGACTCCATGGCTTGCCAGCTGTGGAGCCTGGGGAGGCGCTAACTCTCAGAGCTTTGTTTCCCATCTGGAAAGTGGGTTCAATGGTTGTATTAGTTTGCCAGGGCTGCCATATCATAGTGCCACAGACTGAGTGGCTTGAACAACAGGACATTTCTTTCCCCAAGTCTTGGAAGCTAGAAGCCCATGTCAAGGTGTGGGCAGAGTTGGTTTCTTTCAAGGCCCCTCTCCTTGGCTTGCAGATGGCCATCTTCTCCTCGCTGTGGCTTCACATTATCTTCCTTCTGTACATGTCTGTGTCCTAATTTCCTTTGCTGATAAGGACACCAGTTGTGTTGGATCAAGACCTACCCCAATGACATCATTTTACCTTAATTACCGCTTTAAAGACCCCATTCCCAAATAAGATAACATTCTGTGCTACTGGAGTTTAGAACTTCAACATATAAATTTTGGGGGGACACAATTCAACCCGTGAGTGCTGCAACTGAGGGTTTCCTATCCATCCAGTTGCCTGAGGCTATACAATAACAGCATGACAAAAACTTTTAAGTGATTTTTAATGATTTAACTAAATTAAAAAAAAGGTTTTTTTGAGACAGGGTCTCACTCTATCACCCAGGCTGGAATGCAGTGCTATGATCACAGCCCACCACAGTCTTGACCTCCTGGGCTCAATCTATCCTTCACCTCAGCCGCCCAAGTAGCTGGAACTACAGGCATGTGCCACCATGCCTGGCTAATTTTTGTATTTTTAGTGGAGACAGGGTTTTGCCATGTTGCCCAGGCTGGTCTCGACCTCCTGGGCTCAAGTGATCTGTCCAACTTAGCCTCCCAAAGTGCTGGGATTATAGGTATGAGCCATCACGCCCAACCTAAAATGTTAATTTTGTTCGTGGGTCTGTGAGTTGGGCAGGGTTCAGCAGGGTCAGGTTGTCTCTGTTTCATGCAGCGTCAGACTGAGATGGCTCCAAGGGTGGGAGTGGGAAACTTCTGAAGCTTGTTTGCTTACATAGGTAGTTGATGCCTGCTGGGGCTTTTGGGTGAAATGCTCGAGCACAGCCTCTCCATGTAGTCTGGGCTTCCTCACAACATGGCAGCTGGGTTCCAAGCACAACTCTCCCAGGAGAGTGTGCCATGAGGAAGCCATATTACCTTTCTTGACCTCATCTCAGAAGTCATGCTGCATCCTTTCTGCTGTATTCATTCATCTATGCTATTTCAAAGACCTGCCCCCTTTCAAGGGGACGGGAATTTTTCTGCACTTCTTGTTCGGCAAACTTGGAAAATACAATTTGCTGTAATTAGAGATGAGGCTGGTGAGGCTCAGAATAGGAAAGGCTTTGTGCAGGCCCACACGGCATTGGATGCCTAGCCCCTCCATTCATCCTAGAAAGCCCCTTTGAAAGTGTCCACTCCCCAAGCAGGAGCCAGTGAGGCAGCCTCTCTTCCCCAGGTCCCACATAAAGGCCTGAGGCTGGACCTCCATCTGGCCTGTGGAATGGATTTGACGCCAGGAGAAAAATATTAATAACTGAGTTTCTGCATTTTTCTTAGCTCCTTACCTATACCTTGCCCAGCAGGAGGTAATCAGAGTCTCCGTGGTCCTCCTGGCTTCCTTAGTTCATCTAAGACCCCTTGTTCTTCTCCCCTCCTTCCTTTTTCTCTGTGAGTTTCTTCTCTTTTTTTATTTCTCTCTCCCTCTCTCCAGGTCTCTATATGTTTGTCCCTCTATCTATCTGTGTCCTTGTCTCTCCCCCTCTACCTCCCTCATATATTTGGATCCCACAGAGACCCTGAGGGAGGGACATTCCTGCCCCCAGGAAGTATTGTCTTCCTTGGAACCATGCTGCTGGTGGCTCAGTGCCTGGGTCCATTTGCTCAGGATGCCCGCCTACCTCACTTCTGGTCCATCATGGTGCATCCAAGAAGGAGGCTGGGAAGAAATGCACCAACTGTCTTATTGGTTTATCTTACTTAAATTTTAAACAATTAAGATAAAATTCGCATAATGTAGTATTAACCATTTTAAAGTGGCCTTTAGCACATTCACAATGTTGTCCAAATACCACCACTCTCTAGTTCCAAAACATTCCCAGCACTCCAAGATAAACCCCTGTACCCATTAAGCAGTCACTCCTCATCTCCCCTCTCCAGCAACCACTAGTATTTGCATTCTGTTTTTCATGAATTTACCTGTTCTGCATATTTTATGTAAATGGAATCATACAAAATGTGGCCTTTTGTGACTGGCTTTTTTCTCTTAGCATAATGTCTTCAAGGCTCATCCTTGTTGTAACACGAGTCAGTGCTTCATTCCTTTTTATGGCCGAATAATATTCCATTGTATAAATAGACCACCATTTGTTTATCCATTCATTTGTTGATGGACATTTGGGTTATTTTCAACTTATGACTATTATAAATAATGCTGGTAAGAACATTTGTGAACAAGGATTTGTCTGAGTCCCTGTTTTCAACTCTCTTGGGTATATACCTAGGACTGGAATTGCTGGGCCATTGGGTATGTTTAACTTTTTGAAGAACTGCCAGTTGGCCTCACTGTTTTACCGTGAAGACCTTGCTGATGTGTTTAAAGGGATCACTTTGGCATCCTGAACCTTCTATTCATCATCACTGTTTTGCCCATTTGTGTCTGAGGGCAAGAATTTATACTCATGAATCATGCACTAGCTATTCAGCAATGAAATGCTGGAAGGAATGTGGAAGGAGAGACTAGCACAGTAAGTAGACAGGGCTGGAAGATCAAGAATCATCCATCCATTCATCTCTCCATCCATCCATCCATCCAGCCATCCATCCATTCATGCATTCATCCATTCATGCATTCATCCATCCATTCATTCACTGGTATAATAACATTTACCACACACCCCACTGTGTGCCAGTCCCTATGCTGGGCACTGGGAAGAGATGAATAAGATAATGTCCATGCCCTCAAGAAGCTCGCAATCTGGGGGTGGGGAAAACAGGCATATAAACAGACAATCAGGAAGGAGCGTCATACATTCCCCATAGGGGAGGCTTTGTAAGGTGTTAGGGAAGCACTGAGGAGGAAGCAGCTGTCTGGGAGGGCCAGGCAAACCTTGATAGACGGACACCATTTTGAGCTGGTATTGAAGGATGAGTAGGAGTTCTTTCTGAAGCAAAGGCAGGGAAGCACAGCCCAGGACTAGGGAACAGCATGAATTGAGTTAGAGAATGTGTAGCTATCGGCTGTTCTTACATGTGGCTGAGACACAGGATAAACCTGGTGGAAATAAGACTGAAATTGTTAGTAGGTTGTTGTAAAATAACTAGTGCCTTGAATAACATGCTAAGGAGCCTGAGTTCTAACATGTGGGTGGTGGGGAGCTATCAAGATTTACACTTCAGGGACTGGAGGCAATAAATGTAGCCTTCGTGTCCCTGTCTATGAAATAGAAGAACTGTAGTAGCTTGTATATGTCAGAATAAACTGGGCTATGATGCAGTAACAAACAGCCCCCAAATCCCCATGGTACAAAACAACATGTTTGTTTCTGGCTCTCGCTGCGTGTCCATTGTGGGTTGGCTGGAGGATGTGCTGCTCATTTCCATTACTTGTAGTTTAGAACTTTGGGGGATAGAGCAGTCAACTTCTGGAGTATGGTTGGTCACTATCCCAGAAAGAAAAGAGGGCAGAAGACCACCATCCCGAAGCTTCCATGCATGATATGACATATGGCATCAAGGCCAGTCCCGCAGCCACACCTCTCTCTAAGTGGGCAAGGAAGTGGAGTTCTACCAGGAGTCCTGGAGAAGAACAGGGCATATGAATTGAGCAACACGAATGACGACCATGTAGGTAATCTCTGAGCTCCTTCCTTATTTATGATAACAGACCTTTTGCTCAGGGATGTTCACTGCCACGTTGGTTGCAACAGACTAAAGCCAGAGGCAATGAACATGTCCATCAACAGGGGATTAATTAAATATTGCTATAGGGACGCTTTGAAGTATCACACAGCCAGTTAGACAAAAATGAGGTCGATTTTGTATTTGTTAAAATGGAAAAAAGTGCCCCAAATATATTGTTAATTTAAAGAAAGAGTCACACCAAGGTACAGATGATTATATCTAGCATGATCTAATTCATTTCAAAAAGATAAACGTGTGTGTGTGTGTGTGTGTGTGTGTGTATAAGAGAGAGAGAGAGAAAGATTATTCACAAATCATTTCTAGAAAGGGAATGCAGGGAACAGTTAACATTAATTACCTCTGAGGATGGGAGCTGGGGCAGAGACTTTGCTGCTTTGTTCACTTCTCCATCCCCAGAGCCTAATACACAGTAGGTGCTCAGAATTGCTCTGCATGTAGTAGGTGCTCAATAAACACTTGGCCGATGGATGGATTACTATTTCTAAGGAGACAGACTTGACCTTTGCATTTTATCTCCTTCTGTGCATTTATAATTTGTTTTAATTGTATGTAAATATAAAACACAGAGAATTTGATTTTTTTAAATGCGATAATTCTATCTTCTAATCTTCCTCCCCCATCACTCTGTGAAGCAGACAAAGATTTGGGGGTCCCATTTCTCTCAAGAGGCAAAAAGAGCAGTAAGTAAGTGTGGCTTTGAAAAATCAGAGGAAAAACTGCCACGTCAGTCCTATAAAAAACACCAAAAAACAAACGAGGGTGTTCCTGCTTCTTGTTCCATGTACTGCGGGGATATTAGTCTTGTACAGAGCTCTACAAGGCCTCCTTCGCTCGCCTCCCGGAACGAGCCTGCCAGGGTAGATGGATCGCTCCCGAAGTGCCCCCACCCGCCAGCCGCACTACATCGAGGCTTCAATTAGCTGAATGTGTTCCACGTTCCAGGGACAGAACAGCGCTGAGCCTCTGTGAGATCTTCCGCCACGATCTGCAGCTCGCGTGTGCAGAGGAAGCAATATTATTTTTTTAAAATCTTATTTTAATTGTTTATGTGCTGATTTCTTGCCTGCCAACGCCCGCCCCCGCTCCCCCCAGCCCGAATCCTCACCATCACCAGAGGAACCTCGCTTCCCTGTAAGGATGATGTTCTTGCCTGCAAAACAGCTCAGCTTCACTGAATCATGGGGAATGGGTGCAACAGGGTGGGAATCCTAGGATGTGATCTCTGGGGTGTTGGTTTGGGGGTGTCAGGAGGTGGATGGCGCCCTGACTTCCATCCTGGCAGAGGGAGAAAGACCTCAGCCACCACAGAGACCTATCGTTGGGTCTAGACTGCCTAGGTCCCGGCAGTGCAACCCTTGGGTAAATAACTCCCCCTCTCTGGCCTCATTTTTCTCATCTGCAAAATGGGGACAATAACAACAGCTTCTATAATAGGATATGATATGAGCATTTAGGGAGATAAAAATTGTAAAGAAGCACTGAAATGTGTTCACTGTGAATATCTGTTTCATGGTAAAGTCGCTGTCTGATAGACTGGTCACAGATGGAAGAGTGATTTGAGGGCTGAAAGCAAGTACTCTATCCTAGAAAGTTGCTATTCAGAAAGCCAGCAGCCAACTCTGGGGGGTCTGATGGATGAGTTTCTGGAAATGGAAATACTACTGGACAAATGACCTCTAAAGTTCTAAATTTAAGTGGAAGTAGAGAGGAAAAACCTGAACATTTCCTGCAATCTACATGCCAGGCACAGTGTTACTTATGTATGTATCAGAGGTCTGCAAACTACACCAGCTATCTGTTTTTACAGGACCTGTGAGCTAAAAGTAATTTTACATATCTAAATCACTGCAAAAAAATCAAAAGAAGAATAATATTCCGTGACACATAAAAAATATATGAAATTCAAATTTCAGTGTCCATAAATACATTTTGATTGGAACACAGCCAAATTCATTCTTTTACGTTTCATCTAACGCTGCTCTTTGTCATGCCATAGTGACGGAGTTGAGGAGTTGCAACAGAGGACATCTGGCATGCAAAGCTGAAAATATTTACTATTTGGTCCTTTACTGAAAAATTTTGCTGGCCTCTGGTATCTGTGACTGTATGGAAGTTTCAGACTGGCCAGATGCGGTGGCTCACGCCTCTAATCCCAGCACTTTGAGAGGCTGAGGCGGGCAGATCACTTGAGGTCAGGAATTGGAGACCAGCCTGGCCAACATGGTGCAACTCCATCTCTACTAAAAATACGAAAATTAGCTGCGCATGGTGGTGCATGCCTTTAATCCCAGCTGCTCCAGTGGCTGAGGCGGGAGAATCGCTTGAACCCGGGAGGAGGAGGTTGCAGTGAGCCTAGATCTCACCACTGCACTCCAGCCTGGGTGACAGAGCGAGACTCCAGAGTCTCAAAAAGAGAGAGAAAAAAAAGTTTCAGAGTAACACAGTGAGGCCTGTTGTCATTATTAACCCATTTTATGGGCACATAAACTGAGGCTTTGAGATGCTAAGTCATGTGGCTGGCCCCAGGACTGTGGAGAGGGTGATTATTGATAAAAATTGTTATTACTCCCAATTTACAGATGAAAAGACTGAGGCCTGCACAAGATAAACTGCATTGCTCAAGATTATCCAGTGAGTGAAAGCGGTGTAAGCATTTAATGCAGTGTAAGCATTAAAATCCCACTTTTAGAACCAGGCTGTTTCTCTTTGCAGCCACTCTTCTCCTATGGGGGTTAGAAGTGGATATTGCAGAGAAATTGGAAGGATCTGTCTCTGGTGGTTGGCTCATTCCAAATGCTCCTGCAAACTGGGAACTGAAGCAGGGCTGCCAGTGGTTTAAGGGGTGGTGATGGGTCCTGGGCCAGGCATGAGCTTTGAGAATCAGAGTGGGGAGAAGAGGAGGAAGAGGTGACAATCAGGACACTCATGTCTGTTTGCTTTCCAGCTTCCTCCCAAGACTCACCCACATAGCTGCCCATTGCTCCAACGATGGAAGCAACGGAGATGCATAGTTCTTGAGTTCTTACCATTACTTGGGAAATACCCATTGGTTTGTGTTGTAACAATCTCCAAACACAGACTCTGAAAAGACCTCTTGTCCCAGCCCTGGGAAGGACTGGAAAATATTTTGCCCTTAAAATGATTTTCATTCAGACTCAACCTAAACACCCATGGAGACGGGATTATCATGGGGGCACCCACACACTGAAACACAATGCTGTTATTGACTGTGCAGAGACAGAAGCACAAAGTGACATGGAGAGACACCAATGCTATGTTACAGAACAGAGAAGCAAGTTTTCAAAATGCATTCTGGGGTAATCACATTATTGCAGCAGACTTATATTTACATAGAATCTGAGTGTGGACTCTGTCCATGCACCATTGGCCTTCAACTCTTTCTCCTCC
Organism: Nomascus leucogenys; assembly: GCF_006542625.1. Lineage (NCBI taxonomy): Eukaryota > Metazoa > Chordata > Mammalia > Primates > Hylobatidae > Nomascus > Nomascus leucogenys. Next base: position 54,659,951 of record NC_044387.1, on the reverse strand, counting down.
TTTGTTTTGTGTCCTGTAAAATGGGGCTATAAAATGCTGCCTCTCAGGGTTGGCATGGCACTGCCTATATGTGATGATACATACACATGCTTAGTCCAGGCTCATTATTTTTAAAGAAAAACAAAAGAAAGAATGATGTCTATTCCATAAAAGGTGGGGAACTACTGATTTACACCAACCTAGGTATTTTTAGGTAAGGTGATTTTGGCCCAGAGAGGGTGAGTGACTCATTTGCCCAAGGTCACACAGCAAGTTAGGTGGAGAGGTGGGAACTAAGACCTAGGGCTGCCCTAGAGCTCTTTCTACCAGATCTCATTTTGACCCCAGAAAACACAGGGTTTTCAGGGAATTAGTCCACGTTGATACTCCTATGACATGGGTGAGGCATATGTTATCTACATGATATCTATGTGGCTGGGTGTGGTGGCTCATGCCTGTAATCCTAACACTTTGGAAGGCTGAGGCAGGAGAATTGCTTGAGACCAAGAGTTCGAGGCTGCAGTAAACCATGATTGCTCCACTGCATTCCAGCCCAGGTGACAGAATAAGACCCTGTCTCTTAAAAAAAAGAAAGAGAGAAAGAAAGAAAGAAAGAGAGAAAGAGAGAGAGAAAGAAAGAAAGAGAGAGAGAAAGAGAGAGAGAGAAGAAAGAAAGAAAGAGAAAGAAAAAGAAAGAAAGAAAGAGAAGAAAGAAAGAAGAGAAGAAGAAAGAAAGAAAAAGAAAGAAAGAAAGAAAGAAAGAAAGAAAGAAAGGAAGGAAAAGAAAAGAAAGAAAGACTGTCAGCCCTTTAGTCCTGGAATCCAGGGCAGAAACCAAGGCCCAGTGAGGTGCATGTGAAATCCAGAGGCACACAGCTGGTCTTAGATCTCTCTGACTCTCTAGAGAAAATTCCAGTGAGATCCCTCTGCTTGGGAAAGTACAGACACCTCAGCCTGGGTGGCCACTGGAACTCTATTCCCAATGGGGAAGAACTTAACAATAGGAGGAGCTCATAGTAGATACATTTTTTTTGACACAAAGCATAGAAAATAGAATATAATTCCCCCTTTAGGTTGGTTTGGGAGAGACATGCTATAGAATGAATAATTTGTTTTGCAAAACCAGGTGTTTAACTCCTTTGGCTCTGGGGCTTGTGCTGATATGAGGATATGAGAAGTCCAGGAGACCACCTCCAGAGCATTTGTGGTGGGAGAAGCCTTTGTGTTGTTCTCTCTCTCTCTGTGTGTGTGTGCATGTTTGTGTGTGTATGTTTGTGTGTGTGTGTTTGTGTGTGTGTGCACACGCGTGCAGAGAGGCATGCACATGGTGGGACCCCAGCTGAAGTTCTGGGAACCTGACAGTGCATGAAATGCCAGTAGTGACCAAGGAATGGGGGGAAAACAGTTGCCATTCAGAGGTAGGAATGGCCTTTCAGAGGGAGGAACAACACTTGTGGCATGCAGGGAGTATTTCAACTTTTTCTTCTTCCCATCCACCCACCCACTCATCTACTCACTCACCTATCCACCATCCTAACTGAACTATACACAACCTCATCCATCCATCCATCCATCCATCCATCCATCCATCCATCCATCCACCTACACATCCAACTACTCACCCACCTGCCTATCTTCCCACCCACCCATTCATCTATCTACCTACCCAACCACTCACCTACTCATTCACTCATCTATCCATCCATACATTCATCCACTCACCCACCCATACATCCATTCATTCACCCACCCATCATGCATCCATCCATGCATCCACTCACCCACTCACCCAACCATCAATCTACCACACACCAATATCCATCCATTCGTCTACCCACTCTTTCACCTGCTCACATACCCATTTACCCATCTATCTACCCACTCATTCATTCATTCATCCATCCATCCACTCACCCACTCACCCAACCATCCATCTACCCACACATCATCCAGCCAGCCATCTACACATTCCTCATCCATCCGCTCACTCACTCAACTATCCATCTGCCCATCCATTATCTATCCATTCACCCACCCACAAATATCCGTGTATCCACCCATTCAACCACTCAAACAACCACCCACCCATCCATCAATTCACTCACTATCTATCCATCCCCATCCATCAATTCACTCACCATCTATCTATCCATCCATTCATCCATCCAACCACTCACTCACTCAACGATCCATCCACCTACCCAGTATCCAGTTATTCACCCATCCACAAATATCCATCTGTTCACCCACTCAGATACCCATCTACCTATTTATTATCCACCTATCCACTCTTCCATTCACCCATTTATCCACCTATCTACCCATTGACCCATCCACCCCATCCATCCACACATCTGCCCACCCACCCCTCACCCTTCAATTCTCTCTTCCATTTACCCATCTATGCCCTATTCCAACTGTCAGCCTTGCATACACCAGTGGTTTGCAAGATGACCACTGGCCTGGCTCTTCCCATTTTATATATGAGGAACCCACCATTCCAGTAGGATGACAGATAATGCACATTCTGAGGTCAGATGGAGCCAGGTTCAAATTCTGGCCCTCCCATTGGGTGGATGTATGATCTCAGGCAAGTGACTAATGCCTCTGAGCTTGACTCACTCTCTGTAAACTGGAACTAAGGATGCTAACTTTCTCACACCTGTGGTGAAGACGAAATGAGATGTCACCTGTAAAGTGCTTAGCATGGGGTCTGGCCTGAAGAATGTGCTCAATACATGCCCTCTCTTATTACCTACTGAACATTTACTATGTGCCTGGGGGTGCTTCGTGCGTGCTTTCTCATCGCTATTCCCTCCAGGCTGACCTGACTCTCCTCATTCTACAAATGAGATGACTGAGTCTCCGAGAGGTTAAGGAAATGGGTAGAGCCCAGGAGCCCAATCCAGGCTGGTGGGACTCCAAATTCTACTTTCATGCTGGCCCCTGCTCTGCCACAAAAACACATTGTGACCTCAGGCAATATGGGGAAACCATCATTTCCCCATATGTACCATGAGAGGTGGACTAAATGATTCCCAGGGCCTCTCTTTGCTGGAAGTGTGAAGGGCGCCCTCTCAGCACATATCTGTGGAGCCTCAGATGGCTCTGACCCCACATGTTGGAGAGCCGTGGCTGTCCAAGACCAGGCACTATACCCTCACCACCCCTAGAGCAATGGCTGACAAGAGGGGTGGCGGAGACAGTCACATCTGGTTCAACCTCTATTGCTATGCCTTTCTTCCTGAACAACCGCAGTTCACAGTGAAATTCCTTAACCTCTTGGAACCTCAATGTCCTAACCTTTAAAATGGAGATAGGAAGAATGCTCACCTCATTGATTCATTCATGCTATGAAATCCAATGAAATAATGCTTTGAACTGACTGAGAAGGGTGTTGCAGTCAGAAGAAGGGGAATGAGCAAAAGCCAGAGGCCACTGTCCCCAGTCTGTAACATCTGATCCTATACTGACGCAACAAATACCTGAGCCACTACTGTGTACCTGGCCCAGCGCTCAGCATTGGAATACAAAGATGATGGAGAGGGACAAGGAGCCTACATTCCCTGGAAGAAACAAAATAATAGCCAAGTCTGCAAATAGATGAATAAATCACTTTTGCGGGGGGTGCATGGGTTTAATTCGGTGAAGAACTTAAAACAGGTGAGGGGATAATGTGCCTGGACGAGGGACAGAATTAGAAACATGATCCACTTTGGGAGGCCAAGGCGGGTGGATCACCTGAGGTCAGGAGGTCGAGACCAGCCAGGCGAACATGGTGAAAGCTCGTCTTTACTAAAACTACAAAAATTAGCTGGGTGTGGTGGCAGGCGCCTGTAATCCCAGCTACTCAGGAGGTTGAGGCAGGAAAATCGCTTGAACCTGGGAGGCGGAGGTTGCAGTGAGCCAAGATCGCACCACTGCACTCCAGCCTGAGCGACAAGCGTGAGACTCTATCTCAGAAGAACAAAAACACGTTTGGGGAAGGCCTCCCCGAGGAGGTACTATTTGAGTTGAGAACTCACCAGATGATGGTTTGAGCCACCCTGCCAAGGCGTGTAGGGAACAGAGTGCCAGCAGAGGGAAGAGCAAGTGCAAAGGCCCTGTGATGGGATTAGGCTGCTGGGCAAATGGAACTGGGGACCAGGGGCCATGCTAGCCCTCCTCTGGGGGTACTTTCACATGGCTTCTGCCACATCACATTCAAATCTGGTCCCTAATTACCAGTGGCCTCTTTCCTGCTACCTGGGAGAGCTGGGTCCTGCTGCCTCTTACTTATAATTCTCCCTCATTTTAACAACCTACATTTCAATATTATGCCCCCACATCCCAAGGCCTCTGGGTACCAGGTATATTTCTCCAAATCCCAATAAATAAATACAGTAAATCCATGTGCTTTCAGGGATTTTTATGGGCCAGTCTGCCAGGAAAATGGGCTGGTTGCCTCGGAGGGCTGAGCTGACAGAGCCAGCAAGGTAATTAGCTGCTGAGTTATGGGGGCCACTTGAAGTCTAATTATTGAGAGATCTGAGGCACCCACCTCATTTGGGTCCAGATTCACATGGTGCTTGACGGGCTTTAGTGGTAGGTGTCTCCGTGGGGATGCAGACAGGAAGGCAGCTACTGGGTCTCCGAGAGGAGGGACTTGGAGGTAAAAGGCTAGAGGGACACCTGGAAATGGGGTGTGTCTGGCGTGGATGGTGGGCCAGGGTGGTGCTGCCTCCTTGGGAAGCCATCTACCTTTTCCTGCAGCACTTGCATACTCTCTGCTTCTATTTTGTTTCTCTGGTTTAGAGCTATCTCATTATACCTATTTGTTCACAAGTTTCTCCTACGAGTCTCATTCATTCATTCAATAAAGAGATCAAGAACACCTGTGATGCATCTGTATTTGATATAAAGGTGCAAGAGATGAGAGAGGTTCTCTTAAACTGTCTTAAACTGTGGGTTTGACAAACGGTGCACAATATATATTTGTTGTAAGAACTCAACAATGTGCTGTCTCAGTGCTATAAGACCTTGCCCTGCTCACCACTTAAATTCCAGGCTATACAGGTTTACACTGTGTGTGTGTGTGTGTGTGTGTGTGTGTGTGTATATGTGCATGCGTGCATGTGTGCTTTTATGCAAACACCCAAATTGAAAGTCTCCCATGCTCCAGGCAGGTGCTAGATATTCAAGCCATTCAGTATCCCATACAGGTCACCATCCTCTGTAGCCTGAACAGCTTCAAAAGCTTCCTCCCTGGTCTCTTCCCGTCTCCCTTCCCCACCTTGCATTCCCTCCTGGAATTCCCTTACTGGAAAGTAAGACAGACCCTCCTTTTCCTGGGGAGAAGCCAGAGTCTTAGAATGTTCCACGAGGTCCTCTAGGATTTGCCCTCCTACTATCGCCCTCACTGATCTGCTCCAGCCACTGGAGTCTCCTTGCAGCCCCTCCCACACCCCGGCCTCAGTCCTACCTCCAGGCCTTTGCACTCACTGAGCCCTCTGCCAAGAGCGCCGTGCTCCCAGCTAAACATCCGCCTCATTCCCTCATCTCTGTCATGCCTCTGCTTGACTCTAAACTCTCTGTTCTTTCTTCACTCTGTTTTTCTTCTTAGCCCTTATCACGGCTTCTCATAGTACATATTTATTTGTTCCTGGATTCTTGTCTGCTGCCTCTTCTGTCTACTACTAGAATTTCAGTTCCACCAGGGCAAATGTGCTGTCTCTTTTTATTATTATTATTTTTAATATATTTATTTATTTTTTTTGAGACGGAGTCTTGCTCTGTCACCCAGGTTGGAGTTCAGTGTCACGATCTCAGCTTACTGCAACCTCCACCTCCTGAGTTCAAGCCATTCTCCTGCCTCAGGCTCACCAGTAGCTGGGATTACAGGCACCCACCACCACACCCAGCTAATTTTTGTATTTTTAGTAGAGATGGGGTTTCACCATGTTGGCCAGGCTGGTCTCAAACTCCTGACCTCGTGATCCACCGGCCTCAGCCTCCCAAAGTGCTGGGATTACAGGCGTGAGATGCACTGTCTCTTTATTTCAACACTTTATTTTCAGTACCTGGAACAGTGACTGGCATGTAATAGGTGCCCAATAAGCAATTTTTAAAATGAATGCATGAGTTTATCTTTTAATCTACAATAGCTAGTGCAGTAGTTGGCCCATAGTAGGGATGAAATAGCTGTTCAACTAAATGTGGAGACAAGTGAATAGACTATGTGCTAAAGGGAGATAAATATTACTGTGCATATGCATGGCCCAAGTGCCATAAGAGGGTGAGGTGCCCATGGTGGGCCTAGGGGTAAGAGATCAGCCATGGGCATTTCCCATGAACTAATGACACTTGAGCTGACTGGTGAAGCAGGAATTTGACAGATGGCTCACGTGGGAAAGGGTCTGGCAGAGAGAACCATCGCATCACTCAGGGAGGCTTGACGGTGCTCAGTGTCAGCATAGCAAGGAGGGTAGGGGACTCAGGGCTGAGACAGAGACCTCATCTTGGAGAACCCTGAATATAAAACCAGGAATTAGGATTATTCCTGAGGGTCCTGTGGGGACTCGAGACAGAGGTATGCAGGGAGGGACACAGTCATATTGAGATTTCAGTGTAATCTCTTCCTTGCTGGTGAAGACAGTTTTATGGGAGTGAGACCAGCTAACCGTTCCGGGAGGGGACAATGAGGGCTGATTTGAGTTGGTGACACTGGGAATCAAGAGCAGGGATAGGTCTGCCAGGGGCCGGCAGATGAGATTCTTGCATGGCTGTAGAGATGGAGAGACTAAAGATTCATAATTCCCAGGTCTGCAAGACAGGCCAGTGTAAGCCACCTCACTGTGGGACCCACCTGGCCCTAAGCTCAATTAACCAGATTTTTAAAGTGTCGTAATTGCAATCCCCATCCTTCTCCCCTCCTTTCTTTTCTCTTAAAAAATTTTTATTATATATGTTTTTTGACAGCAAAAGACTCTCAGATACTTGATGTGCTGTATATTAAGCAGAGTGGCAGCTGTGATATTGCCAAGCGAAACAAAATACAAAATTTACAGCAGTAAATTCTTCTCTCTTCAGGGTGGTTAATTATCTTAATTACTTTTATTATCTTTTATCTTTTAAGATCCTAAATTGCTTATTTCTGCCTCTCCTGCCAAAGGCGACCACACATCTTTTATTGGTGCATGCTGAGTAAAGACAGTCATATGTACATCTTTCTGGTGAAATTTAAAGGAAATTTGATTTACACCCGGCTTCTCTTTGTGATTTTAATTGTACTAACTAGTGAAAATAAAGTTATGGGAAATAGCAACTGCTGGAAACACACACACACACACACACACACACACACACACACGTGCCTGCACTCCAAATCTGACAAATGCTTTTTCTTTTCTTTTCTTTTTTTTTTTTTTTTTAATGCCCCCTCCTTTCTTCGGTGCATTCTTTGTGCGACTTGGGGGAAAACCATTTCTCTCGAGCAAATCTTAACTTGGGAGAGAAGAGAAGAATTACAGGCTTTGCAAACTGTCACACTTTCCCCAGGAAACGGGAAAAGGTGATTTGGTTTGAAATAAATCCATTCGCGGTTAACATTTTAAAGCAAAGGGAAAAAAGGGAAAAAAAATCACCAGGCACCTAGACCTGGGGCTATTTCAGCCTAGAAGATTTGGTGACAGCTGAACCGGTGGAAGATGAAGAGCACCGCAGCCTGAGCTGGGAGATCTGCGAGTGTGGAGGGGTCAGGTACCTAGCGAATGACTTCATTAGGGGAGGGCGCAGTCTGTGGTTAAGAGCTTGGGTTTGGAATAGATGGCTGAGGGGTGGCGGAGGCTGAAAGGAAGCCACGATCCTATAGTCAGAGACTCTCGCGCCGAAGGCATCCTGGAATTTAGAATTATTGCTGGAGGTTAGAGCAGCCTCTCATGGAGGTCACCCTGTAGAATCATGCCTGGAAGCTACAGCTTGGGATCCAGGTGGACCTGCGTTTAAATCCTGCCTCTGCCAAGTTTGAGGTGTGTGACTGGGGCACACCACCTGCTCTCTCTGAACCCATTCATCTCTACAATGGGGATGATACTAATGAGGATTGAATAGAATGATGGCGTGGGTGTGGTGCCATGAGCTCTGCTATACCCGCACTGTGATGGGAAATGAAGGCTCAGAGAGGCCAAGTCACCTGCCGAAGACCACACAGGGAGACCACGCAGGGAGATGATCACATATTCCACTGACCCTTCTGATTCCATCTGGGGTTTGGGATTCTGCAAACTCAAAGGGGGAGCCTCAAGACTACCTGGGAAGGGGTGTGAGAGAGAGGCCCAGATGGGAGAGGGCAGAGGGCGGGTGGAGGTGGAGAATAGGTCTCTGTGCTCCCTGAAGGGGCAGGGAGAAATCTCTGTGGTTTCCTTTGCTGAAAGCACTTGGTGGGGTGAGGGGAGGTGGCACTAGAGAGGGACAGGTATTCCCTTCCTGCCTCTGTTCAAAGAGGAATGTCATGTAGAAGAGCATTTTGTGTGTGCGGGGTGGTTCTTTGAGCTACACTGAGGCCTATGGGATTGGAGCCCCAGGTCTCAGAGGCAACGCCATCCGTAAGCATGGCCTGGAGGGAGGCACCTGCCAGCCCCTTTCTGACCCCCTCCTTGCCCCTCTCTCTCGCACCCAGGCAAGCGTCACCTCTTGCTGTCTGTGGTTCTTGGTGAGCTGATCAGGAGACTTCCCCAATTTTAGCACTGAAAGTCCCACATCCCATGAGACCCTTCTGGTCCCTGTGGCAAGTTGGTCACCTGTGTCTTGGCCTTTTACTGTTTCTCTGCCTCTCTGTCTGTGTCTGTGTGTCTCCTTCCACCCTTTCTCCTTCTTTCTCTTATGGGTCCCTCCACTCCCTCGGCCAACAAAGCACTGTTTTGCACCTCCCGAGGTGGCGGGAGCGTGGGGGAGTGCCCAAGACAGCCATGTCAAGAGACAGAACTCAGAGCGGGGAAGAGAGGAGGCCAGGCGAAGGGGTTGTCTGGTAGGAAGAAGGGGCTTGCCGTGGGGGAAGGGGCTGCATTCTCCACCCCACAGAGAGACCCTCTAAATGCTCCTGGTCTTCTGCACACGGGCCTGCTTTCCCATACATTTTGTTTTCTATACTGAGCTCAGGGAGAGGCGGGGTATGTGTGTGTTTATGCACGGGCACGCGTGTTGCATGTGAGTGTGTGTGTGCTTGTGTGCACGCCTGTGCAGGCTCACCGTGGAAGGGCCTGGAAAAAGAGGGCTTTCCTGGGTGGGTATGGAGCGTGACCCTCTCCTGCCAGAGGCTGTCTAGTGCTACAAACCTTTCCGGGACTGTGACCTTTTGGGGAGCTGGGGCAGGAGACACTGAAAGACAGGGAAAGCAGGATTCGGGGGTCGGGTGGGGGGTGGGGGGTGGGGTGGGAGCTTCCCTGCCCCTGAGAGTCCTCTTGGGTAACCCCTTGTCATATGTTGCCAATGAGCACGTGGCATCTGGCTGGTGGTACCTACCTGAGGAACTGAATGTTAAATTCACCCATTTCTTGTTTGCCCCAAGAACACTGTGCTGGCGGCAAGCTGCACTTTTTTTTCCTAAATGGAAAATGGGTTGAATTTAATTTTAGTGATTTAAATTTTAAAATGCAGTTATTGGGAAATGTTTAAGTATGTTTGGAATCACTGATCCACATGAATCCACATTTTCAACCGTAGTATCCGAATGGAGATGTGTCACAAGATACACACCAGATTTCAAAGCCTCAGTACCAAGAATGAATGTCAACTCTCTGAATTCAACATTTTTAACACTGATTGATTGCATATTGGAATGATGGTATTTCCGTTAAGTTGGGTTAAATCAAACATATTATTGAGACTAATTTCATGGTTTCTTTTTACTTTTTAAAAGTACGGTTTCTACAAAATTACAAATGACACAGGTGGCTCCTATCCTGTTCCTCCTGTCCCTGTCACCAAGGAAATAGTCCGTCGGCCTCACTGCACTGAGACATGAAGCCACCTTGTCTGCAGTTGTTTTTATCCTCTTCATTGTTCTCTTATTGTAGGAATAAAAAGTTCCACCCAACTGAAATGAACAATTTTTAGAATGGGAGGCTTAATGAAACCTGGGTTGGTAATGTCGGTTTCAAGGTCCCCCCACCAAACTTTATTCCTTGTCTACTCTGGGTTGTGGAGGCAGGCAGCGGAGAATGTCTGTCTGGACTGGGGTCATTTTTCAGACTTTGAGAGTCTTTCTTCTTCTTGCTGCTGCTGGCTGGAGCTTCATCCTCAAAGAACTGGTTGTGTGAGATGCCAGACAGAGAAAGAGACCTGCCTCTTGGTTCCCCCAGGCTGATGTGGTTTTGCTAGGACCACTATGGTACCCTGAGGAAGATGAGGAAGTTGGCCCAGGACCCAGATAGATACCTGTGGCCAGGGGGGAAGCTGATGTGTAGATCCACAAATATGCTCTGAGTGTCTTCAATGTGCCAGGCAATGGGTTGATAGACACCAGCCCTGCCCTCAGGGGTTCCAGCCCTATGGGAGACAGACGCTGAACAAGAACAAACACATGCACTGCTAAGAGACACCGTGCTGGTTGGTTCCATGCATTACCTCATCTAATTGTCATGTCAGTTCTATGAGGCGAGGCTTACTGCTCACCTTGTTTCACAGAAGAAGAGCCTGAGGTCAGAGAGCTGGGAAGCCTTGGCCAGGGCATGTGCACATTGAAGCTGGGGCTCCAAAGTCAGCCAATCCCCTCTCCTGGGCTGCCTCCTGAGTGCTCCTAGAGAGGTGTGGGTGACAGGTGGCCCACCTGCCCTCTGTGGCTTGCTCCTCCTAGGCCAGTTCCCTCTCCCAGCTTTCCTTCACAGCACTCTCTGAATCCATCATCCCTGCTTTTAGTGAAAACCCTCAGTGAACCAACGTATATTTTTAGCCTGCACCACCTCTTGGGATAATGAGGCTCATACGTTGACTTCCCACTGAATAAAGCACTCCAGCACTTTAATTTTTCCTAAAATGGCTTTGAGCATCCTCAGGAGATGTAGGTGAGAGGAGAGAAGTTACTTGGCTTCCCCCCGCTCCGCCTCCCTGTCACGGAGCCTGTGTCTCTCTGAGGGGCAGCTGGTGACAATGGGCTGGCCTCGCAATGGAGCCATTTAGATAGGAGTCTGTGCCTTCTCCCTGAGTTTGGGATTTGAGGCTGCGGCAAGAGACCTCCAGCTTGGCCGGTCTGGATTTGCCCGTCCGTAAACAGGGAACAGGAACACTGGTCCTGCGGGGCGTGGGGGACTCCATCAAGGGCTTGTATGTAGAGAAGGAAGCCTTCCTGGCCATCTCAGCTTTGGCATGGCTGTGCTTCACGGATACACGTGGTGGTGGGAAGGGGATGAGTGGAAGAGGAGAATAATGTATAGATCTCCAGTATAAAACACATAGGATGTCAGCCAACATTCTTGCTGTGGCCCTGACACCTCTCTGTCCTCATTCTTTCTCCCTCCTTCTGCTCCAGTGCCCCTGGTCTCTTACAAGCCAGGCATACTTCTACCTCGGGGCCTTTGCACTGAGAACCCCTGCCTGAAACACTCTTTCTCCAGTTACCTGCACAATCACCTCCCTCTTCTCCTTCCAGTTGCTGCTCAAATGTCCCCTTCTCAGGGACACACCTCCAGCCCACATTGAAAATCACAATCCTGTCCCTGCATTTTCCCGTTTGCCATTTTTTTCTATGTATCACCTTCTATCAAACTCTATAATTTACTTATGATGTTAATTTTGTTTATTTTTGCCTGCTTCTTCAAGAGCAGGGATTTTTTTTATGGGTCTTGTTCCCTGCTATGTCCTCAGCACCCAGCACTCTGCCTGACACACACCAGGTGCTTAGTACACGTGTGTGTAATCAGTGCTTCATCTTCCCAAAGTCTTCTTGACAGGCTGATAAATATTATTATGTGGCTGGGTGCAGTGGCTCATGCCTGTAATCCCAGCACTTTGGGAGGCCGAGGCAGGAGGATCACTTGGGCTCAAGAGTTCGAGACCAGCCTGGGCAACACAGGAAGACCCTGTCTCTACAAATAAATGTGAAAAATATTAGCCAAGAGTGGTGGTGCCCGCCTGGAGTCCCAGCAACTCAGGAGGTGAAAGTGAGAGGATCCCTTGAGCCTAGCAGGTGGTGGTTGCAGTGAGCTGAGAGCATAGGTGACAGAGTGAGACCCTGTCTCAAAAAAAAAAGTTACGCAACAAAACAACAATAACAATACAATTGTGGAAGGGATGTTTATGCTCAAACACATTTAATAATAAACTAATTTTTTCAGGAGGGCATTATTTTGGGCTGGGTGGATCAGATGCACATCCAGGAAATAGAGGCTGGGAAAAACCAATCTAGAACAATCTGCCCATTTCACAGCTCAGGAAACTGAGGGTATTGGTCTCAGACTCTTGACGCAGATCTCTGACTTCTAGGACAGCTTTGCCTGGTCCTACATACATACTGTGTCTCTCAGTCCCAGGTCCCCATTCAATAGGGGCTTCTTTAAGACATCACGTGGTTGACCAAGGACCTCAGGAGAAGAGGGATCATTTTCTCTGCCACGAAGTATGCAGGGGTGCCGGGGCAAGTGTGGAAGTGACATGGATTTGAGCATGGCTTACTTTTATTAGTCTGTGGCCCAGATTCAGAGCTGTTATAAATATTTAAGAAAGATGTGTATTTTTCCATGCACAAAACAGAATGGTCTTTGATCAGAAATGTCTAATTTTAGTGAAAATGATCATACCATTGCCAGTCATTTGATATGTGCTGACCAATGCTCAGGTTAGAACCAAGGAAGAACCTTATACCTTGATTTTGCCCTAATTTCCCCACCATGGCCTTTCAAGGCTTGATTAGGCCCATTTTACAGATGAGAAAACTGAGGCTCAGAGAAGGGAGCAATTTGTCCAAAGTCACAAGGCTGGTGAATGCAGGAACCAGTTTTCAGCTCCCGACTGAGCTTTTTACCTCTATGCTCTGTGTGGAAAGGGGCTAAGTGGTAGGGAAAACATCATAATTTATTTCCTTTTCTTTTATTTTTTTTCAAGACAGTGTCTTACTTTATCGCCAAGGCTGGAGTGCAGTGGTGTGATCTCGGCTCACTGCAACCTCCGCCTCCTAGGTTCAAGTGATTCTCCTGCCTCAGTCTCCCGAGTAGCTGGGACTACAGTCGTGTGCCACCACGCCCGGCTAATTTTTTTTGTATTTTCAGTAGAGACAGGGTTTCACCGTGTTAGCCAGGATGGTCTCGAACTCCAGACCTCATGATCCAGCCACCTCGGCCCCCCAAAGTGCTGGGATTAAAGGCATGAGTCACTGCGCCTGGCCCCCATAATTTATTATAAGGAATAAAAAGGATGGACTACATGGGGAAAAAACATCACAAAACCAAACAGATGAGATGTCTTAATTCGCATTCCCATCAGTGCAACTAGAGGGTATTTTATTGTTTTGTTGTTTTCAGAGTCGTTTGCATTCCTTTTTTTCTTTTTCTCCTTTTAATACTGGGCATCATATTTGCTGTGTCATTTTGTGTCTTGTTCGCTTTTGTCTTTTCAATTACTATTATGTTATAATTATGTTTCCATGTTGTTACTCATTTTTGTCAATGCTGGAATGGCTGTGTAATATCCTCTCCTATAGATAAGTCATAATTCATTTTTCATTTTCCCTTGGGTGGACATTTAGGTCGCTGCCCATTTGGGGGTTCATATTTAATGTCACAGAGTGCATCGTTCCTTGTGTGTCATTTTCTTCAATATCTAGAATATTCCATAGAATCTGGGACACAGGTCCGAGGAATGCATGTTTGTAAAGGGCTTGAGGTGTAGCGCCACGTTGCTTCAAAGACGCGCTGCCCTCACCACCAGCAGCAAATGAGGGGGCCCTTCTCACCCATCCTGGTTCAGGTGATGGACACATAACCTGAACAACAACAGCAACAACAATGTGCCTTTAGGAAATTAAGTGAAAACGCTGTCTCCTCACTTGAATGTCTTCTTCTCTGATTCCCACAAAGCTGAGCTTTTCCCCATATGTTTGTTAACCAGATACACTTCCACTTTTGTAAAGAGTCTGTTTATGGGAGGAATATTCTTAAAGTTAAAATAGAATTTGAAAAATATTCAGAAGCAAGAAATTAAGGTGGAATCTAGAAACCAGGCAACGGACCCTGAGCTTGTCCATTAAACTCATTGGCTGATCTCACTCCTCTCTTTGGACACAAAAGGCACCGATGCCCTGTGGGCAGGGGGTGGGGCAGTGGGTGGGTACTGGGTCCTAGGTTGAGCTGGGGAGACTCAAATGTGGGGAGGGGTTCCCACACACAGATGGCCCTTGGGTTGGGGCTGAGAGGGTGAGCTCATCAAGGGATGAGACACACCTGTCATCTGGAACTCAGACCACTCCCCATTCCAGTACAGAGCCAAGCAATTATGTTTCACTGTGCTCTGGGCTGGGATGAGGCTCGCCCAGGGGCTGGGAAGGATGGGTATGAGACAGTCCCTGACCCAGCCTGGGGTTGGGGGAAGGCAGCTGTCTGGGGAGGCACTGTCTCCCGGCTTCCCCACAGCAGGTGCTCCTGGCTACCACCATCACCTGTTGGGATGGGACCACTGGCTTCCCTTGGCCATTCTAGCACCTCTAGAGTCCAGCCTCAGTCAGTCCAATACAGCAGCCACATACACTGTGATGGATCCTGTCACTCCCCTACAGTGGGAGTCTGCCTTCTACCCTAAAGGAATCCAGCCTCCTTTACTCTGCCCTCTCGGGTTCTCCAGCCTCATCTCCTTCCCTACCTCCCATCTCATGTATCTCCAGGAACACCCACTTTTCTGTTCCTGAAACCCACTCAGTGCACTTTGAACATGCTGTTCCCTCTGTTTGGCATGCTCTTCCCCAGATCTGCACAGGGCTGAATGTCACCACCTCAGGAAGGCTGCCCTGATCGCTGCTCACACTCTGCCTCTTGAGACCCTGTTTCTTTTCTTCCTGGCACTGAACTGCCTCAGAAATGTCCTTGGAGCCTCTGCCTGCCACTGATTCTTCACTTTGATTGCCTGTAGGATCCTCCTGGGAGCTTTTAAAAATACTGATGGCCGGGCCCCACCCCAGACTGATTAAATCAGGACCTCTGAGAGGTGCGTGGGGGCCTGGGTTACGCTTTAAAAGCTCCCCCGGGGATTGCGTATCCAGGGCCGAGACCATGGATGTTTGAGATGCTCATTTATTGTTCAGTTATTGACTTGTCCCACTCACTTCCTCCCCAATGTCAGCTTCACAAATGACAGAAACCACAGCTCCACCCTCAGAGCCCAGCACCTGGCCTGGCACATCTGAGATGCTTAATTTGGGGAATGATTTTTCAACAGAAAATCCTGACTTGCACAACTCAGTCACTGCAGAATCTACACTACGTCTGAGAACCTTCCAGTAATTCCAAATGGCTGGGGGAAAAAAAAAAAAAAAAAGACGCATGGGTCACAGTACTGTCCCCACTTTCCAGATAAGGAATCCCAGTGTGTTAGGAATAGAAGCAACTTGGGTGCTGTTCCCAGTGCGGATTGGAGGAGAGTTAAGTAAACATCGGAATAAAGAGGGGAGCTTCATTTTGTCAATTCAAAGACTGACAATTAAGATTTGAAAAATAATAGAAGAGAAATTAGCAGGCCTTGCATCTAACTCTTTTGAAAACAATAAA
This sequence comes from Nomascus leucogenys, assembly GCF_006542625.1. Taxonomy (NCBI): domain Eukaryota; kingdom Metazoa; phylum Chordata; class Mammalia; order Primates; family Hylobatidae; genus Nomascus; species Nomascus leucogenys. The sequence continues at coordinate 54,644,247 of NC_044387.1, read as the reverse complement.
TAAAAGGACTGCGTGTCTTTAAGGCAATGAATGTGGGGGAAAAAATAAGGTACCTCATTCTGTGCCTGTTCTCTGGGCTTGTCTGTATTCCTGTCGGCAGCCGGGCCCACATAAACATTCGGCACGCAGCACTTGCAGACACTTTTTAATAGAATCGCTTAAAACAATTAATTACCAGAGTTTTCATTCAAGCTGCAGTGCAAAAGATACGCCGGCAATAAAAGGCATTTATCCGCGGGTTTCTCGAGGCCTGTTTGTTATTAAGATGTAAATTAAATCATCACAGATGTTCCATTTTTTAATCTAGGCCTGGGAAGATCAGGGCCAAGCGTGGCCTAAACGGGTTTATTTCATTACCCGCACATTCATTAGAAACCCGCCGTCTTATTGGATATCATTTTTCTTGGGTGACTTTTTTTCCCCTTCTTAAACAAATTATCAAGATAATTTGTTCATTTCCCTTTCTGTTCGTTCTTAGCGCTCACAAGCTCCAGGGTGGGGTCCGAGGGCTCCTGGTGAGGGGAATTTGTCTGGGGTTCTGGAGTAGAGGTCAGTTGCCCTCCTGGAGATGGGAGAAACCTAGCACCATCTCCAGACATAGAGCTGGGGGAATCATCTGGGACTTTCTGGAAAATAATTCTCTTCTACAACAGAGATACATTGGAGAGTGGGATTGAAATCCTTGGCTGTAGCTCACAGTTAAATTTCTGAATGGGAAGGGACTGTCACACGCCCCACAGCCTAGCCCCACTCTTTGCCCTGTTCTCTAAGATGCTTAGAGTGCACGTGCCACCATCTGAAGGCACCTGCCACTCTTGCCTGCTTTTTTGTTTATATTCCACCTCCATGTCAGGGCTGCGACTGTCTTGTTTACTACTGTATTATCAGAGCCTTGCACAGTGCCTGGCACAAAGTAGGTGTTCAGTTAATAAATAAATGAATGTTAGCAGTTACTGTTTAAATGCCTGGCATGGTGCTCAACACACACAATTTCATATAACTCCTTCCCTCACCCAACAGCCCAGGCAGGAAAGACTATTATCATCCTCATTTTAGCAATGAAGTCAGCATGTTGCAGAAAAGTATGGGAATTTGCCCAAGGTCCCACGACCAGTGAGTGGAAGGGTTAGGATTTGAACCCACGTCTGCCTGGCTCCAAATTCCTGTGATTTAACTCCTCACTATTCTACAGCTAGGCATTTGGGCATCATTGAGTGTAAAACTCACTGGGGTGTTTAATATTTATTTAGTGTCAAGCACCTCGCTGGGCATAGGGAAGTGCTTACCAATAGCTCAGGAAGGCTTTCAGAGGTGGGCAGGCATCACCCTTAGCCTCGCTCCATCCCCATCTAATGTATCTGCTTTGCAGATGCAGAAGCTGAAATGCAGTCATAGAAGGGCTATGTAGGCTGAGAGTCAGGATTAGCAAATAATTTGCAGGGCCCAGTGCAAAACGACAATGCAGAGACCCTTGTTTGGACGAGGGATCTTATCCCATAATAAGAATTTCATGACCGTAGGTGACAGAGCTCCAGGCCTTCGGGGTTCTGAGAGACTGCAGAGGTCACAAGCCAGTGACCTGGCCCTGCTGAGACTTAGGGCTCATCTCAGTTTTTTCCACCACCTGCTGCCCCTCTTCTTCTGGACTGCCCTACTACACCTCTCCAACCCACCTGCCTTCCCACCTTTTCTCCATGTTTATCTGAATTTTCAGTAGAATAAGCCCACCTGAGCTTGTGTAGCCCTCATGTATAGGAGGTAATTAACCCATGGGATCCCACGTTGGGGTGAGTCACTGAATAGAGTTTGCTGTGATGATGATGATGATGATTACAGATGCGGTTTTGTTGCATTGCGCAGGCTGGAGTGTAGTAGTACCATTATAGCTCACTGCAGCCTCAAACTCCTGCACTCAAGGGATCCTCCCGTCTCAGCCTCCTGAGGTGCTGGGACTACAGATGAGTGTCACCACACCTGGAACTTGTCCATGACTTCCTTGTGTTTCTCCAACAGCCAAATGCAGCAGATGTCCCTATACCCATCGTGCAGGGGAGGAAACAGAGAGGTAAAGTGACTCCTCAAGGTCGCACAGCCTGTGGATTCCAATCCTGCTCTCCTCTGTGGCACCAGTGGCTGCTGGACCTGCTTCTTTTGCAAAAACAATCTTTTGCAGAAACCTGACCCTCCTATAAGACAGAAGCCCAAATGATTTGTCTGAGGTGGGAGCCAGTGTCTGAGGCTTGCCCCTGTTGCCCAGTGGCTGCAGGTGGAGGGGCAATGTTCCTTCCCCAGAGGTATGCTGTTTCCCAAGTTCAAACGGTTAGTAAGAAGTGGAGCAGCACATGCACTCAGGGCTGCTAGCATCCCTGAACATCCTCTCCTGCTAGAAATCAGAAGGCATTTGCTTGGCCCCTTTAACTCCTAACGCCCCCACAGCAAAGTGCATGGCTCACCTAGAGCCTAGACTTTACCCAGGGAACTCAGGGTATCCGAGACCATCAGAGCAAGGAGGTCCCGGAGACAGCGATGATGGGGGTGCTAGGGCCCGCAGAGGGAAGGAGCCCTGCCAGGCTGTGGAGAGACCATCCCTCAGAGGCACCAGCCCAGACGGCCCCCTCCCACTTGACAGCGCACTGTGTACAGCCGCAGCAGCCCCCTGCTGTGAAATGATCATTTTCTGCTTCCTGCCTGTGGATGGTTTCATGTTTTCATCAAGTTCTGAAGAAAAGGAATGGGAAAATATCGTGGCTTTTATCCCCCCGCCCCGCGTGCTGCAGAAATTGCCTTTTTATGAAAGTCCTTGTGGTTTCTTGAGTATTTCACAAACTGAGCTGGGAGATCCCTTCAACATAGAGCTTTATGTTCCCAAACTTCTCTGTCTTTGAAAACTCCAGAAAAACTGGGTTGGAGTTTCGGGAGTGAGCAGGACAAGCGAGAGAATTTAGACGGGAAGGTACTTTTTGCAGAAGATAGTTGAGACGACACACATGACTTCAGCTCCCGCGAGGCTGTTACAAGGAGGCAGTGCTGCTGTTCCCTCTGGCACCCAGGGAACAGCTGGTGTCATGCAAAAAGCCACAGGCTTCGAGAGCAAACACACCAGGTTTCAAACCCTATCTGCGAAAGCTGAATGACCTTGGGCAACTGCCAGGACCTCTGTGAGCCCAGTTCCTCATCCGTGAAATGCTATGGTGATCCCTACCATGTAGGGTGTTATGAGGATTAAATGAGAGGCTGTTTGTGAAGCCCCCAGCGTGGTGCCTGGCACACAGCATGCTCTCAGTGCAGGACAATTTGCCACTAACCCACTCTGTTTCTCTTTAAATCATTTTAGGACAAAAAAAATAAATCGCATGAGATTAAAATCTCTCTGTTTTTTTCACCCCCACCCCCGCCCCCGATTTGGTAAATGCTGAATGTATAAATAGTTTCAAAAAAGGCTTGGACAAATTCCTGCATAATTGCGCCATGGAGTTATTAAAGGTAAAACACCTGCTCTAAGACACTTAGCAGACTTCTGCTTGCACGTCCCTGGGCTTCAGGTTGAACTCGTTTGCCTGGAATCAGCATGGTTGGCACGGAGAGAAGCAGGCCTAGGGTGTATGGTCTGCCCAGCCAAAGGCCTTTATCATTATGCAGAGTTAATTGAAGGAATAATATGTGTTTTCATGAAAGGTTCCTTTCCTTGTTCAAAATCGAGTTCTCCATAATGAATGAGTAATTGTAACATTCAAGAACAAAACATACACATCTACACATATACATGTCCACATATATATCTTATGATATATTTTACATAATGTATTTTATTTTGTATATATTATAAGATTTGTTTTATTTTATTTTTGAGGCAAGGTCTCACCCTGTTGCCCAGGCTGGAGTGCAGCAGCTTGATCATTACTCATTGCAACCTTGACTTCCCAGGCTCAAGCAATCCTCCTGCCTCAGCCTCCAGCTGATTTAAAACAAATTTTTTAAGAGAAAGAGTCTTGCTATGATGTCCAGGCTGGCCTCAAACTCCTGGGCTAAAGCAATCCTCCCACCTCGGTCTCATGAAGTGCTGGGATTACACACATAAGCCACTGCACCTGGACTATAAAATATATTTTAAATCCTTAAGTAAGATTTTACTCTTAGGTACAAATATGTGTCTTTCTCACTGTTTCTTAACAGTTTATCTTCAGTCTCTCTCCCCAAATCGCAAAACTAAGATTATTTAGCAACTAAAAACAAAGCAACAAGAAAAAGCACTCTAGCAAATACTTGCAAGGAACAGAATTAGACCACATAAGGATGTATTTTTGCAGAATGGTCTTTACTGAAGTGATGCCATTTTAAAACAGTACTACGAATGTTGCTCCTTTGAAGGCATTGTTCATAAATTCAATCTTTAGTCTCTAAGTGAAGTCCCAATTGATATATTTATTTCAAAATGGAGAGTAAGGACATATTTGGCCAACATTAAGAAAATTTTCTGAAAAGGGTTTTGCAACTTATTTTTTAATTAATTAATTTTATTTTTATTCCTTTTCCCAGGCCTCTAGAAAGTTCCAAGTGAGATTTTGTTTCTCATGCCAAAGCATTCTTTTTTTTTTTTTAAAGCTGATTCCATTTTCCTCTGAATTACTTTTATTTTTATTTTTTATTATACTTTAAGTACTAGGGTACATGTGCACAACGTGCAGATTTGATACATAGGTATACATGTGCCACGTTGGTTTGCTGCACCCATCAACTTGTCATTTACATTATTTCTCCTCATGCTATCCCTCCCGCAGTCCCCCACTCCCCGACAGACCCCAGTATGTGATGTTCCCCACCCTGTGTCCAAGTGATCTCGTTGTCCAATTTCCACCTATGAATGAGAACATGCAGTGTTTGGTTTTCTGTCCTTGTGATAGTTTGCTTAGAATGATGGCTTCCAGTTTCATCCATGTCCCTGTGAAGGACATGAACTCATCCTTTTTTATGGCTGCATAGTATTCCATGGTGTATATGTGCCACATTTTCTTAATCCAGTCTATCATTGATGGCTGTTTAGGTTGGTTCCAAGTCTTTGCTATTGTGAATAGTGCCACAATAAACATGCGTGTGCATGTGTCTTTACAGTAGCATGATTTATAATCCTTTGGGTATATACCCAGTAATGAGATTGCTGGGTCAAATGGTATTTCTAGTTCTAGATCCTTGAGGAATCTCCACACTGTCTTCTACCATGGTTGAACTAATTTACACTCCCACCAACAGTGTAAAAATGTTCCTATTTCTCCACATCGTCTCCAGCATCTGTTGTTTCCTGACTTTTTCATGATTGCCATTCTAACTGCCGTGAGATGGTATCTCACTGTGGTTTTGATTTGCATTTCTCTAATGACCAGTGATGATGAGCATTTTTTCGTGTGTTTGTTGGCTGCCTAGATGTCTTCTTTTGAGACGTGTCTGTTCATAACCTTTGCCCACTTTTTGATGGGGTTGTTTGAAGTGCAATGTGGTGCTGAGAAGAATGTATATTCTGTTGATTTGGGGTGGAGAGTTTTGTAGATGTCTACTGGGTATGCTTGGTGCAGAACTGAGTTCAAGTCCTGGATATCCTTGTTAACCTTCTGTCTCATTGATCTGTCTAATATTGACAGTGGGGTGTTAAAGTCTCCCATTATTATTGTGTGGGAGTCTAAGTCTCTTTGTAGGTCTCCAAGGACTTGCTTTATGAATCTGGGTGCTCCTGTATTGGGTGCATATATATTTAGGATAGTTAGTTCTTCTCATTGAATTAATCCCTTTACCATTACGTAATGGCCTTCTTTGTCTCTTTTGCTCTTTGTTGGTTTAAAGTCTGTTTTATCAGAGACTAGGATTGCAACCCCTGCTATTTTTTTGCTTTCCTTAGTAGACCATCCTCCATCCCTTTATTTTGAGCCTATGTGTGTCTCTGCATGTGAGATGGGTCTTCTGAATACAGCACACTGATGGGTCTTGACACTTTATCCAATTTGCCAGTCTGTGTCTTTTAACTGGGGCATTTAGCCCATTTACACTTAAGGTTAATATTGTTATGTGTGAATTTGATCCTGTCATTATGATGTTAGCTGGTTATTTTGCCTGTTAATTGATGCAGTTTCTTCCTAGCGTTGATGGTCTTTACAATTTGGCATGTATTTGCAGTGGCTGGTACTGGTTGTTTCTTTCCATGTTTAGTGCTTCCTTCAGGAGCTCTTGTAGGACAGGCCTGGTGGTGACAAAATCTCTCAGCATTTGCTTGTCTGTAAAGGATTTTATTTCTCCTTCACTTATGAAGCTGGATATAAAATTCTGGGTTGAAAATTCTTTTCTTTAAGAATGTTGAATATTGGCCCCCACTCTCTTCTGGCTTGTGGGGTTTCTGCCGAGAGGTCCATGGTTAGTCTGATGGGCTTCCCTTTGTGGGTAACTTGACCTTTCTCTCTGGCTGCCCTTAATATTTTTTCCTTCACTTCGACCTTGGTGAATCTGACAATTATGTGTCTTGGGGTTGCTCTCCTCAAGGAGTATCTTTGTGGTGTTCTCTGTATTTCCTGAATTTGAATGTTGGCCTGCCTTGCTAGGTTGGGGAAGTTCTCCTGGATAATATCCTGAAGAGCGTTTTCCAACTTGGTTCCATTCTCCCCGTCACTTTCAGGTACACCAATCAAATGTAGATTTGGTCTTTTCACATAGTCCCATATTTCTTGGATTCTTTCTTTTTTCTCTAACCTTGTCTTCTCACTTTATTTCATTAATTTCACTTTATTTCATTAATTCAATCTCTGGTACCCTTTCTTCCACTTGATCGGGTCAGCTATTGAAGCTTGTGCATGTGTCATGAAGTTCTTATGCCATGATTTTCAGCTCCATCAGGTCATTTAAGGCCTTCTCTACACTGTTTCTTCTAGTTAGCCATTCGTCTAACCTTTATTCAAGGTTTTTAGCTTCTTTGCAATGGGTTCGAACATGTTCCTTTAGCTCAGAGAAGTTTGTTATTACCAATCTTCCGAAGCCTACTTCTGCCAACTCGTCAAAGTCATTCTCTGTCCAGCTCTGTTCCGTTGCTGGTGAGGAGTTGCAATCCTTTGGAGGAGAAGAAATGCTCTGATTTTTAGAATTTTCAGATTTTCTGTTCTGGTTTCTCCCCATCTTTGTGGTTTTATCTACCTTTGGTCTTTGATGTTGGTGACCTACAGATGGGGTTTTGGTGTATATGTCCTTTTTGTTGATGTTGATGCTATTCCTTTCTGTTTGTTAGTTTTCCTTCTAACAGTCAGGTCCCTCAGCTACAGGTCTGTTGGAGTTTGCTGGAGGTCCACTCCAGACCCTGTTTGCCTGGGAGCAGCAGAGGCTGCAGAACAGCAAATACTGCAGAACAGCAAATATTGCTGCCTTTATCCTTCCTCTGGAAGCTTTGTCCCAGAGGGGCACCCACCTATATGAGGTGTCTGTCGGCCCCTACTGGGAGGTATCTCCCAGTTAGGCTACACGGTGGGAGGTCAGGGACCCACTTGAGGAGGCAGTCTGTCCATTCTCTGAGCTCAAATGCCATGTTGGGAGAACCACTGCTCTCTTCAAAGCTGTCAGACAGGGATGTTTATGTCTTCAGAGCTTGTCTGCTGCCTTTTGTTCAGCTATGCCCTGCCCACAGAGGTGGAGTCTAGAAGCAGTAGGCCTTGCTGGGCTGTGGTGGGCTCCGCCCAGTTCGAGCTTCCCAGCCACTTTGTTTACCTACTCAAGCCTCAGCAATGGTGGACGCCCCTCCCCCAGTGAGGCTGCCGCCTCGCAGTTCCATCTCAGAATGCTGCGCTAGTGGTGAGCAAGGCTCCGTGGGCATGGGACCCACCGAGCCAGGCATGGGAGAGAATCTCCTTGTCTACCAGTTGCTAAGACCTTGGGAAAAGCACAGCATTTGGGTGGGAGTGTCCTGTTTTTCCAGGTACAGTCTGTCACGGCTTCCCTTGGCTAGGAAAGAGAAATCCCCCTATCTTTTGTACTTCCCAGGGGAGGCGACGCCCCACCTTGCTTCAGCTCGCCCTCCATGGGCTGTACCACTGTCCAACCAGTCCCAGTAGGATGAACCAGTTACCTCAGTTGGAAATGCAGAAATCACCCGTCTTCTGCGTTGATCACGCTGGGCGATGCAGACTGGAGCTGTTCCTATTTGGCCATGTTGGAACAGAGAACCAGAGCATTCTTATCGATTTTTTTGATCTTTTTTTTCTTCTTTTGAATTCCCATTGTGTTAGTCTATGGTATGATTCTTCTTATTTTTCTAAACAAGTTTTTGAACTTATTTTCCCAAATGTTATGGAGTACAAATATTATTTTAAAAAGTAGAAAACAATGAATCAGATTTCTCTTTGCTTTTCAATGCTCAGTTTGGTTGGTATTTATGCGTAATGATTGTCCACTGTGCTTCATACAACGCACTAAGGACTTAGGTAATAGGGATGCCATACCGAAGTATCCTTCAAATGAGAACATAATATGTCCCTGAAATCATTTGAAGTTCACACATGGCAAAATACAGACAGCACTAGATCTCCTGGAAGCTGAGAGGCCACCTTCACTCTGAGGACCCTGTGGTTTCAGGTGGGCCCAGGGAATGAAAGCAGAGAGGCTTATATGGACAGAGTGGGGTCCTGGCACCCAGGAGGGTGTGAACCCTGCCAACCTGAAAACATTCTCAGTTCCACAGAAAGGCAAAGACCCAAGCGTTCTTTGCTGCTGAGCTGCTGCTTCAGCTCCTCTCTGGGGCTGCTGGGGAGCTCGGGATGAATATTCAGCCACATTTCAGGTCATCCCAATTCCACGCTGAAGGGCAGAGAAGGTAAATTCACTGGAGCCTGGCTACTTCCCCTTGCTGTTTGGTCTCAGGGTTTCTTGGGGTCTGCCTGACAACTGCCATCATGAAGGGTCATGAGAAAACATGGGTGTCTCTGAGTCCCTTGGGCAGGGCCCTTGAGGCATTTCCCTTCTGTTTCATCTTTTTATTCTTTTTATCTTTTTCTCATTCTCAGTCTTTTCTTCCCCTTCCCATTTTCTGTCTTGAGAATTGCTTGCCTATTTCGTTTCCTCACTCCTTTCTCTCTCTCTTTTTCTTTGCTTCTCTTTTATTTCTCAATCTTTTTTTTCTTTTCTCTGGCCATTTTGCTAACTTTTTGTTCCTTGTCTCCTGTCTCTCTGTTCTCATGTCTTCACTTTTTTCTTCCTTGTCTTTTTCTTCTCCCTTCTCTTACCACTTCTCTCTCCGGCTCTATTTCATTTCCATGTCTGTCTTTCTTTTCTCTCTCCTTCTATTCTCCTCTTTACCCTGCCTGTCTCCTCTTCTCTCCTCCCCATTTCCTCCTTCTCTCCTTCTCTCTCTCTCTCTCTCTCTCACACACACACACACACACACACACACACACTTTCTTGAGAACATGGCAGGAGATCAGGAACCAGACACATTGTGACTTTGGTATGTATTGAAGGTACAGTGTCCTTATAACCTGATAGACCAAAAAGACAAAAAAAAAAAAAAAAAAAGAACTCACCAAGTCTTGCAAGCACTTTGATGCTGAAAGCCCCATGTTTGACACAGGCGTGAGGCACCTTGAGGCTCTTATATTGATTAGCTCAAAGGGGAATTGCTTCCTCTCCCAGACCTGTCAGCATTTTCGACATTTCTGAAAACGACAGGAGACTGGGAACAAAAACCTCCTCTCTAGGCTCCCTGACATCCTGCGTTAAGCAAAGGTACATGTCCAGTTGGATTTTCTGGCGGCCAAGACTCTGCTGTGGCATGGCTGAAGGTCACACGTTTTGGCTATATCAAAAGATGTTGTGGCCCGATGAGAAGGTGAGGGGCTCTGCATTGGGAATGTGTCCAAGGCTGGAGACACCAGCAGCCAGCGCCAGGCTGGGTCTGCTCAGCTGCTCAAGTGCCTGCCCCTGGCACCACTCCCCAATCCCCCAACCCTGTCCTCCTCACATGTAGGGCTGGTTACCCTCCAGACATCATCCCCCTTCTGCATCTAACTCCCCAGGTGTGGGGGAGCAGGCAGGGGTGGGGTGAGATTGATAGACAGGCCTGGATCTGCCCCCTGGGCTCATTGATGCCTTTATTTATTCAGCAAGCATTTATTAAGCACCCACTGACAGAGACCTGACCTTCAAGATCCTTAAGTATAGCTGGGAGATAGACAAGTACGAGAAGGCAAGAGGGATCTAAACAAGTATATCTGGACATGCACTTACCTATGAGCCATCAATTCCACTTCAAGGTACACACCCAACATCAATGAGCCCATATGGTCACCAAATATTTATAGCAGCAGTATTTGTAATAGCCATCCACTGTCCATCAGTACTAGAATGGATACATAAATCATGGTCTATTCACATGATGTAATACTACACAGTAATAAAATGAATGATCTACAACAACACATAAGGGTTTGAATGAATCTCAACACACAATTGTATTAGTCCGTTCTCACACTGCTATAAAGAACTACCCGAGACTGGGTAATTTATGAAGAAAAGAGGCTTAATTCACAGTTCTTCAGGCTTAACAGGAAGGATGACTGGGAGGCCTCAGGAAACTTACAATCATGGCAGAAGGTGAAAGGGAAGCAAGCACTTTCTTCACATGGTGGCAGGAGAGAGAGAGAGGAGGCGAAGGGGGAAGTGCCACACACTTTTCAGACAACCGGATCTCATGAGAACTCAGTCACTATCATGAGAACAGCAAAGGGGAAGCCCACCCCATGATTCAATCACCTCCCAGCAGGCCCCTCCCCTGACACGTGGGGATTACAATTTGAGATAAGGTTTGGGTGGCGACACAGAGCCAAGCCATATCAACAATGTTGAGTAAATGAAGTGAGATGCAAAAAAGAACATATTGTATGTTTCCATTTTATAAAAATGAAGAATAGGCAAAGCTACTGTGGGGGGTCAATGGGCAGGGTAACAATTATTTTGAGGGGGTTGAGTAAAGTGGGGTGCAAATGTGGCTTCTAGGGTGCTGATAGCTTTCTACTTCTTAGTCTGGGTGCTAGTTATACAGGTGTGCTGACTTAAATGAGGATTCTTTGAGCTGTAAATCATGCTGCACCTTATGACGTGTACCTTTTTAATGATTTTGCATGTGATGTATCAATTTAAATATTTCACTAAAGAAATAGTAGATCATGGAGGACTTTCAGTGGCATGGTTGCCTGAGCTGGTGTAGCATTTCCCCTCTCTCAATACAAATGCATAGAATTGTGAATAAAGTATAATAAAATAATAAACACAATTATAAAAATTTTCCCAGTGTGAACAAAAGAAGGAATATCCCCGGGATTCAGAAACAAAGACAGAAGACAGAGGTTCAAGCCAGGGCCGTGTGAGAAGCTGACGTTAAGAGTAGCAGGCTGGTGTTAAGACCTCAGACCCCAGCCTCAGGGCCAGAGCAGACACAAATCCTGAGGCTGGGGTCTGGGGTCCTAGCACCATGGGCAACCAGATCTGCAACAAAGCAAAGGGCTCAGAAACAAGCCCTCCTCCCCCTCACTCTGTAAAGTGCTCCTGGATCACAAAGACAGATGTAATTCACTTCTACCTCCAGCCGAGAGCAGCAGGCAGAAACTCCGCAATATGGGGCTTTAAGAGTGGCAAAGGATTGGTTGGGCACGGTGGCTCACACCTGTAATCCCAGCACTTTGAGAGGCTGAGGCAGGTGGATCACGAGGTCAGCAGTTCGAGACCAGCCTGGCCAACATGGTGAAACCCCGTCTCTACTAAAAATACGAAAAGTAGCCAGGCATGGTGGCACGCTCCTGTAGTACCAGCTACTCAGGAGGCTGAGGCGGGAGAATTGCTTGAACCCAGAAGGCGGAGGTTGCAGGGAACTGAGATTGATCCACTGCACTTCAACCGGGGCAACAGAGTGAGACTCCGTCTCAAAAAAAAAAAAAAAAAGTGGCAAAGGACCATAAAAAGAGAAGAAAATCTCCCCCAAAGAACTCAAAACCTTATCCTGCCCTATGCATGGATGTAGAGTAGAGATGCCCTATTCCTCTGTACTGTGGGAACCACAAATAAGATGGTAATGTAAGAATTGGCCCAGGACAATAGAAGTCTCTTGAACTGCAAAGTAGGAAGCCAGAAAGCCCTCATTGTGGATTGTACTGTAACTCAGGGTACACTAGAATCCCTCGTAACAGTCATCTCTGCTGAAGACAAGCTCACAAGCAGAATTACAGAGAAGCATAGGAAACAAATCAGCCAGGGGAGGACCAGCAGCAGGAGCGATTGGTGAAAAATTAGTACCTGGAAAACTCAAACACATAGAGTAGTCTGAAGGAGATTTTTTAAAAGTGATATTTAAGAGGATTAAAAAGATTTAAAAAAGTACAAGAAAATGTAATAATAAAGAGGATGCTATAAAAAGCAGGTTTGAGGCTGCATGTGGTGGCTCATGTAGGTAATCCCAACACTTTGGGAAGTCAAGGTGGGTGGATCACCTGAGGTCACCAGCTGGCCAACATGGTGAAACCCATCTCTACTAAAAATACAAAAAAAGTTAGCCGGGTGTGATGGCGCATGCCCGCAATCCCAGCTGCTCAGGAGGCTGAGGCAGGAGAATTGCTTGAACCTGGGAGGCGGAGGTTGCAGTGAGCCAAGATCACGCCACTGCTCTCCAGCCTGGGTGACAGAGTGAGACTCGGTCTCAAAAAAAAAAAGAGCAGATTTGAAAAAGAAACAAGGAGCATTTGGGTATTTATTATTCTAAATTATCTATCTCCTTATGTATTTATCTGTCTACTCACAATCATTAAAATCTCAATAGATAGGACCAACAGCAAATTACACAAGGGAAGAGAGGAATTATGAATAGGAAGATATGCTTGAAGAAACTATCCTGGGTACATCAGGGAGAAATAAAGACATGGGACATATGGAAAGGCAACTGAGACACATGGATGATAGAATGAGTGAATCCAACATAAGTGTGATAGGGCTTCCAAAAGAACAGAAAAATGGTGATGGGAGAGAGCATGAGTCAAAGAGATAAAGACAAAATTGAGGAAAGATGTGTTTTCGGATTGATGGATCACAGAGCCCTTCTTCTCAATAGAGAAATGAATGAATCAATCAATCAATAACAAACTATCTTGACCAAGGCACATCCTGGTAAAAGCGCAGAACACCAAAGACAAAGGGAAAAATCTGAAAAACTATTAGACAGAAGAGACAAGTGGCCTTCGAAGGAACAAGAATCAGACTGACAGCGGACTTTTATTTAGCACCAGTACATGCGAGGAGGCCAGATATAATATTTTCAAAGTGTTGAGAGAACTGATTGTCAGGTTAAACTTTTCTTTCTTTTCTTTCACACAACTAAACAATTACAAAAGGGTGGAGGTTAAATATAGACACCCTAAAACAAATGAAGAGAGCTTACTTCTCAGAGACACTCACTAAAAGAATTACCAAAGGATATAAGTAGAAATTGGAATGTAGGGAGAAGAAATAGAATGGAAGAAGCAACACCGAGCAAAGAAATAGATAAAGATGTTAAAGAAATCCAAACCAGCACAGAGAATATAGACATAATAATGTCTATGGTTTAGGAGAACTCAAAAAAATGAAACTAAAATATCGGTTACTAAAGAAAGGGGAGAGTTAGGAGTTCTAGAGTTCTTATATTGCTTGACAGGAAGATAATAACAATGATAAATCTTAGCATTTAAGACAAGTTTGCATGTTAAAAATGTATGGGTTGGCACTGGAAGAATAGAATAGAACAAATAACTTCTAAATCAGTAGAGTTAAATAAAAGAGAGAAGGGAGAGGATGTAAGGAAAATATCACACAATAGAAAGTGAGTAGGGAGGATCAGACACAGGCTAAAATATATCAGAAGTCATTCTGAAAATACATTTATTTAGATTAAATAAGGACAAAGTTTTTTAAAAAAATCCACATATTATTATTATTATTTTGAAGACAAGGTCTCACTCTGTCACCCAGGCTGGAATACAGACGTGCGATCTTACCTTACTGCAACCTTTCCCTCCCAGGCTCAAGCCATCCTCCCACCTCAGCCTCCTGAGTAACAGGGACTACAGGTGCGTACCACCATGCCCGGTTAATTTTTGTATTTTTTGTGGAGATGAGGTCTCACCAAAAGACAAGGCTGGTCTCAAACTCTTGAGAGCAAGTGATCCACCCACCTCAGCCTCCCAAAGTTCTGGGATTACAGGTGTGAGCCACTGTGCCTGGCCACGTATATATTATTTGCAAGTGACCCACCTAAGACTAAAGAAAACCAGTTACTGAAAGTAAAGAATGTAAAAGGACAAACCAGGTAAATATTGAACTAAAAGAAATACTGTAGCAATATCAGATAAAGTAGAGAAATTATTAGGAAAGGCTCATTATGTAAAGTTGGAAGGCAAAATGTGCCAGCAAGACAATTCTGAACCTATATGTCCCCTCTTACAAAGCCCCAAAGTATATATTAAAAAATTGACAGAAGACATAGGCAAATTCATAATTGTAGTGAGAAATGTTTAGCATAGCTCTCTGAAAATGATAGATCAAGGAGACGAAAAGTTAATATGGACATAGGAAATTTGAATAATGAAACTTGTGAATAATGAAACTCTATAAACTGGTGTTTATAGATGTGTGCCTGAAGTGATTAAAGAATGCAAAACGCTTTCAACTACATATAGAATATTTACAATTTACCAGACTACAGGGCTAGTCTCAGTATATTTCAAATAATCCACATTTTGTTCGTTACCATAATGGAAAAAAGGAAAAAAAGATAGACAAGTTTTTCCTTATCATATGTTTAGATATTAAAACACTTATAAGTAGCTCAATTATTAAAGAAGACATTGTAATGAAATTAACCGTAAATATTTAGTCTTGAATGATGATTAAAAACAGAGAAAAAAATTACGGATTTCTGGCTTTTAATTCAGCATGTAAGGAGCTTAAAAATTGCTGCTCTGTCCTAACAACAAGTAAGAGAATGAAAACAAGGAAATGTCAACAACACTTGTTAAACGTGTCGGGGGGAAAAGAGATCACAGAGCAAACCACTGCCCCCAAAATTGGAGAGATGAACAGGTGGATACAGAGAATCACAATTTATCATAGCAGAAATCAAATCCATTAGCAGAAACCTCAGTGGGAACCAGTGCCAGAGAAGGAAAACCTAAACTGGAATTGACAGATTTCTGGATGCTTGGTGTGGACAAGTCTGAGAGTTAAGAACTCCTGGGGGGATCCAGTTATAGGGAGCTACCACACGTTTGTGAGTTTTACCTCCAGGAAGTTTGCCAGGTTCTCATAGTAAATTCATGGTAAATACAGGAAAAAAATATTCCCATGCTTCTATCAGAGTATGTGGAAAAGGACCCATTTTGCCATTTTGATTGTTCTTAGCAAGTCCTGTCCTCAGAAGAACCGAACCAATCTGGGGAAAGGAAAATATCCAATTCTAGCTGGCTCTAGCCTTCCATATGGGGAAAGGGAAATACCCAAATCCACCTACCTCTAGGAATTCTGTCCCACCTAAGAGGGGAAAATAACTTAGCAGCACTAGTGAAATTCATAGCAAAAAACTGAGACCTAATCACAGGATTATAGAACACTTTTTCTCCCCACACAGCTTACCACCACATTACTAAAGGGCTATTTATCATAGTTCCTTTTACCCAGTACATTATGTTCACCTTTTAACAAGAAATTACAGGCATACAAAAAGTAGAAAAAGCACAGTTTGAAGAGATTAAACAAGCATCAGAACCAGATCATATATGGCAGGAATGTTGAGATGATTAGAACAGAATTTTTAAAAAACTATAATTGATATTAAGCCTATCCTAAGGGCTTTAATGAAAAAAGTAGGCAACATGCAAAAAGAGATGGACAAAGTAAGCAGTGAGATGGGAATTCTAAGAAGTAATAAAAAATTCTAGAGATAAAAAACACTCTAACAGAAATCAGAATGCCTTTCATGGGCTCATTAGTAGACCAGACATGACTGAGTAAAGAATATCTGAGCTTGAGGATATGACATCAGAAACTTTCAAAGCTGAAAAGCAAAGAGAAAAAAAGACTGAAAAAAAAAACCCATAACAGAATGTCCAAGAACTATGAGACAGCTACAAAAGGTGTAAATAACACATGCATAATGACAATACCAGAATAAGAAAAGAGAAGAGAACAGAAGCAATATTAGAGCAATAATGGAGAATCTTCCCAAATTAATGTCAGACATCAAAACATAAATCCAGGAAGGTCAGAGAACACCAAACAGGAAAAATGCCAAAAAGCTCAACACCTCAACATACATTCAAACTTCTGAAAGTCAAAAATTAGAAAAATTATTGAAGAAACCAGAGGGAAGAAACACCTTACTTATAGAGCAGCAAAGTAAGAATCACATCCAATGTCTCCTCAGGAACCATACAAACTGGAAGAGAGTAGAGTGAAAGTATCACAGAAAAAAACCCACCAATCTAGAATTATGTACCCTGTAAAATTATCCTTTAAAAGTGAGAGATAAATACTTTCTGAAACAAAAATTGAGAAATTTTGGTGTCAGTAGACCTGCCTTGAAAGAAATGTTGAAAGAAGTTCTTCGGAGAGAAGGAAAATGATAATGTAGCAGAAGTTCAGCTCTACATAAAGAGCACCAGAGAATAAATAATTGAAATTAAAATGAAAACTTCTATTTTTCTTATTTCAAATTGTGTTAACAGATAAGAATTTGTTTAAAATAATAACAGCAACAATGTATTTGATTACATACACACAGGCACACACACACATATGCATAAGTGAAACTAATGACTTCAATGATACAGGGTCAGGAGGGAGGAATTTGGAATATTTTGTCATTACAAGGTAGTTGCACTAACAGTGAAGAGGTATAGTGTTATTGAAAAGTAGACTTGGATTCGTTGTGAACGTATGTTGCAAACTCTTAAAAATAAGTGTAACTGACATGTTAAGAATGGCGAGAGACTGAAATTGTATAAGGTGCTCAATTAAAGCCTCAAAAGTCAGAAAAAGTGTAGAAGACCAAATTAGGAACAAAAAACTAAGGACAACAAATAGGAAATAATAACAAATATAATAGATATTAATTCAATTATGTCAATAATTACTTTAAATGTCAATGGTCTAAATATACCAATTAAGAGACAATGATTATCAGAGTGGATCAGAAAACAAGACTCAACTATATGCTGTCCAAAAGAAACCCACTTTAAATATAAAGACATATAGGATAAAGGGAAAAGAGTAGCGAAAAGTAGCTCATGCTAACACCAATCAAAAGACAGCTGGAGTAGCTATATAATAATTTCAGACAGAGCAGACTTCAAAGCAATGAAAGTATCAGGAATAAAGAGAGGCATTATATAATGATAAAGAGGTCAATACTCTAAGAAGATATAATAATTGTTAATACAGAGGTACCTAACAACAGAGTTTTGAACTACATGAGGCACAAACCAATAGAGCCTCAAGGAGATATAGATAAATCCACCATTGTAACTGGAGACTTTAACACCCCCCTATTAGAAATGAACAACTCCAGAAGGCAGAAAATCAGCAAGAACATGGTTGAACTTGAACTCAACAGCACCATCAATCAAGAGGATATAATTGACATATATAGACAATTTTATCCGGCAATAGCACAATACACATTCTTCTCAAACTCATATGTAACATTCACCAAGGTAGACCACATTTTGGGCTATAAAGTATGCCTTAATAAATTTAAACAATAGAAATCATACAATTGTGCATTGTATGATGTGCTCTCAGAGCACAATTAGGAATAAATAACAGAAAGCTGCAAAATCCCCAAATACCTGAAGATTAAACAACATACTTCTAAAATAGCATTGGATCACAGAAGAAATCTTAAGGGAAGTTAAGAATTATTTTGAAATAAATGAAAATGGAAATACATCTTGTCGAAATTTGCGGGATGCAGTGAAAGCAGTGCTTAGAGGGAAATTTATAGCATTGATGCATGTTTTAAAAATAAGATTGAAAATCAATAATCTAAATTTCTACTTTAGGAAACTAGAAAAACGGAGAAAATCTAATCTAAAGTAAATGGAAGAAAAGAAATAATAAAAACTAGAGCTGAAAGTAATAAAATTGAAAGCAGGAAATCAATTGAGAAAATCAATGAAACCGAAAGCTGGTTCTTTGAAAAGATTAATAACATTCATAAGTCTCCACCTGGCCTAAGAAAAAGAAAGAAGACACAAATTGCTAATATCAGAAATGAAAGAAAGAACATCATTATACATCCCAAGGACATGGAAATGATAATAAAGAAATATTATGAACAAGTCTATGTCCACAGATTTGATAATCTAGATGAAAGAGACCAGTACCTTGAAAGACACACCCACACAAGAGGAAGTAGACTATCTGAATAGGCCCATGTCTATTAAAGAAATTGGATAAATAATTAATTACCTTCCAAAACAGAAAGCACTAGGCCCAGATACACTCATTGGTGAATTCTAACAAACATTTAAAGATGAAATTAGGCCAATTCTCTACAACCTCTTTTACAAGATAGACACAGAGTAACTACTTCTTAACTAATTCTATAAGGCCAGTATCACCCTAAAACCAAAACCAGACAAAGTATTACAAGAAAACTATAAACCAATATCTCTGAATGTAGATGTAAAAATTCTCAAAATATTAGAAAATTGAATTCAACAACATACAAAAATTATATACCACAGCTAAGTGAGATTTATTTGATATATATGGCACTGGTTTAACATTCAAAAATCAATTAGTGTAATTCATTACATCAACAGGGTGAAGAAAAAAATTTATGTTATCAATAGATGCAGAAAATGCATTTGACAGAGTTCAATACCCATTCGTAATAAAATCTTTCAGCAAACTAGGAAAAGTGGGGAACTTCCTCAACTTGATAAAGAACATCTAAAAAAAAAGCTACAGCTAACTCATGATTAATAGTGAGAAACTCAAAGCTTTCCCACTAAGATCAGGAACAAGGCAAGGATATCCCCTTATAGCACTCCTTTTTGATATACATCCTGGCTAATGCAGTAAGACTAGAAAATAAAATAAAAGGCATACAGATTGGGAAGAAAGAAATAAAACTGCCTTTGTTCATAGATGACATGACTTGTCTATGTACAAAATGTGAAAGAATCAACAAAAGAATGCCTGGAACTAATTATAGCAAGGTTACAAGATACAACGTTAACATACAAAAGTCAATCACTTTTCTAAATGAACAAATGAAATTTAAAATAAAAAACATTATTTCAATTTAAAATAAAACATTTAGGTATAAATCTAAAAAATGTACAAAATCTATATGAGGAAAACCACAAAACTCTGATGAAAGATATTAAATAATAATAAATGGGAAGATATTCCAAGTTTATGGATAGGAAGACCCAATATTGTCAAGATGTTAGTTCTTCCCAAGTTGATCACTCAAGATTCAATGTAATACCCAATCAAATCCCAGACAGTTATTTTGTGGATATTAAAAAACTGATTATGAATTTTATATAAACTGGTGAGCACAGTGGCTCGCACCTGTAATTCCAGCACTTTTGGAGGCTGAGATGGGAAAATGCTTGAGGCCAGGAGTTTGAGACCAGCTCAGGCACAACATAGCAACACCTTGTCTCTACAAGAAGAAAGACAAAAGAAAATAACAAAACCAAAATTTATATGGAGAGGCCAAAGACCCAGAATAGCCAACTCAATACTGAAGGAGAACAAACAGACCTGACACTATCTGAATTTTAAGACTTACTATTAAGCTACAGTAATCAAGGCAGTATGGTATTGGTGAAAGAAAAAAACTAGAACAGTGGAAGAGAACAGAGAGCCCAGAAGTAGCCTCATGGAAATATAGTTAGCTGATCTTTGCAAAATGAGCAAAGGCATTGCAATGGAGTAAAGATACTCTTTTCAATAATGGTGTTGGAACAACAAGATATCCACATGCAAAAAAAAAAAAAAAGTCAGTCTACATGCAAATCTTTTACCCTTCACTCAAGATAGATCACAGACCTAAATGTAAAATGCAAAACTATGAAACTCCTAGAGATAACATAGGAAAAAATCTAGACGACCTTGGGTTTGGTGGTGACTTTTTAAGTACAACACCAAGGGCACAATCCATGAAAGAAATAACTGATAAGCTGTACTTCATTAAAATTAAAATTTTCTGCCTACAAGAAACAATGTTAAGAGAGCTTGGAGAAAATATTTGCAAGAGACATATGTGATAAAGGATTGCTGTCCAAAATATACACAGGACCCTTAAAACTTGACAACAAACAACCCTATTAAAAAGTGGCCCAAAGATCTTTACAGACACCTCACCAAAGAAGGTATAGATGGGGAATAAGCTATGAAAAGATGTTTTGCATAGTATGTCATCAGGGAAATGCAAATTAAAACAACAGTGAAATACTACTACAGACCTATTAGAATGACCCAAATCCAAAACACTGACAATACCAAATGCTGGCGAGGATATGGAGGAACTCTCATTCATTGCTGATGGGAAGGCAAATGGTACAGCCACTTTGGAAGACAGTTTGGCTGTTTCTTACAAAACAAAACATACTTTATCATACAATCCACCAATTAAACTCCTTGGCATTTACCTGAGGGAGTAGAAACTTTTCACACAAAACCTGCACATGGATATTTATAGAAGCTTTATTCAGAATTGGCAAAATGTGAAATCAACTGAGATGTCCTTCAGTAGGTGAATGAGTAAACGGTGGTACATTCAGACAATGAAATATTATTCAACACTAAAAAGAAATGAGCTAAAAAAAAAATGAGCTATCAAGCCATAAGAAGTCATGAAGGAAACTTGAATGCATATTACAAAATGAAAGAAGCCAATCTGAAAAACCTACATACTGTATGTTTCCAAATATGTGACAGTCTGTAAGAGGCAAACCTGTAGAGATAGCTAAAAATATTAGTGGTTTCTATGGGGTAGGCTCAGGGAGGGATGAATAGGTGGAGCACAGAAGATTTTTAGGGCAGAGAAACCATTCTGTATAATACTACAGGTATGAGTACATGTCATTACACACTTGTACAAATCCATAGACTGTCCAACACCAAGAGTGAAGCCTAATGTAAACTATGGACATTGGATGCTAATGATGTGTCAGTGTAGGTTCATTTATTGTAGCAAGTGTACCACTGTGGTGGGGGATTTCAACAGTGAGGGAGCTTCTGCATTTGTGGGGGACAGGGGGCATATGGGAGCTCTCTGTTGTTTCCATTCAATTTTGCTGTGATCCTGAAACACAATAATGTTTATTAATTAAAAAAATTATGCAAAGCAGCTATAGCTGCACTTAGTGGCAGATATATAGACCTAAAATGAATCTGTTTCAAAAGGAGGATGACTGACAAGTGATGAGTAATATATTTGACTTGAGAACTTAGGGAAAGGAATAGTAGGACCAACACTTTAATGCTTTCTATTATACTCAGAATAAAATTCTAACTCCTATCATGGTCTATGAGTTCTGCATGGTCTGGACTTTGCTCACTACTTCAATCATGACCCCATCTCCTCTCACTGTCCCCAGCAGAGGCATACAAGTGTGCATTTGTGTACACACGCACACACAAACACACACACAGTCTAACTATGCCAGGCTTCTTCTGACATCTCACACACCAAGCTCTGCCCTGTCTCAGGACACTTGCACTTGCTGCTGCATCTTCTTGGAACTCCCACTTTTCTCTCTCTCACACCCCCATACACATCTCTTCAAATAGCTGGACACTTGACATTTGTCAGGCCTTGGAGAAGCCTTCCCAGGCCACGCTGTGGCCCTTCTTTCTTTGCTTCCAACATATCACTTATCATGGGTAACTATTTTATTTGCTTACTTGCTTCTTTTCTTTCCTCCCCGTTAGACTCCCAGCTCCATGAGGACAGGGGCCGGGATCTTGGTTATGGCAAACTGGAATGATTGGATACCTTAGCTGTTGCAGTGTGTGCATTTTGATATGTAAATATTCACAGTAAATTTCAATGACCTGGTCTAAGAAAATAACTGCTATCCTTAAATAGAGCTTACATTTTACTAATCCCCATATAGATGATCTTATTTAAATTATTTCATAGGACAACCTGTAAACTGTGCCATCATTCATGTACTCTGTTGGGTCTACAAACCCAGGAGCAGGGACCACATCTTTTCCTAGATGCTTTGCTGCTGGCCTGGCCAGAAGCTGGGCCCAAGTGCTGAACTCTGGATTAAGCAGCATTTGTGTAACTTTCTCATTTTGTAAAATGATTGTAGGCCAAGAAATCACAACAAGAGAAGGACAAAAGGCTGGGAAAATTGCTTTATTAACTGAGCTAAGAGGCCCAGTAGGTGATAGCTTTGCTACCTATCAGGTAATTAGCCGCCCTGGAAGCCTGCTTTGTCTAAGGCCTCAGAGAAGAGAAGCCCTCCTTTGTCGCGGGTAAGCAGCCCATTTTCCAATCAGCGGCTCTAATTGCCAGATCACTGGCTTGCACACCTGCTAGGGCCAGACTTGCTCTGTTGGGGAGGTGAATATAGACACACAATCTCCTGGGACCTAGTCACCTGGGTGAGTGGGAATTGAGTGGATGTCCTGGTGCTAAGAAGTGTTTGCAGCCAGGATAGAGACGGTGGGGAATTCAGCTCTTTGAGAAGATGCCACTTTGTGTTTAGAGCTGTCCATGGCTCCCAGTGTCCTTCTGAAACATACGGACCAGCACTTTTCCAGTGCGAGTGTGCTTTCCCAGGGGATCTTGGTAAAAAGCAGATCCTGATGCAGTAGGCCTGGGTGGAGCCACAATTCTACATTTTCAGCCAGCATCCAGGTGACAGAGAGGCTGCTGGTCTGTGGACCACACTTTAAGGAACAAGACATGGAGCTCCAGGCTGACTTTGGGAGAAGGGGAAGTGCAGGATTTGTCTGGCACCCCTGAAGTCTTGGCTCAGGTTTCCACTCCCACATCCTGGACTATGCTAGGTGGTCCTTTGGCGCTCTTGTGACCTCTGGGAAGCCCATCACAGTGTGGACCACACCGTGTTGTAAATGCTTATTTACCTTTAAGGCCTGGGTACCTCCTGTGAGGCCACTCCTGACAGCAATGCCCACCCTGGGGCTTGCAAAGGGCACACATTGTCATTGTTCACCAAACTGAACTGGATTATGTGCCTAGTTCTGCCGCCATAGCCACATGTCACTTCCTCACTCAAAGCTGCACTTTTCTCATCGGCCGAGTGGGCACAGTGAGAGGCAAACTATATCACCCGCTCACCAGCTTGGGAATACAAACAAGGTGGTGCTGCTCCTTCTTTCTCTTTTATTTATTCTTCAATTGAGGTATAACTTACTTCAATAGGGTAAAAGATACAAATTTCTTAATAGAATTTGCATTTGTATATACCTGTCTTATTCTGCTCAGGCTGCCATAATGAAATACAACAGGCTGCATGGCTTAAACAACAGAATTTTATTTTCTCACTGTTTTGGAGACCAGAAATCCTAGATCAAGGTGCTGGCTGATTTGGTATCTGATGAAGGGTCTGTTTCTGACTTGCAGAGCACCACGTTCTTGCTGTGTGTTCATGTGGTCTTTCCTTGTGCTATGCATGCAGAAAGCAGGAGGAAGAGAGGGAGAGGGAGAGAGACAGACAGACAGAGAGTGAAAGACAGAGTGAGTGCACAAACTCTGCTGTTTCTTTTATAAGGATGCTAATCTTATGGGATCAGGGAACTGATGGTCTCATTTAACCTTAATTCCCTTCTAAAAGCCCTAGTTTTAAACATAACCATATTGGGGAATAGGGCTTCAAAGTATGAATTTGAAGGTGTGGGGAGACACAATTTAATACATAGCAATACCCATACAACACTACCCAGATTATGACAAGAATATTTCAGGTATCTCAACAGTCTCCTTTATGTCCCATTTTGGTTAATGCTCCTCCTTCCAAAAGTAATCACATTCTGACTTCTGTCATCATAGATTAGTTTAGCCAGTTCTTGAATTTAATATAAATAGAACAATGAGTATGGTATACTTTTCTGTATGTATTTCTGGTTTCTTGTGCTCAATATTAGGACAGTGAAATTTTTTCATGTTGTTACATTCTCCTCATCCTTCTTTCTGAGTA
This sequence comes from Nomascus leucogenys, assembly GCF_006542625.1. Classification (NCBI taxonomy): domain Eukaryota; kingdom Metazoa; phylum Chordata; class Mammalia; order Primates; family Hylobatidae; genus Nomascus; species Nomascus leucogenys. The sequence goes on along the minus strand of NC_044387.1, from coordinate 54,620,017 downwards.
ACAATGCATTATAGAAACATACCACAATTTATCTTTTCTTTTTAACCTGTTGATGGGCATTTAGGTAGTTTCTAGTTTTAGGCTATTACAGATAGTGCTGCTGTGAATATTCTTGTGTAGGCACTTTGGTGGAAATATATAAACATTTCTGTGTATATATGTGTAGTAATATCCAGAAATGAAATTACTGGGTCACAATCTATGCTTTCAGCTGTTGTAGCTATTGCTAAACAGTTTTCCAAAGAGATTGAACCAATTTGCACTCCCAAATTGAGTATGAGAGTTCTAGTTGCTCCACATCTTCCCCAACACTTGATAATATCAGTCCTTATTTTAGCCATTTTCAAGGGTGTGTGGTGATATGTCATTGTAGTTTTAACTTGAATTTCTTTGATGACTAATAATGTTGAACAGGCTTATTTACCATTTAGCTATCTTCTTTAGTGAAAATAAAATCTCTTTTAAATATTCAAATTTATTAATCAAACCCCTAAATTCCTAGGAAGTCCACTTTTTTCTTCTTGTGGTCTCTTCCTCTGCCAGCAAATTGTCCAGAAAGTCTGGTCCAAAGAGGTCAGTCTTGCTTCTGAAGACAGGTAGAGAATAAACTAGAGTTTCATTCATAAATTATCACTATCTGGTCTTTAGTCTCCACAATGTATCACTGTTGGGAACTTGTCTGGTGCAGTCTGGTGTACCTGTTTCCCAAGTTTTGAGGATGTTGTTCCAGATTCCTGTCCAGATTACAGAACTGCTCCATGCTCAGGGTCTCAAGTAGTCTTTTAGAAGTCACAGTCAACTACACAGTCGCTGAACGCCATAGGTTGGTGGTCGTGTTTTAGAAACAATCAAATCGGGGGCTGTGACTAGAGGGTCTATCCATTTCAGCTATGGTCCTTTTCCCCAAGCACCCAGATGTTATTATGGGGCTGCATCTCTAGACTAGACATCCCGTTCCTTCACGTGATCTCCACTGTAGGGCTTTAGATGTCCACCCCCTCAACCCACCGCCAATTTGCTTCATCCAGGATCTCCCCAACCCTGCAAAGAAGTTCTAAAAATGTTGAATTTTGCAACAAAGTGAGTTCAGATCTCAATCTTTTTCCCCCCGGGTGGCTTCTCTTCCAACCACAATGTAAATTTATCCTTGCCCATTGAGAAATCTTGGAGGGGAGAGTGGCAGTCGTGTGTCAATGGTTCTATTATACCTTTCCTTCAAGGAATGGGTTTTCACCTCAACTGGAGACACCACTTATGTGGTTCTTTTACAGTCCAAAATTTTACCACAGGGTGACTTACCATGTCTACCTAGAGAAGTGGCTGGTGGGTTCTTTTAGTGAAAATAAGCTAATTTATTAAAATAATATTTTAATGAAAAAATAATAATTACAAGTTCTGTTTCACCAAGTATCTCATTACAAATATTTACAGGGCTGTTATTTTGCTTAGTGATAATGGATTAAAGCATCTAAGACCCTTGGGTTTGAAAGCTGGTTGAAAGGCCTGGGTTTGGGGAATGATCTGGAAGCCATCAAGAGTGGCCTCTTGGTTTGATATGGTTTGGCTGCGTCCCCACCCAAATCTTTTTTATTTTTATTTTTTTGAGATGGAGTCTTGTTCTGTCACCTAGGCTGAAATGCAGTGGCATGACCTCGGCTCACTGCAACCTCTACCTCCCAGGTTCAAGCGATTCTCTTGCCTTAGCCTCCCAAGTAGCTGGGATTACAGCTGTGCACCGCCACGCCTGGCTAATTTTTGTGTTTTAGTAATAGAGATGGGGTTTCGCCATGTTGGCCAGGCTGGTCTCAAACTCTTAACCTCAGGTCATCCACACACCTCGGCCTCCCAAAGTGCTGAGATTACAGGTGTGAGTCACTTCGCCCTGTTCCCACCCAAATCTTATCTTGAATTGCAGCTCCCATAATTCCCATGTGTTGTGGGAGGGACCCAGTAGGAGACAATTGAAGCATGGTGGCAGTTTCCCCCATACTCTTATTCATTGTAGTGAGTAAGTCTCATGAGATCTGATGGTTTTATAAGGGGAAACCCCTTTCTCTTGGTTCTCATTATCTCTTGTCTGCTGCCTTGTAAGATGTGCCTTTCACCATCTGCCATGATTGTGAGGCCTCCCCAGACACGTGGAACTGTGAGTCCATTAAATCTCCTTTTTTTTTTTTAAGAAAAAATAAATTACCCAGTCTCAGGTATGTCTTTATCAGCAGCATGAAAACGGACTAATGCAAGGTTGTAGCAGGTAACTGAAGCTGTAGAAGTGGATGAGCGTGTTCAGAAAGATGATGTGGAGAGAAGAGAGATGGCTGGGACTGAATTCTAAGAGCATCAGCATTTAAGAGATGGTTAGAGAAGACACAGGAAGCTGAGCAGGTGCAAGGGCACATAATCACATGTGCCTTGAAGAAGATACTTCTGCCACTCTGCAGAATAGGCTGCAGATGTGCAGCGTTAGATGCAGAAAGACACCTGGGGGTTGGAGTGGAAGGTCAGGAAAGAGATGATGGGAACTTGGGCTTAGGGATGTGGCATCTGGGGAGTCAGGTCAACAGGGGAAGTTGGAGATGAATTGGGCAGGGGGGTGAGTGGACAGGATAAGTCAAAAGGTATCTAGCTTGTGTTGGTGACATTCTGCTAGATGGGAAATTCTCAAGGGCTTCAGGGGCCTGAGTGGAGGTTCAAGGTCGTGAGGATTAATTTGGACATGTTGAGGTTGAGGAGTTTTAGAGATATCCAAGCAGAAAGACATGCTGTTATAGGCTGAATTGTGTCTTCCTTCCACTCCCTGACCAAATTTATATGTTGAAGCCCTAACCCTCAGTACCTCAGAAGGCAACTGTATTTGGAGATGGGGCCTTTAAAGAGGTGATTAACATGACCACATGTGTATTTGAGAGTGGCAGGTGGGAGAAGGGAGAGGATGGAGAAACTACCTATTCAGTACTATGCTTATGACTTGTGTGATGAAATAATCTGCACACCAATCCCCCATGACGTGCAATTTACCTATGTATCAAACCTGCATATGCACTCCTAAACTTAAAATAAAAGTTAAAAAAAAAAGTGGTGATTAAAGCAGGGTGCAGTGGCTCATGCCTATAATCCTAGTACTTTGAGAGGCTGAGGTGGGGGGATCGCTTGAGCCCAGGAGCTCAAGACCAGCCTGGGCCTGGGCAACATAGAGAGACCCCATCTCTACAAAATTTTAAAAAACTAGCCAGGCGTGGTGGTGCATACCTGTAGTCCCAGCTACTTGGGAGTCCGAGGCAGGAGGATGACTTGAGCCCAAGAGGTTGAAGCTGCAGTGAGCCGTGATTACACCACTGCACTCCAGCCTGTATGACACAGCAGGACCCTGTCTCTAAATAATAATAATAATAATAATAATGATAAATAAAGAGATGATTAAGTTAAAACGAAGTCCTTAGGGTGGGGTCCTAATCCAATCTGATTGGTGTCTAAACTTTTAAGAGGAAACTTGGATACAGCAAAAGACACTCTGTGTGCACGGAGGGAAGACCATGTTGAGGACACACTGTAAAGGCGCCATCTTTGAGCCAAGGAGAGAGGACACAGGAGAAAACAACCCTGCTACACCTTGAACTGGGACTTCCAGCCTGCAGACCAGGGAGAAAATAAATTTCTGTTGTTTAGAAAGTAGCCACCCAGTCTGTGCTACTTTGTTATGGCAGCCCTTTGCTGATTAATAAAGTTGCCCAGGAGCTTCAGCCCTGCCTCAGATGCCGTGATTGACCAGGACGAGCCTAGGGTATGGGCCCTTACTGACTCTTCCCTGGTCACTCTAAGCCCAGCCAAGAATATCTAGCTCAGCTTTCTGAGCACCGTAAGACTTCTAATCAGGCTGCCCTGAAGGAGAAAGCTGAACGGATCAGGATGTAACATAAGGCTTGGCTTGGAGGCACCTCACTGCCTCCCTCACCCTTGGGTGCTGGCAATGCCAAATTGCACATCACCTCTGAGGGCCCATGTCTGCACTCTTCACAGACCCCACAATGGCATTTCATGAATATTTACTGAGCTGCTCAGATATGCAGCAGGGAGAACAAACAGAAAGAGAGAGACAGAGACAGAGAGAGGGAGGGAGAGGGGAAGGGGAAAGAAGGAGAAAGGGGACCCATCCTAATATTTGCATCACTCAGAGACAGGATGGAGTAGAGGATGCTGGTACAATGGGAATCTGGTTTGAGAGTGTGAGCTTTTCCATGGGGATAAAGGGAACAGCTTCTTGTATAATGAGATTGACTTTTAAATTGAAAGTGCTAGTGCTTGTGCTGCAGTTCAGACTTCCCTGCTGTGTGTTTATTCCCAAGGCTCTAACATTAAGACATCGTACATACGAGCTGGGAGCATTCAATTAGGTTTTCTGTTATTAATCAGCCAATTAAGCCGCAATCTCTGGGATATACATTTTCACTCTTAAAGAGGTGAGAAGCGTGCTGGGGCCCCCAGTCTGGTTTGAAACGCCAGCATGGTGTGGAGGGAGAGGCCAGGGATCTGAGAGAGCCAGGAGAGAGGATGGGATGCAGTAGCAGCAGAGACTGGATCCCCTCCTGTGGGCAGTGTTGGTGTTTTTGTTCTAGAGACTTCTGGGAGGATGGCCATGGAAGGTTTTCCTGTGGAGGAATGTCAGCTGGAAGAAAAACCATTAGCTGTGAAGTTTGGCTAACTTTGGAGTCAAGTCTGCCACGAGAAATACTGCTTGGCTATGCTGAGCCTCAGTTTTCCCATCTGCAAAACGGGAACTTTTAACCTCTATTTTTGAGTCCTTCCTCCTTTATAAGAAGCAAGTCCAATAAGATAATGAATATGGAAAAATTTTTTGTAAGCTATCACATGCTAGAGAGGGCATAAGGAAGCAGTAGTGGCCATGATGGACAAAATTTCTACATAAATACATTTGAGGACAATAATAGCTCTTTGAACATGAAAGATTAGTATATAGACTGAGTGGCTAATAAGCACCTATACTTCATTCATTAAATTAATTTGATGGTTCCAATGAAACAGCCAAAAGGAAGAGAACACTCTTACCCTAAGTAATACTTCTCAGCCTGCTCTAATAGATAAATCGTGGCTAGGCGCAGTGGTTCATGCCTGTAATCCCAGCACTTTGGGAGGCCGAGGTGGGTGGATCATGAGGTCAGGAGATTGAGACTATCTTGGCTAACACGGTGAAACGCTGTCTCTACTAAAAAAAATACAAAAAAAAATTAGCCAGGTGTAGTGGCGGGTGCCTGTAGTCCCAGCTACTCGGGAGGCTGAAGCAGGAGAATGGCGTGAACCCGGGAGGCGGAGCTTGCAGTGAGCCGAGACCATGACACTGCACTCCAGCCTGGGCAACAGAGCGAGACTCCGTCTCAGAAAAAAGAAAAAAAAAAAGACAAATCCTTCAATTCACTGTACCCCAAAATGTAATCAGACTGCAACTACTGGGCAGAACTGGGGAAGGGAGAATAAAGAGAAGATCCCAAAACCTTTGTAATATAGACTCAGACATTTTATTTATATTCATAATAAGTACCAGTCAGAAGAAAGCTGTCAGTCTGTTGAGATGGTGGGTCCTTAAAGGAAACAAAATAAGAGCAGCTAATCATCAGGACATAAATCAATTGTAAGTGTTTGGATTTGTGATTAGCATACAAATAATTTGTTGTTAGACATTTTTGAAATTAAGTGTTGGTGTAATTAGCACATAAATCATTTGCACATGGGTGTTCCTGAAGTGTCTGATGTGTAATTAGACATAAATCATTTGTATCTGGGAGTTTCTGGGGTGTTTGTTATGTCATTAGCACACAAATCATTTTTACACTGGTGTTTTTAAAGTGTTTGTTGTGTAATTAGCACATGGATTATTTGCAAACACTGTGTATGTTTCAGATTATTTGCTGTGTAACTAGCATGAAAATTATTGGTACATAGAATTTTCTAAAGTATTTAGTGGGCAATGAGCACCTATTTAATTTGTAAATGATAGTCTCTAAAATGCCTTTTGTAATTAGCACATATACCATATGTATATGTGTATGTTTAAGTTTCTTGATTTGTAATTATTGCACAGATCATTTTGTGAATGAGCTCTCTTAAGCAATTTATAATTTGCATGAAAATCATTTATCAATGGGTGTTTCTAGAGTACTTGATTTATAATTAACATATAAGCAATTTGTAGATAGGTCTTTAATAACTGCTTGAAAAAAGTTCTTCCTCTTTTAAGAGATACTCTCTTATCCTGTTTACTTTTGAACTTAGCCAGCCTAATTGCACTTGTAGAAAGAATTTATAAGTTGATATATTTTTATGCTTTTTTACTCATTGAAAGTTTGGAATGCATAGCTGTATACTCAGGGTGTTTTATGAGAGTCTGTTCTTGGCTTGTATGAGATCAAAAGTCTGGTGCCTTCTTAGAGATTAGGGTCAGATCTCAAAGTCTCTTTCACCAAGGTGGAGTTGTATCCTATGTTTCAGGGGATCATAAAGTGTCCTGTCTTGGACCTATTACTAGGGATCTAATGAAAATAATGACAGGCAACACCAATTTATAAAAAATATGAGCTTTATCCAAATAAGAAGCCCAAATACCCTAGAAAATGACTGTAAAGGAGACAGAAAAGATAATTAAAATTGTTGAGCACTCAGTGGATGCCAGGCATCACCCTAATTGTTTTATGAGAGAAATATCAATTAATTATAATAACCATCATAAGACTCAGGCATTATAGCACCAGTATTAATCAAAGATACAATGGAAAAAAGTTCCAGAGTTAAGGAAACCTTAATAATGTGTCTTGAAAAACATCACCATGTTATGAACAAAGTAATGAAAAAAATGACCATGACTAGATTAATTCTGGCTTTGAATTCCACAGGTAAATGAAAAATCTTCTAAGGATTTAGACAGAAAACATTAAACATTAAAAGAATAATTTAACTTCAAAAGACTAAGATTTCTCCCTGCAATAATAAAAGTTCCCAGAAGGGCAACTTAAAAGAATAAAAGATGAGACCCAATAATTTTATACCCAGCCAAACTGTTTTTATTGTATGGAAGTGGCAGAAGAAAACATTCTTATCTATTTTTAGTTTTAAAAAGCATATCTTCATTTTCTCTTTTAGAAAAAATTACTTGAGGATGGTCTAAAGACAACAAATATAGCAAAATGTGGAACTCAAGAATGGCTAAATGATGGTAAGAAAGGACTTGCACATAAACCATGTCTTGGTTTGAATTCAGCAAGAGATTCCATCTGACCAATGTAGTAAAGAATGTGGCTTAGAATTTGGTCCCAGCAAAGGAAGAGAAGAAGGGGGAAACTCTCTCTATGTTACCGGTAGTTAGGAATGAGTGGGGCAGGAGAGGGTTCTCCCCCCACCCACTAGAAATTTGTGGTGATGGCTCAGCAATTATTACATTGCTTCTCTAAAAGTGATAAATTGGCAGCTGGCACCAGGGAGAGGCTATTTCCTGATGGTCCACACTTATTAATACTAAAGTGTTAATTAAAGCCAGGCCCCAGGGAGAAGCAACTTCCTGGGCATACACATTAAGAGACAAAAATGGCAAAGTATGATCTTCTGGGTACACCACCAGAAAAAGGATGAAAGCCTCGGATGGGCATGCATGTAACTCCCTATATACACTGCACATGCTCAATTCCCAGGGGTGAGGAAAACAGTGAAAATGCAGAAAGCTCACCCTAAGGGAAGAATCACGGGAAATAGGTGAGCCTATAAAGTCCTAGGATCAAGATTAAATGACCTCCTTTTTACTCTCTTTGACCTTCAGGTGCCCACTTGGATCTCTTCCCAGGGTTCTTTCCTTTCTTTCCTGTTCGAAAGCCTTTTTAATAAACTTCCACTCCTGCTCTGAAACTTGCCTCAGTCTCTTTTTCTGCTTTATGCCCCTCAATCAAATTCTTCTTTCTGAGGAGGCAAGGGCTGAAGTTGCTGCAGATCCCCACAGATACTGAGCAGTAACTTGGGGTAACCCAGATCTTTTCTGCTGCTAACAAGATGTCTCCAGTCATAAGAGATTCTCACTCAGTATTAAGAAAGTCCTGGAGATGACGTAGTACCAGCCTTGCCAAATCACTTGTAGTGAGATCTCACAATCTTTAGTTGTTCATAAACCAGCTTGCAGTATCTGTATCAATAGTGTTATAATTGAGGTTTTTCTTTAAATCAATCCACTTGATTTTTAAAAACATATTTATTTCAAAAGATAATTTATGTAACACCTGTAAATGTAAAGCCCTCATCATCAGCCATAAATAGAAGGCAATCATAAATATAAAAGCAGTGAGAATATTAAATTTTGCCATTACCAGGACATACAGGGTTTTGTCTGTTTCTTTTTTTTGTATTTTAGCAACTTGGGAATTACAATGTAACTTACAACAAATGGTCTTTTACAACTAATTGGAAAATTAGTTTTCTTTCTTAGAGGTATGCAAAAATAATGGTGCATTTGAACAATCATGGCATCTTAGAGTGGGTGGAATACTGTTATAACATTCTATTACATGTAGCTGGCCATATAACCACTTCTCACTGAAAGTTTTGTGTTTGAAGACTATTTGCTGCTTAAAAAGGGAGACTAGCAAGTGCTAGAGAAGTGTTAAAAACAGAGTAATAACAAGTGAAATCTTCCCATATAATCAGATCGAAAGGGATTTGTGGAAGGTCTACTTCATTCTACGAGTCAAGGCTATTTAAAGCTGTTTCTGCATATGCCCCAGAAGCAGCTCTTCCACGCCCAGTGGGAAGCAGTCCTGTGTAAAATTCTTAAACAAGCTCCTCTTAACAACAGTCTTTAAGAGAGTAGTGCAGGGTTTTCCTGGCCATACCTCCGGCCTCACCGCCAAGCCAAATTTGCCCAAATACAAGAAGATTGTCTGCAAGACCCCACGAAACATAATGTAGTTGTATACCTTTCAAAGAAAACACAGTGGAGACTCATGATTTCTATAATGGTATCAATACCGAAGCCCAGGCTCAAAGAGGCTTTCCAGCCTGTTCCCGTAAGTGAGCAGACAGGCTGGGGATTGGTGGGGAGGAGCCGAAAGTCCTACTTAATCCCTAACTCACTGGTACAGGACCACGCTGATGGCTCTTAAGCACAACCATTCTGTCTTAGCACTTTCCAGCAATGGTGGAACCATTTGCACAAGGGTTGGGGGCTGGGGGGCGTTAGGTGGAAGGTAAGGAGAAAAGGATGCAACCATATGGCCTATTCTGTGTCCACAAAAGCGGAGCTTCAGAGAGCAGCATGAGAGTTACTTTTCCTGTCAGAAACCTGAGAAAATATTTTCCAAATATTAAAAACTGACATTGAACGACCTGATTTCACTGGACTTTTTTTTCTTTTAATTGAGAAAGACAAACTGGTTGCCCAGTGGTAAATATTAGGGAACTCTGAAGGGCTTAACCTGTTGTCTTCTGCCTGGGATTCCTAAATGATCCAATGTTAACTTTACCTTCTTTTGAATGAATATATATACATGATGTATGATGCACAGTATATATTAAACACATAGAAAGAGGGTGAAAAGTTAAAAAGCAAATCCTATAATGTTAACAGAGATGACTTCTTTGTTGGTTGAATTCTGATTGATTATTTTTACTCTATACTCCTCTCTCTTTCCCAAATGTTTGACCATGAGTGTTTATTGACCTTAGAATCAGAAAAGAAGACAAACATTAGAATTTGCAATATTTACATACCTATCAATCTTAAGGATGTTTGAAAAAGCTTAGGAAAAAGTATGATTATTTTTGCATGACAGATTTTGGGTGACTTTTATTTTTTTTCCCACTTTTTAATATATTACTTTTTTTTCTTAAATGACAATGGATTCCTTTTGTAAGAGCAATGATAAAGTTTTTTTAAAAGGGAGCAAAAACAACTGGACTCAACTGTACCTTAAAGTAGTCCAATAAACTTCCCAGTTACATGAACAGATGTGTGTGCATGTGCACACACACGTGTATTTACACACACATATATATTTACAGTTATGCATCACCTAACAATTGGGGTATTCTGAGGAATGCATTGTTAGGTGATGATTTCTTTGTGGGAACATCATACCTGATTTCACTGTATGAACATCACAGAGTGCATTTACACAAACCTAGATGGTGTAGCCCACTGCATACCTAGGCTTTATGGAACCTAGGAGCTCTTATTCCCAGGCTACAAAGCTGTACAGCATGTTGCTGTACTGAATACTGTAGTCAATGGTAACACAATGGTAAGTATTTGTGTATCTAAACATAGAAAAGGTACAGTAAAAATGTGGGCCGGGCACAGTGGCTCACTCCCGTAATCCCAGCACTTTGGGAGGCTGAGGCAGGTGGATCACGAGGTCGGGAGATCGAGGCCATCCTGGCTAACACGGTGAAATCCTGTCCCTACTAAAAATACAAAAAAATTAGCCGAGCATGGTGGCGGGCGTCTAGTCCCAGCTACTCGGGAGGCTGAGGCAGGAGAATGGCGTGAACCCCGGAGGTGGAGCTTGCAGTGAGCCAAGATCATGCCACTGCATTCCAGCCTGGGCGACGGAGCGAGACTCTATCTCAAAAAAAAAAAAAAAAAAAAATGTGGTATCGTACTCTTATGGGACCAGTGTTGTGTATGTGACCTATCATTGACTGAAATGTCATTATGCAGCATATTACTGTATATATAGTTATATAATGTATTAATAGATATAGTTATTATATATTCGCTAACCTAGTTTGAGTTGGGTTGTATAATTTATAGCAGAAAGAGTCCCAATTAATACACTGTTGCAGACCAGGTTGGACTTTATCTTCCCGCAAACTCATGTTCATCCCTAGGTCCCTCTCACTGAAAAGCCCCTTAATACAGGTCATTTTTAATGGTTTTGCTTTCAAACTGGTTTTCTAAGAAAACAGTCCCGGCAGGTTTGACAGAGTGAGAGCAGCCTGGAGTGGGTCTGGGAGGAGAGCCTTCCAGATTAAGTTACAAGCTGCAGAGGAGAGTGGACTGAGAATGTTTTCTAAATAAGCCTCGACACAGCCTGACGGCACATCCCTGCTTTATTTCTCCTTGTTAGCTCTGACCTCTCTCCCTCACCCAGCACCCCGCCATGCACTCAGGATTAATTTGTTCAAATAAAACCTGACTGTTTGCAAGCCCAGGTGAAAGAGATATATTTAAATACATCTTTAAAGTCAAATAATGTATATACACACACATACATATTATGAGAATGCTGTTCTTGCTTTATTAGCCTCAATTGGAGAAAGAAGGGGGGGAGAGGAGATCTTTCTCAGGGCTGATTCCCTGGCTGTGCGGCCTCAGGTAAATTCCTTGCCTTCCTTGAGCCTTTCAAATGGGTCAAGATGACCTACAGGTATTCCCTTCCAGTGCTGACATTTTTATTATTTGTGAGAAATGAGAGGACCCGCAGGTATGTTAAACATTCATGCATGTATTTACTCACTTCATCCTACCACTCCATTCATTCATTCATTCTGGTGCTTGAGTGAACAAGTAAGCTGGTGAGGTGGGATGGCAAACGTAATTAGACAGACCTATATTCAAATGTCAGTTCTGTTACCTGGGACAGCTCCCTCAGAGTCCTGGGACCTCACTTACCTCTATAAAGTGACTATAGCATTACCGTCCCCAAGTACCAGAGAGGGGAGATCTACATGGAGGTAAAATTAGAGGGCCAGGTACAAAATAAATCCCCAGATCACACCAATTTCCCAATTTTAAAGCCCCTTTTCATATCTTTATTATTATTGTTTTTTATGAGAACTTAATCATACAAGGACTTTTGCTTCCAGCGTGGTGGGATAACAGGGCCTGAATTTACCCTCCCATATGAAATAACTAAAACAGAACAAAAGAAAACACATAAAACAATGGTTTTCAAGACATTGAACATCACATATCAAAGAACAGTGATCCCAGAGAGATGGCAAACAAATGAGGTGAGCTCTACAATTGCCCCAGCTTATACCTTCAGAGAGACTCCAGTCCACAACATAGGGAGGGGGAACTCAGACAGATCTGGGTGTTCTTAAATGGAGGAGATAAGCCCGGGTGTCCAGGGAGGCCAAATCTGCTACAATTGGCAGAGCGAAGTACCACAGAGAGAAAGCTGGAAAAGAGAGCTCTGGGGATTTGCAGAGGGCTCTCCTTAAGTACTCAGCAGAGTTCTTATCAACAAATGCTTGTGAGGAAATGACCGGAGGCAAAGAGGAAGAAGTACTTGAAAGGATTAGATACCATAATACCCAGGAATAACTCCTGTTCCATCAGGTGGAGCTCTCAGAAACATTTTACCTTAGTACTGGGAATAATTACTCCTAGATCAAACATTTTTCTGGTCCCACCTGACAAAGCTTAAAAGCGAGAACTGAAAGGATCAAACTGTTTCCAAGTAACTGCATCCAGGAACAAAGCTCAAGAATATTTATAGAAATACAAAAAAATTAGCACCTGAAAGGATAAAATTCACAATAGCTGGCACACAATCAAAATATTACCAGGTATGCAAAGAAGCAGGAAAATAGAACCCATAATGAGGAGAAAATCAATCTATTGAAACTGAGTCAAGATAGCAAGGACACTAAAAGAGCTTTTAAAATTGTATTTCTTATGTTCAAGAACCTAGAGAAAAGATTGAGCATGTTAAGTGGAGACATGGAGACATAAACATTTTCAGAAATAAAAACGACCATATCTGAAATGAAAAATATATTGAATGGCATTAACAGAAGATTAGACATTGCAAGAGAAAAGATTAGTGAAACTGAAGACACAGAAATAAAAACAAACCAAATCAAAACACAGAAAAACAAAGAATTAAAAAATTGAACAGAGCATTAGTAAATATTAATAAGCTGGGGGACAACTTTAAGCAGCCTAACACACATGTAATTGGAGGTTCTGAAAGGAGAGGATGGAAAAAAAATTTGATGAAAACTCAGATTCAGGAAGCTTAACAAACTTCAAATGGAAAAAACAAACAAATAAAATCTATTCCAAGACAAATGACAAATACCTAAAACAATGAAAAAGAGGAACAGAGAAAAGAATATATTACATGCAGATGGAAAAAGATAAGAATTATAGCAGACTTTTCATTAGGAACAATGCAAGCCAGAAGATAGTGAAGCAGTATCTTAAAAAAAAATGTTTAGAATTATATATCCAGGAAATATATTTTACAAAAAATGAAGTGAAATAAAGATTTCTTTTAAAAAAAAAGACATGTGAAAGCTAAAGCGTTTTTTAGCTAAAGCTAAAAAAAGACATGTTAAACTCTGCAGGAAATGTTAAAGAAAGTCCTTCAGGCCAAAGGAAAATGATACTAATGTGGAATACGGGTATTCAAAGAAATAAAGAGCACTGGGCATGGTCACTGAATAGGAAAATATAAAATAATTTTTTTCCTAACATCTAAATCCCTTTAAATGATAATTCTTGGTTTAAAGGGAGAACACTAACAATGTACTGTGGGGTTTAAAACATACATAGTATGTAAATTGTTACAGTAAATGCACAAATGCCAGGTGAGGAGAAATAGAAGCATATTGTTGAAAGGTTCCTATACAATATATGAAGTAGCTTAGTATTTGTTAAAGGTAGGCTCTAATAAGTTAAAGATGTGTGCTATAAACTCTAAAGCAATCACCAATAACACAAGAAAGTTATAATTAATTCCAAATGGGATGAAACAGAATAATAAAATGACACTCAATAAATCCAGAAGACTGGAAGAGAAGAAGAATAAAACAAAAAACAGATGAGACAAATACGAAGTAAATAATAATATGGTAAGAAAATAGATTTCAGTCCAATCATATGAATAATCATATTAAATAAAAATTATTCAAATACCTAATTAAAGGAGAGGTTGTTAGATTGAATAAAAAAGCAAGACCCAACTATTGCTTCTTATAAGAAATTTAATTTAGATATAAGGATGCAATAAATTAAAAGATGGAAAGATACACTTCCTAACACTAATTAAAGAAAGCTTGTGTGGCTATATTAATGTCAAACAAAGTAAATTCTTGAGCAAAAAATATTTTTATTGATAAAAGGGAATGCAAGCCTGGGTTTCACATTAAAAAAATCAGTGTGATTCATCATATTTACAAACTAAAGATGAAATACCATATAATCATCTCAGTATTCACAGAACAAGAATTTGAAAAAATTCAACATCCATCAATTTCTATTAAAAACTCCTAGCAAACTAGAAACAGAAAGAAACTTTCTTAACTTAATAAAGGTTATCTATGAAAAACTTACAACAAACACAATATTAAATGGTAAGTGAGTGAATGCTTTCCCTTTAATATTAGGAAGAAGGCAATGATGTCTGATATCAGCACTTTTATTCAACATTTTTCTGGAGATTCTGGCCAGCACAATAAAGGAAGAAGAAGAAAGTAATAAGAGGCATCCAGATTTATTAGCAAATAATATAATTATCTTTCTGGAAAATCCTGCTGTATCTACACTAGAGCTTGTAGAATAAACAAGTAAATTTAGCAAGGCTGAAGAATACAGGATTGATATACACACTCAACTACATTTCTATTTATTAGTAATGAATAATTGAAAATTGAAATGAAAACCCACTACTGCTTGCAATAGCATGTGAAAATATGAAATAGGGATACATCTGATAAAAGATGGGCAAAACCTTCAAATTGAAAACTAGGGAATATTGTTGAGAGAAATTAAAGAACATCAAAATAAAGGAAGAGGTATACCATGTTCATGGAACAAAAGAGTCAATATCATCAAGATGCCAATTTTCCCTAAATTAATCTATGGATTCAACATAATCCTAATCAAAATTCCAGCAGGCTTTTATTATTTGGTAGAAAAAAAGATACAATGATTCTAAAATTTGTATGGAAAAGTATAGAACCTAAAAAACCCAAACCTCTTTAAAAATAGAAATAAAATTGAAAATATATTTACAGTACCTGATTTCTAAGGCTAAGTCCAAGTTTCTTCCTATTCCTAGTATGGTATTAGCAAAAAGAGCAATATATCAATGGAACAGAATAGAATCTAGAAATTTACCCATACATATACAATCAATTGACTTTCAACACAGGTGCCTCGGCAATCTAGTGGTGCAAAGACAGTATTTTCAACAAAAAATGTTGGAAAAATGGGATATTCATATCCAAAAAATTAATAGCTTTTTTCCATACTTAATAAAATAAAAATTAGGTTAAAATTGATTAAAGATCAAAATATAAAACCCAAAGCTATAAAACTTCTAGAAGAAAGCGTATCAGAAAATCTCTGTGACCTTGAGTTAGGCAAAAAGATCTTTGATATGACACCAAAACCATTATCCATATAAGAAAATATGGATAAATTAGACTTCATAAAATTTAAGAACTTTTGCTCCTTGAAAGGCATTGTTAAAGGAATCTAAAAACGCACAGAGTTAGAGAGAATATTTTCACAACACATATTTGATATAGTACTTTTATCCAGAATACATAAAGAACTATTAAACTTGATAACAAGCAAAGAAAGAGCCTGATTAAAGAATGGGCACATGCTCAAAATTGATGCTACAACTATCTCAAAATAAGATGCTTAGGTTTGAGAAAGAGCGAAAAAGTTTGAATAGATGCTTGAAGAAAGATATACAGACGGCAAATAAGCAATGAAGAGATGCTCAACATCATTAGCCATTAAGATACTTCAAATTAAAATCTCAATGATATACAATTGTATACTGATTTGAAAGTCCAAAATGTAAAAGGCCATTCCTATCAGGTGTTGGCAAAGACAGAGAGAAACTAGAATTCTTATTCACTTCTGTTAGACCTGTAAACTGTACAGCCTCTTTGAAAAATGGTTTGTGGTTTTAAAAATACTTAAACATACTGCTACCATGTGATCTAGCCATTTCACTCCTAGGTACTTATCCAAGTGAAGGGATCTATTCATACAAAGACTGTACATCAATATTCACGGCAGCTTTATGTGTAATAGCCAAAAACTGGAAATAATCTAAATAACACCCATCAAAATGTGAATGGATCCACAGACTGCAGTACATTCAAGCAATGGAATACTACTTAGCAATAAAAAGGAATGAGCTATTGACATATGCAAAAAATTGGACAAAACTCAAAGGTATGCTGAGGTAAAGAAACCAGACAAAAAAGATGACATGTTGTATGATTCCATTCATATAGAATTCTAGAAAAAGCAAAGGAATCTATACTGACAGAAAGCAGAACAGAGGTTGCCTGGATTGCAGGGTGATAGTGGAAGTGGGAATGACGAGAGGAAGAGATGACAAGGTGACTTCTGGGATACAATTGATCGTATGTTTATGATCTTGAATGTGTTGATGCTTTTACAGGTGCATACATATGCCAAAACCAATGAAATAAGAAAGAATTTTAGAAGTAAACATTATCGCAGAGTCCTGTTCTTGGAAATTTGAGTCTATTATCAGCCCCTGAGGGTGAGAACTACACAAATTTCCTCTTATTAGTCTAAGGTCCCAAACACACTTGACACGTAGGAGGGAATGGATAAGCCCTTGACTGTTCCTATCAAGTAGATCTGAGTTCAAGCCCCCATCTTACTTTATGCTTGCTTTGAGAGAGAACAAATGGCTTAACTTCTTGGAGCCTCAATTTGCTTTCCCATAAAGTGGGCACATGAATAGACATCCAGATATTTACTATCACCTCCATCATTCCACACTGTAAAGAACAGTTCACTTGTCTGGCCTCCCTTCTGCCATGCTGGGGTCAGGCACTCCTCAACCTGCCTCTGCTTCCTGAGGCCTGGCAGAGAGTGGGAACTTTCCATGTTCATCTCACTGTCTCCAAGTAAAAAGTGATACATGTCATGCAGCACAGCACCACTCAAAGTGAACAAAGGCTACTACTGTCCAAATCCCAGAGACTCTGGCCAAGCATGCTGTGGTCCAGGGTGGGAGTGTGGAACTGAGAAGTTCCCCCATCTTCGGTGAGTAGTCACTGCAAGGCCCTCTTTGGTGTCTCATTCTGCTCATGCCTCTCTGAGTGCATGGCCCAGCACAAGGAGGTGACCAGCATGCCAGCCCTTTGCCATGTCTGTTCTTTGGGAAGACACCTCTTTTCCCCTGAGGGCTCCAGCCTGTCTTGCATCACAGTCAGGTACCTGGGGAGATGTAGGCAGGTGGCAGGAGGTTGACTGTTAGGATAATCAAATTAGAAAATCAAAAGACAGTGCCTGTAGCGAGTGTTTAGTAAATAGCTGTCATTATTATCATCATGATATTTAGGATAGTGAGTTCTTTGGGGCTGGGTATTGTCCACTGCTTCTCCACTCCCAGTACACTGCCTGCACACGGTAAATGCTGAGTTCACTAGCAAATAAATGAATTCATATGTTTCTTAGCAAATGAATGAATGAATTCAGGCCTGACTTTACCCAGGTACTGACTGCCTGATGACCCTAAACTTGCCCTATAATTAGAGGCTTGGGCCTGCCTCAGTGTGTGGGTGAGGCAGTCTGTTTCAGCCCACATGTGTCCCTGGGCATCAAACTCCATGGAATAGAAAGATGGGGGCAGAGGTCGGGCGTGGTGGCTCACGCCTGTAATCCCAGCACTTTGGGAGGCCGAGGCGGGCGGATCACGAGGTCAGGAGATCGAGACCATCCTGGCTAACATGGTGAAACCCCGTCTCTACTGAAAAAAAAAAAAAAAAAATTAGCCAGGCGCAGTGGCGGGCCCCTGTAGTCCCAGCTACTCGGGGGGCTGAGGCAGGAGAATGGCGTGAACCCAGGAGGCGGAGCTTGCAGTGAGCCGAGATTGCGCCACTGCACTCCGGGCTGGGTGAAAGAGCGAGACCCTGTCTCAAAAAAAAAAAAAAAAAAAAAAAAAGAAAGATGGGGGCAGAAAATCAATATCTACAAGCAGGAAAAAAACAGAATGTTACTCGCATTCTCATATTCTAATATCTTGAATCCTTAATCAAACCTATAATCTAAAATTCAAAAGAGGGCTCAGGGAAAGCAAAGACTGCTTCATGCTCAATAGAAGCTTGGGCCCTGGTTGAAATGCATTGTGGTTTTGTCCTATGAAGTCAGGAAAAGAAAATGAGATAGAGGAAACAGCAACAACAGTATCTAGCTACCATCAGTTGAGTATATCCAATGTGCCATGTACTGTGCACGCCATTGAATCTTTACGACCTTAGCAGTGGGCGTGATTCTCATACTCACAGGGAAACGGAGGCTCCAAGAGGTGAAGTGACATGCATTTGGTCATAAAGTGGGTAAATGGTGGGGCCAGGCAAAGCCAGCTCAACTGATTTGCAAAACCTCTCTCTTCTCCTCCATCCCAGGCTGTCTCTGGTCCCATTGGTTACTCCCTTCCCTCTGCTCACACATTGTCTTTGTCTGTGAAGTGTTACTATAACAGAATGCCTGAGACTGGGTAATTTATGAGGAACGGAGATTTATTTCTTACAGTTCTGGAGAATGGGATGTCTAAGATTGAGGGGCTGTATCTAGTGAGGACCTTCATGCTGTGTCATTCCATGGTAGAAGGTAGAAGGGCGGGAGAGAGTGAGAGAGCAAGAGGTTAAACTTGCAGCTTTGAGCCAGCCCTTTTGTAATTGGCCTTAATTCATTAATGAAAGTGGAGCCCTCATTAAACACCTGCCATTAGGCCCCCCTCCCAACACTGTTGCATTGGGGATCAAGTTTCCAACACATCAACTTTGGGGGACACATTCAACCTGTAGCACCCATCTATTAGAAATCTTGGGCCAGGTGGGGTGGCTCATACCTTTAATCCCAACACTTTGGGAGGCCGAGGCAGAGGGATCACCTGAGGTCAGGAGTTTGACATCAGCCTGGCCAACATGACAAAACCCCATCTCTACTAAAAATACAAAAATTAGTCAGATGTGGTGGTGTGTGCCTATAGTCCCAGCTACTTGGGGGGCTGAAACAGAAGAATCACTTGAACCTGGAAGGGCGGAGGTTGCAGTGAACCAAGATCGTGCCACTGCATTCCAGCCTGGGTGACAGAGCAAGACTCTGTCTAAAAAAAGAAAAAATAAAAAAATCTTGGCTCATACCCTTTCAGAGAGCAATTCCAGCAAGCCTGTTTGGCCACAGCCCTTCTGCTCTTGTACCTAATTGGTTGGTCTTTGGAAAATGGAGTGCCCCCTGAGAAGCCAAGGTGCACTCTCAGTAGCTTGAGCCTGGTAAGTTAGGAGACCTTTTTGAAATTGGATTGCAACCACATGAGCCCATGTGACCCATGGGAGAGGACTTGAAGGAGGGCTAGTGGTAGTGTCAGTGACATCTGAACCCCTCACACATGTTGGGCCTTTGCACATGCTGTCCTACTGCCTGGAATCCCTTCCCCTCTCACCTCATCATTCTGAGGTCACAGCCTCACCTTTTCACTCTGGCCTCTCTTTGTTGTCCCCACACCCATTCTCCTTCCCTGCCTAGTTTCCTTCCATGTTACTTGATACTTTCTAGGGAATTATACATTTTCCTTTATTTCTTTGATTATCGCATATATAGACCATAGTTTACTCACTTGGCTTTTACTGATGGCCATTTATGTTTTTGATCTTGGCCAGAAGGAGCATCCTTATGCATACATCTTTGTCCACGGTGCAGTGACTTACTTAGGATAAAAAAGTTCCTGGTGATGGAATTGCTGAACCAAAGATACCCAGTATCTTTCTGATGTGGGACCTTATGACTTAATATCAGCTGTTCTATCCAGAGGAGGCCTGTTGAGTGAGTTTTTATATGGACTTTGACTAACCATGCTTTGACTTGCTCTCTTGTTAGGAAGAAGTGTGGCCTGAGCCTAGTGCCGTGGTTGTCAATTGGAGCAATGGGCACAAATCTTCACTCCTCCCTGAAACCACATTCTTTATCATGTGATTTTGCAGAGCCCGTCAGCACTGACTCTGGACCACCTACATGACATGCTTTGGGCAACAAGATGTGAGCTTATGGGATACCTAGGCTTCCAATATGCTTGTTTGGGTGGGCTTTCTTTCTCCTGCTCCTTGCCATCATTGCAAGACGTACATGCGTAGGCTACCCTGGAGGATGAGAGATATATGGAGCAAACTGAGATGCCAGAATCATACCATTCCAGTTGAGGCCAGTCTCAATCAGCCAAAAGCTAGCGAAGCCCTGGACGTGTGAATATCCCCAGCAAGACCAGCAGAACCAGCTGGCTGAGCACCCTAAATGCACAAGCAATACAAACTTATTGCTGTATGCTGCTGAGGTTTTGTGTTTGTTTTTTTAAATGTAGCATCAATCAATTAGCATAAGTCAATAGATAACTAATACACAAGGCATGACAGTGAAACCAATTTTCTCACTGCTCTACCAATAGTAGGGGCTTTTGCAGTCATCCTCTGCAGGCATGGGCATATTCTAAAATAACTCCATTGGTATGCACATTTGTAAAATTTTGATTCTGCTCATCAGCTGGGGGACTTGCTACTGCTTCTGGGAAGAGGCAGAGCCCAAAGTAAGATTTTGAAGGAGAGAGGAGGTCAGAGGACCTTGAAGGTACGCAAAGTGATGAATGACGTCAGGCCCGTGACCACTGAGTTGGGTTCTAAGCTCCTTGCCATCCAGGCTTACCCTGCACGGTTAGGGATTTCTGATGAGAGAAAGCAAGGGAAGTCATCTACAAAGGCAAGTGTTAACCTTGAAATAAACTTGCATGGGAATTTACCGTGTTAGTTACTGGCATGAAGGACACAAAATAACAAAGAGGGCAAATTTATCAACCACAGTTTTGCAAAAAGCCGTGCAGTGGTGTGGTTAAGAGACCTGGTTAGGGCATCAGCATGTCTTGGCATGAATCCCAGGTCTGCTACTAATTTTTGTGACTAGGGACTGATGCTATAACCTCCCTGGATCTCCTTTCCTTGAATGCACAGCAGGGATAAAAGCACCCACCTCATGCATGCTCTGTTGCAGACTTAGATTCCTTCCTTGGAATGCTTTGCTCTGCTCTTCTTGGCTTGTTGGGCTCCCCGAGATCTCCCTGGAAATCGTCTTCTGCGCTGGGTGTCCCTTTTTTATAAATGCTCCCATGGGGAAAGTTCTGATTCATCCACTCCAGCTAAATGGGTGAGACTCAGAGGGATAAGATGGGGAAGCTAGCTTTGGGGAAGCCTCACACTCTTCATTAGTCAACAACAACAGTAATAATAGCTACCATGATTTGAGCACTTACTTGGATTATCATAACAGCCCTATGAGGGAGAACCTGTCATGATCACTCCCATTTAACAGGTGAGAATTTGAGCCTTGGAGAGTTGAGTCATCTGCTCAAGGTCACACAGCCAGTAGTGCAACTCAGGTCTGTCTAAATCTGAGACGTATTATCCAAGACATATACCAATATAGCATAGATCTAGTTTGAAATGTAGTTGCCCTTGGAATAAGAACAAAAATACCTTCTAAGCAAATCTCATCCAGAGCTCAAAACGCAGCATATAAGAGATTTGAGCCCATCTTAGTGCTCTTTCTTCTAGGCTTATTTCTTTCCCCTCTAGAAGCCTTCGGCCTTGTTGTTGTTTCCATGGGCAGTTAGAATAGGCTAAGCTATTCTGCAGTAACAAAATAATTCCTGAATTTTAGTGACTTTAGACAATTTTTATTTCTCACTTATGCTACTTGCTCCCCATGAGGCTGCTGTGGTGTTGCAAAGCACTGGCCTCACTCAGAGGTAGGACCAGCTCTGTAATTTGCAGAGGTCAGCTTACAATGCAAAGGCAAGACTCCTTGTTCAAATATTGCTAAGAATTTGAAGATGGTGACAACAGAGCAATAAACCAAGTTCAGGGTCCCTTTAACTGTGGGACCCTGTGTGACTGCACAGGTTGCTCACCTGTGAAGCTGGCTCTGCTGAGGGGTCCAGACTGATGGAGGCATCATGATTTGGGGCTTTGCTGTCATCAGAGCAGAGGGCTTGGGAGCCCAGCAAATCACACACTGGCTCTTAAAGTTCTCCTGGAAGGGATGCTCATCACTTCCTCTTGCTTATGTTCATACTCTCCACTTCTGTTCCAAATGGAGGGAGGAGAGATGGAATATTTGTACACAGACCTCAATGGCCACCCACCTCCTGCCCCCACCGTGGTCTTCTCCAGTATGTGCCCCCTATACCTCCTCTTGCTATTCCTATTCTCCAACCAGATGCCATCTTCCCAGAATACTGAGATGACAGATCACAACAAAGAGGGCATAGCCATCCTTTCCCACCCCCAGTGCATCTACCTCCTACTGAGACCTCCCTTCCTTGCCACTGTTCTCACCCTTGACCAAGGCATCTTCATCATGAATCTGCATGGTTATGTACCTGCAATTCAGGTTATGACGCCTGCCCCCAAATTTATTTTGTAGACAGTAACCTAAGGGCTCTTTAAAAAGCACCATTCCTCTTTTTCAAACCCTCCAATGACTTCCAGTTGTGAATTGAATGGTGTCTCCCCACCTCAAAGAATATATTAAAGTCCTACTCTCTGGAGCCTGTGACTGTGATCTTATTTGGAAATAGGGTCTTTGCAGATGTCATTAAGCTGTACATTATGATGGGGGTACTACTGGAGTAGGGTAGACTCTTAATCCAACAGGACCAGTGTCCTTATAAAGAGAGGACAAGGAAACTATAAACGGACACACAGGAAGAGAATGCTATGCGGTGACAGAAACAGGGACTGGAATGACATGCCTGTGAGGTAAGGAACACTGAGGAGTGTTAGCAACTCTGGGAGCCAGGAGAGAGGCCTAGAAAAGATTAACTCTTTTTTTCCTTTTGAGATGGAGTCTCGCTCTGTCACCAGGCTGGAGTGCAGTGGTGTGATCTCGGCTCACCGCAACCTCCACCTCCCGGGTTCAAGTGATTCTCCTGCCTCAGCCTCCCAAGTAGCTGGGACTACAGGCGCAAGCCACCAAGCCCAGCTGAAAAGGTTAACTCTTAGAGCCTTCAGATGGAGCATGGCCTTGCCGACACCTGGATTTCAGACTTCTGGCTTTCAGAACTGTAAGAAAGTGAATTCTTATTGCTGAAAGCCACACAGTTTGTCACAATTGGTTGCAGCAGCCCTAGGGCACTAATACACTGCCTGTCACCCTAAGAATCAAATTTTAATGCCTCCTCTCACTTGGCCTATAAGTCCCTGCATGGCCTGAGTTCTGCCTACCTCTCAACCTTATTGCAAACCACAGTCCACTATGCCCGCTGTACTTCAACAACACTGGCCTCCTTTCTGCCGTCAGACTTTTGTTCTTGCCATTCCCTCTGCCTGAGTGCCCTTTCACCACAGCAAGACTGGGCTCTTCTCATTCATCAAGTCTCCACTAAAATGATCTCTTCATGAGAGGCTATTTCTGGGGCCCTTTACTTATGTAAAGTAGCTCCTTCTGTCTCCATATTGTCCTTGATCTAGCCCTTCACTATCTTTGATCAAAGATCCCTGGTGATCTTCCTGACATTTTTCACTATTAGTGATGATTTTCTTGATCTATGTATGTGTTGTCTGCCTTCTCTACTGGAACATAAGCTCCATTGCCAATGTGGAGAATAAACTATAAGGTGGGCCCCATGATCTCCACTTCCCAGTACTCACACTCTTTTGTGACACTTCCCTTGAGTGTCTTGCCTCTATCCAATGCTACAAAGGGGATAGGATGTCACCTCTATGATTACGTTGTATAAAACTGTAATGCCTATCTTGCTAATATGCTAATACAGTATCTCCCTTGCTAGCTTAGATGGTGCCAGTGGCCATGTTGTAAGCCAACCTACGGAGAGACCCCCAGGGTAAAGAACTGGAGACAGCCTCTAGCCAATAGGCAATGAAAAACAGAAGGCTTCATTACTCAGTGTTAATGGAACAGAATTCTGCCAACAAACACATGAATTTGGAAGTGGCTCCTTCCCCAGTCAACCTTGCAGATGAGACTGCAGCCCCAGACAACACTGTGATTGCAGTCTCACAAGAGATCCTGAGTGGAGGATCTTGCAAAGCCTGGATTCCTGACCCACAGAAAACATGAGATAATAAGTGTTTGTAGTTTTCAGCCACAAAGTCTGTGGTGACTTGTTACATAACAGTAAATAACAAATACAGTCAATGACCTACTCTCTCTTGTTTGCTCCTCTGACTCAAGGCCTGGCACAGTGTATCTCTTATAGCAGGTGCATAGTTAACATGCATTGGCTGATTGAATGCATGGTGCTCATCAACATGGCACTGCAGCATGTTGCCAAACTGTGTGTATGTATGTATTGTGTGTGTGTGTGTGTGTGTGTGTGTGTAATAGATACTATCATACACATATTAATATTCAGGGCAGACATATATAGTAGATAGTATATTATAGATAATATAATGTGTATATATGTATACACACACATGCACACATACAGAGAGTAGAAAATTAGACTTTCCAATGGAGATGAAAGATAGCCAGCACTAGACCTGACCTCATGGGTTAGGGATTTTTGTCACAATCTTCCTCCTTGTCCTTCACCTTTTATTTTGTTTCTGAACACTTATAAAGAAATAGGTTGAATTGTACCATTACTAGGGTCTCCTACAATTTTTCTGTCTATTCCAGTCTTTGGAGGAAGGTCATGAAAATGCTTACTTTTTCATATTAATTTTTTTCTGGCCTGGTCTCAAAAAATATAAGACTCTTTGAGTTAATATAATAAAGTTAAAAAGAGATTGAGAGAAATCAAAAGAGATGGGGTGGGGGAGAGAGAGAGAGAGAGAAATTGAGAGAACCAAGCGAGGCAACTCCTCCTGGCTGAAGTCTAGCGAGATGCTTATTAAATATTACAAGAAGGGTGAACAATTAGGACATCCTCTCCTTGTGCCTGCAGACTCCATCTCGGAGACTAATAGATATTTACTTAGTCCTGTCGGTCGTGCTGTGTTTAATATTTATCCATCACAGGAAGCTGCTGCATGTTAAATGTCAGCCTCTTGATTTCGACAGCTCGTGGCTACGCAGCTCACAGCTACAAGCAGGCAGAATTGCACAAACAGCCCCAGCGGCCCCTGGCCTCAAGCCTGCCTGGCTTCCTGTCAAACCCATGCCCCGTGTCTGTGCAGTGCCCAGGACTGGCCACTTGGTGGGTCCCACAATCTCTGAGGGGTCCGACCCAAGGTCCTTGAGCTGGGTATACTGTTTGGGGTGTCAGTTAATGCCAAGGACAGCAGGGCTGTGGCAGCGGGAGGGGACTTACCTTTAGCGGCTGACACATGCACTAGGGACCGTGCCAGCTTCTGACCCCCACTATCTCCTTACATCTTCAGCACAGATATGCTCTACATTGTTCACTTGCCCCTCCAGATTCTTTTTGCACCCTGCTACCTTTGGCTACGCACCCCAGGAAGCTGACTTCAGTGGGCTGCATCCAGTTGTGGGGGTCTCCCCTGGCAGCTTCTGGCGGAGTTCAACCAATAGAGAATCGCAGAAGGAGCTCTGCGGGTGGGACAAGAGAGAGATGAAGGCATTTATTTCCCCATATTCTTCCCTGCAGAGTTGCTGCGGGCTGGCTTCTTCACTTGCCTGAAGGCGTCAGCTTCCCCTGCCAGGCAGCCCTTCCCTCAATCTCATTCTCCTTCTGTCTCTTTCTCTCTCTTTCCAGGTAATCCCACCCTACTCCACTCTTTCAGGCCTGGGGGTGCAAACAGTTCCCCACCGTTACTAACCCTTTGGTGCTGTTCTGTATCATCCCTAATGGCTTCTCCATACCCTGCTCCATCTTGATGACCAGCCCCTGGATCGAATGGTCTCAATTTGAAATACGCCATCTCTCTCCTGCGGGAATTCTCTGTATACATCCCTAAGAGGCAGTTATTGCTTGTTACATTTTACAGAAGACAAAACTGAGGCTCAAAGAGCTTGGGTGGAGTTTATGACCTTGCATGAGATCATAAAGAAGTTATGAGCACAGCTGGGGTCTTTGGATCACCTATTTGGTCAACTTTGCCTGACACCATCTAATCTACTGGCCACAGGTAGTGACCCCAGCTTGGTTTCTCTCAAATGCAAATGTGGCAATGCATATTTTGTTTGAAACTTCATTACTGTTCCTTCATCTGAATGATGACTTCTGACAACATTGGAATATAGTCCCAGCCTCCTCTTTGGCCACTGTCCACGCACACACCATGTATAATCTTTCTCCAGTCAAGGTAACCTGTGCAGAAGCAGCTGTTTCTTCTGCAAGGCTCCAGGGATCAGCACTGTGATGTTTCATAAGCTTAAGGTTTGGACTTAATAGCTATGAAAGTGAGTGAGCTCCCCATTACTGGAGGTATGCAAACAAAACAGATCAAGCATCTTTCTGTCAGGGAGGCTGGAGAGAAGATTCATACAACAGGTGCTGGTGGAGGGGGAATGAGATGATTCTGAACTGCTCACCATCAGACCGTGATGGGGAAAGAATATTGAAAATGCAGGTTTCTGGGTCACACCCTTGAAGATTCTTATTCCACAGGTAGGCGTGAAGTTCAGACACCCACATTTTATGTGAAAATGCCCCCAAAGTATTAACTGCAGGTTTTCCATAACATCTGAGGTTCCTGCTAGCTCAGTAATCAGCCAACCCCAAGCCCATTCCTTTAGGGTGAATGTTGTCATGTCAGTCACAGAGCCCGGCAATACACACTCTGCCCAGTTAGCTAAACTGGGGTGGATGGGGCAACAAGGCAGAGTCCTGGCTTCTAGTCCCACTTGGGACACCAAGCCTTGCCCCAGGACCAAGGGGGGAAGACATGGGCACAGATGGGGGCCACCAGGGCTGATCCTCTGTTGTCTGAACAGTATAACAGGAAGACGTAAGTTCAAATCTACACTCCAGTGCTGTGTGACCCTGAGGTAAGTTATTTCAATATCCAACTATTTCCTCACCTGTAAAGTTGGTAAAACAGTACACAGGCCTACCATCCCTCATTCAGATCTCTTAGGGCCAGGTCTTTTTCAGATTTCAGAGAGGTCTCACCACCAGCGGCTGGGGCAGTGCCAGCCTTTCTGCGACAGATTGTGCTGGCTCCCAGTCCAAGGGTTCACAAAGAGCTCAGAGTGCCTCTTGTCAGGTGAGGTCAGGATTTGCCACCAAATGCATTCCAAAAATACTTGAAGTTTTCAGAGCTTTTCGGATTATAGATGGAGAATGACGGATTGGATCTACCTAAGAAAGTTTCTTGTGAGGATTAAAATAATCCTGTATGTGAAGTGCTGGGCATATGGCAACTACTCAATAAATGTTAGCTGATTATTATCATCATTAGCAGTGGTGCTTCAAGTAGTAAAATGCTTAGTACAAATGCTTTATATATAGTAAACGCTGGTTAAAATAAGTTTTCTGTTATTATTATTACAAGTTTCCACCAGTGCCCAATTTTGCATGCTCCCCATTACTTCTTTAATGACTAATAACAAAGGCAGAAGAGCTGCTGGTCCCAGAGCTGTGAGTGTTCAGGGAGCAGCACCTGTGGTCTGGGGGGGATCTTTCTGATCTCTGCAGAGCTCACTTCCTCCAGTCACATGCTAGCCCTGGCTAGTTCCCTCCCACTCCCCATTCAGTTCAGCGAGGTCCTTCTGTTTCGTAAACTGGATATTAAAAACAAATGTACCTAATTAGAAATAAAACGTTCCCAACCAGCTCGAAATAAAATAAAATGTAATTACTAATGATATTTAAATGTTGTAGATATTTTATTTTTTTTAAATCCCCTTAATTTAAAATGAAGTATGACTTTAATTTAGTCGAGAATACATTAAGCATAGAGGAAAGTGGTCTGGCTTTTGCCGAAGGTCTTCTGCTGCTGCCTAAGAAGGAAGATGGGGGTTTCCTAGAGCATCCTTGGCCAGGGAAATTGGCATGAAGGTTGTTTTTTTTTCTGTGTGTGTGTGTGGGGTGGGTGGGTGGGGCTGTGGTTAGTGTCTTCCAGGAGACCCTGAATTTTCTATAGGGATCGTAGACCTATTCCTTGGGTAGGGGACAAAGTTCTTACAGAGATTTTTATAGATCAAGGTTTGTGTCCTGTCTCTGTCTTTAACACACGATTTGGGCAGCTCCCTGCACTTCTTCATGCCTCAGTTCCTCCTCTGAATGGGAGCATGCTAACATCTACTAGGGAGAAGTTTAATGAGGTTACATGATGTAACTATCTCTGGACTATAGGCAACACTTTTGATATGAGTGCAAATGTTACCAAAATGCTTGTACTGTCACTTTCCCTGTAAACTTCATGAGGACTGGGGCCATGTTGATTTTTTTTTGGTTTTGTGTTTAACCCAGTGCCTGGTGCCCAGTAAATGCTCAATAGTTGCATGAATAAATCTACAGATGAATGACTGACCATGTATAAGGTGTTAAGGTTGGGAGAAGTAATACAGATCATCTAGTATATCCCTACTGAATATTTGAAGCCCATGTGTATACAGTGATTGACTACTTTCTGCTTGTTTGCCTCCAGGGATGGAGAGCTCTCTACCACATGCCCACAGCCAATTTCAGCTTTGAAAAGTTCTGGCCCTGGAAAGTATTCGTTGCACTGGCCCCTTCTATGTTCTATACGTTGTGCCTCTCTGCCCTCAGGGGCCACAGGATGGAGCCCCAGGACAGTGATTAATAGACTTGTCATTTCATAAAATACTTGTTCATCAACTGGGATGTCAGGGCCATATGATGGTGGTTGCAATGTGAGCCCGGGAGCAGGCTGTCACAATTCAAACCCAGGCCCTGCCACTCACCAGCTATGTGATAGAGGAGAACCTCCCGTGAGGCCTTAGGCAGGCTACCTGGCCTCTCTGAGCCTCAGTCTCCTCATCTGTAACTGGGTGGTCAAGAGAGATTCAGTCTCTGCTCATGGTGTAACCAAATCCCACAGACTGTTGTATGTGGGTGCCGTTGGGAGCTTTTGACAGTTGACTGAGGGAGCTGGCCCATAGTGGCGTGGCAACCAAGGAAGCTAGTTCCCACGTCTTCACTTCCAGCTGAGCAGCCCTGCAAAGCTCTCCTCCTGCTATGGAGTGTTCCAGACCCCACACCCTCTCAGCCAACCTGCTCCTGACCTGCCCTGGACCTGTGAGTTTCATGAGGGAGATGGTCCCTCCAAAGCCAGTTTGTCTGAGTTCATCACAGAATAAACAGGTTCCACTGAGTTAAATCACTGTTTTGTTTTGTTAGTGGGGAGGGGTCGTGCCTGCTAAGCCACACTCATCTCTCGCTTGGACTGGTGCAGTAGCCACTTCCGTCCTTGCCTGACTGCAGTTTGTTTTCCCCTCATCAGCCAGCTGGGTCTTGTTATAATGTGGATCTTGCACTAAACCCTTTGATGGTGAACATCCCAAGGTATTTCTCAGTCCTCCAGGGCCCTGTGTGCTCTGGAGACCTCATTGTCTTCACCTCCTAGCACATTCCCTCTGCCCTCATGCTCACCCTACTCCAGCTCCACTGGCCTCCTGCTGCTCCTTGTTTGTGCCAAGCACCTCTGTCCTGCCTCAGGGCCTTTGCACCTGCTGCGCCTGCAGCCTGGGACACTCTTCTTGGTTCTGTACATGGTTTGCTCCTTCATTCAGGTCTTGGCTTAAATGCCCCACTTCATGGAGAGTGTCCCTGAACTCCTTTTGGCTAAAAACTGGCACATATTTGTCACTTCCTGCCTTTCGTCTTACTTGATTTGCCTCTCACAGTATATTATCTGTCTATTGTTTCCTGTTTCTCCTCTCCCAATGACTGGCTGCAATTGTCATGACTCCTGAGTTGAAGTAGGTCACAGAGAGAGAATAGCTCTGTGCTTGGAACCACAGGCTCTATCTCTGGCACATCCTTGCTGTGTGTCCTTGGGGAAGTTACCTGGCCTCTCTGAGCCTCGGTTTCCTCATCTGTGAAATATAGATGTGCAAATGTCTTAGGGCTGGATCAAGATTAGTCTTGATGCATGCCAAGTCCCTGGCATGAAGTAAGGATTCCATAGATGTGAGCCACTCCTCTCATCCCTTGCTTAAGTGGGTAGAGGTGACACTCCAGCTAACTCAGGCTTGGCGTCTAACAAAATGCTCACTCCCAGCAATGGGCTTCCCTTGCAGCCCATTGGCCTACCTGGGTCATAGTAGGTGCTCAAAAAACATGTTGTTGGAGGAATGATGGGACTGTCTAAAAAGACCAATGGATCTGCCCCATGCGAGGCTCTTAATACGACTTTGCTTTGAGGTACCCAGGAGTCTCTGAGAACTAAGAAGGGGCAGCTTCAAGATGAAACAGTTTGGAATTGATTGCCATGGTTATATCCCTGACATCATCATTATTTTTCAGAGCAAATTTCCTTATTTTTTTTTCTTGAAGTTGGCAAAGTAGGAATGGCCTTTCTTTGCTTGATCATGAAAGTCCTACATTGTAATTGTGGAATGGTCAGTTAACATGAAATATGTAAAAAAGTAGAAAACGAAAATCTCCTGACACTTAGGGAAAGCCACCAGAATGGTTTGACATAAGTTTTTCTAAATCCTTTTTTTATGCACTTAAAACAAAGCAAACATTTGTGAGTTCATATTGTATACATACTTTTATAATATATATGAATTATTTTATTTTATCTTTACTTTCCTTCCTAAGTGTTTTCTCCTGTTGTTAAAACACCTCTCCACTGACTTATTTGGTCATAATGTTCCCATGTGACTGCGTCAAAGTTCCCTGTTGGTACTTTTTGAGGGTTGTCTCCCAACCTTTGCCATTACAAGTAAAACCACAGTGACCACCTGTGTCCCGGGCCCTTCCTGTATCCCTGATTATTTCTCTAGGCTGGATCTGAGCAGGAAGAAAATTAGACCAAAGAACTTCAAAATGCTTAAAGCCCTTCCTTGATTATATTTGCCTTCAGACATGCTAGAGAAACTAGAATTCAAACATATTCAATTAGTTGATTTATTCATTCAACATGTGTAAGGATAGAAAGGAAAAAAAAACGAACACTTTTTTCCTATTCTGTCTCATCACTAATACAGCACAGCACCCCTGGTCACCAGAATGTTCAGAGATTTCTGCCCTCCCGGAACCAATTATTTTCTCTAGCAGATTCTTGATGGACACCAGCTAGGTATCCTCTAATTCAACCGAATTCTGACACTGTCTACCTGGAGATAGCGTCAGATCCCACAGGCTGAGGGCTCCATCCCCGACGTCAGATGCCAGTCACAGGTTCAGGCCTCTGGAGCTTCTGACCTGCTGTCTATAAACGGGGGTTCCCACAAATCCCTTTCCGGGCTCAATTAATTTGCTAGAGCAGGCTCACAAAACTTGGGGGAACACGTGATTTACGTTTACCAGTTTATTATAAAGCGTATTACAAATGACACAGATGAACAGTCTGATGAAGTGATGCGTAGGGCAAGGCATGTGGAAAGGGGCACAGAGCTTCCAAGCCCTCGCCTGGCTGTACCACCCACAAGGACCCTTCACGTGTTCAGCTATCTGGAAGCTCCCAGAACCCAGTCCTTTGGGATTTTTATGGAGGCTTCATTACATAGTTTTTAATTGATTAAATCATTGGCCATTAGTGGCCAACTCAATCTTCACCCCCATTTTCCTCTCAGGAGGTTGGTGGGGGTGAGGCTGAAAGTCCCAACCCTCTAATTATGTCTAGGTCTTTCCTGGCCTCACCTTGAAGGTATTTAGAGGTCGCCAGCCACCAGTCATCTCATCAGCCTACAAAAGACACTCATAACTCCAGAGATTCCAAGGGTTACAGGAGCCTTATGCCAGAGACAACCAAATATATTTCATAATATCGCAACATGTAATTAAACATTTACAATGTGCAAGGCAATTTTTACCTTTGAGGAGTAAAAGAAATTCTTCATTGACCCATCTTCCACCCACCCATCCACTCAGTCACCATTCATCTATCTTTATTTTTCACATATCTTTCTCTTGTACTACCTGTCTTCCATCTAGGGCTCTGCTTTTATCCCATTCTACCTATCTGGTGGTCTTGGCAAATGTTTTCATTCTCTCCTTTCTTTTCATCCTGTTTTGTTATAATGCCTGCATGCACCGGTCTCCCAAGTGACTCTGAGTTCCTTGGAGGCAGAGGCTAGAGATCATTTGTCTCCATGTCCCAAGACAAGCACAGGACCCAACAAGCACCAAGTATACAAAAATGTCCACTGAATGAGTGTCTGCCTTTTGTCTACCCATCCATCCATCCAACCATCTAACCCCCATCCATCCACCCATCCACACACATCCATCCATCCATCCATCCATCCATCCATCCATCCATTCGTCCGTCCGTCCGTCCGTCCGTCCGTCCGTCCATCCATCCATCCATCCGTCCAACAATTCACCTACCTATCCGTCCATTCATCTATCCATCCACCCACCTATCTATCCATCCATCCATCCACCTACCCGTCCATCTATCAACCTACCTATTTGTCATCCATCCATTTTGTGTTGCAGTATTTATTTAAACAAATGAGCTACAAAACTTACATATTAGAAAAGTGTATGGCCAAGCTACACCAATCTTCATTGTACACTTACATATTAGAAAAGTGTATGGCCAAGCTACACCAATCTTCATTGTACAACTTGTTGGGCCTTCACATACATAGACACCCATGAAACTGTCAGCCAGAACAAGATTTAGAACATTTCCGTAACCCCAAAAGATAACCTCTTGTCCCCCAAATTCATATTTCCCCAGAGATAACCGTTCTTTTGACCCCTAGCATAGCTTGGTTGCGCCTGTTTGGAAACTCACGCAAATGGGATTGTCCGGTTTCTCTCCTTTTGTGTCTGGCTTCTTTTGCTTATGCATATGCCTGTGAGATTCGCACATGGATGTAGCAGTAGATTGTTCTTTACTGTGTGTAGGATGTCATGTTATTTATATATATATTTCAAACTTCCCTCGATTCACCTTCCCCTCCTTCCTTTTCTTCCACCTCCTTCCTTTCTCCCTCAACTCTGGCATGGGCCATGTGAGGCCCTGTGTTCAGC
This sequence comes from Nomascus leucogenys, assembly GCF_006542625.1. Classification (NCBI taxonomy): domain Eukaryota; kingdom Metazoa; phylum Chordata; class Mammalia; order Primates; family Hylobatidae; genus Nomascus; species Nomascus leucogenys. The sequence goes on along the minus strand of NC_044387.1, from coordinate 54,586,919 downwards.
TCCAGCCATATAGAGCTTGGCAAGGCTCAGACCCTTGAGAGCAGACAGGGACAGGGCCCTTCACCGTCCAGGGAGGTGAGTGAGATAATAAAGGCTGCAAGGTGCCCAGGGGCCCAGGGGAGAGAGAGGTAATGTGTGGGTCCTGGGCTGATCCTCTCCAGACTGCCTGCTCAGTGCCTGTCTGCTTATGTCTCCATCTTTCTGTTCATCCACCCATCCGCCACACATCAATGACCCTCCCCAAGGTCAGCCTTAGGGAAAGTCGCCCTTTCCTGCTCCCCTCTTCCCCACCCAGGTTTTCCCTTTCAAATCCCCCTTGTGTGAGCAGCTACTCTCACTCCACAAAGCAGCCAACTGCAACCCAGCCAGGCACTGGGAACCCACATTGGAGCCGGATTTGCTTTGGGGTAAGAAAAAAAATATGGCCAAATGTTGAGAATCGGGCGTTTGAAGTTCGCACTCCAGGACGCTGAGCCTGGGGAGATCACACCTCCCTTGGCAAGGAGCCCCTCAGTCTGCCCGTCCGGCTGCTGAGCCCGAGCGCTCGGGCCCCCAGCCTCTCCACATCTCGCCTCCCCCAGAAGGAGGGTGGGTTTGGCTGCTGCGCCTGAGCTGCGGGAACTGACACCCCAGGTTTGGGAGCCACGTGAAGCCTTCTGTCTGAGGAGTGGGATGTCCCTCCCACCTCTTGTGGGTTGGCCTGGAGTGGGGGCGGGGGAGCGCCAGGAAGAGACGGAGAATGAGGGTGGAAGAGATGCTATGGTAGTTGCTTCCCAAGCCTGGGGAGCCCCACACCTGCCTGAGGTCCAGCCTCACAGAAAAGTCCCAGCCCCTAGAAATCACACGGGCAAAGGGAGAACTGGACACATCCAGGTGGCCTCAGAAATTTATTTCCCCTCTGAGCATCTGTTTCCCTTCTCCAACACGGGGATAATACCATGAATATTAGGTGGAATAATGCATGCAGAGCTCTCAGGCAAGCGGCAGTCCCCAGTAAGGCTTTGACAAACATGATTACCATTGCTGAGTAGCAAGTCATGTGCCAGCACCTTTGTGACAAGTCTTTTCACTACTCTACACCTCAGTTTCCCCTTCTGTATGATGAAAATACCAATCCCTATTGCAGGGTTAGTCATGAGGGGTTAAACAAAATAATGTGAGTAGGATCCCTGCAAAGTTCTGGCACATAGTAGGTGCCCCATTAATCTTAATCTTCTCAAAGAACCTCTGCGGGCCAATGTGTTGCCTTTCTGAAAATTAGAAGCCTGTCTGTTCCTCTGGGTAAATGCAGCTCTCTGCCAGGGTGCATGACTGTTACATGGAAACATGGGTACATGAATGGGAACTGGGTTTCCGCCACTGGTCTTTTACTCAATCAGGGGTTCTTGCTCAGTGTGCAACCTGCACAGCTGTCTGCCTATTCTGTATCCTGGGAGCCCTCGGCTCATTGATAGCTCTTGTTTTAGAGCCTAGTTCTGTCTCACACACTTCAATTCTTCTTTGTTTTCTGATGCTGGTTGCCCAGCCCATAACTGCCTCTCTCCGCAGCCTCTGACCTCCTGAAAGAAACACCGCAGGTGCAGTCAGAAGACTTGGATTTGCATGAGCTGTGTGACCTGGGGCAGGTGCCTTCCCCACTCTGGGCTTCCGTTTTTCTGAATGCAAAATGAAGATATTCGGTTACTTGACTTCTGAATGGCATTCCAGCCATGGCAACCAGATTTTTGTTCTTTGTAAATTCATTATATCAAAGGATTATTATTTATGACCCTCAAATATAAACTTTATTGTTTTCAAACTTCATCTTTTGCTAGCAGAAAACTCCCAGTTGTTCCAGAGGTCCCAGATGAACAATTTCTGGTGGCTGCAAGCATCCCCAGCAAATGATGGTATGTTCAAGGCATTACGCAGGTCATAATCCCATCTCGCTTTTCTTTTATCACCCTCTCTTTCTACTCTCCTCTTCATCTCTCTTGTTTTCTTCGCTTGTTACTTTAGTCTCTCTTTCCTCCCTCCCTACTTTCATTTTTCTTTCATTCTCTCATGTTATGGACTGAACTGTGGCCTCCCCAGGCTCATAGGTTGAAGCCCCAACTGGCAATGTGACTGTTTGGATATAGGGACTTTAGGGAGATGATTAAGAATAAATGAGGTCATAAAGGCAGGGCTCTAACCCAATAGGACTGGTGTTCTTATAAGAAGAAGAAGGGACATCAGAGATCTCTCTCAGAGCACAAGGAGAAGAAAGGCCATGTGAGGACCCAGCAAGAAGGTGGCTGTCTGCAAGCAGAGAAGACAGCACTCACCAGAAACAGAATTTGCTGGCACTTTTATCTTGGACTTCTGGCCTCTGGAAGTGTAAGAATATAAATTTCTGTTGCTTAAGCCACCCAGTGTGTGGCATTTTGTTACTGCAGCTGGAGCTGACTAATACTGTCTGTTTTAAAAGATTTCCATGAGTTATCTTTGCTTAGCAGACTCTTGCTCCTATCTGCATCAATCTACACTGGGCTTGAGCATGAACATCCTGAGGGGCCACCCTGCTCTGATGCCAGGCCCCGCAAGGGCTCCATGACCATGGGGCATGAGTGAGTTCACAGCACTGAGATGCACACGAACAGGGCTTCAACCCCCAGCTCACCTCTGATGCCCTTGTGAGTGTGGGCATGTGGCTTTAAAACCTCCAATTTCTCGTCTGTGAAATCTCCTGTCATGTCCTCCCTGGGAGCTGAGGGATGGGGCTCTAGTAAGATATTTGGAGGCAGGGCTGTGTAAGTTGGAAGAGACTAAAATGTCCTGTTGGAGATCAATGTCCTTGGTAAGAGACTTTCACAGCCTCTAGATGGTCTGGGCTTCTTATTAATGGCAGCTGGCACTTAGAGAATCTGAGTTCTGACCCCAGCATTGAGCTTGAGTCAGATGTTACGCGCATTGCCTCCATCAGTCCTCATTGCAGCCCTAGGATGCTGGCCCCACTATCAAACAGCATCAAGCAATGGTTAGAGAGCCAGACCCTGGAGCAAGATGGCCTGGGCTTGCATCTTGGCTCTGACCCTTACCAGCTGGGTGACCTCTGTTTTCTCATCTGTTAAATAGGGAGAGTGATTTAAAATCTACCTTACGGGGAGATTGAGGAGACTAAATAAGTAATGACTCTTAGAGCAGTGTTGGGTACAGAGCAGGTCATCAGTGAGTGTTCGTGATCATTACCATTTCCATTTTACAGATGAGGAAACTAAGGTCTAGAGTAGCTCTGGTCCTATAGTCATAATCCATACCTGGCCACCAAACTCCAAATTCCTGTTCTGAATATCACCTGCTCTTATTTGCAGCATGACAGCTCTTCATCTGACAAGAGTATGTTCTCATCTTCCTGATATCCCCCAGCACCTACACAGAAAGATGCAAATCTGCCTCATGGCACTCAGATGCCACCAGACATGGATGTAGCCACAGATTCTCCATACTCCCATCTTGCCCTTTCATTTGATGCTCTACTGGATCTTAAAATGACAGTCAGGCTACCTGTTTCCTGTCTGCACGCCTTTGGCTACACTCTCTGCTACTCATCATTCAAGGACAAGTTCAAACATCACCTCCTCAAGGAAGCCCTCCTGGTGTCCTCCTGATTGTTCCTACAACCTCTGCATCTATTTCCACAGCAGCCCTTGTCACATCATGTCCTGTAACATGTCTGCTTGCCCATTCTTCTCCGAGTGTGAGCTCCTTGAAGACACAGCGATTCTCCAGGACCTAGCACAATCTCTGCCATATAGTATGTGCTCAATAAATACTTACTAAGTAGGTGAATAAATGGAACAATGACGTACTTATTGAGTGGATGAATAAATGGAAGAATAACTATAAAATTGGCAGGAATCGTGGTATCATTCTCTAAACTTCCAGGAAATCATTATACTTTATTATTGCAATTTTTTTTAAATCAGCCCTTCTTAACAGTGTCTTTCATAAAGCAAAATTATTTAATTTTGATCAAGTTCAATACATTGATTTTTAAAATTGTATAACTCATGCATTTTTGTTCTTTTTGTGTCTTATTTAAGAAATCTTTCCCAAACTCAAGGTCACGAAGAATTTTCTCTTATTTTCTCATGGGAGTTTTATATTTCTTGAGGCCATGAACAGTGTCTGTCACATTCATCTCTGTGACTCTAGTACTTAGCATAGTGTCTAGTAAGTAAGTCTCAATAAATGAATAAATGTATGATGGGTGAGCAGCGAGTGAATAATATCCCACTCTCCATCCACTGAATCCATGTGCATGGAGTTGAGGGGTAAGTAAGTGGATCAAAAACAAAAATAAAAACAAAAACAAAATACCCAACCAATTTCTTCTTCTGGAAGTCTAGCTAAAACTCATTTTGAACTGATTTCCTTAAAAAAATGATCAAAATTCTGTATTGCACAGAATAAGAACTGTTAAAGATTTGAAAATTGTATTAATATTAAAAATTAAAAATCTCTTTATTAACAGCAACAGGGTAAAAAGGCAAGCCACAGAGTGGGAGAAAACTATTTGCAATACATGCAAGTGGCAAAGATTTGTACCCAGAGTAAAAAAAAAAGACAACTCAAGAGAAAAACAGGCAAAAACACTTGATCAGGGACTTTACAAAAGAGGACAAACACATGAAAAGGTGTGTAACCTCATTCATTAGTCACCAGAAAAATGCAAATTAAAACACACTGAGATCCCGCCATGAACCCACCAGGGTGGCTAACACAATAAAACATAATATCAAGCATTGATGAAGATACAGATCAACTGGAACTCTCATAGTTGGTAGAATGAGAAATGGAACAACCACTTTGAAGATCTATTTTTCAGCATCTACTAAAGCTGAACATACACCTACTCTATAGCCTAAGGATTCCACTTCTAGGAAACATCTACATATGTTCACCAAAGTCACACACAAGAATATTCATCACAGCACTATGTGTAAGGGTCCCTAAACTGATAATTACCCAAATGTCCACCAGTGATAGAATGGATGTGTAAACTGTGACGTATTCCCACAGTGGAATATTATCTAGAAGTAAAAATGAACAAACTGCTGCAACACACGACATGCAATGACATGGATGAACTTCACAAAATAATACTGAGCCAAAGAAGCCACACATAAAAGAAAACATACTGTGTAAGTCCATTTACATAAAGTTCAAAAACAAGAGAAAGCAATCCATGGAGGTGGAAATCAGGAAAGAGTAGTTATCTTGGTGGTGTAAGAACTAGTGGTGCTGGGGCTTGAGAGCTGTTTTTGGGGTGCTGGTAATTCCTGTTTATCAATCTGGGTGCTGAATCCTTGGGTGTGTACACCTAGTAGAAAGTCATCAAGTTGCATACTCGTGATGTGTTCACTTTTCTGTATATATATCCTACATCAAAAAAATTTTTTATTTAAAAAGAAATTGCCCTGCCAAGCTAGGTTTGGGGTGATATTCCCAGCTGCACCCCTGAGCCTTGGTGCCGGCTGGGCCAGGGGGCCTTACTTCCTTCCTCTTGCTGTTTCTCAGAGCTTGCACCAGGGAGAAGAAATCTTTTTTTCCCTTCTTACTCTTTCCTCTCCCTTGGCCTGGAGCTATTGTACATATGCAAATGCAGCAATGTCAGCTATTGAGAGAAGCTCAGCTATTTATAGCTGGAGTCTTGCAACACTTATCACAGCCTCTGCAGACTTTAGAAAGGCTGAAACACACACACACACACGCACACACACACGCACACACACACATACATGCAAACGCACACACACTACACTGAGTATATTTTTTTCCCCAGGATATAAATTTCCCATCCCATTGCAGTCTGGGCCGTCGCATGCAACATTGATTGTCTGTTATATTACATTTATTAAGAAGTGATAACTTGTAATAATTGGATGTTAAATTAAAGAACTCTCTCCTAGTTATTGCCGTCTCAATTATAACTGTCGTTGGCTGGCAGTTATAATGATATATGAGGGTTGTATTTTACGCAGCCGACCATGACCTGGTGAGTAATATTCCCCCAGCTATGGGGGCACTCATGCACTCCTTGGCTTCTAACGCCTTGCTTGGGTGCTGATTGGAATATTAAGTTTCTGCAAGACTGAGATGCCGAAATCCACACAGAGAGCCGCGACTCCATAGCTGAGAGACCCCTCTGGCAATCTCCACCCCCCTCCTGCTTCTCCCCGCTGGTACATGTCCAACTCATTTCGGCTTTGTTTTATGGTTATAGGAATCAGGTTTATTTGGTGAGTTATAAAGTCGTAAAATGTGGGTGAGAGCGTGTTTGTGGTTTCCTTTAAGATGAAGCTCTTGCAATTAGCTCTTGGGTCCAAGTGCCAGTGGACAGAGACAGTTGCAAGTGGAAAGCAGGAGGGTGGAGGGATTGGATTTATTTAGAAGCATCTGATGGCTGATCCTTCTAAATAGAAGGTGGCCGAGTTTCTGCAGGGGTATCAGGGAGAAGAAGCTGGCAGCTCTGAGGCTCTGGAGTGGAGGCTTAAGTGGAATGCTGAGGGCGTTCAGTGGTTGCTCTTCCTCTAGGCTTCTGGCCCCTGCCTGGGTGACAGGGCCTGACCTTAAGGGGCCACTGTGGGCCCAGATCTTGGGGCAAGGCATTCTCTCGTCCCCTCTCTCTATGGATAGACAATAGGTTCAACGAGTCACTCATGTACACCCTCTTTCTCGTCTGCTTCCTTCCCTTCATCAAAACCAGCAGAAGTGACTTCCAGCACATCAGTGGTGGCTGCAGGACATTCAAGGAGGATCTGTTAAGACCTGGACCCTGGGGAACCCTCTGTATAAGCAGTCCTCGGGGAAGGTAGGGGTTATAATTCTGTACTAGTCCCGGGGCTGCAGTGACAAAGCACCACAAACGAAAGGGCTTAAAACAGCAGACATTTATTCTTTCCCAGTTCTGGAGGCCGGAAGTCTCCAAGTCTCGAATCAAGGCACTGGCAGGGCTGTGCTCCCTCTGCAGCCTCTAGGGGCGGATCTTCCCTTGCCTCTTCTGGCCTCTGGGAGCTCCAGTGGTTCCTTGGCTTGTGGCTGCCTCATTCCAATCTCTGCCTCTGTCTTCACATGCTGGTTGTTTCTCTTTGTGTGTGTCTGTGTCCAAATTTCCCTCTTCTTATAAAACTAACAGCCATTTGATTTAGGGCCCAGCCTAATCCAGTGTGACTTCATCTTCACTAATGACATCTGCAAAGACCGCATTTCTAACTCAGGTCCCATTTCAGGGGGTTAAGACCTCAACGTATTTTTGGGGGAAGCAATTCAACCCAAAACACCTTCCAATTTTATGGGTGAGAAAACAGTCTCAGGTACCTGCAGCGAGAGCCCAAGTTGACAGAGCGAGTAAGTGGCTCAGCTGAGATTCCAGTGAGCTCTGTTTGCAGCACCATTCTGACTCCCTCTTCTCCTGTCGGCCTTTGGGCAGCTGGGGCGAGGGGTGGGGCTCTTGGTTCAAGGAAGATCAGGCCCCTTGCAGGTGGGGCTGGGTCTCACCGGAAGATGTCCACTGGCTTCTTTCTGAGGTCAAACAGCCAGTGAATGAATAATTGCTTGAGTCACAGAAGTCATTCATTCAACAAATATTTACTGGGTGTGCCCGTCAACCCCAAACAAACCAGACAAAGATCTCTGCCTCAAGAAGGTAGCCTTTGGAAACAGAGAGAGAGAGAGAGAGAGAGAATGAGCACCTAAATATGTTAAGAATAGAGAATGTCAAGGAAGGGAACACATGTCATGAAGAAACACGAAGCAGGAAGGAGACTAGGTACTGTTGTCTTATTACATGGGCTGGCAGCAAGCTCTCCCTAAGGTGACAGCTGGGACTGGAAAAGGGAAGGGAGTGGCATGTGGGGAAAGAACATCCCAGGCCAAGGGACCAGCAAGTGCAAAGGCCCTGAGGCCACCATGTGGGGCAGACTACAGTGGGGTGAGTGGTGGGAACTTGGGGTTTTCCTCTGAGGGAGCTGGGACGCAGGTCGGGGTGTCTCCAGCAGAAGACAGACGTGACCCGACATACATTTTAACTTGCAGAATCAACAATGGAGAGTGGCACAAAAAGCCTAGGGACACTTGGAGGCTGCTGTCATAAACAGGCGACAGGTGCAGGTGGCCTAGACTTGGGTGGTGGCTGTGGAGGTGGTGAGAATTGAGTGGACTCTGTATAAATAATGAAGTTGGAAGCAACAGCGCTGGCTGTATGTGGACTGGGATGTGAGCAGGAGAGAGGAGTCCAGGATGACTGCCAGGTTCTTTTTCTGAGCAAGTGGGAGGGTGGCACCGTCCTAGGCTGAAATGGGGACACCTGTGCAGGTGGAGTAAGTTGTAGGGGCGTCAGGTGGGAATCACGGTTGGGGTTTTGATGATGTTAGGTCTGGGTGTCATTTAGATGTCAAAGGGGAGATGAAGAGGAGGCAGGTGGGCATGGGAGGGTGGTCATAGACATTGGGGCTGATGGCACCCACATGGCATTGAAACTGTGAGCCGAATGAGGTGTCCTAGGGAGGGCATGCAGGGGAGAAGAGTGGCTCCAGGAGTGTCCTGTTGTCAGGAGCAGAGGGCCCCACAGAGCTGATCAACGGCACAGACGGTGATGGGAACACATCAGGATGGGAGGTGCCCGGGAAGGAGGCAAGCACTCCTTTGCAGAAGGCAGAAGTGACCTGATTCTGAGAAGCCCAATAAGACAGGATGAGTCTTGGCCATGAGGGAATCTGCAACCGGCCACAGGGGTGTTATTGGATTAACACTTGCCCTCTGATACATATTCATTCTGTGGATTCAATGTTACTTGCCTACAACAGAGAATAGAACCCCTTTATTTTATAATGGGGGAAATGGAGGGTAGTCAGATGAGTCAAATTGACAGAACAGGGACTAGAAGCTAGATGTCTTGACCATTGTCCCAAGGCCATCCCATCCCCTGATCTGACTATTCTACAAGAAACCAACCTTCCTTTAGGACTTCACTCTACTAACACTCTCTTCATGCAGGCCCTCAGGACAAGCCAATGAAGTCTTCTTGAGTTCACTTTATGAATGAGACCCTGTTACCTGGCCAAGTTCACACAGTTGGAAGGTGGTGGGGCTGGGATTTGAACCTGGGTTCTGACTTCAAAGCCCATGTGTTTTCCCACCGACCTGGCCCTCGCACATGTTGTTCCCTCTGTCAGAAACACTGTTCCCTCTTTTACCCTCCATTTCCTCCCTACCTCCTACTTACCTTTTCGTTGTTTTTTTTTTTTTTTTTTTCTGAGACGGAGTCTCGCTCTGTCGCCCAGGCTGGAGTACAGTGGCGTGATCTCAGCTCACTGCAAGCTCCGCCTCCCGGGTTCACGCCATTCTCCTGCCTCAGCCTCTCCGAGTAGCTGGGACTACAGGCGCCCACCACCATGCCCGGCTAATTTTTTTGTATTTTTAGTAGAGACGGGGTTTCACCGTGGTCTCGATCTCCTGACCTCGTGATCCGCCCGCCTCGGCCTCCCAAAGTGCTGGGATTACAAGCGTGAGCCACCACGCCCGGCCCCTACTTACCTTTTCAAGCTTAGCTTCATCGTCACTTCCTGGGAGGATCCTTCTGCTGGTGTCTGCTCCATCAGGACCCCCTCTCAGGTCTCAAAGATCACTGCTTCTTTCCCATAGCACCAACCAGAGCTTGAGATGAAATAATCATGATGTCTGTGTTCAATTATAATCTGACCCTCTGTCTTGGCTCTAAATGTCAGGAGGCAGGGAGGGACCATGTCTGGTTTCCCTGCAGTTGTGACCCCACTACATAGCACAACACTTGGCACATAGCAGGTGCTCAGAATATTTTTCTTATCTGGAAGGGAAACATTCATTGGGTGTGTCCTGACCTTTGTTTTAAGAGCTCTCACAATATGCAGCAATTGCTAGCGCATAGGCCAACTTGCCCCTGTCCTTTGCAGATGGACCAGGGCTTCCCAACCATATTTTTAGGAAAGATGAAAGGGATGGAGGAAGATATCAACACCCGACTCGGGTGTCTGCACAAGTCACCTTGCTGGCCTCCCCAGGCCTCTGGTGACATCATCCAACACAGCCCAGCAGGGCCTTATCTAGTATCTTACTTTGTTTTATTTCCCTTCAGGCATTTATCACTATTGGACACGTTGCCATTGCAGATGTTTAGTAGTTTCTGTCTCCCACCATTGGATCATCAGCCGTACATGGGCAGAAAGTTGCCTTTCTCAAAGTTGTAACTTCAAAACCCAGCCCCATGGCATGGCCCAGAGAACGTACTCTGGTGCTAGAGAGTGCTGTTGCTGTGATTAAGGGTTCCAGGGTGCTTGCAAGTACAAACACACCAAAGCCATGAAAATGGCCACTGATTTGTTCAGGAGAGTGAACGAATAATGAGCCAGGCAGTTCTTGTACACTTACTATGTGCTGGCAGCAAGCTAAGCCCTTGATACACATGTCCCTCTTGAATTTTGATAGCCACCCTTGGGATTTCCACCTCCTGTTTTTCAGATGGGTAAACTGAGGCTCAGAGGCAAGGGATGACTTATCTAGAGCTGGGATTTCAGTCCTGGCCCAGATGTCCACTTCACTCACATCCTGTGGCTTCCTTTATGAATTACCCCAGAACCAGGCCCATAATGAGTAGTTGACACATGGTTGTTGAATAACCAAATGTCTGCTGGACAGCAATTTCCATGAACATTTGTGTTTCGACATTTTTTCCAGGAGACATTTTTACAGGAGACATTGCTGTCCTGGAAGGACACTTCTTAGAAATATCTGTTTTCTTTCTTGCTCTTCTGTAAACAGAGCATCCAATCTCTCCCGCTCTCTTGCATTTTTTTTAAAGAATTAATTGCCCTTTTTATGGCTTTGGTGTGTTTGTACTTGCAAGCACCCTGGCACCCTTAATCACAACAACAACATTCTCTATGAACAGAGAAAATTTGAACAGTCATTAAGCACCAGCGAATGTGGAGCGTATTAATGGGCAAACAGTAAGTCGGGGGAGAAGAAAATGTTTTTCTCTTGCAAAGTACATAAGAAAAGTTGATCCAAACCAATGTGCTGCCATAAATCTGTTAATTTTGGCAAATTACTTGGAGTTAGCAGGGGCGGCTGGAGAGAACGAGGCAAAAGGTTGGCCGGAAACTGCCCACCCACTTCAGAAAGGAGAAGCTGCAAGCCAGAGGGAGCCGGTGGCTTCACTCTTTGCCCAGAAGCTGGCTGCCCTTTGCTGGGGTTTTTCTGGTCTTGAAGCCAGTGTGTGACTGTATCTCTAGGTAGCCGGGGCCATGGCCTGATTAAGAATGCAGCCTGATACTGGGATGAAGGGAGGCCCAGGCTCGGGGGGCTGCAGCCTCTCAGGGGCCTCTACGGTTCTTGCCAGTTCCAATTGCATTGCTGGTCCTGTCTGGGCCGCTGACCAGGGCTGCCTCCTCCCGACCCCCTTCCTCCTCCTTCCCACCCCCTTCCTCCTCCTCCCCCACACCCAGACCCAGTCTGGCTTTGGTCTGTTTCCTTTGGCTCAGACCATGTATTGCTTTCTCTGTTCTGGGCCTGAATTAGGTTCAGGGGTGGCGGGAGGGAACTGACAGTGTGCTGTAAGAGTGTATGTGTGCATGTAGATGGCTGTGTGCCTGGATGTGATGTGTGTGTGCATGCATGTGTGCATATATGTGCACGTATGAGGGCATGTGAGTGTATGTGCATGAGTGTGTGCATGTGAACATGTGTGTTCACATACGTGTGTGTGAATGTATGCATGTGTGTGCCTATACATATGTGTGTGTACACGAGTGTGCATGTATGAATGTGTGAATGTGTGCATGTATGTGTGTGCCTTGAGTAGGTGTGTGCATATGCGTGTGTGTGTGCATGTATGTGTATGCACATGCATGTGTTTATGTGTGGTGCATGTGAATATATATGTACCTTGAGTATGTGTGCATGTCAGTGTGTATGTGCACGACTATGCATGTGTGCACATGAATGTGCATATGTGTGTGCATGCATTTGTTTGTGTGTGTACAAATATGTGCATGTTAGTGTGTGCGTGTGTGCACACTTGAGCATGCATGTATATGTGCACACCAGCCTGGGTGCTAGTGTGTTAGAGAGGGGTGGGGAGAAGCTGCTGGTGTCACTCAAGGCTTTTGATAACAAAGAACATTTTTTTCTTCCCAGTGGAAACAAAACCCAGCCTTCCAGAGGCGACTCATGCCCTCTCCGTCTCCCTCTCTCCACCTCCTCCTTGTTCCCCTCTCTGCCCCTCCTCTCTCCTCCAGAATGGTTTCTTTCTCAGTGCTCTTTTTCTCATCTTAGATTGCTTTCTCTGTCTTTCAGGCTTCTTATCATCTTCTCGATTTTTTTTCCCGTTTCTCATTCATATTTCTGTCTCTCGCCATCACTCTCCCGTCTCCTCTGTCTCTCTCCCCTTTCTCTCGCTCCTTCTTTCCTCCTCTCCTCTCCCCTGACCCTGATTCATCCTGTGGAGTTCAGAGCTGTCACATAATGGACTTCACCATGTGAGCAGGAAATGAAGGAGAAACACAAACGCCACTTCTCTTGGAGCCAGTCTTAACTCACAGATTCTGTGGGGCACAGAGGTGACGGCAAGATGCAGAATGCCAAGTCCCCTTCTCGCCACTCCTCTGTCGGTCGGGTGGGGCTGTGGGGCCTGCAGGACGCTTCTCCGTCCCAGGTGCCTTTTCCTGCCTCTTCCTTTTCCTGGCAGATACAATCCTTTCCTTCGAGGCTTGCTCCTTCCCAGCCCGGCGGGGGTTTGCTCTTTGCTGCCTGGGAAGCAGACTCCTGGGCCATGTGCTGCAGCATGAATTGGTTAATCTATTTACAGTAAATATGCTCCTGGTTATGCCCAAGGAAGGGGCTGCTTTGGTTAAGCATTTATTACTGAGGCGGCTATTTTCAATGTGTTCCACATGATCATTCGGCAAAGCTGCAATTTGGCACTTGTTCTGGGCTGGAAGGAATCGCTTCCCCAGAGGTGACCCTTGGCGGGAGATTGCATGTCACTACATGAGGAATGGCCGCGGCGGGTGTGATGGGTAGGCTGTCTGCCTTCTCTGACCTCAATCGCTTTCCTGCGGTGCGGCTGCCGGGACAGATGAGGGTTGACACAAAGTGCTTATAATTTCCTTTGGAAAGTGGCAGAATGATAATGGGGTGCCGAGCCCCGACCGGTTGGCCTTCACAGGCCGGGAACTCCTGTTGGGAGTGGCCATCCTAATGGGGACAGGGCAAGGCTTTGGTTGAATTAAGAGAATGCCCAGCAGTTGGGGAGAAAGTTGTAAATTCAGGAGGCAGATTATTTTGGGACCCAAAGCCAGCGGGCCACGCAAGGAACAGGTTGTACCGAGTGCCTGCTGCGTCCTCAGCGCCACGCCGTGAATGTTCTCCCATGCACTGCCATGTCTCCATCAGCGTGAGGCCTGGTTGGAGTGCAGAGGCGGTGCAGCACAGTGGTGACAAACCCGGATCCTGTGCCCACACACTCCAGCTCTGCCCATCCCCAGCCCGGTGGCTCTGCACGAATGACTTGACCACACTCGTGTCTTGGTTTCTCTGCATGTGAGGGGCACAGCGTCAGTGCCTGCTCAGAGGGCTGTTCTGAGCATCTTAGGGGCCAAAGTTGGGGAGCACTTCAAACAGGGCTGGGCACACAGCAAGCTCTATTGGAGTGCTATTAGTATTGTTGTCATTGCTGTTGTTGTTATTCTGTGTTTAAGAATGCAATAGATGAATAGATGAGGCAGGCTTCCATCAGATAAATCAGAACACTGAGGCACTGAGACATTGAGAACCTTGTAGCCCGGCATAAAGCACTCAGGAGTTGGAAGCGGGGTTAGAAATCAGTATTCACATTCCACTTGATGTCCCTGAGGGGCAGCCCTTCTGAGGTTTGTCTCCTGCCCTCCCTCCCTCCTTCCTTCTCTCCTCCCTCCCTCCCTTCCCTTCCTTCCTTCCTTCCTTCCTTCCTTCCCTCCTTCCTTCCTTCCTTCCTTCCTTCCACTCTTCCTTTTTTCCTTTCTCCCTGTATCCCTTCCTTCCTTCTTTCCTCCCTCCTTCTCTTCTCTCTCTTCTTCGTTCCTTCCTTGCTTCCTTCCCATCCTCCCTTCTTCCTCCATCTCTTTCTTTTTTCTTTTCTATTAAATGTTAATTTCTCCTTTTGCATAATGAGACACACATGGCAATTGGCCACGTAAAGGACACTTGAGACGAATCTGATCGTCCCTCTGGAGAGCATAGCAGCTGGGGACCATGTGGCCCTGCCCACCATCACCCCATGGCATGCAAAAGGTATTCAAAGAATACTGTCTCATTTTTCCTTCATCAGAAGTCCTCTTGGACAGATCTCTCCCCATCTCTGGGCCTGAAAATATGCCAGACCAGGTGCCTTGGATCTGGGTCCTCCTGGCCCTGAATCCTGCACCTATCAAGCAGAGCAACCCTGGGTGAATCCTGGAACCTCCCTGGACCTCGGGGCTTTCATCTGCAGAATCTGCTCCTGGGAGTTGTGAGGCTTAGGGGAGGAGAGGAATACTCTCTGGGAGCCTGCAGGGCCAGGAGCATCTTGACCTCTTGCAAAGCTTGACCTCTTGCAAAGCTCTTACAAAGCTGGGCCTGGTTATTGGCAGGATCTATAAGCATCTGGCTGGTCTAGGCTATTCTTGGACTTTAAAAAATAGCCAGAGGTGCAATCGTGGTTACACAAAGTAGGGACTCCGAAAATATTGGGCTCTGCAGGATGCATTAGGAAAAATGCTAGCAATGTTAGCATTCCTGGAAGGAAGGTTCTGGAAGAAAGCTCATGCTAATTTAGGAGATCCCCTCTGTGCCATCCTATCTTAGGACACCTTCCAGCTTGCAGTGCCCTTTTCTTCTGTTTTCGTATATATATATATATATATATATATATAGATAGATAGATAGAGAGAGAGAGAGAGAGAGAGAGAGAGACAGAATCTCACTCTGTTGCCCAGGCTGGAGTGCGGTGATGCAATCTGGGCTCACTGCAGCCTCCACCTCCCAGGTTCAAGTGATCCTCTTGCCTCAGCCTCCTGAGTAGCTGGGATTATGGGTGCCCATCCCACGCTCAGCTAATTTTTTTTTTTTTGTATTTTTAGTAGAGATGGAGTTTCACCATGTTGGCCAGGCTGGTCTCGAACTCCTGACCTCAGGTGATATGCCCACCTAGGCCTCCCAAAATGCTAGGATTACAGGCGTGAGCCACCACACCTGGCCTTGTTTTCCTATTGAGTGCATGTGTGAGCACATGAGTCGGGGTGGGTTGTGTCGCCTTTAGCCAGATTTAGTCTCTCCATACAGGTATTTGATTTGGGTATGAGGAAGGTTGCTTCAAGCTGGTCAGGGCTGTGGTAATGAAATATTGTTAGCATTTCCAGGTCTGGAAGAATGGTCTGTGTCCTAGCCATCTGGGAATATCATAACTGGCTGTCTTGTCTCTCTCGTCCACTCTAAGACATGAAAATGTAACAATAATTGTTTATTTCAGAGACTCTTTCCAACCACAGGGACAAAAAGAGTGGCCCTTCTTCAGAAACCCAAACCTGACCACATTGCTCTCCTCCTCACAAACTACCTTAGTTTGAATTTTCCCAGAAGCAGACTTTGAGATAAGGAACTAGGGACAAGAAATATTTTTGAGGAGGGGATTCCAGGAAGCCCCAAGATGGGAGTGGGAGAAATAATCCAGCCAATAAAGGGTATGTCATAAAGCCAGTTATCAGTGTGGGTGACTGGAGCTTACTCCAGCAGACAAATTCTAGAAAACCCTAAAATCCAAGCTTCAGAAGTCATCCCACTTGAGGAGTGAGGGAGCTGGGGTATTGATACACCATCTCCCAAGAGTCACTAGCTGAGAGCTGCTTTGGGTTGGGGCAGGAGAATTCCTTGGCACTTCCAGCCTACCCTGTGGATCTCTAGAACAATCCCTAAGACTCAAAGAAACCAACAGCTGAGCACACTGAATTAATAAGGCTGAAGGATGCAGGTAAGTTTCCAACAGGGCTGCTACACAACCCTCTCTCAGTCTGTATACCTTTTGCTCACAGAACCTTTCTGGCTGTTAAATGCCTCTTCCCCATGCTTTTAAGCACTCCTTTCCCCAAAAGCCATGCTTCTTGCAACTGTGTTTAACTGTCTGTGCATTTGTCTGCTTGCCCCCATCCTGTGTTCCAGCTGTGAGCTCCATGAGACAGAGCCATATCTTACCCAACTCTCTATTCTCAGAATAAATGTTCAACATTAAAAAAAATGAATCCTATGGAGATGGGGCAAACAGAGGTTCACAGGAGAGGGAATTTTGTGGGAGCAGAGCCTCAAAGAGAGATACTCAAACCCTTGTAGGTAGCAGACTTCACGGGCTGCCAAGGTGAAGACACTTTTCTCTGGATTCGCCCCTGTTTTGACCATCAGTGTCCCCACCCAGCCCAACTTCAGGAACAGGAGAGGGAGAGACAGAACCACACCCTTATTAAAATTGAGGCCTTTTCTCGCTGTGAATGGAAACAGACGAATCTGAGTTCATCCTTGGCAAGAAATGCTGGGAAACAGAATCCTCCTTTTGGGATGTTGATGGTTGAATCTCAGCACAGCTTTTGGCTTTATTTCCATCTTGTTGATACCTGAAATAATTGTGAAAAGTTTGAGATCATCTCTTGGGCCCAGATGCTCATAGGTGGTCCTGGGTCACTGAGCATAAGACAGTGATGGGTAGCTCATGCCAGGGACTTTGAAGAGATGAGCGATTTTAGGCAAAGCACCTTGGCTATGATGCCACAAAGACGGGAGGTGGCCACTTCCTGTGAGACAGGAAATGGAGAGAAATATATAGGGAAGCCATTTTCAGAGCAAGGGTGGCTTGTGGATTCATAGAAGTTCTTAATATTTCCCATCCTGACATATTAAGAATGAAGGATGTGTTGTCCCTTACTAGCTCTTAGTTAAAACATCTTCTTATTTCCCAGTGTTGAAAGAACTATCAGGGGAAAGGAAGAAGAGAAGACAGGCCAGCATGGATGCAAAATCAGGGACTTCAAGAGATTTCTGGATCCATCTGAGATGAGAGTTTCATAATAATCCTGCCATATTTCCTAGCAAAGCTCCCTTTCTGCCACTCTCAGAAGCAGGTGACATGTTTACTTCATTTTAAGCAAATTCAACATATGGTTACTCAAGTTATTCCTTTTATAAAATGGATCCCCCACAGTAATCATTGAAGAAACAAGATCTCCAGTACACATGAAAAGCAATCTGTCTTTAAAATGAATTTTATTTTCAAGCAACTTTTTAAAAAGTAATGTTTGTGATTAGTACAACTAATAATTCTTACATGCCAGAGACTGGTCTAAGCTTTCCAATTCTCATTTAATTCTTGCAACACTGCAATGAGGCTGGTGCTGTTTATATTCCCAATTTATAGATCAAGTAAGTGAGGCACGAAGAGATAAGATAATTTGCTGAAGGCCATCCAGCTAGTAAGCCTCAGAGCCAGGTATAAACCCAGACTGTTGGGGGCAGAGTCTATAGTTTTGATTGCTACAATTTTCTGCCTCTACACATGAGAAGGAAACTGGCTAGTATTCAGGTCTGGCCAGACTGGGAAGACCCGTGCTGCCATCTGTCACGGGGTGAGCTTCCAACAAGAACAGTCTGCTCTGAACCCTCTTTTATTCTCACCTGTTCCACTTACCTCTGGAGTTTGTCATTTGGGAGACTTGAGCCTTCCTTAATCTCTAGCTTCTATCACAGAACCTGGAACTGTGTAGGTGCTTAATGAAGCATCTGCTAAATGAATGTTGGGTGAGTGAGACAGTACACACACGGATTCCTTCGCAGTGATGTGAGCTGCTCACACTGGATGCACACAGGCAGAGAAAAGAGAGAAACTGAGGCTGTTATTGGAAGGCTAAGCTCAAATCCCTTCCTACTTTGATGACCATCTTTGGTTCTATTATCTGGAAAATTCCATATGGGGACTGCAAGCTCTTTGAATGCAAAATTCACCACCTCTGCCCTATTAATGGATTCCCAATATCTGGCACAGTGCTTGGCTCGTAGTAGGGATACCGTATGCTGAAAGCATGAGCAGTTGGTGGAGTGAAGGAATGACTGGGAGGATGAATACGTATTTCCTACCCTGCCAATGTCCAGCTCAGCAGCCCCCAAACTTGTGCACGCATCAGGATCTCTTGGAGAGCTTGTGACAACACAGATGGCTGGGTACACTCCAGGAGTGTTTGATTCAACAGGTCTGGGTTGGGCCCAGGAATCTGCATTTCTGACAAGCTCCCAGGTGATGCTGATGCTGCTGGTCTGGGCTGTCTACCTTGAGAACCACTGGTCTTAGCAGCCCTAACTCACTGGTTCTCAGTCTTCACTGCACATTGGAACCACCTGCAGGAATTTAAGAAAATGCAGATTCCTGGGCTCCTTCCCTGGACATTCTCATGCAATTGATCTGAGGTGTGGCCAGGCATTGGGGATTTTAAAAGCTCCCAGTGTGGCAGGGTGTGGTGGCTCACACCTGTAATCCCAGTACTTTGGGAGGCCAAGGTTGGCCGATCACTTGAGGCCAGGAGTTAGAGACCAGCCTGGCCAACACGGCGAAATCCCATCTCTACTAAAAATACAAAAATTAGCCAGGTGAGGTGGCATGTACCTGTAGTCACAGCTGCTCAGGAGGCTAAGGCATGAGAATCGCTTGAGCCTGGGAGGTGGAGGCTGCAGTGAGCCGAGATTGCACCACTGCACTCCAGCCTGGGTGACAGAGCAAGACTCTGTCTCAAAAAATAAAATATATTAAAAAAAGAGCTCCCAGCGTGTTTCAAATGCAGCATAGCCAGAAAAGCTGCAGCCTGACGTTCACCTTTGACTCCCTACCTTGATCTTCTTTGTGGCCGAATGGGTTGGAGGGCTTATGAGTGGCTCAGCTCACTTCTGTGCCTCTTGAGGCCCCCAAAAGCCACCTTCCCTGCTATATTCTGTGGTTGTTCCAGGCAACAGCTTCTCAAGGTGCTGCTTCCCTGAAATTTCGTGTCTGTTCTTTGACGCTGTGAGACCCCGTCCCAGCCCTCGCCCACCCCGCACGCTGCGGTGTCTATTAAGAGCAGATGCTAAACCATTTTCAACAGGCCTCGAAGCTAATACGCTGCAGAATGGATTCAGAAGGACCTATTTCTTTGTGCGCTGAGAAAGAGAGTGAATTAATGCTCAATGAAAACCTCCAGAGAACCGGAGTCAGGGCTGGGGGGAAGTTGGTGGCTAAATCAACAGTTATAAACTCGCCCAGTCATTTTTCATTATTTGGTACATTGGAAAGATATTTTCCTTTTCAAATGCAGTTGGAAATCCGTTTGGTCAAAAGTCGGTCAGAAACCTCATCACCATTGCCCCTGAAAACCCACAGCCTCTGTCAGGGGGGTGGAAGAAAAATGGCGCAGGTCCCCAGCAGAAGTCGAGGTGATGAGGCCATGAAGGGGAGTCATGGGGGCTATGTGATTTTTCAAAAATGTTGCCTGCGGGTCCAAAACTTTTACATGGATCTGAATATATGGTGGTTTAAATTGTGGATCTGGAGGTGAAGCCGTGGGTCTCCTGTAGTTTCAAGGAAAGAACAAATCTAGGTCCCCATGGCTCTGGCTTCAGTCTAACACGGCCCTTTCTTCTGCAAGGGTGTGAGCAGAGTGTGAGCTAGAGATTGGGCCCTGAGGAGCAAATAGAAATCAGAAATGTGGCCCTACTTTCCTTTCATGGCCTGTGATAGGCTCCGGAAAGGGACAGATTGCCCAAGGATGTGCCACCAGTAGTGACATCTGAATTGGTGGTTTGCTTCCTAACAACTACAGTGAGAGAGAAAACCTTAGACAGAACAGCAGGTTTTAGCATGAACCATGGTTCTGCCCACTCTGGGCTTGTGTGATCTGGGAAAAGTCACAGGACCTCTCTGAGCCTCATTTCTCTCTTTTATGAAAGCGGGAGGATCAGGGCTGGGGTGAGTTGCTGAGGTGTAGGCATCTGGTTCCTGCAACCTGCAAGGACGCTGTCGAAGGCATGAGAACTTAAGCCTGAATCAGGAAGGTTATATCATGGGGAGTCAGGGCAGGGAAAGGAGAGAGATAGAGAAAAGATGAGAGGTGGAGAAAAGAACCCCTTCTTCAGGTGGACCTAGACCTGCAAGGCCCTTGTGTAGTCAACAACCTGAATATCTGTACTTGACATCCCTTGCTTCCTGCCTTTATTAATTTTTTTTTCTGGGCCATGAAGGCAAAGATATGGCTCTGCAAGACCTTTGTGCAGTCCACAACCTGAATATCTGTACTTGGCATCCTTTGCTCCCTGGTTTTACTTTTTCCTTCTGGTCCATGAATCAAAGAGCCTTCTAACTTACTTCTTTGATGCCATATGTAGACCCCTCTCACTGTTCTCCATACACTGATTTGCTCAGGTGCCCTCGCTTCAAGCTAAACCCTCCACCAATGTTCAGATGAAGGTCTGACTATTCTTCGAGGCCTATAGGCTCTTGTATGGCCTGGCCCCTGCTCACTGCTCCCATCTTGTCCCACATCAGTGCCCCCTCCACATCTGGGCTCCAGCCACACGCACTTTGTTGGGGTCTCCCTGCCCCAGGGCCTTTGCATGTGCCATCCCTGCCGCCTGGAGCACTCTGTCTGCTCCTATTATTTGGCCCGTTTGTCCTCCTTTAGGTCTGTATTCCAGAGACCATCCGTTTCAGTGAT
The DNA here is from genome assembly GCF_006542625.1 of Nomascus leucogenys. Taxonomy (NCBI): domain Eukaryota; kingdom Metazoa; phylum Chordata; class Mammalia; order Primates; family Hylobatidae; genus Nomascus; species Nomascus leucogenys. The sequence continues at coordinate 54,566,130 of NC_044387.1, read as the reverse complement.
GATGGCCTCAGGGAGGCATTCCTTGACCCCCAGCTATGTCAAGTCTCTGCTCATGACACCATGTTCCATGTTCCCATTATGTGACCTCTTGTCACAGGTGCAGTTTACATCTACCCAGTGATAATCAAGAAAGTGTCCATCTCCCTACCAGACTGTGAGCCCCAAGGCAGACAGTGTCTGTTTGGCTCACCAGTGCTTAACATTTAGAAAGTGCTCAATAAATATTTGTTTAATTACTTAATTTATGGTCCTGCTGCCAGCTGCCTGCCATTCCTAACACACCAAGCAAGGCATTGGGAGGTGGTTGATAAACCCCCATGGACATAACCTTTCTTCATTTAATCACCATAATAATAAATCCCTGTAAGTATTCATAATTTATGTTTATCACTTATATATATATAAACAGAGAACCAGAGAAGGTAAGAGGCTTGCCTGCAGTCACACAGCAATAGTCAGGGGCAGAGACAGGACTAGAATCCAGCACTTCCAGGCTCCACCTCCAGCCTGGAGAGAAAGCTTGGAGCTCAGTTACAGGTGCCTCAGGCCTGGCCTGGGTTTGGGGTTGAGTTGCATGTCACTGCATCAGGTGCTAGGAGAGCCTTGGGGCAGCACTGGGACCAGATTAAAGGGGAGTGAGGGAGCACTAGGCTGGTTCAGGCAAAGTGGGCAGCAAGCTTGGACAATGCTGGGCAGTCCCTTCACCTCTCTGAGCCTCAGTTTCCTTATCTGGAGCATGAGAACAATGCAGTTCTCCTTAAGGGTTTGAGTCTTGGGGTCTGCCTCATGTTTGGTTTCAGGTGGAATGTTTAGGAGACAAAGGGACCTGGAGCAAGATGAGGATGGAGGGAGAAGAGGGTGATGAGGTAGAGAAGTCAGGATGCCCAGCCAAGATGCCAGTCTTCGCAGACTCGGAGGAGGAGGTGGATCACTAAGAATGCTCATAATGACCACAGCTGCCACAATGGCAGCTTCTGTTTGCTGCATACAGCCTAGTACCACGCTGCACACTTGACGTGCTAGATCTCAGTCATGCTCCACCAGGTTTTAGGAGGTACAGATCACTGGGCCCATTTTACAGATGAGGAAACTGAGGCTCAGGCGGGCACATTCACTTGCCGGCCTTAGCGTGCATCTTGTTCCGCTACCACCTTGGGGACTTGGCAGTTCCTCCCTACTGAACAATCAACATGTGACTGAAGCCCACATGCCCAGTAAGAAGTGTCTGAGACGCCCGGCCCGATTGGGGCCTCCTCTGGGCTTCAGAGGCCACAGACTCACCCAGCGGAAAGTAAAAGTACTTCCCACGAAGGTTCCTTTGATACCTGCTGCACTTGTCAGCCTGAGCCCTGGTGGGCAGACTGGGGCTTTGCCAAACTGGTCCAGGGCCAGTGAGGTGCCTGGTGTGCGGTTTGCTCAGCAAATATTCATTACATATATAATATGCTGGTCAAGCTGAGAGGACAGAGTCTTTGCCCTTATGGAGCTCCACTGACCATTGGACACCTGGTTTATAGTACAGCTGAGCCCAACTCAGACCCCAGGCTCTTTCCTCAGCCCAACTTTTAGCCAAAGCCAAGTTTCAGAAAATGGCGCTTCTCTTCTCCCAGGTATTCAGGCCAAAATCTTGGCATCATCCTTCCTTGCCTCTTCCAGCTTCTGGTGGCCCCAGGAGTCCCTTGCCTTGTGGCTGCATCTCTCCAGTCTCTGGCCCCATTTTCACATGTCTGTCTCCTCTTCTTCATATTTCTGTGTGTTCTCTCCTCTTCTTACAAAAACACCTGTTTGAGGCCAGGAGTTTGTGACCAGCCTGGACAACATCGTGAGACCGGTCTCTAAAAAAAACTCCGATATTGGCCAGGTGTGGTGGCACGTGCCTGTAGTCCTAGCTACTTGGGAGGCTGAGGTGGGAGGATTGCTTGAGCTGGGGAGGTCAAGGCTGCAGTGACTGTGATCATGCCATTGCACTCCAGCCTGACAACCTGGGTGACAGAGGGAGACCGTATCTCAGGAAAAAAAAAAAAAAAAAAAAAAAAAAAAAAAGAAAAGAAAAGAAAAGAAAAAGAAAAAGAAAAAAGAACATGAGTCATTGGATTTAGGGCCCACCCTAATCCAGCACAACCTGATCTTAATTTATTTACACCTTCCAAGACCCTGTTTTCAAATAAAATTACATGCTGAAGTTCCAAGTTGATGTGACTTCAGGGGGCGGGAGGGCACTATTTCACTCACTACAGTAGGGATAATTTTTTTTCTTTTTTTTGAGACGGAGTCTCGCTCTGTCGCCAGTGCAGTGGCACGACCTTGGCCCACTGCAAGCTCCGCCTCCCAGGTTCACGCCATTCTCCGGCCTCAGCCTCCCGAGTAGCTGAGACTACAGGCGCCCGCCACCACGCCCAGGTGATTTTTTTGTATTTTTTTTAGTAGAGACAGGGTTTCACCATGTTAGCCAGGATGGTCTGGATCTCCTGACCTCGTGATCTACCTGCCTTGGACTCCCAAAGTGCTGGGATTACAGGCGTGAGCCACCGCGCCCGGCCCAGTAGGGATAATTTTGTAGGGTAAGTCAGCCAGCTCTGGATTTTCTCTGCTGGGGCTGACATCCCAGTGATCATAATAGTGGCCATAATATATGTAGAAAGCACCTAACTCTGTGCTAGGCTCTCTCCCAAGCATTCCTATGTGTTACTTCGCTTCATCTTCAAAATAACTCCATTAGTTGGCACATTAATCCCATTTTGCAGAAGAGAAAACTGAGGGCCAGAGAGAGACATGCCCAAGGTCAACGAGCATGTAAAGGTTTCCCAGTAGCGATCAGCACCGACCACAGGCCCTGGTATTCACGTCTTACTGTCTGAAGCCAGGCTAGGGCAGGCAGGGCTGTCACTTGTCCCCGCAGCCCATGGAGCCAGATGCCATCTTGATGAAGGGAACAAGAATGGATGCCATGGGTGCAGAGCCACGGGGAGGGGGCATTGCCAACCGGTAGGCGCCCGGCCGCCCTCCCAAGCATAGCTCCTGTCGATGCTGCCTGGGCCTGGCGTAGGCAGCCCGCAAGTAAACAGTGTCTGAAACCTATTCTCATTAGGCTAATTTACGAATAAATTACCATATTCAATGGCCTTATTTTTACTGCTCGTTAACAGGCCCGTGATAGGATGATAATTACGGGATTTTAAGTGGCTAATGGCAGCTGGGGCGTCAAAAGCAGTTTTTACGAATCTGTTTATGGCAGCGAAGGTGACAGGAGGGGAGGGACATTGAAATGTTGAAATCACACTTTGGGAAAAAAAGCTTTAATTGTTGAGTATTTATTAGAGAGGAGGGAAGGCTGTAATTTAAAAAATGAAACTCTGAAAAACAAAGGAAATTAATTCGTCTTCCCCCCTGTGCTGTGACCTTCAGGGAGTGGGCGAGGGGTGGGCAGGATCCCAGGAGAAGGGTGCCAAGTTCAGGCACGAGTCTGGGTGGGTCCTCCCTGGTTTCTGCTGCCCCTGCAGGGAAGGCATCCCGGGGCCTGCGATCTTGGCTCAGAGGCCCCTCTGGGATCCAGGGAGGGATCCTTGAGAGAGGTAAGAGCCCAGCAACCCGAACGCATGACACTGTGGGCATTTGATTCATTCTTTCATCCTCATCATCATGATCAGATCTCATGCATTCCAGCTCCCCAGCTAATATTTCACATGCATTATTTCATCCAACTCTTGCAAAAATGTGGAGAGCTAGTAATTATTCCTAACATATACTGAGTGCTCATATATGCTTTCTGTGTATTAATTCACTTAAACAGATACCCTCGTGGGATTGGTCACTATTGTTATCCCCAGTTACTGAGGAGAAAACTTGAGGCACAGAGAGGTTAAGTAAGCTGCACACAGTCACACAGCGAGGGCCCTGACCAGCATCCGTCTGGCCCTGCTTCTTTTATCACCTCCCTCTCAGTGAATCCCTGGCAAGCTGGTGGGGTGGGCTTAGGGCCCCAGGTGACAGAGGAGAGAGCAGAAAGCCCAAAGAGGTTAAACCGTGTACCTGGAATCACAAAGGCTGAGTTCAAAGGTCAGCAGCCTCTCTGAGTCCAAACTGGCCGCTGACTTGCCTTGAAATGGGACTCATGAGAGTGGAGATGAGGAGAGGGCATCTTGGAAAAGGACACTGGACATTTTGGTGGGGTGATTTCGGGACCACTGCACTGCCCTGTGAGCTCTCTGGGTGCCTCTCCTGGGTCTGGCCTTCTCTTCCCCACCTGCCTGGCCTCCTCCCTGCCGTCCTCGGCTCCTCATCTCCCGGCCACTGGGCCGATCCATCTCGCTCCTCCGCTTTAGTATGCAGCCCTCGGAAAACAAACACGCAGCAGCCTGACAGTGGGAATAAATATCGTGGCGATGTTGATTAGCATTTGATCCCAGCTGGGTCTCTGGGAGCTGAAGTACTGGAATGTCTTGGCAGTTTTTTAATGCTGAATAATTTGATTAGATCAGTGACTGAGCCTGCTGCTCCTGGTGAGATAAACCCTCCCCACATTACAGGGGAGAGAGGGGGTGGACCGAGGGCGCGCATCTGAGCCCCCAGACTTCCTGCTCCTCCACCAGCCCTCCCGGCGTCGTCTGCACGGCCTCCCCCTCCCCAGCTCGGCCCCCTTCCTCTCTTCATCTCTCTTCCCTGCACCCTCATCTCTCTCTTTCTCTTTCCTCTTCCTTCCTCCTCCGCTATTCTTCCTCTTTTCTTTCTCTCCTGGGAATATTTGTCTCTCTCATTTCTTTTTCTCCATCTTTTCGTCGTTTCTGCCTGCATGTTTCATCTTTTTCATTTCCTCCCTTCTTCTTTTTCTCCTTCTAAATTTTCAATTATCTTTTTTCCCTTCACCTCTTCCTCTTTCCTTTTCTCCCGTCCTCTCCATCTTCCTCCTTGCCTCTCCCTCCTTTTGCCTCTCTCTCCCATTCTCCATTTCTCTCCCCTCTCCCAATCTCTCTCTGTCTCTTCTCTCTCCCCACTCTCTTCCTTTCTCTCCTTTCCTATCCCTCTTCCTCCTGCCCCCTCCCTCTTCCCCTCTCCTTCATCTCTCCCCACTCCTCCCCTCCTCACTCCCATACCCACCTCCTGCTTTCATGAAGCCTTAAATACATCATTTAATCAACTCCACAATTTCAATTTCACACAGTTGTCAGCTCAAATGTCTGACGAGGTGGTGAAGACCCCACAGATTGTGGGCAGAGGTCACAGGGCCACCAGGCTTCCCTGCTTCCTCAGACCAGACCAGCTCTCATCAGCCCCGGCCCCCTCCCGCACCACCCACCCTTCTGCAGCCAGCCGGGGAGGGATTTTGGAGGGTTCTGCTTTTCCCGTGGCAACTGTCAATCAGTCATGTAGATGTTTCTCTTGTCATCAGTGTGAAATTACCAGAGTGGCCTCATTATCTGCTTACTCCAAATTTGGAGGCAATATTTCTGTTTGAAGGATAATCTCCATTTAAAACAAAAATAACATCTTCTCAGGTAGAGGAGAAGAAGAGGAAAGAAGACAGTTTGGAACAACCCAAGAAAAAAATGAATTATCTGGGCTTTTTGATCCACACACACACACACACACACGCACACACACACACACACGCACACACACGCACACAAACATATTCAAAGTCTTTACTGCCCTAGCCTAACACAGAGCTCACGTTTCCTGAAAACTGTTTAAATTTTTTCCAGCTGGGGTGGGAGTGGGCTAGGAGGAAGAGGAAGGTCCACGTGACTTTAACATATCTATCCTTTCTTAGATTCCTGTCCCCTTAATCATAACTGAACATTACTAAAGCCATTGCTACTATAACAAAAAAAGTAAACAGATCAAATGGACAGGAACGAGTGGTGAAGGCATAGGTTCTTATGCAGATTCAATTAGCAGCACTTCCCCAAGGCTGGGTGTGGCGGTGTGTGTAGGAACCCCATTAGTGGTGGGGAATGCTGTCTGTTCTAGCCAGTGGCATTGCAAAGCCGGCTGACCTCCCCCTCTGTCCACCCCTGTCATCTTATCACCGCAGAGTCAGACCCCAGCTTTATTTATTTTTCTCAAATGGATCCAGAAATGGCTGGGGGAGGCACTTCCCAATAATTGAGCGCTGGCTTTGTCGGGAAAAGCCACACTCAGGGCTCCAAGTGTCCTCCAAGCTGCCATGTGTGGGTAGAATCTGGCTGAGCTGATTGTGTGTTGGGGGGGGGTGGCAGGGAGAAGCATTGAAATCAATCCTGGTTTTGTCACTTGTGAGACCTTAAATAAACCTGAGCCTCTCAGAGCCTAGGTCTCCTCATCTGCAAAACAGGGGCAATAAGAATACCTACCCCACCCTCCTCATGGGGGCCGTAGTAAGGAGAAAATATGACGAAGCTGGTAACCCCCTTTATGCCCCTTCCACCGTGTCCTGATTATACAATGATTGTGGCTCTGGTCATTTACTGACCACACAGAGACCTGTGCCCATCTTACTGCGGCAGGAGCTTGCTTCCAGCTCTTCATGTCTCTGAGCCTCAGTTTTCCCATCAGCAAAATGGGGCTATTCGTGCCTCCTGGCAGGGTGCTGGTGAGTCCTGAATCAAATGTGCATAGCGCCTCTCACTCCTGACTCCTCACCTCCATCCCCTTCTCCAACTTTTACCTACAGGCATTGAAGCCTTTCCTTGGGATAGCCTGGGCTGATTTAGCTTCCTGACTAGCTTTCCTGCTAAAAATAAAGCCGGCCTCACATCTGCAAGCTGCAGTGTGGTCTCTGAAAACGGTGTTATTGAAACTTGAATGTCTGGTCCTGGTGCCCGGCATAATGCTAGGGACATAGTGAGAGACCCAATGAATGAATGGATAGATGGGTGGATGGATGGATGGATGGATGGATGAGTGAATGAAAGTTCCTGGGCAGGCTGTGTGTAATGCTTGCTGTGTGAATGAATGAATGAATGAATGAGAACCCTGCTATCTGCAAGCCAGTGTTTCCTCTCGTTTTCTGCAGGCCCCAGCCCTGCCTTCCCTACTAAGGCATTCTGAAGTTCCAGAACACAGGAGCCAACAAGAAACTGGGAATAAAGGGGTTTGATCTGCACAGCACAAACACCTCTTGCAAAAAGAGGAATATAAAAAAATGCCAATTCCTTCTATGGGGGAAAAGAAGGCGTTGAGACATGTTAAACGGTTAGGAAGAAGGTGGCTGCTTGTTTTCCGTCTTCCTTGTTCAGGCTGAAGGCGGGGTGAGGGGAGAGGTTCATTATTTTTCGGCACTCTGAAGGCAGGTGAACAGGGAAAAGCAAACTGCAGCCTGCCATCGCGTTCAGCGCCTTTGAAACACATAGAGCTCTCAAGGCAAGGGAAGGGTTTGATGCAATTTAAAAAAGACAGACTCCCACACCTCTCAGATCCATATGTTTCCATTCAAGATCTCGTTTCCCTCCGAGGCTGGTGCTACCGCGGGCTTTGCAGTCGGGCCCGGCTGTTCTGCTGACGCTCTGAGGACCCGTGGCTCATGGAGGAGGCAGACGGGCTGAGCAACTGCACGGTGGGCTCGAGGTGCCAACAGCAGGCTCTGGGCCGAGCTGCAGCGGCAAAGTGGTGCCCGGCGCCATGTGGTGCCCTGCGCCTGTGTGAGATCAGGTGGTTGCTGTCTGGGGGAAGGTAAGAAGGTGAAAAATAAAAGCAAGCAAATCAATAAAATAGTGTATGTATATAGACCAGAGCTAAGGGCTATGACTGTGTGTCCTTTCTCTCTGTAATGGGGTCAGAGTGATGAGTAGTTTTGTTTTCTTTCCCAAAGTGTTATAAACAGATGTGTCTTTGACAAGGAAGGCTTTGTGGTCAACTGAGTTTGGGAAATACCAGGTTCATCTAATCTCCTTCCCTCCCTTCCTCCCTCCTTTCCTCTCACCCATCCACTGTCCATTTATCTATCCATTCATCCTTCCATCTTGTTTTTTTCATTTCCTTTATTCCTTTTTCTTTCTCCCTCTTTTCCTTTCTTCCTTTCTCCTTCTTTTCCACTCTTTCCTTCTTTCCCACTTTTCTCCTTCCTCCTTCCCTCTCTCCTATCCATCCAGCCATTATCCATCCGTCCATCCATCCATCCATCCATCTATCCGTGGTAAGGCAGTTGAGATCCTGCCTTTGCAGACTTCAGAGTGAGTGGACAGAGACAGAAAATAAGAAAAAAGTAGAGACATTAACGTTTCGATTGGTAAGTGCTAGGAAGGAAACAAGAGTAACAAAAAGAGAGTGATTGGGTAAAAGGTGATGAGTACAGATAGAGGGAGGAACTGGCAGGGTGGGGAAAGATTTTAGGCAGAGGGAACGGCAAGTGCAAGAACCCTGAGATGGGAATGAGATGGATTTGTTAAAAAAATAGAAGGTGTCCAGGGCAGCCACGGAGGCAGGGGCACGTGGGATAACCAGAGCTATGTCGGGCACTATGGGAAGCTACTAGATGTTTTAAGCCAAGGAATAGCATGGTCTGATTCAGCCTTTATAGCTGCCCCAGCAGGACTCCAGTGCCCGGCATTGAGTCAAAGCTAAACCATAATCATTGTAATAAATTGGACTGCTTCCATCTGCCAGGGCTAAGCTAAGCCACAGGCAGACCTAGCTCTCATCACCAGAGTCAGATTTTCTTCTCCAGACATGGCTTGAGGTCTCCTTATTCAACCCTGATCAACAATGGTGGGAGTTTTTTCTGACTCATCTGGAAGCAAACTCATATTCACCAGCATGATGTTCAATTACCAAATTGGAAAAAAGTAAAATAAAAAGGCAAGTTATTTCTTGTCCTTGCAAAGGTGCATTAATGAAAGAATAAGCATGGTAGACGGATGCTGAGGGTGTCCTGCAGTCTTTGCGTGGGAGACACACGATTTATTTTTGGGGGCACAATGAAAACCACACAGAAACATGCTCCCAAGCAACGTTAGGGAAAAACACAGGAAAAGGACTTTGAAGCAACTCTTCCTCTGTATACATTCAAACTCACTGAAAACTTGGTCATGCTGGAAATCATGATGATTTAAACTATTATTTGCCACAATAATAATAAAACCAAGATGTACTGAGCTGCCTACTATGTGGCAGACCCTCGGCCAAGAGTTTCACTCTGGTAATCCTATTATGTTGCTGCTTTTATTTTCCTGAATTCAAACCTGAGAAACTGAGGCTCAGCAAGGTTTGGAAATCTGTTACAGAACACACAGATCTCAATAGCCAACTCTGGATTCAAACCCAGCCTGTCCAGATTCCAAGCTCACCTCCCTCCTCCTGACAAGGCCCCGTTTTTGACACCTTCAAAGACTTGTCTCTATAAATATATGTACAGTTGTTGAGAACATCTGGCAGCCCATCATAAAACAAAATCTCTCTTGTTGAAGTTGTTGTTGTTATTATTGTTGTAAATATCAGTTACTGACCCACTAGAATCTGCAGGATCGGGTGTGATTTTAGCTGTGTTCGGTCTCTGCTTGTCACCCGGGAAGTTTACGCGAGATTTGATCAGAATTTCACAAAACCAGGCTGTGCCTGTGTGGAGCTGTCAGATGAAATAATTTGTCAGTGATGATTGTGTGAATTCGTAAATATTTATGAATTCACAAGTTATAAATGTGCAGCTTTCGGGAGGGTGGAATTTGATGCTCACCAAGTCACAGATTACAATGAATATTTACAGAAACCCCAATCTGCTAATATTAGTTCTTTGTGCTTACGAAAAAGCTTTCCTTGGGATTGTAACCCTTTCGGGCTAAAAGTATCTGCAGGAAAAGAAATATAGCTAAAGAAATAAGCTCTCCCCAATAAAAAAAATAATGCACTCATGATCTATTACATTTGTATAACGTTTATGATTCTCACAGTATTCACATACACATTATGCCTCTTGCCAGTCATTCTAAAGCTGTTTGTTGAATCGGTTTTGAACGGAATTGGATTGAAAAAGCTCAAGACAGCAGGTGGTCAAAAAGGCCATTTTTTTTTTTTTTTTACTTCTTGTTGAGCGACCTGCCTGTCCAGAGACCTCATGCAAGTCTCTGCATCCCTCAGAATCTATTTCTGCAAAAGACGGTGTTTCCCAAAGTTACTCATGGACATACTACCCTCATAACACTTCCCATTAAACACAGTTGCCAGGAAGGCACGGAGCCTGAGGCCTGCTTTCTCTTTGTTAAAAAATATTAGTAAGCATTGGAAAAGTGTTAAAGGCAGACTAACACCAAGTTGAGACTTCCTTCTTGATGAAATCAGAAGAAAATGAAAGAGAAGTTTAAAGGGAATGCGTTTCTCTTCACAAGAGGCCAAGTGGCATAGTGAGGTGGTTAGAAGCAGAGACCCTGGGCCCAGTTTGCAGCTCACTAGCTTTGTGACCTTGACCAAGCATTTAACTCTCTATGTCTCAGTTAATACATCCGTGAAATGGGGATAATAGTAGTACCTGTTTTAAAGGGTCACTCTGATCAGGATGACATGAGCTAAGTCTAGAAAGCACCGAGAGCTGGCAGATGACAAATGTTCTGTGTTTGTTAAATACAAGAATAAGGACTAAATGCACCCCAAGTTTCAAGCCATTATGAGGATTCAAGGAGAACCAGTGAAGTGTGAGCCCTGGGTGCGTAATCTCACTCACTGAATGGGTGGCCCTAGCCAGTCTCTTAGCTCATCTGTACGTTCAGAGGGAAGGGGGGTGCTAGATGGCCTCAGAGAGCCCTTGTCCCACAGGGTCCACTCAGCAACCTGGAGCCAGGAACTGGAGGTGACGCTCATCTGTTCATAGTCCACAGCAGGACTATTTTTAGGAAACTGCCTGGATCAGGACTCACAGTGGGACACCAGCTTGCATCCCACTCACTCCTTGTTTTCTAACACCCCCATTCCATTTGTCAACCCCAGTCCAATCTTCTGCCCTCAGGAGGGCCACAATTAGACACTAAAGGCTCTCCCATGCCCTGTAATGAAACCATCCTCCAAGAGAGCTGTAGTTTTGTAAGGGGAGACACCCGCTGTCAGAGGTGTTTTCCAACCTGGAATTTTCCTACATTGCAGATTGGTGTGGTTCTGCTTCTTCTGAACAGCTGCAGGACTTCAGTTTTCCCATCCACAAAATGGAAGCAAAAGATTATTATCTACATCTAACATTGTTATCCTATATCTAAAACTAAGGCTTGTTTGTCTTCCACAGGCACTAGTACAAATGAACAGCCACCTTCTCCTGCGTGTTCAGCCTGTGCAAACAACAGGCACTTCCATCACCCCGTTGATGCAGGTCTCCGTGGGGCCCCCTCAGCTCAGAACTGGGCACATCCATAGAAACGCTACCAAAAGGCATGCATTAGGGAGAAAAGAGACATTACCCTTCTAAGCTAAAATCCTCTTCCATGTGCAGAGAGTGGGGAGTTGAGGGGGAAATGGGAACAAGCTTAAATTAATAATCTTCTACGTACTAAAACAAAAGGAATGATTGTAATTTCTTAAATGGTCTCTGAAACACTAAATAAACCTATTTTTCTTAGAATTCGACATGTCTTCATTTTGTAGGTATTATGGCCCTCACTGTGCAGATGCAGAAACTGAGGCTGAGTCCTGTAGCTGATAGGAAGAGGTAAAGCCACACAGATCTTCAGGACTCTAGTGGCAGAAGCTTTCCCATGGTGGGCATTCCACATGGACACTTCCCCACCTCGCCTTCTAACGATAAAAGCAAATACATATTAGGCCAGGAGATTTTCCAATCAGTTTACATGTACTGTCTTATTCTATCTTCATGACTGGTAGGAGGTAGGCACCTTTATCACTATCAGCTGACACACATGACAGCTGAGGTTCAGAGAGGTTAAGTAAGTGGCCCAGGGACACACAGCTAGAAAGTAGAGAAGGCAAGATTCTACCTTAGCAGGCTGATGCTTGTCCCCAGATCCCCCAGACAACACTACCAATGAATGTACCCGGGTTTGTGAGTCCTTAAGGGTTGGGGTCCCACTACAATCACGCCCACTTCCAACACCCAGCCTGGCACAGAGCATGACTTCACAAATATTTGTCAAATGAATTTTTAAAAAATGCACCAGTCTTTCTGATCCTTAAAAATATCAACTTATAAACAGATATGTCAAGGAGCAATTATTCACATTACTCAAGATGTCTTCATTTTATAAAAAGGATTTACATCACTGTTTCTTTAAATAGCAAGTCCCCCTAGTGCATTTAAAAATACGACTCAATTTATAGCTCGGAATTACACACACGCTTTCGGAAGCCCTTGCTTGAATAAAGGGAGCTGGCACGAGCATCATTCATTCATCTGGCTTTTCAGCAGGCAATTATTGAGCACCTACTAGGTACCATGTATTCTGTAAGGAGTAGGGGATTCAGAAGTAAACATCATGGCTTCAGACTTCAAGGAGCACCCAGTCTGGTATGATAGGGAGATAATCAACAGATGAGTTTCCCAACTTGGAAATGAATTAATGCTTTAAGAAAATAAAGAAAGGAGCCCACTGCCTTAAATCTGGACATGCTGGGTAAGGGAGACATTCCTGAAGAAGGGCAATGTGAGCTGGGCCTTGTGAGATGAGTAGCAGTTCACCAGTTAGAAACTGTCCTAGTATTAAACAATTTTCTCAAGATTAGAACATTAAATGTATGTGTATATATTTAATATTCATCAGGTTTCATAAGCAATACTGTTTCTAGCCAAGTGTGTTAATGTTTCATACTCAGGTCATTCTTGGAACTTTTGCAAATATTTTCACACAATCTCTTTCAGTTGATTCTCAAAACAATATTGGGAGGTGAGAGTGGCGTGGAGCTTTCCTTTTGTGTTATTTCATTAGAAAAGTAACACACGTACACTGCTGAAAATACAGGCAAGGAAGCCATCAATGTGATCTGAAATTCCTGCCCCATCACAGCCAAGATAAATAGTTTAACCTGTATCCTTCACGGTCTTTCTTTCAGTGAATGTGTATTGTTTGTTTACAAAAGAAAAACATTGTTTGTGGTTTCATGATTTGCAACAAGCTCTTTGAAAACTATGATGCAACACAGGGAGAATATTTATCCATGTCATTCAGTATTTTTTGACAGCAATTCACAATAGCAAAATCATGGAACCGACACAAATGCCCATCAATCAACGAGTGGATAAAGAAACTGTGGTGTATATATATAGATGATGGAGTACTACTTAGCCATAAAAAGGAATGAATTAACAGCATTTGCAATGACCTGTATGAGATTAGAGACTATTATTCTAAGTGAAGTAACTTAGGAATGGAAAACCAAAAAATCATATGTTCTCACTGATATGTGGGAGCTAAGCTGTGAGGATGCAGAGGCATAAGAATGATGCAATGGACTTTGGGGACTTGGGGTGAAGAGTAGGAAGGGGTGAGAGATGAAAGACAACAAATATGGTGCAGTGTATACTGCTCAGTTGATGAGTGCACCAGGTTCTCACAAATCTCCACTAAAGAACTTACTCATGTAACCAGATACCCCCCAATACCCCAATAACTTACAGAAAAATAAAATTAAAAAAGAGAAAACAGGGGCCCTCAAAAAGTATTTTTCTACAGCAAATTTTTAAATGATTTTGTTCTTTCCATATATATACACATATATATGGAAATATGTATTATATATTATATTGTTATATAATATATATTTACATATAATTTTTTACACATATATATATATATATATAAATCAACCCACTAGTGATGGATGAACTCGTGATGGATGACTAGGTTGCTTCCAATTGCTTTCTCCTAATGTAAATAATGCTGCATTGAACATCTTTGTAGCTACATATTTGCTGTATATTTCCATGTTAATTTTCTCCAACTATCCCCCCTCCCAACCAAGTAATAATCACTAGGTCAAAACATAGGCATAGCGTAAGGCTCTGAGGTCAGGATGCATGCTCTCCATGTCAAAATAGAAATAACAACCAGTCTAGGACCTAAGCAAGGCCTCCCGTCTGTCAACCCCAAAACTCCTCCCTCTCACGTGACCCACTAGGTCTCTTCACCATCAGAGAAAAACCAAGCCCCACAACCCTTAGAATCCTACAAGAGGGAATAGGATTGGGCAGGGAAGGAAAGAGACATGAATTGATGCTGGGTGATTTTTTTTTCTTACATTCTGACCCTGTTTATGGGCCCAGAGAGACAAACACAGAGACAGAGAGCTTTCCAAATTGAGGCAAGCCCATGCAATGTCTCACTCCTCTACTTCCCTGCCTGGAGGTCTCCTGGCAATTTAGAGCTTCCCTTGTAGGTTACAAAGTCTGGTCAGCTTAGGCAATCAGACAGAGCAGTGCTCATCGGGACTTCTGCTGATGGCTGTGCTGGGAGGAGGGACAGCTGGCAGGCAGATGATTCTGTCCCACACTCAGCCCGAGACCTTGAAGTGGGCATAGGGTTATGATCTTATGATCCTGGGTCCCTAGACCTCAATTTTCCCATCTGTGGAATAAGGAGTATAGACCTAGGCTGTTATTTCACCTGTAGGGGGTCTGAGAGTGCAGCATTCCAGGCAGGAGTCCAGGCCCAGCTGGGAGATCTTAGGAAGGTAGCTTAGCCTCTCTGAACCTCCTTCAAGTCAACAGAGATCTAAAGGCCGCCGTGCTGTGTGCTGGACACTGCATCCGACGCTGGGGTTGTAGAAGTGAACACAATATACCAGCCCCTGCTCCCCAGGAGCCCCCGTCTCAGACAGACCATAAACAGCCAGCCACTAAGCAAATGACCATGTGAGGTAATTTCCACTGCAATAGGTGCTGGGAAGAACACGAACCCAGCGAGGTGATGTAAAAGGATTGGGGCTGCAGGCAGCTTGGGATTAAAGACACGCTTTGGATGTGTGTCTCTCTGAGATGAAACCATAATAAAAGAAAAGGAGCCAGAAGTGAAAGAAGGGCCAGGATTTACCAGGGTGGCTTCACGTTGTCATCAGTCAGGCAGTCTGATGTCATTGGTCTGGGGTGGGACCTGGGCATCATCAGTATTTTAGAAAGCTCCCCAGAAGGTTCCAACGTGTGCACGGATGGTTTTGGGGATCATGCTTTAGGCTGGGGAGTGGCAGATGCAACGCTCCGAGGTGAGTTTATCCTGTTCCTGGAAGAGGGTACTGGGACTGCAGCAGGTTGGCCAACAGGATGGGGACACAGGGTGAAGCTGGCATCCACGGAGGCCGGATGCATGGACCAGAGATGCGGAAGGAGAGAGAAGAGGTTCCATTTTCAGGCTGCCCATGAGACAAGAGAGCCTCAGTTGTCTTGCTAGTAAAACAGGCTCCAAAGTGTCCCAAGTATGCCCCAGAAGAAGTGCACAGAGGGAGCTGCTGCTAGCCTGCAAGTCAGAGGTAGGGGTAGTGGGAGGGGCTAAGTCACACTGCAAGAGGGCCTTTTGCTTAGGGCCTGAGTGTCAAGTAACTGAAAAACAACAGCCACCAGTTGACAGTTGGTCCAAGCTAGCCCTGATCTGGTATGTCTTCATATGCATCTCATATAAGACATGACCCTCCAGATGTTCCCTTAGGAGAGGGATTCCAAAAATACTGCTGCCCTCCCACTGTTCAAAGCACAGGGCATGGCCGTGCACCGAAGGCTCTGACAAGTCCTGCAGGCAGGAACCTCGTGGGATCTCTTTAGACTTACAAGAGAGCAAGGCTGGCTGGCTCCACCAACCCATGCAGGAGGCAGCAGAAATGTCACCACTGCTGAGGGGCATTCCAAGCTCTTCCCTAAAATGGTCCTCCCCACCTCCCACTGGCCACACCCTATTCCAACACCTGGGTTCTTCCTTCATCGTGATTGTCTAAGTTCACTGCATGAATTTGTCTTGCTTGTGTATTTGCTTACTATTTCATCCTTCCTGCCTGCATTGGCATCTAGTATAGACTAGGTACTCGGTTAATCTCAGTTTGATTGAGCAAATACATGAATGTAGTTACAGGTAGGGCAGGCACAGGATTCAAATAGATGGCGTGCAAATTCTAAACTATACTACACGCTAGCTTTGTGAGCTTGGGCCACTTAAACCCAATGAGCCTCATCTGTGAAAAAGGATGAAGTAATCAGACTTATCTTGTTGGTAGCACTGTGAAACTTTACAGGCTCCAAACACGGAAAAGATCTAGTGATCGGCATGGGGAAGGGTCATATACCACGGGTGACTCCATTTTGTGGTTAAAATTAATACTACGTAACTGTTGGAATCCTGGATTTGGGCATTTGTTGTGTAGGGGCTAAAGGAATCTTTATTCATTTTAGTCCTTCTGACCTTTCCCTCCATGTCAGGCTTTTAGAAACTTCTAAGTTTGTTTCTGGAGGAACATTGGCATATTTTGAGAAAACATGCTTGCAATAATTAATTGCAGTAGGAGGAGTCCCATAGGCTTGGAGGGTAAAGGCGGAGAGATGTCACTAGAGAGATGCTGACAACAGGAATTAAGGAGAGCCGATATTCAGGAGGAAAACCAACTGTTGCGCTGAAGTTTTGTGCTGTGAACTTTTCCAGCTTCAGACAAAGCCTCCGGTCCTCTGTGTGCATGTGTGTGTGTGTGTGTGTGTGTGTGTGTGTGTGTATTCAGCACCATGTTTAAGCATGTGTGTGTGTGGGTATGCACACATTTGCGCACACACGTATTTACCAAAGTTGCTTTCCACAAAAATTAAAGACAAAAGATTTGTTTCTTTCTAAACTTTGGCAATTTCAGCATCTGCCTATTTAGGTAAATTAGACAAGGATTCTCTTTTGTCTTCCCTCTTCTTTATTTTTTCCCCCTCCAAACCCAGAAATTCCATGAGAAATATTTTTAAGAGTGTTAACTGACAAGTGTACACATGCCGTCCTCAGCCAGGGAGCAAGCAGCACAGTCGCTAACTTGTTAGACAGGAGCTAGATTACAATCATAAATAAATGATTTGCTGTCTCCTCGCATTCAGACTTGTAGCTTTTAAAGTGTGCCTGTCATCGCGGAATCAGATTTAGTCAAATGCTGTGTAACTGCAAAATTATCCTATCCTTACCTTTTTATTCTCCTTATAATGGACAGTTAAATTGGATTTTCAAATTTGAAGTGCATATGTTTTTCAAATCCCCAGAGGCTGTCTATTTTTTCATTTCTAAAGCAACTCACTAATGTTTATCATTACCACACAGAAATATTACAATTCTTAAGGGGCGCCTTACAAAATCAGTGCAGGAGAAATGTGCTTTATCGTCTCAAAATGAAACCAATTTCTCAGCTGATTTGCAATTTATTTACATGTTAGCATTTGATTTCCGGCTGATTTATAACCCACATGGCTCTGTCTCAGGGTTTATTTAGAAAGCAGACAACAGTGGTCGGTCAGGGAAGGCTGCGTAGCGCAGCGTGGCATGGGTTGTCTGTTTCCCCAGGCTGGAGTCCACAGTGCCACTCCCAAGTCTCCTCGTTGAGTTTCACCTTCAGCGAATCCAGTGCCCCATTGTGTGTGAATATGCAGGATGCTAGGCCCAGCCACTGCGTGGAGATCAGATGCTGAAGTACAACTTTTCAGAAGGAATATTTTTGTTCCTCTGCAGTGAATGAGGATTGTGGTAGGGGAAGTGGAGAAGACGCCTGGGATATATTGGGCTTTCATTCTCTGGCTCATTCACATAACTCTAATGGCTAATGTGACACTTGAATTCAGGAAGTATTGGAATTGACAGTGAGGACTTTATTGGGGTTTATTGCTTCATCTGTCTGACCATTAATTCATTGATCCATTCTTCCAGACATCTCTCTAACCATTCCTCCATTTATCCGTCCGTGTGTCCATTCATTTTCCCATCTACCTACCAATCTATCCACTTATCCATCATCCATTCGTCCATTCATCTACTGACCCACTTATCCATCCATCCATTTGCCCATCCACTTATCCACCTGCCAATCCATCCACATACCCATCATTCATCTATCCATCTGTCCATTTTCCCATTCACTTACCCATCCACCAACCTATCCACTATATTCATCTATCCATATATCCATTTATCCATATATCCATTCATCCATCCACCCACTGACCAGTTCATCCAGCCATCCATCCATCCATCCACCCACCCACCCACCTATCCACCCACCTGACTATGAATCCATCCAACCATCCATTCCACACTTATCAGTGGCCTTTGGACTGAGTACTAGGGAATTAGAGATGATGAAGAAACTGCTCACAAAGCTCATGGATAAGAGGAGGAGACAAACATATACCTGCCAGGATCATTGTGAAGCTCAAATTACTTAATGCATATAAAAAGTGCTTAACAAACTATAAATCTCTTAAAAATATAACATATATGTAAATGATGTAATGAGTTAGAGCAGCCTGCTTCCTTCTATCTAGCTATGGAACCACAGGTAAACAACTTCCTCTTCCCAAGCCTTGGTTTCCTCATCTATAAAATGGGAAGGGAGGTAATAATAAATGATAATAATTAATAATAATACTAATACCCCTGGCAGGGGCCTTGGCATAATCTGACAAGATAACCCATATAAAGCATTTAGCCTAGTGTCAGGCCATAGTTAGCACCTGATACACTTTCTTCTTCTTACTATTTTGATTGTTGCATGAATAATAGGGACAAAGGAGGAAAGAGAAATTATGTCAAACTGAGAAGATGAGGAAAGATGTTACCAAAGAAACAATATCTGAGCTGGGTTTATAGAAGAGGGGAGCCTTCCTCAGGTACCAGAAGAGAAGCACATGGCCAGCAGAGACAGCAGCTTGCACGAAAGTCTGAAGGTGCAACTGAGGATTCAACAAAAGGTGAGGGGGATGTGGCAGGAGCATGGGACCCATGGGCAAAAGGGGAGAAGGTACATGTGTTGAAGTAGATCTCAAAGGCCATTGAACTTGGTTTTTTTTTTCCCCTGGGGATGACAGGAAGCCAATGGAAGGCCTTCATCAAGGACATGGCCCCATCCAATTGGCACCTCAGGGGGCTCCATCCTGCAGACAACAAAGGTGGGGACAGGGAGCCTGGACAGGAGCTGGAGAAACAACTCCTTGGAGAGCAAAGGAGGCAGGAGACAGTGCGCTGGTGCAGGGCTGGTGAGAAGGGGCAGATCTGAGAGATGAGTTTTGAAGCAGAATCAGCCAGGATGTGGGGACCAATTGGAGAGAAGAAGGGGGGATAATGAAGGTTCCACCGAGATCTCCAGGAGCACCCTATCAGAGGCAAAATCCCTGAGACGGAGATGAATTCTCCTCCTCACTTTGCCTCTATCTGCCCATGCCATGCAGAGCTTCTCTGAATAAATTTGCATATATTTGTGCTGCAAGCAGCCAGCGCTAAAAGGAGCATCTCTCTCTCTCTCTTTTCCTCTCTCTGATTGTGAGCTCACATCCAGCACGTTTCCCCTTCTGCACAGAGTCAGGAGCCAGGAACTTCCAGGGACTTCCTGAGTGAACTTGGACCCTTTTTTCACCTCTTCAGGTCCTAGGATAAATTCATGTTTCTGGGGTCTCTAACTCTAGGACACCAGGAGGAGAGTGAACTGACAGAAGGCCTAGTCCTCTGATTCATAAATGGACAATTTATGTTTTAAGTAACAGGAAACCTGATTCAAATTACCTTAAAAATGAAGCGTCCGGGTTCAGGTAGCAAAACTTCAGAGGTTTCAGCTGTCAGGTGAGTCTGGGACCAGCAGCTCCATGATGTCACTCATTAAAGACACCATTACTTTTTTATCTCTTACGTGTCTCCTGTCTTCATTCTAAGTGCTTCCCTTCATGGCTGCCACTGGCTCTTTGCACAGCAAATGACCAAGCTTTCATGTTCCCACTCAGCAGGGAAGAAAGGGTGTGGCTTAATCTGGGTACTGCCCCCAAAGCCTAAGATCCACTCTGATTGGACAGTTCGGTTTCCATCTACAACTGTGAACCAATCTCTGTGGTCTGGGGATGGGCTATGCTGCTAGGCTCCTCCTGGGTCACATGCTTCTGCCCTTAATCATGGAAACCCATGCATTCCCACACAGAAACCAGGGTTTTCTACTTTCTTCCTGCCCAAGGAGAGAGAAGATAGCCTCAAAAGCAGACGTAGTCTCTGGAAAGTTGCCTGATTCTCTACATAAAGTGCATGGGAAAGTCAAGCCATAAGTAGTGCTTGACTCAGGAACTTTGCCTGTGCAAGGGCGTGCCTCAAGGCCAGCTGCCTATGAAGAAATAAAGATAGTCAACCTCCTCCCAGCGGTCTAGGTCTTGTTGTGTCCACTTGAACCCCTACTGGACACAAACATTGGTCATCCTTTGCTGGAGATTTGGAGTGGTAGGTGGGAGTATCATAAAGCTTCGAAAAGTGTGTCTGGGATTCTAAGTTGGTTGTTTTAGACAGGATATGTCAGGTGATGCTGCAGTAACAACCTCCACCCCTCCAAATCTTAGTGACTTACCAAAGCCAATTAATGCCTGTTTCTTATTCTCGCAAAGTTCATGGTGAGTTTGGGTGACTCTCCAGGAGAGCTTTTCCTTGCACAGCAAATCAACAATCTGGGAAGCTTCAACCTTATACACACATGTTTCCACAGCAGGGAAATGAAGAATGGAGGATGGTGACCTGGCTCTTGATTTCTCCTGCCTGAAGTGACACACATCCTATCTGCTTACATAATTTTGTCCAACTTCAAGTAATCCTCCCATATTCCCTGAAGGAGGGGCAGATTGGAAATACCAGAGAGAATTAATAATACCTGCCTCTAAAAAGAGGGAAGAACTTGGCACCTGACTCAAACTCACTTTCTGTGTGTCTCACGTTCACCCCAAAGGTGAGAAGATGAAACCTTCTGTTGTTATCTGCTCTCCACCTGGTGTTTGGGATTAAGGGATGAACTGCCTTCTAGCAGTTCACATTCAACTTGGGGAGACAGGGCCAATTATTAAAAAGAGAGAGACAGAGAAAGAAAGAAATGTAATTTTAGAACCTGCTTCCTGGACTTATTGTGAAGACAGAAGTTGAAGCATGTGACGTTTTTGGCATGTTGCCCAGCAAAAATCAGAGTTCTATAAATACAAGCTTTTATGGCCATTTTACAGATGAAGCAGTTGAGGCTCGTGGTGGTAGAATGACTCTCAAGGTCACTCAGTGATGATGGTGACCCAGTGACTGAGTGGCTGCAGAGTCCTCTGTTAGTCATATCACCCTTGACCTCATCATGTTTCACACACACGAGAATCCTCTCTTCCTCTTGCATTGTTCAATCAGAGCCTACCTGGTTTCCTGACCAGTTGTGGGCACCATGTCCTGTAATGAACACTGATGGATGCTGACCCAAAGATCAGTTGGTCTAAAGGTGAGATGCTCTGCCATTTGCTTTCCTCTTCATCCAGATCTGGATCCTGAAAAATACAAGGATACAGTGACTCCTGAGCCCCTCCTGTAGGTAGCAGATGGTCTGATGGTGGCATTTATCATTTCAAGGTAATGAGGGAAGTGCTTTCCCATTGCATGACCAAGACTATCTTGGGAGTCATTGGTACTAAGATGTCAACATTCTAAGATTCTATATCCTACATTTCTAAGATTTCCACCATTCCTTAGCTCTGGGATTCCAAATTCAACTTCTAAGATTCTAGACCAGGGCTGTCCAAGAGCACTTTCCACAACAATGGAAAGATTAAAGCATGGTGGCCACTGTCTTTCTGTGGCTATTGAGCACTGAAATGTGGTTGGTGTAAAGAAGGAATTGAATTTTAATTTTACTTCATTGTAATTAATTTGAATTTAAGTTACACACATAGCTAGTGGCTACCGTACTGGGAATCCAAACCTTACATCCTCTTCTAATTTTCCTTATCCTCCCAAAGTTCATGGAACATGACTGAAGAAGTTCTCAACAGCACCACAACCCCAGTTTGGGTCACTTGATCTGGAATTCACTGAATGAAACATGAATTTGATGTATATCAGTCAGGAGAGAACAGGTTACACTGCAGTAACAAGCAACCCTCAGATCTCAGTGGCTTTAAGCAATAAAGGTGTGTTTCTTGCTTATGCTGGATATTCATCACAGGTTGGCAAGAAGCTCTCTCATCATAGTTATTTGGGTACCCAAGCTAATGGACTAGCACCCTCTTGAAAGTTGCTGCTCAAAGGGCCAGATGGAAAACTGAACCGTCAAGGACATTGCATTGATTTTGAAATCTACTCAGAATGGACACATACTGTTTCTGCCTCCAACTTATTGGCCAGAGCTATTCACACATCATTCCCGTATGTAGAATATGCAGGTATAGGAAATGCAACCCACTGTGTTCCGGAAGGAAAGAAAACCAGAAATATTTGGTGATCTGCACTAATGATTACATAGTATGCAAGGCTAAAAGCTGGGATAAAAGTCAGAGGAAAATACTGAGTCTGGGGGAAAACCAAAGCAGCCTGGGATCCTTGAAAGAGCACTGGACTTGGAGCCCAGAGACAGATCCAAGTCCTGGGTTTGTCACATGCTCTGTGATCCTCAATATTTCCCTCGTTTTCCCTTGGTCTCTCAGGTTTACACTTTGAATTATAATGCCTGATCTAACCTTGCTTGTTATAATACATACACACCTCTGCATATACACAAGAATGAAGGACCATGTCATTGTTGGGACTTTTCTAGTTATTACCCTTCTCTATGCACTATTGAGGAAGGACCTTGGGTCCCTGGGTTAGTGTTATGGTCTGGGCTACTACTGGCCATACATTTCCATGAAATTCTTCTTACCTAGATAACATTTATTTCGTGGGGTAGACAGGGAGTGAGTCATAGTGTTCTAAACATTTTTTAAAGTCTACATTTCTCAGCCTTACTTACATGTGGGACTGTCATGTGGCAACCTCTGTCTAATAACTTGTAAGTGGAAGGTGTTGGGTGCATCTTCCAGAAAAGCTCCTTTACAAAGGAGGCAATCTGAGCTAACGCTCATGTCTTTATCATTAGACTAGCATTTTCTTCTAGTCTGAATGGGGGATGTGATGGTTGGAGCTCTGGCAATCATTCTGAGAGCATTAGAATGCAAGTCACAGTTAAAAAATTTATATATGACAGTTAGAAAGAACTTGGGTACCTGATGGCATTATGGAGCTGCCATCTGTCTGACTTACAGGGGGAAAAAATAATTTCTATCATGCTTGTTTACACCTTTTGTACTTGGATATATGGTT
This sequence comes from Nomascus leucogenys, assembly GCF_006542625.1. Taxonomy (NCBI): domain Eukaryota; kingdom Metazoa; phylum Chordata; class Mammalia; order Primates; family Hylobatidae; genus Nomascus; species Nomascus leucogenys. The sequence goes on along the minus strand of NC_044387.1, from coordinate 54,542,947 downwards.
ATATGCAACTATTCCTAACATTGCAGAAATTGACTGCTATGTTGGTGAAAAAGAAGCGACTGTCTTCAAGGAGTAATAAGGATAATACGAGCATTGGAGATGTGTAGACCCCACTTCCCATTTTGCTACTTGCCAGCTGTGTGACTTCAGGCACAGGACTCAGCCTCTCTGAGCTCAAGTTGCCTCATTTGCAAAGCAGTGGTGATCATGATGCTTCTGTAGGGTGTTTGTGCGGATTCAGTGAGCTCACACACACAGAGTTCATAGTGTCTGGCACCTAGCAGATGCTCAATAAACAGCAATAATAGCTCATATTATTTTGTACTTACTCTGTCACATGCTGTTCTAAGAGCTTTACATGCAACAAACCCATTTAATACTCATGAGACCCCAAGAGGGGCTGTTCTATCACCTCCATTTTACAGTTGAGGGAGCTGAAACAATGAAGTATGTACGGAATAATGATTGAATAACATGCTGAATAAATGAGTTAGGGCTTGAGTAGTCCCTAAACCCCAGCCATTTTGTACACTGCCTTGGTGGTTTTTGCCATGCCCCATGTCGCCTTGTCACCAGTACCATTATTTACTTAATAGTTTTGTTTAACTTGATTTTAGACAGAATCACTTTGAAAAATTATATCCTCATTCTAAGCAACAAAATATGCCTGGAACCACTATGTATATATAATACATATATATATATAATACATATATATATATAAAATATATATATATATATTTTCTCCAAAAAAACATATGGCACCACTACCAGAGCTAAACATACATTTATTCTATATGCTTACATGCTTTAGCCCAGCAATTCCAGTTCTGGATATATAAACTGTAGAAAAAAAATGCTTGTAACCACCAAAAGAACACAAGATAAAATTTCATACCAGCTCTTTATTTGGACAACTCAAATGTCCATCAGTAGTGCGTTGGATAAATAGATTATGATACATGCATGCAAGAAATACTACCCAGCAATTAAAAAAACACACATGCAAACTACTGATATATGCAACAATATGACGAAGATACAACATTAAGTGAAAGTTTGATACCAAGAAGTGTATACTAGATAAATCCATTCATATGAGGTTCAAAAATGGAATAGAAGTGGTAGGAGTCAGCAGAGTGATTACAGTGGGGCAGGTTTTAACAGGGAGGGACATGAGGGAGCCGCCCAGGGGCCTGAAAAGGGGTGTCATCTTGGCCTGGCTGGTGAGTACGCATATGCAAACCTTAATTGAGTTGTTCACTTCATATTGGCACAGTTTATTATATTTAAGTTACACTTCAATAAAGAAGTCTATTAAAAATGTTTTTAAAGGACTAAGTGAGTCATAAGGCCACATGGAATCATGCCACACTCTGGGAAGCAGAGCTCTCCACAAAGGGCCAGGCACAGAGGATGCTCTTGGGAAATGCCAGTTGAGCAGGAGGTGTGGTGGCCTTAGGTCTAATGCCTGGTGAGAGAACCGGCCACTTCTGCACAGCATGCCTGGTCATCTGGAGTCATCTCAGGCTCCATGGAGAGGGCTGGGCAACATGTGCTGAGCCCCGACTGCTGGGTCTTCTGTGCCAAGGCTCTGCCAGTTAATAGCCAAGTTCTTGACTTATCAGCTGCCAGCTCTCTTGCTGTTTCCTTCATCATCCTGGCTCCTGCTTGCTCTGTCCTGCCCTCCCTCTCTTGCTACATAATCCAGTGGCTCCCTTTTGAGATTTGTTTTGGCCACATGCTGATTCCTAAGCAGACCCTGGTACTTGAGGGAAATTCTCTTCTTCACGGAGCCCAGTGGCTAGACGGGCAAGGGGAAGATGGTGGAGAAAATGTGATTCCGATGCATGTGTGTCCCATTAGGGAGGAATGGCCTGAAAGATGGAGAAAGTTGTTAGAAGAGATGGTGAGAGGGAGGAAGGAAAGGCATCTTCACCATTCAGCCGTGGAGTCTTGGGAGTGCATGCAAGTGTGTGTGTGAGACAGAGAGAAAGTGAGAGAGAGAGAGAAATAGGGACATAGAGAGACAGGAATAAAAAGGGAGACAATGACAGAGAGAGGACGGGAGAAGAGCCAGAGAGTGACATGAAGAAAGAGATAGGGCAGAGATTTTCTCCAATCCATGACCTCTTACCTACAGCTTTTTGAAGATTTCCAAAAACATTTGAGACTACCCCCTGCTGCGAAATTCATTGGCTACAAAATTTTAAGACAAGTGCAAAGTTAAAATTAAGAAATGTTTAACCAACTGTCTGTAAAATGTAACATTATGTTAACTAAAGAACTTTCATTCAACCCAACTCTCAGGAGTCATCTCTAAAGTATGTGGGGGATAGGTCCTGCCCAAGTTCAGGACCTTCCAGTGTCCTCTGGGGCACTGAACGTGATAGGAGGGATGATGAGCAGGTCTTGTACCCCCACTTAGGCTGCACTGCCTCAGGACAGGGGGACTAGAGAGAGGAAATGACCTGGCAGGGTTCCCCCAACTTTATCAATCTCCCCATTTTATAGATGGGAAAGCCAAGTCTTGGAGAGATGAGGTCCCTTGCCCTAGGTCCCAGATACATTTAAATAACACTGTGATGAATCCGTGTGGCATCCTCTTACCCTGCTAAAAGTGTTCTACTCCTTTGAAACTTCTATTTTCTCATTTCCAAAATCAGAATAAAAATATCTACCTGTAGACGCCATGAGGATAGAGATCACAGATTTTAAAGACATGGCAAACCTTAATTCACTGTACAATTGTCCAGATTAAATAAACAAACAAACAAAAGACTGAAGAAAAAGTGAGTCTCCCAGTCCAGGACTCTAAATTCCCCCTTGTAGCAAACTGCCCTGGTAAAAAAAATCAACCAAGACACTATTTGGGGCAGAATCCAAGCCAAATAAAGACAAGGGCAAAATGCCACATGGGGGACAGAAAAGAGATTGTCTCCGAGGATGCGGTGTCTGTCCCTGTCCCTTTCCCTAAATTTCTATTCACAGTTATATCCCCAGGACCTAGTTGAATCCCTGGAACCCAGTAGGTGCTCAATAAATGGATGTGCAATAACTAATAATTAGTAGTAACAATAGTTAGCCTTTCATTAAGCACCTACTAGATGCCGGTCACTTCCTCATACAAGGGTCATTTATATGAAGTAGTTGCACTTTATTATCCCCATTTTACAGATGAGAAAAGTGAGGTTAAATGATGTGTTCACAATCATACAGTTAGAAAGTGGCAAAGCCAGGTTTTGAACCCAGAAAAGCCTGACTTCTGAGTAGTTCTTAGCTTGTGTGCCTAATGTCCGTGTTGCCACCATATCCACTGAGTCACAGAGGGATGTGGAAGGGACGATGCCACCTGTGGTGTTGTGACATTGCTCCAGTGGGTGCTTACATCCAGGGAAGAAGCGACTAGTCTCTAGACAAGCCAAGGTCCTCTTCCCCGCCCCATTTCCTCTCCATCATCAGCCTACTTTCAGCCTGTATTAACTACAGGCTGTAGAAACTTACCACTAACTTGGTGGCTGAAAACAGTAGCTATTTATTCTTCCTCAGTTCTGCAGGCCAAAAGTCTGGTCAGTGCCACAGGGTAGAAATCAAGGTATTGGTAGGATCACACTCCCTCCAGAGGTGAGAATGTATTTCTTGCTTTTTCCAGCTTCTGGAGGTTGCAGACATTCCTTGGCTTGTGGCTGCACTACTCCGATCTCTGCCTCTGTGATCACATGCCCTTCTCCTCTGCATGTGGTCTCCCTCTGTCCTTCTCTTCTCAGGACACTTGTGATTATATTTAGGGCATCCCTGGATAGTCCAGGATAATCTCCCCGTCTCAAGATCTTTAGCTTAATCACATCTACAAAGACCTTTTTATTTAAAAAGTAACACAGGTTCTAGACATAAAGACTTGCTATGTTTGGGGGACATATTTCAGACTATACACGATGTCTTAGTCTGTCTTGTGTTGCTATAAAGAAATATCTGGCCAGGTGTGGTGGCTCATGCCTATAATCCCAGCACTTTGGGAGGCCAAAGTGGGCAGATCACCTGAGGTCAGGGGTTTGAGACCATCCTGGCCAACATGGCAAAACCCCATCTCTACTAAACATACAAAAATTAGCCAGGCTTGGTGGTGCGTGCCTGTAGTCCTAACTACTCAGGAGGCTGTTACAGGAGAATTGCTTGAACCTGGGAAGCGGAGGTTGCAGTGAGCTGAGACCGTGCCACTGCACTCCAGTCTGGGCAACAGAGCTAGACTCCATCTAAAAAAAAAATTTGAGGCTGGTTAATTTATAAAAAAATGCAGGCTGCACAAGAAGCATGGCACTAGCATCTGTGGCTGGTGAGGGCCTCAGGAAGCTTCCAGTCATAGCAGAAGGGGAAAGGATGCTGGCATCCCACATGGTAAGAGAGGAACCAACACCGAGAGTGAGAACAAGTAATAGGCTTTTTTTTCAACAATCAGATCTCTGGGAAATAAATAGAGAAGTCACTCAATACCATGAGGACACAAACACCTCCCATCAGGTCCCACCTCCAACACTGGGGATCAAATTTCAACATAAGTTTTGAAGGGCTTAAGATCCAGGCACTATCACATAACTTAAGGGCTTTCATCTGGAATCATCAGCACTGGGAGTTCCATTTCTGCCTTGCCTTCCTTCTCCTCCTGACTGCAGATCCTAGACCTCCCTGGGTTGATAATTGCAGAAAAAGACCATTCTCCTGCCTCAACCTGTCTCTATTTTCACCCTCAGTATTGGCTTTGTGAGCCTGGGAGCTGGTAACAGAGCCAAGGAGGAGGCTGAAGAGGTGGCATCCCCTAACTTGTGCCCCATCTGTAACCCTCCTGCACAAAGCCTGGTCACCTGTAAGTCTAAGCTTGGGTTGAATGCCAGACATCTGGACCAGAGAGGGACCAGATTTGCCTGGAGACACATAGCAATTCATTTATTCATTTGACAAACCTTTACTGGATCCCCTTCCATGTGTCAACCTCTGTGCTGTCTGCTGGGGACAGGGAAGTTACCTATCCCCTGTATCTTTAATCTAGTGAGGAAAAGACAGAGCAAATTATACTGGTCATTTGTTTCTGAACATACCTAGCAAATGTGAAAATAGGGAAGAGAGGAGGCCTGGGAAGAAAGTAATGTACCCTGAAGGAACTAAGGGTTAGCTTCTGAAGCCTCCAAGGGGGAGGTGGCATTTGGCCTGGGTAGATATTAGCCAGGGGAGATTGCAGGCTAAAGAAATAACATGTATGAAGAGGGTCGAGAGTCTGAAAAGAGAGGTAGGTTGAGGGGCTTCATATGGCATGCAGCTCTGTGTTTGTTTGCTGCATTTCACTGGATCCTCTTAGCTGCCCAATGAGTTAGTATTATTAGACCCATTTCCTAGATGTCAAAACTGAGGCCTCACCCGTGGAGAGATTTCCCTGAGGTCACACAGCTGCTGAGACTCCCACTTGGGTCCACACTCTTTGTTTCTCTAATCCAGAACTCATGATATTTTCATTGTACAGTTTGACTCCATACGTTTTGGTGTGATGACTTCCTCCCTTAAGAATCCACCCTCTTGCACTCTCATAGCAAGGATTGTAAGAGTTCTTGTGGCTCCAATTCCAGTGGAAATTCTGATTGCATGCTAGTGGCTGCCTGGGAGACTTAGGTGGCTGTACGGGAGTTGAGTGTTCTGGAATTGACTAGCAATGTCTGCTTAGGCACTGGGTAAAGGGGCAGTGGTTTGCTTGCCATGGACTTGCAAAGTCTTGGCTCGTAGCTTTAAGAAAGCATTCTCTTTATCTCTGGGGTTTCAGAAGGAAATCCATCCCTGAGTGACCTTCGCTGTGCAGTAAGGAAGCTGGGTTATTTTTATAAAGAGGGGTGACTTTTTTAACAGTTGGGAATCAAACAAGGACAACCTTGCCTCCCATTTGGACCTGGATTCTGGAGACCCCACATCATGTCATCTAGCTTTGTGCACCTTTGCAACAAGCCCTGCTTCCTCCTGTGACCTTTTTCTGACTCTTTTTATGCAACGCATTTTCCCCATCTCACTGAGTTGAGTTTCACAGCACTCAGAACTGCCGAAAGCAACTGTGCTACCCAAAAGTAACCTGCTCATTTCCAATGGGAAGCAGATGCATGAATCAAACAAGCAAAGACTCAGAGGCTCTCCCCACCGCCCCCACCCCATCTTTGCTATTTTTTTCCCAAGGGAGGGGAAGTCTTTGAGAAACCTGGCCTCACCTTCAGCACATCCCAGACCTCCACACATCTGGCTCAACCCCCCAAGTGACAAACCAGCACACACCACCACTACACACACACACAAGATTCTAACAAGACATTAATAGATAAATAAAAATAGCTTCCACAAGAAACGATGAGGAGTCACGCAACAAAATGATTTCTTTCCGTGTGCGTAAACTCATGAATAATCAAATTGCATGGTCCCCAAACGAGCTAAGCGCAGCTCTTGTCAACTTCATCCCAGTTTTCTCCTGGAAGGTCACCTCAAACCTTTGCAGGCCTGGTGGCTGTGTCCCTCACCTTTACTCCCTCCTTACCCCCTCCCCAGCCCCCACCTCCTCCTCAGGGGGAAGAAATTAATTCCCAGTGCTATGGAAACGTGCAGAAAATCTGAATGGAAGGCTGGGACCGCACTCATGAATCGTCAGGCAGGAAGGGGAGTTCGATACAATATTGGCGGTGGGTGGGGGGGAAGGGGGAGGGTCCTCAGGCCATGGCTTTTGTGAGCTCAACCGGAGCCCTGGCTTTGCGTTTCTTTAGTGTCACATTTTAACCTACCAGCTGCCTTGAGAAGCAAGATGATCTTCCCTGCCTTTTTAATTCTTCCTTTTTTTTTTAACAAAAATATATTTTTTTATTTTTTTATTTTCCCTCATGTGTTAAGGGAGGAAACAGTGACAGGGACAAGTGACAGCTCGCTAATTATTCCCTTACTGCCACTGCTGTTCTGGCTTTGGACGCATTGCTCATTTCTCCCCGTCTTCGCACTGAATAATGCATGGGTCCCTATCTGTATTCAAGCGGCACCTCCGGGGACCGCCAGCCTAACTAGCTGATAACTGATTCAGTTTGTAAGCAGGGCCTCTGGGAGTTGCAAGGAAAAGTAGCCAAGAACAAATTTAACACTTCTTTCTCATTTCTTCAGAACATCAAGGAGAGGCAGGGTGGAAAGCAGGTGGGGGTGTGTGCCTGGTCCTTGGAGGGCACTTGACCTCAAGTTAGGAGGGGAGAACATTGGCTCCAGCTGCAGGAGGGGTGTAATGATGATGAGAATAATAATCAGAAAAATAGTTAAGGTTAGTTGAAGGCTTACTATGTGTTCAGCATCGTATTAACCACGTTGCATGCATAATCTCTTTTAATCATCACAAGAACCCCGTGATGGCAATGCACTGGCGGACATGGCAGTTAACTATCAGCATGATAATACCATATAACAAATAGCCTCGGCATTTCAGTAGCTAACAATAACACACATTTACTTTTCTCGTTCAAGGGTCTGCAGGTAGTAGTCAGTCATGTGCTGATCTCAGCTGTGTTCAGTGGGGCTTGGCTGCAGGCTGCAGGTCTGGGTCATGTCTATTCTAGGTGTCTCATTCTGGGGTCCAGGCTGGAGGGGCAGAGCTACCTGATGGCAAAAGGGCAATTGCATTTCCAGCCTCTGTCTGCATCGTGTCTGCTAATAGCTCAATGGCCAAAGCAAACCACATGGCCAAATCCAGCATCAACGGGTGGGGATGTAAACTTTGCCCACCATAAGTCCAGGGCAACCTTGTAGATGTTTAATACTGCTAGAGGAGAGTGAAGAGTTAGGTACCAAGAAGGAGACTGTAGTGCTATTCCTTTCGGGGATCCAGATATCTGCCCCCACTGCCCCAAGAAGAAACCCCTTTTGCAAAAATATTTGTACCTTTTGGTCTCCAGATTGGGCTCCTTGTTAAATGACATAAGAAGCCTACAAATCAAATGATAATAAAAAACAAAATGGCAAATCCGTAACTGAAGTCTACAGGACCAAGTACTAGTCTAAGTGCTTTACATATATTGACTCATTTTGTCCTCCTAATAACCCAATAAAATAGGTACTATTATTACGCCTGTTTCACAGAAGAAAAAAACAAGAACAGGGAGGAAAGGTAACTTGCCTGAGGCCACACAGCTGGTTAGGGGTAGTGTCAGGATTTGAACCCAGGCTGTTCCTGAACCACCCTAGATAAAACTAAATGGTAATGCAGAAGTTTGAATTTTGGAGCTAGATGCTCTATTTGAGAAGTTAGACTTCAGTTGACTTTGAGAAATACACTTGGGCAGGATCAGGGCGGTATCTGCTCTAGGACTGACCAGCCTCTGAGGGTCCCGACATGTTTGAGAAGAGTCACACTTACTCAGTCCCATTCTGTGGGCAGAGTTTCATGTCTCTCTTTCTTGCTCTTTCTGGGTCAACCTGAGTTGTCAGGACACACCCGGATCCCAGACACTGCATTAAATGTTCTGGAACCTGCAGGTACAATTGATGACCTCCTGCCAACAGGCTAGGTGGACACAGATGTCTCTGGGAATTACAGGCCACTGAGACGGTGCCTGGCCCTTCCACCAACAAATGCTGCCTTGGCCCCACTTGGACTGGTTGACCACTAGATCTGGTGGTGGTCAGCAACAGAAACAAAGCAGACTCGTGTTTTATGGAAGTCAAGGAGGCCAGGTAAAAGTTGGCCTGTTTTGAGGTCAAATAGTCTATTATTTGGTCCACTTTTAGAATTAAGAATTTAATCCTTGACCAGAGTATCCAGGTCTAGTCTCAATGCTCCAAGCAGAGGTTCTGTGGGTTTTGCTCAGTGGTGCATTCTTGGAGCCTCACATGGTATTTGGCCTATAGTAGAGACTCAGTGACTCATGACTGAATGAATGAGTGAATGAATGAATGAATGGTCATCTGTTTGAACAAATGCTTTCAGGATGAGAAACTGAGACTGAGAGAAGTTAAGCAATTTAACAAGGATCATCCCCTTTATTTAGTAACTGTTTTCTGAGCACCTACCATGTGCCAGGCACTGTTGGAGATGCCGGGGATTCAAAGTCCTCGCTATCTGGGTCCAACAAATATCTCATATGATGTCGGGTATTGAGAAACAAAGCAGGACAAGGGGAGGAGGGTGATCATGGGATGCGGTGGTTAGTGTAAATGTTCTGACTTTCATCAGGTGTCTACTGTGTGCAAAGTGCCTTACATATTTGTTCTCATGAAGAGACTTCAACCACCTTGTGAGGTGGGCTCCTTTATTACATCATCATACCCATTTTACAGATGAGGAACTGAGGCTCTGAGAAGAGAGATGTCTTACCACGGTGACACTTGGAGGAAATACCAGACAGGGGACCCAATCTGCCTGCCCAGTGCCTGAGCTGTGCGGGATGGTGCGTCTCCTTCCACTTCCTGGAGGCTGGCGTGTCAAGGAGGCTGGATGCTAAGGGTGGGACAGGAGCTCAGGGTGTCCACAGCTGTCACCTGCCCGGGAGTGCGTCTGCATCCAGCCGCCCAGCGCTGTCTGCTGGGGTGACACTGGGCTTGCTGTCAGGAGCAGCATGTCAAGGCAGCAGCGGGGGAGGCAGGCAGGCTGTTGGCAGGTTGCTTAAAATAGCAGCGCGTCCTCACGGCTGCAGGAGCTCGCTTCTCCCGGCCGAGAACAATCAGGGAGAAGATTCCTCAGCCCTGCAACTGCCTCTTTGCTGGTGCCCCCTTGCAAGGAGCCAGGGAAATTATTCTCAAGTACAACATCCCCCCTTGCTCCCAGGTGCCCCATTCTGTGGGATGAACCTTCATAAGCTACCCCCTCCACTCCATTCTCCTCACCCTCCTTTCTCTGGTTACCCTTGCCATGCTGTGTTGAAGACCTGCTTTGGTGATGTCCCTTACAGCTTTGCTTTGACTGATCTGGCTGCCTGGAGGGACCTCCTGGCCATCTTCCCCACCTGGAAAATATATGGAATACAGTAGGTGCTCAATATATGTCAATTGAATCCCCATGTCAATGTTGAACTTTTACTTATCCATTAAGCTCAGCTCCCTTGTCAGTCCCTCAGGGAAGCCTTCTAGATTCCCCTAGGAGCAGGAATCCCTCTGTCCTCTGAGGCATATTGCTCAGGCTCAGATCAGGATTGGAGAGATTCTCACTGTTTATGGCTCTCTCCATCCCTACTGACTGGCCAGGCTGCCACACCTAGTAAGTGGCATTTGCTGTAGCAGGGGTGGCAGATAATTGGCACACAGGCTAGAACTCTCTTAGCCATGCACATGGCAGACATTGCTAATCAATCATAGCATCCTTTCTTTCCGAGCCCTGGGGCTTCCAGGCAGCCATGAGCATTGACAGGAGATGGCACCAAGATGATGCCTTAATGGGACCTCACTCCCAAGTGTCATTAACTACAGGCTTTAGATAAATGGGCTCCAGAAGCTTGTCTTCATGGCTACCTTGGCCATCAGACAGGGTGGCTCTCAAGAGCATGACAATGTCATTTATTTAAGCATCTCTCCCTCTGGGCACAGAGCCTGGCAAACACTAGGTGCTGAAAAATGTTTGTCAAGTGTGGAATCTTAGAAGTGGAAGGAAACCCATCAGACATACAGAGAAACACCCCAGGAGCTTTTTGGGATCTTGCTTTTCATGCCCCACCCTGTGGTCTCCAGGTAACAGAGCCCAGAGCCCCGGGAACCCAAACCACAAACTCAGTGAGATCATTTCCAAATCAAAAAATGATATCCCAGTGATCATCAGCACAGATATACAGGGTCAAAGATAAAAGATCCTCAGACCAATTAGAGAATGGTGAGATGAGAGCGGGACCCAGGAAAGCCATCTCACCAGGTCTCATCACCTCCCTGAGCCTCAGTGTTCTCATCTTTAAAATGGGGATGTTTTTAATTATAAAATATACTTATAATAAGCATACCAAATACCTGAGATTTCAATCGTCTTACAGAACTGAATTACTATTATTTTCCATGAATCTGTTCTCACTAGCATTTTGAAGACCTACAAATCATAACCATGCAACTTCATTTTAATAGATAAGATCAATCAGTCAATAGAACATTATTGTCCTACCCTGCAGGACTGTTGCAAGATGATGAATGGAAAGTCCTCATTGGTGACTGGTAAGTGGGAGTTATTAGTATTAACATGATTTTTGCATTACACTGCTCACTGGTACCTCTTTAGGGAGGGAAATTTGCCTTCAGCAAAGCCTGAGCTCCAGCCTTTCTTTGATTTCCAATGCTTGGGATCTTTCACTCCTGGGAGAGGTGCCAGAAAGGAGGTGAAAAAGGCAGGGACCCCAAGAAGAGGAGGAAGCCTATGAGTCACCTGGCAGAGGGAAGGAAGCAAGCCTTTCTCCTGGCAAAGGTAAGTCATTACATCATTACTCTATGGTCCCATTTTACACGTAGGGAAACTGACACCTGAAAAAACAATGAAACTAACCTGGTTTCATGGAGTCACAATTGTCTGGATGTGAACCCAGGATTTGTTGATTCCAATGCCCATTGTATTTTCATGGAATGATCTTCCTTGGTTGGAAAAGTCTCCACTCTAATTACTCACTCATTTACTCATCACTGTCTTCCACTTTATCGAGCATGTTCTGGAGGAGTTCACAGACTAGTTGGGGGCCTGGGGCCTGCATGGCCTCACGTGTAGTTAAATTATTTCAGTATCAGAAGAAGAATGTTTGAGCTGAGTGTGGGGAAGGCCTGACAGAGGGCTTTGTTGGCCAGGTTTTACAGTGTGAATAGTTCATTCATTCACTGGCTACATAGAAAAGGGATCACCAGACAGGGGAGATGGTAGGAACAAAGGTAGGGATCCATGAAAAAGCACGGTCCAAAAAACTGTGTTTTTTTGGACCATTTAGGAAAATTGTGTGTCTCATCTTAGAAGTGTGGAGCTGCAGGAGATGAGGCCATGAGGTGGGTAATGCCAGCCTGAAGGTCTTCCCTGGCACTTGGATTTTCCCTGTGGGCAGGGTAGTCTAGAAGATATGTTTAGTTCAGCTGTTCACATCCCCTTCCCCTCATGCTCAGCTTCCTGGCACCAGACTGCTCTCATCGAGGTCAAAAGGTAACTCAGGATGGGGTGAAGATCAGCACGGATCTTTCAGCATGGACCATGCTGCTCCCCTGGAGAGAATCATGCCTCAACTTTTCCACTAGGAATTTAAGCCACAGAAACACAGAAGCACAGGCTCCCCCTGTTAACACCTCTTCAATTTACAAACCCAATGATCTAGGAAACTGCATCATGCATTTTTATCATTCACTCATTTAGTTAACAAAGTTGAAAAGCCCCCCACTAGATAATGTATCAGTTAGTTATTGCTGCAAAACAAGCGACCCCAAGCTCAGTGATTTACATCTTCAATAACTTATTGATCTGTTATTTGCCTGGGCTCACACATGCATCTGCAGCTCAGTCAGAAGATCTGCTTTAGACTGAGCTTATCTGGGGGTAGGGTTCCATTCCATGTGTCTTTCATCCTCCTCTTGGGACCAGCAGGCTAGCCAGTTAGCAGAGAATTGGGGAGCGAGGGGAGGTGAGGAAGCGGCAGAGGAAGTGTGGCTGGGCAGACTCATAGAACCTGTGAACCAGAGCCGCTGTGGTCACTCTCATGGGTTTCTAAGAGGGTGAGTTGAGGCTTGTGTCAGTGGGGTCCTCAGCCCCTGGGTGTGGTGGGGAGGATCAGAAACACCCAGACGTGGTCCTGCCTGCAGTGGCAGTACCAGACGTCCTCATTTGGATTGGCGGGTCCCTGTTGTCCAGATGACACTTCAGCCTAGACCTACCTTGTCTAATGATCAAGACCCTACCCCAGATCTACTTTGCTCAGAGACCCCATCCTCAGAACGTCCCTCTGAGGGATGCCCAACCAGCTGTGAGAAGGAGCAAGCTCTCACTCTTTCCTCAGTGGCAGCCCCCTTGGGGAAGAGGGAGCAGATAGCAGAACCGTGCTATTTACAAGCTTTCAAATGGGTTATTGAATCATAAACTGAAATCACAGGCTGTAACCAAATCAGCAAGGACCAGATTCAATAAAGGGGAAAGGGAGGGAGGAATAAACATCCCACCTAGAAGCTTGTTAAAGCCTTCTGTGCCTCTCCTGCCCCGGCTTTCTTAACGTCTCATTGTTTCTGGTGAATAAACCCAGCCTCGTCTGGTGTGATACCGGTGCTATTAATTCCGTATGTGGTTTATGAGTGGAGGAAAAGGCCATCATTACATGCCATTGGAACTTGGAAAAAACTCAACGGGTGCTTCATCTCTACCTTGCTGGAGTGGCTGGGCTGCGGCTCTGTCATCAGCCTCAGATGCCTTTGCTGAGTTGTGAATGTTTCAAATTCTAATGAATGGAAAATTTTCGGATGGGAGGCCTGCACCCAGCCTCTTGTGGTGACTGTAAGGCCTCCTTATACAGGGTCTCTGTTCCTAAGGAGGCCCCTGGGGACATCTGAGGACCCTTCCGCTGGGGTCATGTATGTGTGCACTGGACTTTACAGTTTATAGAAAACCCCTTCATGTTAATAATCTTAGTTATGCTACAAGCTCAAAATGCACAAGGCCAGCACCCTGCCTGGCCTAAAGAAGACACCTAGTGGCTGGGGACGGTGGCTCACACCTGTAATCCCAGAACTTTGGGAGGTCGAGGTGGGCGGATCACATGAGGTCAGGAGTTTGAGACCAGCTTGGCCAACATGGCAAAATCCCATCTCTACTACAAATACAAAAATTAGCCGGGCATGGTGGTGGGCACCTGTAATCCCAACTACTTGGCAGGCTGAGGCAGGAGAATTGCTTAAACCTGGGGGATGGAGGTTGCAGGGAGCTGAGATCACACCACTGCATCCAGCCTGAGCAACAGAGTGAGATTCTGTCTAAAAAAAAGAAGACACTCTAGCTCTTGTTGGTTTCATTGTCATTAATTACTATTAACCACATGCCTACTATGTGCCAGATCCTAAGTTCATGTTACCTTTACGTCTTTAAATGAGCCTGCAAAATTGGAATTCCTGTTCCTGAATTACAGATGAGGGCTCTAAGGCTCAGACTTACCCAAAGGCATCTGCTGGGAAGAATAGATGTGGGAATCAACATCAGGAATTCTGGCCTCCAAAGCTGCGGTCTTTGCATGCACAGTGACTCTGACAGGAGGCAGGGCACCTCTTATTTTTATTTTGCTTATTTATCAGGTGAGTATACTGAGTCTCAGGCAGATTAGGTGACCATAGAGCACATCAGAGGAGGCTCTGGGAGATAGCATTTTCCTTTTTCTGGACTAACTTCACAGACTGATTAGTTAAAAGGTCACAGCAGTGGAAGATTCCTTTGACTTGAGCTAGCCAAATATATCACTGCACAGATGGGTAAACTGAGTCTTGGGACTATCACTGCCTTGTCCAAGGTCCCCTAGCCAGGAGCTAGGACTTGAACCTATGGCTGCCTGTCTCAGATCTTGTGTTTCTGCCACAGCAGTGCCCCGCCCAAGAGAACAACCGCAGTGATCCACACACAGAGCTGGCCTCCCCTGATGTGCCTGTCAACGCCAGGCTCTCTTTTCTGGAAGGGATTAGATCATTTTCCAGCTTGAATCTGGATTCTTTGGTTTGGTACCACCTGTGTGTAGCCGTGACCTTGAGGCTGAGATCAGATGCCATATAGCACAGCCATTAAGAGTTCAGGACCTGGGTTCCAATGACACCTCTACCAACTTCCAACTTCTATCTGTGAAGCCTTGGTCCTGTTCATCCTATGTAAGTCTCAGATCACTCATCTTTAAAATGGAGATGGTAATAATAATCACATCTTTCTTATAAGGTTGATATACAATCAATAAATGTGGCTCATATTTGATGAGTGCCTACTATGTGGCAGGTACCCTTCTAAGCACTTCACATATGTTAATTTTCCCAGTCCCAGACTGATCTTATTTTAGAGAGGAGGAAACCAAGAGAGTGGGGTAAGTCACTCACGATCACATGGAGTTGGGGTTTGCACCCAGGGAGCCTTGGTCCAGAGCCCCATTTTTACCCAGGACCCTATGCTACCTCTTGGTTAAACAAGGCTACTTAACAGTTAGCATGTGGGTAAAACTATTGAACATCACGTGTTTTTGTATTATGGGGGATGTTAGTATTTTGCTGTGCAAAAGGAGGCTTCCAGTTAACGACAACAACAAAACAACAACAGCAACAACAGCAACAGCAGCAGCAACAGCAAAAGCCATCACCTACAGAGCTGAAGTTGGGGCTCTAAGTGGTGGGTCTCAGGCTTGCCTGAGAACTGAGGTCCACCCTCCAGAGTGTGTCATCTGACCTGGACCCTCAGGCCACTCCTGCTTCATGGCACTTACTCCATTCCAACCAATACTTCAGTTCCTGAATATGTCCAATGCACTTTCATGCCTGTGGCCCTTTGCACATCCTGTTCCTGATGCCTGATTTTCTTTCTCCCCTTTGGACAATGAATAAACTCCACACCTAGAGATTCAACTCACAAAGTATCTCCTTCATGAAATCTCTTGAGATCCCTCCCTACCTTTCAACCCTCTCAAGCACAATTTGTGCTTCTTTCTCTGTACTTCTTGCAGTTGTGTTGAACCCCCCTGGGACACTTACCCACTCTGGGTTACTGTGGCAGGTGGATGTGTCTGTCTCCCCCACCAAAAACTCCTGGAGGGCAGGAACTGAGATATATTTATCCAATCAAAAAATGCTTATTGAATGAATGAACGAATAAATGAAGGAATGAAGTTTTCTGTCTTGGCTGAATTATAGCTGATGCCTCATAGTCATTCACAGGGGACCTGAATTTTGGCCTGGCTTGGCCATGGACTCAATGTGCTATCTTGGGAAAGACATTGCTTTTAAGCAGCTCAGTTTCCTGTCTGTAAATTAACAGGGCGGGGATTGCTGGCTGCCGAGAGCATTTTTGTGACTGTAGATTCATCTCCTCTCTTCCAACCCCATGCCTGCTCTTCTCCCAGGGTCCCCATCACAGTTAGCAGATTCTGGAGATTTTCCTGTCTAAATCTCCGTTGAATCTGTCATTTTCTTCATCCCATCTTCTGCTGCCTCTCTGCTGCCAACACCACCATCTCTCACCAGGATACCTGCAGTGGCCTCTTAACACATCTCCCTTCTGCCTTACAACTTCCTAGAATCCATTGCACACTCAGCAATAAATGTGATCTTTTCAGACACACCTTCAATCATGTCCCACCTGGTGAGCCCCTTCCACACTTCCTGTTGTCCCCAGGCTGTGGAACGGAGTCCCTCCTACAGGGTGATGAATGCCCCTCCCTCCACCTGCCTTCCTTTCACCAGCCCCTCTCCCCACCCCCTTCTGTGGCTCCCCTTCCATGGCTCTGGCCACACTGACTTTCTTTCTGGGATTTGCACCTTGGTCCACCATGCCACCTTCCACATGTTGTTTCCTCTGCTTGGAAAGTTCTTTGCCCTCTCCACGTGATCAGATTTCAGCCTGGTTATCCAAAGTGATCATCTGAAGAGGCTCAGAGCAGCCTTCCAGGGTCTCCCCAGACTAGGTTGAGCATTCTGATTATATCAGCTGCTAGGGCTTCTCTTTCCTCCTCTTTCCTCTCTTCCACTGCGATATCCACCACCCCACTTTCTGTCTCTATGAGTTTAACTTCTCTAGGTGACTCACTGAAGCCCAGCATTCTTTCAGTTCCTGAAGATGCCCGATGTACTTTCATGCCCCTGGGCCTTTGCACATGCTATTCTTGATGCCTGACTTTCTTTCTCCTCTTTGGACTATAAACAAGCGAACTCATACTGAGAGATTCAGCTTACAAAGTGTCTCCTTCATGAAACCTCTCAAGACCCCTCCCTACCTTTCAGCCCCCTCTAGCAAAACTGCTATATAATTGGAATCATACAATAGTTATCTTTGTGCCTGGCTTATTTCATTTAGTGCTACGTCCTCAAGGTTCATCCATGTTGTAGCACATATCTGAATGCCATTCCTTTCTGAGGCTGGATAATATTCCATTGTATGTATAGGCCACATTTTGTTTCCCATTCACCCAGTGATGGACAGTTGGATTGTTGCCACTTTTTGGCAAAGCTATTTAAACAGAAGCCTAATGCGTTAGAAGGAGGTGTTAACATTCATAGTAATAAGGTAATGAGGTGTCCTGGGAAGGGCTTTAGGATTAGACCTGGGTTCAAATATGGGCACTGCCACTTACCAGCTGTGTGACCTTGGGCACGTCACTTGACTTCTCTGAGCCTCAATTTCCTTATCCTTAAGAAGAGAGAGAAAACACCCATCTCCTCCTGGTGATGTGAGGTTTAGAGCACTGAGGGTGGTGACCGGCAGAGCAGATGCCCGGTGATGTACTAGGTAGGCCCTATTCATTTCACCCTCCTGCCCAGGACTGCCATGTTGTTCACTATTCAAGTACACCTGGTCCAGGTACTCAACTTGCCAATCTGAATCCAGGGGCAGCATCTGTCTGGAGGGGCCACCTTTGTTCCATCTCCACAAAGGCTCATAGGTGCTAGTGTCGCTCTGGCCTCAATCAGTACAGACACACAGGCTGATTATACCTGCTTGGCTTATGAGGGCTGGTAGGGCACCAGCCTAAGGCCACACAGCAGTACTGAGACCCCTTTGAGTCTGAGGACCTGGCTGCAGGCCTGAAGAACAGAGCAAGGTGTGTAGCTGAGAACCTTGCACAGGTGAGCAGAGGGCCCAGGGGTGAGGGGGCTGAAGGAGCTTCAGCCTCCCTCCACCTCCCCCTCTTCCATCAAGTAGAAACTGAAATGGAGAAAAAAAAACAAAAACAAAAACTCTGTGTCATTCACAGTTTGGCTCCTCCTCGGGTAGGCAGCCTCCTCGGAGTGGCCACTGATACAAGCCTCTATACTGTTGACCATGCTTTCCTCCCAGCCCCCTCCGTGACTTACTCCTTCCATCCCAGGATCATTTTCCAGACAGCCCTGAGCCAGGCCCGCCAGACTATTTAGTCTGGGTTTGGTGACCCCGTCTGACTGCCTGCAGGATGTGCTCAGGTTTCGAGGCCTCCTCAGTGCAATCAGTGCAGCCCCCACCTCCTGGCTCCCACCCCTGCTTCTTACACAAACACTTACCTCCAGGCCCAGGACTTCCTGACTCGTTTCCTTGCCTTAGACCCAGCTTCGGGCTTCCAGAAGGGAGCTTCAATGCCCTACAACACGGTCCTCTGTCCACAGGTCTGTGGGCCCCCGTTCATCCCTCTGGCACCCAAACATATCTGGCTTGCATTCCCATCACTGCTACCTGTCCCTCACTCAATCCCTGGCATGCTGACTACTGGGCATGCAAGTTCATTAAAAGAAAAAAGACTATGCAAATTTAAAATATTTTTTCATCAGTGAACACATGCTAGATTAGATATTTGTCCTTGTTCCATGTCTCAGAGGGGGAAACTAAGGCCCTCAAGAGGGAAAGGGGTGAACCCAAGGTCATGAGGTGGGTAGAGACAAAGCCAGGAATTGGCCTCGTATCTTTAGGCTCTCGTTGTCATCTCAGCTTTGATGTCACTCCGCCTCTGTTCTCCCACTTGTCGTCTATTCTGGGTTCTGGGCCATATATATTACCTTAGAAAGTTTATTTTATTTTATTATTTTTATTTCTTTTTAGAGATAGGGTCTTGCTCTCTCATGCAAGCTGGAGTGCAGTGACACAGTTGTGGTTCACTGTAACCCAGACCTCTTGGGGTCAAGCAATTCTCCCATGTCACCCTCCTGAGTAGCTGGGACTACAGGTACCGTGCCTGGCTAATTTCTAATATTTTTTGTAGAGGTGGGGGTCTCACTGTGTTACCCAGCGTGGTCTTGAACTCCTAGCCTCAAGCAATCATCCTGCCTCAGCCTCCCAAAGTGCTGGGATTGCAGGTGTGAGCCACCATGCCCGGCCCGTATACTATTTTTCAACAACTCTTTTTGAGTGTCTTGAGATGCAGGGAAATTAGGTATCCTGAGAGTAAAACTACCTTATTTTGGGCATCCTACTTGGGTGCAACGAAGTGAGAGAGGAGGATGCTTGTGGCCCTTGCACCCTAGGTGGTTTTGATGCCACGAATCAATCCCTTTAAAAACCTGTGTGCTGGCACCTTGCTAGAAAGGGTTGGCAGTAACCAAGATTAATGGCTGCCATTTGTTAAGCATTTACTGTGTGCCAGGCACTGTGCAAAGTTCTCTACCTACAATTCTCCTAGGAGGTGAAGGAAAGTATTATGTCTCCTCCTCATTTTACAGATGAAGAAACTGAGGCCCAAAGTAGGCAAGTGACTTGGAGACAGTCACACAGCCAGCAAACAGAAGAGCCTGAATTTCAGCCCAAGAGCCACACTCTTCCCTACCAGAGCTTCCCACAGTTGGGTTACCACTTATGGGTGGAAATGGGAGGCTGGAGTTCAGGGGTCTTTTACATATTTCCGTATTTTTTTTCACCATGAACATGTTTGATTTTTATAATACTAAACAAACAAACAAAAACCAAAATAAAGCCCAACTGACATCATCCAAAATAACAAAAAAAAAACAAACACCACTCTACATCTTGGTGCCGATTAAATTTTCCTTTAAATATATTGCATGCAACCAAGCTTCTTTCAATTCCCCTCTCCATGCACACACCAGGGCTAGCTTCTGTTGACAGTTTTGTGTATATTCTTGCAGATTTTTCTCCTATCAAATGCTAATATATATGCAGATGTATAATTTTATGAGGCTTTTAAAGTCATACATATTTTCAATATTTGATTTTTAAAAATCAATAGAAAATGCATTGCTTTGGTGATCGGGAAGAGAATAAAGATATTAAAAATTAAATCAAATTGAAAAACATCCTTGGATTGGATGTTTTGAAGTTGCAAAGTCAAAGTTCTATTCCAGAAAGTTCCGCACCAGTGAAGCTGGATTCCCCACAGAGATGCTCAGATCCCCATGGCTTGCTGTTGCATTTGGCTGGGGGCTAAGGGAGGGGGATGCCTCTAATTCCCACCAGCTTGCCTTGCCACCCCCTCCCCACTGCCCCTGGTCGATGAGCATTGTGTTCAGTTTGTCGACTCAGCAAAAGAAGGCCCGCCTGCTCCCTCCCTGCTCCGATTGGAAGGTGATTGCCTACCAGCCAATTAATCCTGCTTTAATTGCTCAGGCTCTAAAACGCAGGCCTGAACAGCTAATCTGGTGGGGGGGGGTGGCGGGGGAGGGTGGTGGTTTGCCTGGCAGATGCTGCCCTACCAGCTCTTGGGAGATGCTCAGAGAGTCAGAAAAAAACAATGATTCTCTGCAGGGCCCTTGGGCATTCTGGAGGGGAGGGGCCTGTAGCCATTGGAAGTGTGGCTCAAAAAATGGGCCCAAGACATGGCCACCAGCAAGAGCCAAAAAGAGAAGTAGAAAGGGGTGCATCTAGTCTTAGTTCACTGGCTCACTGTGGGAATTTATCACTATCTGATATGATCTTGTTAATATCAGCTGCCTCTCTTGTTCAGGGCTGTAGCCAGTGCCCACCCACTGCCTGGCATATAGTAGGTGTTCAATAAATAGTGTTTAATTCAGTAAACATATTCCACCCTGTCCTATTACCTCCTGCCTGCAACTGCCACTGAAGTCTCCAAAGAATTGCAAGAGATAAATGGGAGAAACTGAGGCCCAGAGAAGGGAGGGGCTTGGTTTGTTCAGGGCAGTGCCTGACTCAAGCTGCCTTTCCACTTTGCTCCGCATGAACTGTCCTTTTTCCGAAGCATCCTCACTCATTGTTGTGGGAGGGCTGCACAGGAGAGGAGCAAGAAGCTCCTCGCTACTTTCTTTTGAAATCTGCATCTGTATTAAACACCCTCTCGACCTCGAAGCCGGCTCATTACACACCAAGTTCTCTGCTCCTCCGTCTGTGCCTGGGGGGTAACTCGGAACTGGCTCTCCTGGGGACCAGCAGCTCCAGCCCTGGAGAGGAAAATGATATGTATCTAATCTCTGACCTTCAAATGAGGACAGGGATTAATCAAGGATTTAGATGGAGGGGCGGGGAGGCTGTGCAAGGAGGAGAGGGTGGGTGGGGGGCACGTCTGATTCCGTCCTCACCTCAAGCCATTGCTGGCTGCTGCAGATGCCCTCCAGGCTGGGGGAGCGATGGGCAGGAGGAAAGGGGGCTCTGGGAAGGAGGAAATTGAAAGCCGAGGCAGGAGGAAGGCAGGGTGGGGAAAACAACAAAGCAGGCAGGCATCAGAGGGCAGGAAAGCCAATAGACAAGCATGCCAGCCCATGGGGTGGAGGAACACGCGGGAAGAAACAGGCAAACGAAAAACAAAGAAGAGGAAGAGAGAAAGGCTAACAAGGAACTAAATAGGGCCTGAAACAAAGCCAAGGAGGAAACAAAGGGTAAGGAAAAAAAAACAAAAAACAAAACAAAACAAAACAAAACAGCAGGCAGAGGAAGAAGCAGCAACACAGAGAGAAGGGAGAAGGCTGGGGAGGCCTCCAGAATGTCATCTGCTCATGCTGAGGCAGAGACCTGGGCAAACAGCATGCCCCCAGCCTTGCCCAGGTCCCTCACTCCATCCCCGGTACCCATGGGCTCCCAGGAGCCTTTGGGGCAGACAGCTGGGCTGCCTCCTGCCTCCCCAGCCCAGCCTGCTCTGATTGGCCAGTGTCGTAGGGCAGCAAGGTGCGCCACGCCCACACATCTCTGCTCTGCCGCGGCTGAAGCCCCAGAGACTCGGGTTTCCTGAAGTGTTCTGAGCCACCCCAAGTTCTCCTTCCCCCTCCTTCTCCACCACCTAGAAAGCTGTCCAAGTGGAACAGCCTGCAGCTATTACAATAAACACCTCAGCCACAACCTGTCTCTCATTTGCATATTAGCAGCCTTAATTCTGATGAAATATGCAAATGTATGCAAAATGAAATTCATCTCATAATGACACAAGGCGATTAAACAATTTTTATGCTTAAATATTCTGTTTAATGAAATCAAACAGAACTGTGCATGTGACAAATTCTCCACAGCATGGAGAAATTAGTGAGGATATATATATATATATGTATATAAAGAATATCAAGCCACTAGCACCCCCAGAACAGCCTAGATCTGCTTTGCCTTTTTTGGTGAGAAGAAAAGGGAAAAAAAGTGTGTTTTTGATAACCAAATGAACTGAAAATTATATTACTGAAAACTGCTAAAATAAGTTAGACGCAGGATGCCTTTGTTTCAGGCGCTTGTGAGGAAGCCCCACCCTACATCTCTACAATATGGCCAGGATGTATTTTGTCCTCCACATTGATGGAGGATAGGGAGGCGCATGTGGGTCATGGGAAGGCAGATTCAGCCACAACCTCGGTGCCCAGAAAATGGAGTGAAGAGCCCTCTGTGAACCTACCACCAGGAAGCTGATCCGCAGCGTCACTCAGACAAACTTTCTGGCTTTGCTCATCTGGGCAGAATATGTTCTTGGTTTGACCACTTGGAGTTGGTTTGAGGGCATTTGTGTTCTTAGCCTGCTAGGATAAAATCTACCTGGATATTTACCAGGAGGAGGAGAAGGAGGAGGAGGGGGACAAGAAGAAGGTAGAAAGAGGTATAAGTTGGGAGGATAGAATGAAGAGAGGAGAAGGAGGGTATAGAAAAAAGGAGTGTACAGAGATGGAGGTGAAAGGATAAAGAAAAAGAATTAATAATGGTTAACATTTCTGAGGCATATCTATATGCTTTTTTATATATGATCTCATCCAGTTATCCCAACAACCTTACAGTTAGATTTTATTATCATAACCACCTTGTATTAGTGACGAGGAAGCGAGGTTCAGAGAGGTTAAGTAAGTTGTCCAAAGTCACATGGCAGAGATGAGTGGAGGATTCTCAATTTGAAGGTAGACATATTGAGCTTGGAATCAGACTAAACTCACTGTTGCAACTCATGGAGAGGCAAGAAGAGGAAATGTTGAAGCATTTTCCAAGGAAGTTGGTCTACGAGCTCATCTTGGGAATTTTTGGGTATCTAGGTAAGCCACCAGGAGTTAATTTGCATATGAACCCATAGGGCCCCTGGGAAAAAATCCATTTGGGGATGGAATGGGGTCCTAAGGCCATGTGTGTAAGGGCCAATGGCAGAGCCTTCTTTGGTCTCCTCATTGAAAAGGCTCGGTACTCAGTTCTCTCTATTTCATCATGATCTTAATGCTGGTTTGTTTGTCACCAGCTCCCAAATAGAATGCCCTTTCCAGGAGGGCAAGGGCCCTGTCTGGCTCACAGTCAAGTGGCGTGTTATAGATTTCCAATAGTGCACTTAACATTTGGAATGCGCTGAGTCCTAACTTGTTTCTTGAATTTGAGGGCAAAGGCACTCTCAAAATGGCTGGAAGTACTCCTCCAAGATCCCCATCCGTTCCTCATTCCTGGGGCCCTGGGATTCTGTGGATGAGGGAAAGACAATGATGACATGGAAGCAAGGAGTGGCTGCCTCCCAGATAACAGCCATGGCTCCTGGTGTGGGGAAAGATCCCAGCAGCTCTACTGAGATATTTGTCAACCCTATCTCCAGCCACCTCCCACTGTGGGTTCAAAGGGGGAGGCTGCGGGCCAGGAAACCTTTGCTTTTTGTCTTCCAGCCCATGACCTAACCACTCTAGGCCTCAGTTTTCCCAGCTGAGAAATGGGAAAAGTATCCTCCCATGACTTATTTTAGCTCTAAGATTTTAGAATGTTAATGCTGAGTCTCCAGCAAATAGTCAACTTTCAAACTCTAATAACAGCTATAATTTACTGATCACTCCCTATGCATCTGCCACTAATCTACATACTAGTTTACATGTAATATCTCATCTAGTCTTCACAACAATCCTATGAGGTGGAAATTAATATTACTCCCTTTCACAACTGAGAAAGTGAACTTTGAAACATCAGGTTACTTGTCTTAAGTCCACCAAGGTGGTGAAGTAGTAAGACCAGGAGTGAAATCTAGGCAGTCAGGCTGCAGCTGCTGTAACAATAACAACAACAACAACAGCAACAACAGCAACTGCTATCATTTGGCTCATGCCTGACACTGCATGGAGCTCGCCATAGCAGCCCTGCAAGGTAGACAGTGCATTTATTTCCATGTTACAGGTGGAGAGATGGAGGCTCAGAGGAGGTAATTGATGTGTCCAAGGTCATACAGCAAGTCACTGACTGTGAAGACAAGTGCCAAGGTGTCCTGGCTTAAGGCCAACATCTGGGAAGCCACCTTGAATCCTCAAAGCAATTTCTAGAGATTCTTGGCCATTTATCATCTAAATATCCTTCTGGTTCTAACGTTGATAGACTTTGAGACAAGGACATTTCATTCGAAAATTAGGAGAAATATTTATAATTAATATTTCAATTATAAAAGATATAATTGAAAAGCAACCTACTTTATCATGTTGCTGGTGACAACCCAAGGAAGAGAGGGCACATCACTTTCCCGGAAGCAGGAGAGTGAGGCAGGCCCTTTCCATCTGCTTAATGGGGGATCACATGGCACTGGAACAGAATAAAGAGCATTGTTATCTGGGATCCTTCTGCTGAGCACCACTGTGATAAGATATCAGGCATCACGCACCCAAGTGTCTCTGTGTCTGTGCCTGATGCTAAATGAGGCAGCTTAATATGATGGTTGCCATTTTAGCAAGGAGTTATGAGAATATTTACAGATCCAATCCATTTATTTATTCATTCATTCATTTGACAAATATTCATCTTTGTGAATATCTAGGAAAGCATCACTGAATAGGACATGGCTACAGTCTGCAATCATACCAATGTAGTTGGGGAGACACAGTAGGTGATTACAACAATAAATGTAAATGGCACAAATCCAGTGCAAGAACAGGGGAGGAGTTATTTTACTTTGAGATCTTGGCAGCCAGAGAACATCTGAACTAGGTCTACAAGTACAAGTTGGAACTTGCCAGAAAGGAAAAAAACTTCCAAAGAGAAGAAATAGCATGGGTAGCAGCATGAAGATGAGGAAGTATAGGGTGTGAGGCATGCATGGTTCAAAACTGGTGCTGAGCAAAGCCCTTGGGGTAGAGTGGTAGGAAATGAAGCTGGAGAGGGAAGAACTAAAGCCAGATGTGGGGAGGTCTGCATACTTATTCTTTCTCTGCAACTGAGTGACCCAGGGACCCTGGGAATGTCACTTCAAATCCCAGGGCCTCAGTTTTCTCAGTTTTGAAAACAAGGAAGGATAAACCTTCAGGCTGTTGTGAACATTGAGCATATCTGGGGGGAGTATTCTGCCACTGTACACTCTGGCCCTATCTAATTGAATGACTCTGATTCTAATTAGGAGATTTTCATCAGAGACAAGAATGGTGAGGAGAAAATTATTCCGTATTCAGACATCCAGATGCCACTTGCCTTTTTAAGTTAGAAAAAAGTGGTACCAGCTTCTCCAGAGCATGACTGAAAAACAG
Organism: Nomascus leucogenys; assembly: GCF_006542625.1. Lineage (NCBI taxonomy): Eukaryota > Metazoa > Chordata > Mammalia > Primates > Hylobatidae > Nomascus > Nomascus leucogenys. The sequence goes on along the minus strand of NC_044387.1, from coordinate 54,517,435 downwards.
ATCCCTGTGACATACTCCCCCAGCCCTGTCCTAGTCTCCTTCTGGCAGTTTCTTCTGTGAATCCCATTCTGTGAAATCACACTCTGCCTGTTTTCTCCTTCCTGGGGAGCTCCAAGACTATGGGAAGTGGACACAGGCACAATTGCAGAGCCCACCATTTATATCACATGGCACCAGGCCTGGAGGTGTGAGAAGGTGGGCACAACAAGTCTTGCCTCCCTCTCTATGCTGTAAATGGTTCCAACCAATTGGATATGCATGGAGCTGGGGGATTGATGGTCCTCCCAAGAGAGTCCTCGAGTGTACCATGTTTTTCCCTGTAGGAGTATCTTTTCTCCTTAGCAGAGAACCTGGAGGTACATGTGGGACAATATGGTTCCCTTCAAGGGGCTACATTCTAGGGGGACTAGCAAGACCAGAGGCACTAAAGGATGTTTTTCCTTTCATCCTTGTACTTTTAATTGCTTGTCTTTTCTCCCTATCTTCATCCCCCCTCCTCCCTTCTGTTTTCTTATACAATTGGAAAGCATCAATTTGACAAAAAAAAAATAAATAAATCTATTTCCAAAAACAATATGAATTGTCATCACACACAGGAAGCCTTTTTTTTTTCGAGACAGAGTCTCGCTCTGTCACCCAGGATGGAGTGCAGTAGTGCGATCTCAGCTCACTGCAACCTCTGCCTCCTGGTTCAAGCGATTCTCCTGCCTCAGCCTCCTGAGTAGCTGGGACTACAGGCACCCATCACCACACCTGGCTACTTTTTTGTATTTTTAGTAGAGATGGGGTTTCACCATGTTAGCCAGGATGGTCTCAATCTCCTGACCTCATGATCTGGCTGCCTTGGCCTCCCAAAGTGCTGGGATTACAGGCGTGAGCCACCATGCCTGACCACACACGGGAAATCTTTTTGTAGCCAAACTCTCTATCTGCTGCAGTGAAGGGCTATTCGGACCATCAGCCCTGTGGCTGGACAGCACCCCAGCCCAATGCCCAAATCTCTCTTCTGAACTTTGATTCTTAGCATTCTCTCTCAGCACCTCCCATTCACTCAGGCTCCTTTTCGAACCATGAACCTTCAAAGTGACCACACAACAGGACCAACTGTGTGGTAATGAAAAGTCCCTCCCTTCTGTCCCTGTCTCAACAGGGTATAGCTTATATTCTCCCTGAAAATGATGCAAAGAAATTTGGATGAATTCCTGCTTTGACTGGGGCCCAAGCTGTTCTTCCGTCCAGGGCCTTCACTTCAGAACCACTGAAAGTCGATGACTTTTCTGAAACTGACCAAAAAAAAAAAAGAATAAATCCCCAGCAAATCCCAAACTCCTAACCACCACCACATTTCTGCTTTTCCATGACAAGGATGAGCAGAGAAATTCAATCTCCATGCTTCATGGGGCCAAACTAACCCCGTGTGTATTTCCAGTGAGGAAAGCTGGACCTCGGACCTAGTATCCTGCCAACAGAGTGGGGCTTAATGATTTGTGCAGACCCACGGTATTCCAGTGAGAGTCAGGAATACTGTGCATTGATTCCAGGCGATTGAAAGCCCCCACCCCTGTTCCCCTGGGTGTTTCTTGCATTCTTTATTGTTGCATAGTCCCCGTTTTCCCTCCAATGATATCCAAGAAGCATAAGAAAGCCCAGAGTTGAGATAATCACTTTCTCAGGCCTTAATTAATTTGGCACTATTGGTTTATTAGCTGGAGGTATCATTTAGTTAATCAGAGACTCTGGGGTTGCTCAAGCTAGAAAGGTCTGCAGGGTCATTAGCCTCAGTCCCCTTCAGTCCACAGAGGAGGAAGAGCAGGTTAAGGAGGAAGGAGAGTGGCCTAGGGTTACTCCGCAACTTAGGGGCTTGCAGGCCAGGCTCGCAGACCTGGGACTTGAGGTCAGGTCTTCTGGTTTCTAGCTCTGCCATCCTGGCTCTAATTCTCTCCACTTTAATTGAATTTAATGTAATTGTATTGCATTGTATTGCACTCATTGTGTCATCCTACCATCTCCCTCTCCAATATCCTCCACTCATATCCAACTTCTCAATTTTCTGCAAATTCATAATCACCTCAGGATCTTTGCACTTGCTATGCCCTCTTACCAGGAAAACCATTTCCCTATGTCTTTGCACAATTGTCTCCTGATTGTTCAGGTTTTAGCTTGTCATCTCTTCAGAAAGATCTTCTTTGCCACAGTCTATGGGGTGGACAGAGCCTAGGGTGCCGGCAGTAATTCTCCCCTTCCTGGCATGCATGCCTTTGTCATCCCTACCCTTGAGTAGGGATGGAATTTGTGACTGACTTGCTCCTAACCAATAAATGTAGCAGAGATAGCGGGGCGTCACTCTTGTGGTTAGGTTATGCTGTGTAGCAAAGGTGGAGGTATTCTGAGTGGACCTGAATTAATCAGGTAAAATCCCTTAAAAGAGGGACCAAGGGAGAAACTCTCCTTGTTGGCTTGATGTAGTAAGGAACTGTAGGTAGCCTCTGAGACCAGAGGGTAGTCCCCAGCTATAGCCAGCAAAAAGCTTGGGCCCTCGATCCAACAGCCACAAGGAAATGAATTCTGCCAATAACCTGAATGAACTTGGAGGCAGATTGCTCCCCAGCTGAGCCTTGGGATGAAAGCACAGCCCAGCCAGCATCTTAATGCAGCCTTGAGTAGAGACACCAGTGAGTCATAGCCAGATGCTTGACTCATAGAAACCATTGCACAATAAATGTGTGTTGTTTTCAGCTGCTAAATTTATGGCATTTGTTATGTGGCAATAGATAACTACTATAATAGAATACAGGTCCTCTCTCAACCTTGACCTTCCTTCATGTCACCTTTTATTGTTTTCGTCATTGCATTTGCCACTCACTGGAAGTATCTTATGTAAATACGAGTTTACGTGCTCATCTTCTGTCTTCCCTACTAGATTCTGAGCTCCATGAGGGCAGGGCCTTGTCTGTCCTGTTTCGTTCTGTAGTCCTGCAAACAATGGGTATACATTACATATTTTTAAATGAATGAATGAATGAATGATGGTATAAAAATATGATCCAGGAATATTTGAAGAAAATGTTTATAAATCCAACTAAAAGAACTGCGTTGCAAAATCTATGCAAAATGAAAAAGACACATCCAGGAAAATACTTAAGATTTGTATTACAGAAAGAGGTCTAACTTTTTAACTTTATAAAACAGTGTACAAACTAAGAAGAAAATATTTCTGAAATAAGTGAAAAGATGCTAAACTTCACTTCCAGTAAGAGAAATTTGAATTAGAACTACACCAGGGTCCTGATTTGCCTGTTATCTAGGCAAAGATGACAGCATGTTAGTGAGGGTTTAGGGAACAGAGTTCTGGTTCAGACATGTGCCATGCCAGCGCCAGCCCTGGGAAGTAACAAGAAGTGCAGGGCAGGTCCCAAATCTCCCTCCCACATTCCAGTGCCAGCTCCTGTTAGAGTTCCCTGGATCCCATCTTGCTTCCTTGGTGTTCCCTTCTTCCTGCATGGTAGATCCGAATTAAGACAATTCCAGCCACTCAACATCCAACTGAGGTAAGCAAATCAGGGGATCATAGTGGACCCCATGTCACCATCCAGTGTGGTTACAACCCAGCAGTTCTCAGGATTACTGAGGAAGGGCCATTGGCTTGTGGAACAGAGAGATGAGGGCTTCCACTGGAGGAGGAAAAAACTCTTCTAAGTGTGGGAGCCATTTCAGCTGGAGCTGGAGAATGTCAAGTTGGGACCAATGGTGTCTCTGCAACTAACCAACAGTGCAATTAACCAGTGAGCGAGGTGCTCACTTGCCCACACCATTCCTCATTTGTATCTGAAATGGTATTGAACATGGGGTTTTCTGAGGCTCCTTCAAGCTGGGACAATTCTGTGGTTATCTGGAGAGCATTTGGAGTTCACTCTGAGCCCCTCAGTCTCAGACACATGTAGATAAGTTGGAATGGGGCCAGAGCAAGCTGGCTTCCATGATTAAAGGGAAGGGGAAGATTGGCTCCAAGGATGATTAAAGGTGCTGACACCTCAGCTTGGCTGGGCTACAGTGAAGGAGGCGGCTGAAAAATGTCTGGAAGAGGGGAATGGGAGACGTGACTCTGGCAGGGGAATGGGGTGGAGGTCAGCTACTCCAGCAGGATCAGCCATCAGGCTCCCAGCTACTGGGAAGAAACACCTACTGTGAACCAGGTGTGTGCTGACTTGAGTGCAATGGCTTGGGAAGCCAGGAAATGATAATAGTCACCCCGCAACAGTTACCACTCTCACCTCTTGCTAGATCGTGGCCTTCTAATGGTGTCCCTGTGTCCAGCCTTGCACGCTTAGCCTGTACTCAACACATCAGCCAAAGAGCTCTTTTCAGAACCTATCAACTCATATTACTGCCATGCTCAAAATCCTTCCACAGCTCCCACCCCACTCAGAATAAAAGCCAAAGCCCTTATGATGGCCCACAAAGTCCTGCCTAATCTACCCCATCACCTCCCTGACCCCATCTCTTGCTTCTTCCCTGCTCCTTGGCCCCTGCAATACACCCCAGGGCCTTTGTACTGGCTGTGCCTCTGCCTGGACTGCTTTCACCCCAGGTGATTTTGAGCCTCACTTGCTCCCTGCCTTCAGCTCTTAAATGTCACCTTCTCATGGAGGCCTTTCCTGGCCACCCCGCCAAGATTCCAACCAAGATTCCCTTTCACCTGTTTTATTTTCCCCCAAAACACTTACCTTCATCTGCCTTATTATATAGTTTTTTTCTGTCTTGTCTGTACTGACCTCTCCCATTTGATTATTGCAAGCTCTGTGAGAGCTGTTTTGTCCCCTGCTCTAGCTCAAGTGCCTGTAAAGATGACCAGCACTTAGTAGGTGCTTGAAAATATTTGTTGACTGTTGACTGCATATTACTTACCACTCACAGAGCCCTGGATCTCTGCCAGGCATTGTGCTATGTGTTTTTGATCTAGAAATTTTTTTTTTTTTTTTTTTTTTTTCTGAGATGGAGTCTCGCTCTGTCCCCAGATTGGAGTGCAGTGGTGTGATCTCGGCTCACTGCAACCTCCACCTCCCAGGTTCAGGCATTCTCCTGCTTCAGCCTTCCGAGTAGCTGGGACTACAAGTGCCCACCACCACGCCCAGCTAATTTTTGTATTTTTAGTAGAGATTCATGTTTCACCATGTTGGCCAGGATGGTCTCGATCTCTTGACCTCATGATCCACTCGCCTCGGCCTCCCAAAGTGCTGGGATTACAGGCGTGAGCCACTGCACCAGGCCTAGCATTTCTTTTAAACCTCACAACAGACCACAGATGGAGGTACTGCTTCCATTTTTCCAATTTTACAGATGGAGAAACTGAGGCCCAGAGAGGTTAGGCACTGGTGATGTACCCAGTGCCATATGGTGGGTAACTAGTGTCCCTGGGTTTAGAATCCAGCCCAGCACTACTCCCGAGCCTGGTCCTGCCTCTTAATGAAATAGTCTGCTGCCTTTGACAAAAGTCTACTCAATTATGATCCTTTCAAATGGTTTGCTTCATCCATCCTCACAAGGCTTATTTCCATTATATGGATAGGGAAACTGAACACCCAGAGAAATTGCTTCTCAAAGGTTGTGTAGCAAGCAGGGAATCTGGGACTTGAGCTCTGGTCTTTGACTCCCAACCCAGGCTCTCTCTCTATTTTGCTTCCCCCCCTCTCTGGCCTACAGGACACCAATGTGCCTAGAACATCCTCTCCTGTATCCTGGAAGCCTGAAGCTCTCTTGAGAGTCATTGCACTTGGAGAGGTGGAGACAGGTTATAGCAGGGCCTCAGCTGGGTGGGAGCCTACTGAATGGAGAAAGCAGGCCTTGATTCACAGCTGGTGTAACTGAGCCACCGTCCAGTCCTTTCCATCTCAACCTCTGCTGCTTGGCCATGCCTCTGCTGGCTTGTGACTCTGTGGCCTTGATGCCTGTGGTCTCTGCTCTGATGTCACAAGCATACACTGGCCAGGGGCACTGCTTCCTGAGATGTCCCTGCAGGCTCTGACAATGATCCTTTGGATCCTTGATCCTGAAAGCCATCTGGGGGCCCGTCGGGATTCTAGCCACATCTCACCCCAGACTCTTCCTTGGAGTTGCAGTTAAAGATGCATCAGTGGAATTGTTCCTCCCACATCCATCCCTGTGTCCAGATTGTGCACTCAGGGATCACGTCTGTCTTTTTCACCCTGGTAAGCAGCACCCTATGGGTGTTCAGTTCAGGTCTGTTGAATGAATAACCAAAGGACTCACCCTTCTCTAATAAACACACTTCCTTTTGAGCACCTCCTATCTTCCCGGCCCCATACTAGAGTACTCATATGTACAAACTCAATGTAATTCTCACAACGAACACTGAGGCAGAGAGAGGTTATGCAGCATGTCTGAAACCACACAGCTGAGGAATGGGGGCATGGGTCAGAACCCAGGCATTCAGACTTCATAGTCCTTGCTTTCCACTAGACCACAGCCTCTAGCCCACCCTTGAGTGTCTTTATCTGGGCGTGGTGGTCCCAGCACAAGGTGTCTCCAGGACACGAGTGCCTTGGCCAAGCCTGCAGCCAGCTAGGGGCCTCCATCCACAGCAGCGAGTGGAATCTGCTTTTCCCAGGCTGCCGCAGAGTCATATTCTTTACACTAAAGGCCATTTGAAAAATGAATAACTAAATGCAATGTCAGTTTTATACCTATGTAAGATGTTGCACATAAAGAAATTCACAAATCAGGGAAATAGCCCTCATCCTTATTTTTGCATGGTAAAACGTGGTCTCAGCAAGCATCCCTCCTCCCCCCTGGGGCTATTATCAGCTTCTCCCTGCAAGCAGGAAGTCTCTGGATCCAGGGAACCAATGGCTTATGGGATGACACTGATACTGGTGGAGAACACGGGATGTGTCCTCCATTGTAAGGCACTTCACCTGCCCCACCATCTGCAATCCTTATGAGAACATTTGTAAACTCACTCAACAAAACTTTGAGTACATATTCTGTGCCAGGCGCTGTGCTAGACAACTGTCAAAGCCTTGATTATTTTCCACTTTAGAGACACTGAAACTAATTGGAATGATTTCTCTAGTTTCATTTAGCTGGCAAGGAGCTGAACTGGATTCAAGCCCAGGTCGTTGTGACTCCAAACTTTAGGCTTTTATCCATGTTCCTAAATCTTATCATCTGAGGTCAGAGCAGACTGGATTTTCTTTCTTTGCATCAGGCAGCTCTGAGTCCTGAAACAACACGGAACAGATAGGCTAGCTGCTTTCTCCAAACCGATTGCACTTGTTGGGCACAAAGGAAAATTGCATTTCCCAGCCTCCTTGCTTCTAGGTAGGGTCATCTGGCTACTTCCGGTGGGTAGAATGTGAGGGGAAGTGACGGATCGCTTTCAGGTTGAGGCAAATTAAAAGCCAGGATGCATCTCCTAGATTAAAGACGGTGGAGTCTCCAGCAAGCGAGAGGATGATTCCTTGTGTTGTCTCTGAGAGAACAGCCACTGACTTGCATCGGACAGTGAAATAACTGAGAAATAGACATTCACTATGATTGGTTATTAGGATTTCGCTACTTTTAAAATTGAAACTATGTTCTTTTTTTTGACTAATAAGAAATTTACAAGGAGGCTTGTGACCTGGGATGGGACATCCACTTGTCACAGAGCCCTCTCTGCTGATTTAGCAGCCTCCAGACTAATTTGCTCATTTATTCATCTACTCATTTTCTGATTATTTTCCTTTTGTCTTCCAGATCTTCTCTCTACCCCTCTTTGCTCTGCTGTATTCCACTAGAATACAAGAGGCCCTCCTCTGTGGGCTGCAAAACCCAGGCTCCCTCCCTAACGGCTTCCAGGTGAGCTGGGTCAATGAAGGCACCAAGAGGAGATGAGAGAGCGGAGGAGAGTGAGGCTGTCGTTTTTATTGCCCACTTCCTCCGTTCTGGGCTCTGTGTGGCGGTGGCTGTGATTTTCCACTTACTGTCATAGCTCTTATAAGGCCCTGGTGCAGGTTCTAAGAACATTTGTCCCACCCTCTTTCCTTCAAGACCAGGAGTGCTAACATGTTACTCTGTTGCTAGTAGCTGTGTATCTTAACATCTCTTGTTAGGTCCCTAAATTCTGCCCATACCTCTGTATATAGTTCTTTGATTAACATCTTTTCAGTGAAGCCGTTTGAGAATACCACTTATTTCCCACTGGGTCTCACAGATATGCCATCTCTTTGTGCATCTATCTACCCATTCACTTATCCATCTATCATCCACCAATTCATGTATCCATCCACCTGTCCATCCATCCATCCATCCATCCATCCATCCATCCACTTACCCATCCATTCATCTACCATCTACCCATCAATAGATCCTTCCATTCATCCATTCATCCATCATCCATCCATTTATCCGTTATCCATCCACTTTCCCATCCATTCATCTACCATCTACCTATCAATAGATCCTTCCATTCATCCATTCATCCATCATCCATCCTTCTCTCTGTTATCCATCCATCTTTTATCCAACCCATATATGCATGTATGCCTAGTATGTGCTAGGCAATGTGGTAAGAGGTTTATCTACTTACTCGTTAAAGTCTGAAAATATCCTGAAGTTAGTACTGTTATTATCCCTGTTTTTCTCAATTGCTACTTCTGCAAAGAGATCTCCCCTGACCACAGAATCTAAAACAGCACCTCTTTCCCTTTCAATCCCCTTACTCTGCTTTTTCTTTCCCTAACATTGTCATATTATCACAGTATTTATTCATTTACTTATTTGTTTTCTGACTCACTCATTAAGAGGGCAGAGATCCATCTTGTTCCCTGCTATATTTCCAGTAGCTAGGGTGGTTCCTGGTACACAGTAGGCCTTTAAGAAAGCATTGGGTAAATGAGGAATAAACAAGTGAAAGGAGAAACAGATTCTCAGAAAGTAAAGCAATTTGCTTTGTTTCTCCCAGACGGGATTAGAACTCAAATCTACTGAGCTTAGACCCCAGGCCATTCACTACTCTGCAATACCATCTGGGTTTCCTCTGAAACGTGGAATTACCATGACTCATAGCAGCCGCCTCAGAGAAAGTGCAGAACGCATCTCTCTTTCTTTGGGAAAACTAGTGCCTTCTGAGCACATTCTTGTTCTGTGGGTTTTGCCCATTTTCGTTTCTTCGATTCCTTTTGGAATTACACAATCTGGTTTCCTTTGACCTGGGAAAGGGACATTTCTGGATTCCCCACTGCGTGGTGGCCACTTTGAAGCCTGTGCCTTGTTTAATGCTCTCCGCCTTCTAGTAAGGGTGACGCTGTTATTAACTTGTTCTGCAGGTGAGACCAAGTCTCGGGTTGGGTTGATTGATCAAGGTCACACAGTTAATAAGCATCAGATCAGGCTTTGGAACTGAGTTCTGGCTGGTCCCAGAGCCCAATCTCTTACCCACTGTGCTGTGGTTTCACTTGTGAGCCCAGATGTGAGGAAGGAGCTGTTAATAAACATAAAGCGTAGCAACTGCAAGACATCAGGAGCTCACCATGGGCCAGGCACAGTGTGAAGCATTTTATAAGCATTCATTGTCTATGTTTTACAGATGGGGAAACTGAGGATCAGGTTAAATCCTGGCCTGAAGGTAAATTGCATAGCTGCCATGTGGGACAGCCCCTGCCTACTCTTTCCCAAAACATTGCCATTAACTTACAACCCCTCCCCACTGCCAGCTCCTCTCTCAGCGACATTTCTGCCAAGGTTTCTGGCTGGGGAGCTCGGCAGCGGCCCGAGACAGCATCTGCACACAGCTTGGGAGAATCCCAAGTGCCATTTCCACCTGATAATAAATATGTGTCAGAGAGGACTCGATCCGTGTGACCTTGGGTTATAGGGGTACTGGACCGTGAAAAGCCTTTGACAAAATCCTTTTGCCTCAAGAGGCTGAGTCCAAATTACAGGCGATTATGGACGCTTGGCCTGACTTCCCGGTCAGCCTTTTATGTCTGATGCCCAGTAATGACTCTTATGTATTGGAAAGGATCCCAGCTGGGCCTGGGGACTGGTCACCTCACCCTTCTTGGCAGAGTCCATTCTCGGAGAGCTGGAGGCAAACCTCAAACCTTCATATTGTTTCATCTGATCACTGTGACTAGTGGTCACACTAGCACCCAAAAATACAGTCACAGCCCCACCACAACCTCACCAGTTATTGAGCATACGCTACATGCCAGGCCCTTCACCAGCCCCACTAAGTTCTTCCTATGACTCTACAAGGAAGCACCATGGTTGTATCCATTTTACTAATGAGAAGACTGAGGCACCATGTGTCTAAGTCAGCAGTGGGCAAACTTTTTCTCTAAAGAACCAGATAGTAAATGTTTTAGGCATTGCAGCCCATATGGGCTCTGTTCCAACCACTCAACTCTGTTGTTTTAGTGTGAAAGCAGTCACAGACAATACATAGATGAATGGGTGCAGCTGTGACCCAATAAAACTTTATTTACAAAAAGAAGAACAGGGCTGGGTTTGGCCTGAGGGCCATTGTTTGCCAACCCTTGGCCTCTGTGACCTATCCAAGCCCCTGTGCTGCACAAATAGCAGAACCATTCAGCATCTGAGTCCTAGGAATGTAATGCTCATCTCCCTGGTCCTGTGTAATTTTCTTGGTACATATTACGCAATGGTTAATTTTATGTGTCAACTTGACTGGACCACAGAGTGCCCAGATATTTGGTGAAACATTATCTCTCACTGTGTCTGTGAGGGTGTTTCTGGGTGAGATTAACATTTGAATTGGTGGACTGGGTAAAGCAGGTTGCTGTCCCCTGGGTAGACTTCATCCAATCCACTGAAAGCTTAAATAGAATAAAAGGCTGAGTAAGAAAGAATTATTTCTCTCTGCCTCACTGTCTTCCAGTTGGGACGTCAGTTTTCTCCTGCCTTTGAATTTGGACTTGGACTGGAACTACACCATTGACTCTCCTGGTCTCCAGCTTGCCAACTAGAGCTCTGAGACTTCCCAGCCTCCATAGTCATAGGAGCCAATTCTTTATAATAAATCTCTTCGTATCTATTCTGTTTCCCTGGAGAACTCATATTAATACATATTATTGTTATTAGTGTTCTCATTTTGCAGGTGGGGTAATTGGGGCTTGAATCGCTAGAGTGACTTTCTTTTTTTAAATTTTCTTTCTTTTTTTTTTTTTTTAATTTTAGGTTCTGGGGTACCTGTGTAGGATGTGCAGTTTTGTTACATAGGTAAACATGTGTCGTGGTGATTTGCTGCACCTATCAACCCATCACCTAAGTATTAAGCCCCGCATGCATTAGCTATTTTTCCTGACGGTCTCCCTCTCCGCACCCATGACAGGCCCCAGTGCGTTGTTCCCCTCCCTGTGTCCATGCATTTGCATTGTTCAGCTCCTACCTATGAGTGAGAACATGCTGTGTTTGGTTTTGTTCCTGCGTTAGCTTGCAGAGGAAAATGGCTTGCTGGAGTGACTTCTGCACGATCTTACCAAAGAAATGTCTGCACCAGAACTTACAAAGACCAATGGATCTAGAAGGGGTGAAATGAATTGGGGGATATTTAGGAACATTTTTGCAAAGGAGGGAACCTTAACCTGGCTTTCCAGGTCTTCCCCAGAGCGGCCTCAAATTGTCTTTCCTGGGCTCTCCCTATAACTTCGTGACACCTGCTCTGTCCCTCTCATGGCCCTCTGTGGATACATCCTGCCCTGCAGCCGTCATCACACTGTTCCATAGCCACACAGTGCACCACCCTGCCCGCTGGCATTACCTGTGCTGCCACGTCTGCCCCCCTCCTTCCTTTGGGGTGGCTTCACATCCCAGCTTGCACCCCCTGTCCCAGAAGCCTTTGCTGATCCTCTCCCTCCTTTCCAGCTCTAAAGCGGCTCCATCTCTGCGTGCCTGTGTCTTGTCTTCCCCAGCTGCCCTGCAAGGGAGTGGAAGGCGTCTACTACACGTCGGCATCCCTCTTCCTCGGGGCGGGGGTGCACCTTGGAAGTGCAAACATGTCTTATTTATATATGAATGAAGTAATAGATAAGAAGCAATGCCCTCCCAGGAATCACACTGTGACTTCTACCCTTGGGGAGAGGGCAGAGTCTGATGGCAGATGACATCAGCTTCGCACGCAGTGTTCACGGAGCCCTGGGAGCACAGCATAAGTCTTGCCTTTGTGAGAAGCACAGTCCTTGTCCCTTCTCCCACCCAGATGACTGCCTGTTGGTCCCGGGAAGTAAGTGGCCAAGTGACCCATGGTGATAGACATTATTGTGTCTGTGTGTGTGTGTGTGTGTCTGTGTGTGTGTGTGTGTGCGTGTGCGCGCGGGGGGGTGCGCTGTAACAGAAGGAATAATTCCCTAAGTAACTAGAAGCTATGAATTCACCAATATACCAAGAAAAGAAGGATGAAACCGATGTTGGATAGATTGTTAAGGGATTAACAAACAATGAGAGAGAGAGAAATAAGAAGGGAAGTAAAAATTCAGAGGAAGGTGAAGGGGAACTTTCTAGGGCAAAGCAAGCAGACGCTGACTGCTCTGCTCCCAGGGAAGGAAGATCGGTAGTTGTAAGGACCTGGAATAATGAGGCAAGAATGAAGAGAGAAGCCAAAAAGGAGCGGAGGAGGAAGAAGGGCCTTCTTTCCAGCATGCTCAATATGCCAGTCCCCATGTAAACCTATGTGCCTTCCCTGTCATCTCTTTTCAACCCTCCAGGCAAACCTCCAGAATAGGAATTATGATGCCCATTTTACAGATGGGGGACCTGGGGCTCAGAGAGGGGACAGCACTTGTTTAGGGAGCTGCAGCTTGCCAGTGGCAGAGCCAGGAATGAGCTCCGGTCTGTGTGGCCCCATGCCCGGTCTCATGCTGCCAGAAAAGCAGAGCTGACAGGAGAAAGGTTAGAGGAATAAGAAACAGGCTGGGGACATGCAGCCTTTCCCAGGGCCCCTCCCAGGTCTGCCTGACCCCCTACCCTTGGGGAAGGACAGGTTTAATGGCACTGTCCCTCCTGGGGTGGAGAAGGTGCTGAGTGGCACTTTCCCACAGGACCTGGTGGGAACAGAGCTGCCTGGGCCCCAGCTGGCTGCCCAGCTAATAAGCCCCAGAGGGAGCTGGACAGGCCTCATAAAGCCAAACACAGGACAGCAGGCAGGAGGCAGCTGGAGCCCTGGGCTGTCTGCCCCTGGCCTTGGCTCAGTGCCGGCTGAAACCAAAAGTGCCCAAGACCTTGACAGACAAGGGAGCCTTGCCAATCCCTGCTCCTGGTGCCTCCCTCTTCCTGCACAGGGCCCAGATCTGAGCCATCTCCACAGAGACCATCTCCTCACTGCCTTAGAGACCATGTGGTCCTGATGGGACAGTCAGGGGTTCAGGTCAGAGCTAGGAGGACCCTCAGAGAGCATTGGCTCCCTTCTCCTTGTAGAGTTAGGGTGACTGTGACCCAGAGAGAGCAAGCTACTGGGAAAAGGTCAAACAGCGAGATGGGACAGGGTTGGGATGCAGACCCATGTGCCCATGTGTTTGTCTTCCTAGGAGAAATAGGACTCCACTTGCCCAGAGAGTAATTGGAATATGTGATATGACCAGCCCTTGTTAGGGCAGAGAACAAAAATTAGGCAACTTAGCCATTTCTAGCACTCACAAAAAGGTGAACTCTGGATTAACATAAGGATTAACCCATTTAATCCTCCCTCAAGCCCTACTAGGACACTTTTAGTATCCTCATTGACAATGGAAGACTCTGAGGGCTCAGAGAGGTTAAGTAACTTGCCCAAGGTCACGCAGCCAGTGCTATGGTTTGAATGTCCTCTCCAAAACTCATGTTGAAATTTAGTTGCCATTGTGACAGTAGTAAGAGGTGGGACAATTAAGAGGTGATTAGGCCATAAGGACTCAATCGTCATGAACGAATTAATGTTGTTATCACATCACAGGAGTGATGGGAATTATCATAGGTGTGGGTTCCTGATTTAAAAGGTATGAGTTCAACCCTTTTTCTGTCTCACCTTCCCTTACCCGTCCACCTTCCGCCATGGGATGATGCAGCATGAAGGCCCTCACCAGATACTGGCACGTTGCTACTGGACTTCCCAGACTCCAGAAGTGTGAGAAATATATTTCTTTTCTTAATAAATTACCCAGTCTCGGGTATTTGATTATAGCAGCACAAAACGGATGAAGAGAGCCAGTTGGTGGCAAAGCTGGAGTTTGAACCAGAGTCCAATCTTTTACCTGTTATCCATGTGGCTTTCCCACTGAGGATGGAGTCAAGCTTCCTCCAGTGTGGCCAGGCCATGAGCTAAGCACTCACAGGGCAGGTAGACCCTGGGGGATCTCACAGCCTGGGGCAGTGGCTGGTGATCAGTAATCACACTCCAGCCTAATATTCTGGCAGCCACCCAAGCTGGGCACAGAGTTAGATTCCCTGCCTGATTCCTGATACTTAGCTTGTTCATTGCAGTGTAGCCTCAGTGTCATATCTTTTCATTATCAACAGCTTGTCCCAGCTCCTTGGTCTTGTTGTGAGTGGTGATAGCAGGGGCTCTGGAATCTGCCTGCCTGTATCTGCATTTTGACAGCTGTGTGACCTTAGGCAAGTCACTTAACCTCTCTGGGCTTTACTTTCCTCATCTGTAAACTGGGATTAATAATAGTACTTGCCTCATAGGGTGGAAATGAAAGTCATGAGTATTTAAAGTGCTTAGAAAAATGCCAGCATACCCCAGAGCCCACTATAAGTGATGATTACTATGGCTACTGCTACTTTTATCGCTGGGGCAGGGGTGTGCTACAAACTGGAGTTGTCACCATAGACGAGGTCTGTGCTACCCATTGCCAACCACAGGGTATTTATTGGACACCCACTGTGTGCCAGGCCCTATGCTAGGCACTGAGAGTGAAATAGTGAAGAAGCAGGCAGGCACCATCCCTGTCCCATGCCCCTCCCCGCAGCCTAGTGGGGAGATGGAGGAAGAAACTGACAGTTCCATGCAGAGTGATCACGGCTGCTGAGGGAAGCCCCCAGGAGGCCCCAGAGCCAGCAGAGGGTGGGATGTGGGCCGGGTAGAGTTCTAGAGGATAGGTGGGACTTACTCAGAAGAAGGTGAGAGGAAACAGGATTGGAGGTGGTAGGATCAGCATGTGCAAAAGACTAGTGGGGGGCAGACCACAGGAGTGTTGGAGGACCAGAACGCGGTTTTAGAGTACTGAAGATCATGGGGGAGGGGGTCCTGAAAGGAGTGGGGGTGGGAAGGTCATAGAGGAAGGAGGCATGGAGGTCAACAGGGGCCAGATCTTCCAGCCAAAAGGAGAAAAGGGTTTGGACTTCACTTGAGGGCAGCAGGGAGCCATGGAAGGCTGTAGGCACAGAAGGGATATAGTCAGATAAGGGTTTGAGAAAGACTTTGTGCAGCGTAGAGAGCAGAATAAAGTTGGGAGTGGCCCTGTCTTTCATGAAATAAGAAGAATGTGGCTAGGAAATGTCTCCTGCAGGGGTGCGGAGATGTCGTTCCATATTCCTGGCCAGGAGGCCATGTCCCAAGCTCAGGTGGTCTCTGATAAGCAGCTCCCCCACCCCCAAGCCCATCCTCTGGGTCCCTAGCCGTTGTAGCCTGGGTGGGGTGAGGTCACTGGAGCAAAGGGTCACTGCTGATTCCTGGGGTCCTTGGGAGGCCACAGCCAGCAGGGAGGGCTGTGGGGAGAGGGAAACCTACTGAGGCATTCCACGCAGCCGCCTGCCCTGAAGCATCACTGGCCAGGAATGCAGGGGCACCCAGGGGCCATGCTTATCACCCTCCCCAAGCGTCTGGAGCAGCCCGGTTCCTGTCGGCTGTCCATCCAGATGGGCCCTAAATCAGTAGGCCCTTCCTCCTCCAGCTGCAGCCGACACAGAGCCTGGACCCCAGCCAACGCCCAAGCCCAGGAGCCCAGACTGTAACATGTCAGCCTCCCACACACACAGACCCTCCCAGCTCCCAACACAGCCACTGGGCCTAGCGTGTGTCAGCTGAGAGATGTTGCAACAGGGAAATGGCATGGAGTCAGACAGGTATGGGTTTGAATTCAGACTGCTGGGCTTAGTGACTTGCCTCAGTTTTCTCCTCTCTAAAATGGGAGTATTAACAGGACCCACTTCCTCGAGTAGCTGTGAGGATTAAGTAAGACAGTGGACGTGACTGCACCTAATAGGTCTGGCTAGCACATTCTCTGTGTCTCATTAAATATATACTCCAGAGCTCTAGAGCTCCTTTTGTAAGATCAATGCAATTACCCGTATACAGCTTTGGACAGAATCAGCTTCTGAGTTAATGTCTCCAGATTATTCCCCAAATGGCTCCCGGCACATTCTCTTACTGCACTCAAATTGGTTTCCCAGTTTTACGGGAACTTGTTTGAGACCCACCTCTGGGGAAGTACACGGGTTAAGAGGAGGAACCTCCAGTTGTGGAGGTTCAGTACCTGGTCTTCCCTTCCCTCCGGCCTGATTTCATGGCCCCATGGAATGCAAAAGTTATAAATAACAAGCTATATGATATGTTGGAAGGTGATAGTTCTATGGGAAAGAAACAAGTAGAGGAGGATAAAGGAGATTGAGTGTCCCAGGGGTGGGAGGTGGTGTTAGAATTTTAATAGAACTTGGCCGGGAGTGGTGGCTCACGCCTGTAATCCCAACACTTTAGGAGGCCAAGGCGTGCAGATCATCCGAGGTCAGGAGTTCGAGACCAGCCTGCCCAACATGGTGAAACCCCATCTCTACTAAAAATACAAAAATTAGCCAGGCGTGGTGGCCGGTGCCTGTAGTCCCAGCTACTTGGGAGGCTGAGGCAGGAGAATTGCTTGAACCCAGGAGGTAGAGGTTGCAATGAGCTGAGATCCCACCATTGCACTCCAGCCTGGGCAACAAGAGTAAAACTTCGTCTCAAAAAAAAAAATATTAATAGAACTTCTGGATATAGTTTAGCTTTTCCTTTAAAAATTTCATCTTTGTGTCTGTTTTATATGGTACTTAATCTATGAATACAGTAGTGCATAGTTAACGATTTATAAGCATGTGTATTTGTTTATATATGTATGTTTTTAAGTATCTGTGCATGTGTTTGTATTTTTTAGGGTGTGAGTTCAAATAGTTTGGACACCCCTGAGTTATACAGACACAAGCAGCAGGATTCTAGTGGATGGAAGATTCCAGGCTTCCACTCTTAGGTATTATTTGCTCCCCAAGGTGGTCTTAGAAATCAGCCCTCTCCCCTCAAATTCTACATCCTTGCTGAGTCCAGTTTGAAGACACTGATCCTCAACCTCTTCCAGATGAGGCAGCTAAGGCTCAGAGCAGAGCTGTGGCCCATCCAAAGGCACAGCACTAGTGAGCAGCTCAGTGGGAACTAATCCAGGTCTCGGAATTGCCCGGGGTCTTTCTGCTGAGCCCAAACCTCGAGACACTCCTTAGAAGTGCCGGAGCCAGAGCGAGGCAGTGGAAATGCAAGAAGACAGGGACCAGGGCCTGAGATTTTTCTTCTCGTCCCCCCCCGCCCGAGAGGCCATTTAAGCGGCGCATAACTGCCCTGTGATGTATTGAACCCTCTCTCCGCGCATAAATGCGGCCGGTCAACCGCTAGGCAGAAATGCCACATATATTTCCTCCCATTAGATGAAATATGCCCCTAATTTGGCTGGGGTTTTGTTTTATTAGACCTACGGCAGCGAGGGGGCCCCGCTGCAGAGTAACCTTTTCCTGATCACTTAGTTCTCTCCGGAGAACAGTGAGGGCCTCGATAAAGGGGGAAAGAAACGCCCTGTTCTATTATTTTTCAGCACACATTCCCAGAACAAAGATCTTCCCGAGCCAAGGAGACACTGCATGAGGCGTTTCAGAGACGCCCCCCGCTCTAAGAATGTTCCTGGGGCTGGGAGCCTGGAGACCCACGTTCCAGCCCTGATGTGTCATTTACAAATGGAAGAATTGAGCATGTTGCCTCCCTTCTCTGGGCCTCAGTTTATTCATCTGTAAAACATGGCTAATAACGGAACCCCCATCATAGAGTTGCCTCAAGGATTAAATACGATCAAGAATGACAGAGGGCATTTAGTATACCTTCTCTGTTAATGTCATTGTTTCCAAAGAGAAGTGAGTTTCTTGATCCCTTTAGGAGAGCATGTTGGTGAATTCTGCTGGGCTAAAACTAAAACAGTGATTTTTTTTCCCCACAGTCCTTTAGGGGTACCCTTATACTAATTAACCCTACCCCACACAAGACTGGCTTGTGTGCCTTGAGGCCACTTCATTAGCGGAGGGAGATGTTATGGGGCCTGACTCAGGACTGGTGCATCCTTTCCCCACCTTCATGACACCAGCCACCATCAGACAGCTGACTGTGAACGCTCAACGGTACCCATGCAGAAGGGTCCTGAGCTCAGTGGTCTCCCCATCATGCTGGGGTTTGGGACCCTAGTTATGTTTCCTCTCTTTAGCCCAGTGGATCTCATCTTTTGCTTCATGTTACTATCACCCGAGGACCTGTAAAAAAGTATTTACCCCAGACCAGACCAATTAAGTCAAACTCTCTGGTTGTGGGAAAGGAGGGGACCCTAGTTTTTAAAGCTCCCTAGGTGATTCTAATGAGTGGCAAAGCTGAGAATAACACTTTAGCCCTTTTCATGTGATCGAGACCAGACCCTAAATCTGTGTCTTCCTCCTGCAAAAGGGTAAGTGGGAGAGCCAGACTGGAATTGGGTGCAAACCTTGCCTTTGTGTGGCTTCCTGCCTCCATCCCTATTCACCTCCCTGTGCCTCGGCTTCCACATCCCTAAGGGGGAGTAATAATAGTGCCTGCTTCTTGGGACTGCTGGGAGAGCATCTAACAGGCTCTGCACTGTGCCTGGCACCTAGTAAGCCCCCAATAGGTAGTGGGATCATTACCATTATTACTCTAGACCAGGGATCCAGAAAACTATCTGTAAATTAGGGTCAGTTCATAAATATTTTCAGCTTTTCAGGCCAGAGGGTCTTGGTCAAAGCTACTTAACTCTAGTGCTGTAGCCTGAAAGCCACAGACAACATGCAAATGAGTGGGAGTAGCTGTGTTCCAATAAAAACTTACAAAAACATGCAGCAGGCTGGATTTGGCTGTTAATTTGCTGACACCTAATCTGGAAGATATTTTGAGTTTGAACAACTCGGTATGTGCTGGGTTTTACCTGTTATGTTTTGGGTTTATAGTCCTAGACAGGACCTGGAAATCTTTGTCTCATTCTCTCCTTTACACACACTCATCTCATAGGATATTTATATGAGAAGCTTATGCCATCTTTTGTTTTGTTTTGTTTTTGTTTTTAAATTATACTTTAAGTTCTGGGACACATGTGCTGAACGTGCAGGTTTATTACATAGGTATACACGTGCCATGGTGGTTTGCTGCACCCATCAACTCATCATCTACATTAAATATTTCTCCTAATGCTATCCCTCCCCTAGCCCCTCACCCCCTGACAGGCCCTGGTGTGTGATGTTCCCATCCCTGTGTCCATGTGTTCTCATTGTTCAACTCCCACTTATGAGCGAGAACATGCGGTGTTTGGTTTTCTGTTCTTGTGTTAGTTTGCTGAGAATGGTGGTTTCCAGCTTCATCCATGTCCCTACAAAGGACATGAACTCATCCTTTTTTATGGTTGTGTAGTATCCATGGTGTATATGTGCCACATTTTCTTTATCCAGTCTATCATTGATGGGCATTAGATGGTTCCAAGTCTTTGCTATTGTGAACAATGCTGCAGTAAACATACATGTGCATGTGTCTTTATAGTATAATGATTTATAATCTTTTGGGTATATACCCAGTAATGGGATGGCTGGGTCAAATGGTACTTCTGGTTCTAGATTCTTGAGGAATCGCCACGCTGTCTTCCACAATGGTTGAACTGATTTATACTCCCACCAATGGTGTAAAAGTGTTCCTATTTCTCCACACCCTCTCCAGCATCTGTTGTTTCCTGACTTTTTAATGATCACCATTCTAACTGGTGTGAGATGGTATCTCATTGTGGTTTTGATTTGCATTTCTCTAATGAGCAGTGATGATGAGCTTTTTTTCATGTATTTGTTGGCTGCATAAATGTCTTCTTTTCAGAAGTGATTGTTCATATTCTTTGCCCACTTTTTCATGAGCTTATTTTTTTCTTGTAAATTTGTTTAAATTCTGGATGATAGCCCTTTGTCAGATGGATAGATTGCAAAAATTTTCTCCCATTCTGTAGGTTGCCTGTTCACTCTGATGATAGTTTCTTTTGCTGTGCAGAAGCTCTTTAGTTTAATTAGATCCCATTTGTCAATTTTGGCTTTTGTTGCCATTGCTTTTGGTGTTTTAGTCATGAAGTCTTTGCCCATGCCTATGTCCTGAATGGTATTGCCTAGGTTTTCTTCTAGGGTTCTAATGGTTTTAGGGCTCATGTTTAAGTCTTTAATCCATCTTGAGTTAATTTTTGTATAAGGTGTAAGGAAGGGGTCCAGTTTCACTTTTCTGCATATGGCTAGCCAGTTTTTCCCAACACCATTTATTAAATAGGGAATCCTTTTCCCATTGCTTGTTTTTGTCAGGTGTGTCAAAGATCAGATGGTTGTAGATATGTGGCGTTATTTCTGAGCCCTCTGTTCTGTTCCATTGGTCTATATATCTGTTTTGGTACCAGTACCATGCTGTTTTGGTTACTGTAGCCTTGTAGTATAGTTTGAAGTCAGGTAGCGTGATGCCTCCAGCTTTGTTCTTTTGGCTTAGGATTGTCTTGGCTATATGGGCTCTTTTTTCATTCCATATAAAATTTAAAGTAGTTTTTTCCAACTCTGTGAAGAAAGTCAATGGTAGCTTGATGGGGATAGCATTGAATCTATAAATTACTTTGGGCAGGATGGCCATTTTCACGATATTGATTCTTCCTATCCATGAGCATGGAATGTTTCTCCATTTGTTTGTGTCCTCTCTTATTTCCTTGAGCTTTGTAGTTCTTGAGGCTTGTAGTTCTCCTTGAAGAGGTCCTTCACATCCCTTGTAAGTTGTATTCCTAGATATTTTATTCTCTTTGTGGCAATTGTAAATGGGAGTTTACTCATGATTTGGCTCTCTGTTTGTCTATTATTGGTGTACAGAAATGCTTGTGATTTTTGCATGTTGATTTTGTTTCCTGAGACTTTGCTGAAGTTGCTCATCAGCTTAAGGAGATTTTGAACTGAGATGATGGAGTTTTCTAAATATACAATCATGTCATCTGCAAATAGAGACAATTTGACTTCCTGTCTTCCTATCTGAATATCCTTTATTTCTTTCTCTTGCCTGATTGCCCTGGCCAGAACTTCCAATACTATGTTGAATAGGAGTGGTGAGAGAGGGCATCCTTGTCTTGTGCTGGTTTTCAAAGGGAGTGCTTGCAGCTTTTGCCCATTCAGTATAATATTGGCTGTGGGTTTCTCATAAATAGCTCTTATTATTATGAGATACGTTCCATCAATACCTAGTTTATTGAGAGTTTTTAGCATGAAGGAGTGTTGAATTTTATCGAAGGCCTTTTCTGCATCCATTAAGATAATCATGTGGTTTTTGTCATTGGTTCTGTTTATGTGATGGATTACATTTATTGATATGTGTATGTTGAACCAGCCTTGCCAGGAAGAAGTCGAATCCCTGAGTAGAGCAATAATAAGGTCTGAAATTGAGGCAGTAATTAATAGCCTACCAACCCAAAAAAGCCCAGGACCAGACGGATTCACAGCTGAATTGTACCAGAGGTACAAAGTGGAGCTGGTATCATTCCTTCTGAAACTATTCCAAACAATGGAAAAAGAGGGAATCCTCCCTAACTCGTTTTATGAGGTCAGCATCATCCTGATACCAAAACCTGGCAGAGACACAACAAAAAAAGAAAATTTCAGGCCAATATCCCTGATGAACATCAATGTGAAAATCCTCAATAAAATACTGGCAAACTGAATCCGGCAGCACATCAAAAAGCTTATCCACTATGATCAAGTCGGCTTCATCCTTGGGACATCGTTTTTTAAGAGACAGGGGTCTCACTCTGTTGCCTAGGCTGGAGTACAGTGGTGCAGTCACAGCTCACTGCAGCCTTGAACTCCTAGGCTCAAATGATCCTTTTGCCTCAGTGCCCCGAGTAGCTGGGACCACAGGCACACTCCACAATGTCCAGCTAATGTTGTAATTTTTTGTAGAGACGGGGTCTTGCTATTGTTTCCTGGGCTGGTCTGTAACTCCTGACCTCAAGCAATCCTCCCACCTCCACCTGCCAAAGTGCTGGAATTACAGGTGTGAGCCACCATGGCCAGCCCCGAAATAGGTTTTTTGAAATGGCTACCACATTACAAGTTCTTTGTAAATGCTATTTCCCAATTCTTTCAATCTTCTTTTCTTCAGATTATTAGATCTGAGGAAAAGAATTATTAAGGCGGTCATTTATTTGGCATCTGCAGTGTGTCCTTGCTCATCTCATTGAATTCTCACAGCAACCTTCTGAGTGCCTACCACTGTCACTCCCATTGTCCAGATGAGAAGTCTGAGGCTTTGAGAGGCACAGATGCTTGCTCAAGGTCATACAGAGGTGGGATTTGAACCCAGTCTGTTAACCCCAGAACGTATGCTTCTCCATGCCTCCTTTCTGCTGTCGGCAAAGAAGCTGGCACTTGGGCGTGAAAGGCCAGCATGCATTATCCATCCTAGACAGACTTTTTGTTTCTAAGACTGGAAAATGCAAGAAAGAAGTTGGCAGCCAAGGAACAAAGCCATTGCTTTTGTTTTGAGTGTTTATCAGACATGCCCTGCATGGTCAGAATCTCTTCTGCCTGAAGCTGGGGTTTTTCTATGGTTATTCAGTGAGCATCTATTCTGGAGGCTGGGGAGGAGAAATTGTGTTTTGGACATTCCTCTTCACTCGCCCAAATCACCTCTCTCTCATCAAGAGCCTCGTGGAATCTGAATGAGCGGGTAGACGCTATTCATCAGAATAAGAGTTGCCAGCACAACCCGCTATTTCTTGTTTCCAACAGTTAAGGGGAAAAATTTCCGATTGATATTTTTACTTTATGCAATTCTATTTTTGTCTCAATGTATCTGATCCTCTAATTCTGTGAGGGACTTTATTTCCTTGTGATGTTAAAGCCCCAGAGCTCAAAGTTCTTTTTCTTTTAAGCTTCAAAAAACTGAAGACCCTATTCAGGGCTAAGCCAGATACCCATCAGCCCTGTGGAGGCGAATTATCGCTCAAGTCATCGCACTTGCTTACAAATCCGCCGAGGAGGTTCTTCTCCTTTTTTTTTTTCTTTTAAGGAGTTGGGTGACAGATAGCAACTGAAGAGCAACCATACTTTCTAGGGGAACAAGATTTGCAGACTGGGTCCCAGCTTGGGGGTTCACTGCCAATCACTATCTGACCTCAGAAATGTCATTGGCCCCACCATGGACCAGTGACATTTGGCCATTCATTCACCCTGCTATGAATCTCCAGTATTTGTTGCCTTCTTTTTCTGACACATAGAAGAATTCTCAGTCCCATCTTCTGGTCACCCACCCATGCTCAAGCCTTGCCTATCTGGGTAAATTACATCATCCTGCACCCAGTCACCTGCACCCACCGCTTTGCAACTGTGCGTCACCCACATCCAACCCTTCTGCAAGCTTCTAATTTCCACCTCTGCATGCGTTTTTAGTGTATCCAATTTCCCCCATATCTGTTGTTACCATCTCTCCAGGGCCACTGTCATCTCCCTCCTGGGCACTACAGCAGCCTTCTGAGGGCTCTCCATCCTTCTGCCATTGTCTCCACCCTCCAATCCATTCTCCAGCCTGGGATAATTTTTCAAATTTGCTCTCAGAACTCCTGTTTCTAAAACCTTTTAATAGTTTCCCAATACGTTTAAAACAGGAGCCAGCAAACTATGGCCTGTGGATCAAATCCAGCCAGCTGCCTGTTTTGGTAAATAAAGTTTTATTAGAACACAGCTACACTCATTTGCATGTGGCTGCTCATGCATGACAACAGATAACGGAGTTGAATCATTGCAATAGAGTCTATGACTATATGACCATATTACCCATAAAGCTTGAAATCTTTATTATCTGATCCTCTACAGAAAAAAGTCTGCAGAGTCCCGACTTATAATAATATCCAGTTCCTCAGCATGGCCTCTTAGTAAGGTAATCATATGTGGTAGTCACTTGTGTTTAAGGTCCACTTTTCTGCATATTTCATTTCTCCCATCACAGCCTTTGCAATCTGTCTTTGCAGTTTCTCCATCAAGAGATAGATCTGTTTCCCCACCCCTTGAATCTGCATTAGTCATGTGACTTACTTTAATCAATAGGATGTGGCAGAAACAACATTGTGTCAGTTCTAAACCTGTGGCTCAAGTGGCCATGCACACTTCTCTCTCTTGTAGAAGCCTGCTGCTGCCATAAGAACAAACCCACGCTGGCATGCTGGAGGATGAGAGTCAGGTGACCCAGTCCCTCCCATCATCCCAGCCAACAGCCAGCCAATCCTAGATATAGAGCAGCCCTGCTGCCCTGCAGCTGGCCACAGACACATTAGGGAACCCAGCCCAGATTGGCACAAACCTCAGCTGAGCCACAGATTCATGAGCTAGCTAAATGCTTACCATTTTACACCACTACAATTGAGGGGTGCTTTGTTACACAGCACTAGCTAACTGACACATCATGTAATTTAACATTCAAGTTGGAATAGTTCTGACAGTAAAAAAAAGGGCACTATTAATTTCACCTGACTATCCCAGGCAAATGAAAAGGTAAATTCAATTTCCCTGTAATGGCACTGTTTGATCTATTTCATTCCTTTCACTCAGCTTAATTGCAAGCCAGGGACCTGCTTTCCACAACACTCCCACTAACCTTAGGTCAGTTCCTAGAATATATCAAGCTCTTTTCAACCTCAAGGACTTTGCAGAGGCCATTCCCTCTGCCTGGAATACTCTTACACCCACTAATGGATGCTTTCTTCACATTCTTCAGGTCTCAGAACTTCATTATCAATAACTACCCACCTGCCTCCCATCCCCAGTTAAAACTATCCCAGTTTTTGATTTGTTTTGTACTTATTACAATCTGAAATCAATTTGTAGGTTTATTGACTACTTGTTCATTGCCTGAGTCCTCCCATGAGACTATGAGCCCTGTTAGGGCTGGAACTCTATCTTATTCTTCTCCGTATCCCCAGTGTTCAGCAGATTTCCAGGCACATGGTAGGAGCTTTTTACATATATCTTTAAAATAAATGAATACAGCAAAAATTCAGCCTGTTAAACATCAACTGCATAATGCGTAGCTTCCTAGCTAGTCAGAATCAGAAATAGGGCTCTGAATAGCCAGGCAGAACTGGGTTCAAATTTGTCCTCTAGCACTTTGTACTTTTGAAATCATGGGCACCTTACTCAAATTCTCTGAGTCTCATTGTCTTCATTGGTAAAACTGAGTTGCAGATAAGAAGTGATGCATATAAAATGCCCAGCACGGGGACTAGCATATAGAAGGTACTTAGAAATCAGTAGCCATAATTATTTTCACTATAGTTGGGTCAAAAAAAAAAAAAAAGCTTAAATTCATTCTAGTAGGTCATTAGGTTTATCTCTCTTCTTTAGGGGAGAGGCCATTCTTTGACTTTTGACCTTGAGACATGGATAGGTTGGTATTCTTCCTTATCTTGAACAAGAGCCTACAAGATACAAGTCAGAAAGAGGCAGAGGGTTAACTCCAGGGATGAGGAAGGGATGGGCATCCTGAGAGAAGACCTGGAAGCAGGTTCTGAGCATATATACCTTAGATCCATGCAGTCCATAAACAGAACTGATGTGTGGAGTTAAAGTTCAAGGGCATTGGCATCTGAGCCCTAAATTCAATAAACACTTATTTTTCTAGGTCCCATTATTTGTTGCTGACCAAATATATCATTTTGGGAACTGCAAAACATCCCCAGGCCTCAATTACCCTACCCCTGCTGAAATGTGAAATCTGTTCTCCCTTCTTCCAATGGTAACAGCCTCCATGAATTTAGTAGGACACACAAACACCCAGAATAAGGACTACATTTCCCAGAATCCCTTGCAGCTAGTTCTGTCTATGTGACTACATTGTGTCCTACTGGATGTAAGTTAAGATGTTTTATTGTAGCTTTTACAAATCTTTTTTAAATGACAACTAGCACATACTACTTTTCCCTCTGCCTTTCTTCATGTTGCTGCCCTGTGAACTTGGACATGTTACCTCAGGTCTTCATGCCTCAGTTACTTTATACGTAAACTAGGAGCACAACCTACTTTGAAGAGTTTTGGTAAAGATTAAAAGATTATTGATAATAAATACAAGGTGTATTTAATGAGATAATAAATTTAAAATGCATATTTTAGTGCCTGGTTTATAGTAGATATTAAACAAATGCTTTTGTTACTGTCCATGTGAACCTAAAAAGGTCACATGAATCCTCTGAGCCTCAGAAGTTTTCTCCATTATAAAATGAGAATGGGCTTCTTATACCAGATTTAAATCTAAATTATCCAAAGATCTAAATGTAAAAATGTAAAAATAACAACAAAACCATATAAACATTAGAAGAAAGCATAAGTAGATTCCTGTATGACTAAAGTATGGGAAAAACCTTTCTACTTATGATTCAAAACATAATGTAATAAAAAAGACTGATAAATCTGAATGCATAACCATTTTGTAACAAACATCTAAAGTGAAGTCGAAAGAGAAGCTGGAAGAAAATATTTTTAATCTATGTCACAGATAAATAGTTGATGTCTTTAATACATAAAGAGTTCTTAAAAATGAAGAATAAAGACCAAAAACACAGTTTTTAAAAATAAGCAAAAAACATGATTAGGTGGTTCACAGGAAGAGGTGTATAAATGGACTTCAAAATGTGAAAAGATATTCAACTCCATGCACAAGAGAAATGCAAATTAAAGCTACCCAAACATAGTATTTCTTACCTCTTAGATTGATAAAAGGTGAAAGCTTGACCACATACTCTGTTGGAACATGGCAACAATGTAGGGAAACAGATTATCTCATACATTGCTGGTGGAAATGCAAATGGGGTATTTGAAAATATCTAACAATATCACATATGCATTTACCTTTTAGCCCTTCAATCCTACATTTTGGAATTTACCTAAAAATATACCTCTGCAAGCCCAGAACAACAAATGCATGTGGTTATTCATTATGATATTATTTGTAGTAGCAAAAATATTAGAAACAACCTAAATGCCTATTCATAGACCAGTTGACCAAACTGTGAATCTTCTGGATAATGAAGTACTAAGCAGCTACAAAAAAAATGAGGATAACTGTTACAAACGAAAATGATTTCTAAATCTTTTTTTGCTTTAAATGAAAAAGCAAAGAGCAAGCAATCACCTATGGTATGTTCTCTTTTATCTAAAAAATATGGAAAGCTAAAAATACATGAATATAGAGTCATAGAAGCAAAACCTGGCAGGATTCACTTATGGGAAGAAGTGACTATAGATGGTAATTGGGGGCTGGGTGCGGTGGCTCACGCCTGTAATGCCAGCACTTTGGGAGGCCGAGACGGGTGGATCACGAGGTCAGGAGATCAAGACCATCCTGGCTAACACGATGAAACTCCGTCTCTACTAAAAATACAAAAATTAGCCGGGCATGGTGGCGTGCGCCTGTAGTCCCAGCTACTCAGGAGGCTGAGGCAGGAGAACGGCATGAACCCAGGAGGCGGAACTTGCAGTGAGCCGAGATCGTGCCACTGCACTCCAGCCTGGGTGACGGAGTGAGATTCCATCTCAAATAAATAAATAAATAAATAAAAATAAAAATAAAAAATTTTTAAAAAGAACATAATTGGGAATCGGGTGACAGCATGGAGATAAGAATGAGACTGCTCTTGGGACTTCTTTGTCTATAATTTACACTCTTGAATCATATAAAATATTTTACAGATTCAAAGATGAAATTTAATCAAAGATGTTGAAAAAGACACCAAACCCAAAAATTGAAGGCAAATAGAAACGAACAAGCCTAACTACATGTCACGTTGATAACTCTGCTAGGCAGGCTTCTAAAGTGGCCCCCAGTGATGCTCACTTCTAGGTACTCTGGCCTTTTGTATAATCCTTTTCCCTTGAATGTTGGCTGGACCTGGTGACTCACTTCTAATGAATGAAATATGGAAAAAGTGATGAGATGTTATGGAAAAGTGATGAGATGTTACTCCCGACAATTAGGTTCCAAAGGGCTTCTATCTTGTTGGTATTCTGTCTCCTTGGTGCTTCTCATGTACCGAGCTTGATAGAGAAGGTGACCTGGCAAGGAACGGAAGGACATCTGGCAGTGTACTGAGTGAGGAACTGAGGACCACAGTCCAGCAGCCCCCAAGGAATCAAATCCCACAACAGCCATGTGAGTGAGCATGGAAGTAGATCTCCCCCGGTCAAGCCCCCAGAAGGACCCAGCCCTGCTGACACCTTGACCGAAGCCTGTGAGAACTCCGGAAATAGAGGACCCAGGTAAGCCACACCTGGATCCAGAGAAGCTGTGAGACAAGAAATGTCGTTGCTTTAAGCCACTAAGTTCTGGGGTAGTTTGTTAAGCAACAATCAATAATAATACAAATGTAACCATGTAGGAAGGGAATCAGCTCAAATAACCTTTGAACACAGTTCTCTAACTGTGCTCTCAATTAAATACACTCTAAGGACAACAAGACCTTCAAAGAAATCTTGAACTTGAATGAATGGATTGCTGTTGATAGTAGGATCAGTGTAATTCTGAAACTATTGAGCAAATATGTTGATATTGGGGGAAATGGGGTTCTCACAGTGAAATCAAGAGAGATATGATATGGAATGAGGGAATTGTGAGAAAGAACTTTGTGATGTTGGATTTAATTTGCAGGCATCAGAATGAACTCAAGTGTGTCTTCTATTTACTGAAAGAAACTAGAAATAGCAATACCTTTGTAGTAACAAGCACACCTAGAACATGTATTTTGGCTTTTATTTTATTTTATTCATTTTTGAGATAGTATCTCACTCTGTCACCCAGGCTGGAGTGTAATGGCATGATCTCGGCCCACTGCAGCCTTGACCTCCTGGGCTCAAGTGATCCTCCCACTTCAACCTCCTGAGTAGCTGTGACTACAAGCATGCGCCACCATGCCTGGCTAATTGTTGTATTTTTCTTGGTGGAGACGGGGTTTCGTCATTTTGCCCAGGCTGGTCTGGAACTCCTGGGCTCAAGTGATTCTCCTGCCTTGATATCATGGCTTTTAAATACCATTCTCCACTGAAAGGGATCGGGTCATCTTGGAGAAATGGATGGTTTAAGGATTTGAACAAGGAAAATACAAGATGAGTCTGGAACATTTTATTGTGTCAGAAAGTAAGTTCTCAAAGAATGAAGGAGGCACATGTACAAGCATGCAGGGGCCAGCTCGCAGGGGCCCACCCGGCTAAACCTGGGACAATTGGAGCATTAAAAAATGCTCATGCATAGTATTTAAAATAAGAGGAGAGCAGTTGGAAACCCTTCTTTACCAAAGAATGTTAGGAGTGTGAAAAAATATATAAATTTTAGAACTCTGTGTTGCAGTCATCCCTGCAATATTTGATTCTGGCAAGGATCATTAATGGATTCCAAAACTACTGGTTGAAAGTTTACGAGAGAAAGGGGTGTTTACATACTCCCAAACTACTATCCCATAGATTATATTACTTACACAGGGAAAGGAGTGCTTTAACAATAGAAACATCTAGTGGATCCCACCTTAACCAACTGACCAAATACTTAGCATATCCAGTAATGGGACCAAGTGACATCGTATGTCCCCTGAAGAGATGCAATGGACAACACATACCTTTGTGATGTGACTGCCCAAAAGGCTTACCCTCAATCAGATGGTGAGGACATCATTGGACAAACCCAGATTGTGAGACATTCAAAACCCAATTGGTCCAGGCTTTTAAAAAATGTCAATGTCATTAAAAAGGAAGGAAAAAAGGGGAGGGGCTGTTCTAGAGCAAAGGACAAGAAAGCAGTATGAAAACTAACCACGAAAATGTGTGATCCTGGCTTGGATCCTCACATAGACGGATGGAGGCAGACGTCCTCCTTGTCAGTGGGCACAAGCTCCCCTCCTGGATGCCTTGATTCCAGCCCGAAATTCAGGGCCATCCTCCCCACCCCATATCTATGGCATTTTGAGGGTATGGAGGAGGAAATTGTAAAGCTATTTGCTAAACTTTCTCTGGACGTTCCCTCCCTCTCCCTGACCACCCCGCCCCACTTCCTGGCAAGCATTCTGGCTGTGATTTCATCTGGAATTACTGGAATCACACTGTCTCCTGTCAGCTTTCTCTCCCTCCCCCGGCCCTCCTGCTGATGAGAGACAGGAGCGATGGATGGTCTGAGTTAGCGGGGTCCCGGCACCACCCAGCGCAAAGGCAATGCACTCACGCACGCCATGCACATGCTGGCTCACCTCCTCCATCCCATGCCTCCTCTGTCTCCAGGTCTCTGTCTCTTACTTTATTTTTCTCTCCACCTCCTTGTGTCTGCCGCCTAAAGATTTCCGATGCTTAATCCTCCTCTATCTCCCTTGCTGTCTTTCTCTGTCATTGTATCTCTTGGCATCTCGGTTCCACGTCTTCTGTTTCTCTCTCTTTCTCCACCTATTTTCCCTTCAGAAGCATTTTCACCCCAATGTCTCTGTATGTTCCTTGCAGCATTCCCTCTGGAATACGTCAGCACTGTTGCCTTTGAGGCTGGCCTGCCTGAATGCACACCTGAGCTCCGGATTCACAGGTAGGTGTGTGACCTTTCTTAACTTCTCGGGGCCTCAGCATACTCCTTTTTACAGTAGGAATAACAATAGCACCTCTCACATGAAGTTCTGGAGGGAGTCGAAAAATTGGCACAGGCAAGCACTCCATAAAATCTGCAGTGGGCTAGAATCCACACTGCCTACCTTGGTCACCACAGCCCCCCTCCTGCCTTTCTCTAACCAGGTCTTCTTTGATCCCTGCTTTCTTTACACACTCTAGCCTCATCCACACCTTCTTGTTTACAAACACAACAAGCTCACTCCCACCTCTAGGCCTTTGTCCTTGCAGATATTCCCCTGGGAGGCTCTTTCCAAAGTCTGACAGCATCTACTTGTCACATCATTCTGGCCTTCTGGCACTCTTTGTGGTGGTTTTAAAATATGTCATTACATTCCTTGACACTCCTCCCTTCAAAAGGCAATGATTCATTCCCCTCTCCTTGAGTGTGGGCTGGACTTTTTGACTTGCTCTTGGAGAGTGGAATGTGGTGGAAAGGGATGGTGTGTGATCTCTGAGATTAGGTCATAAGTGAAATTTCAGCTTCCCCCAGCAATTTCTTGGATCAATTACAGTGGAGGAAGCCAGATGCCATGTCATGAGGGTGCTCAAGCAGCTTTCTGGAGATGTATGTATGGAGAGAAACTGAGGCCTCCTGCCAGTAGCCAGCACTAACTTGCCAAGCATGTTTGTGAGCCACCTGGGAAGTGGAGCCTTCAGCCCCAGTTAAGCCTTCAGATGAGACTGCAGTCCTGGCCACCATCTGGACTGCAACTTCACAAAAGCTCCTAAGCCAGAGCCATGCAGATGGATTCTTGGCCCCCAGAAATTGTGCCACTACATTTTGGGAAATTTATTTTGCAGCCATAGATAACCAATACACTCACTATTTCTTTTTTCTGATGCCATACTATATTTTTGTTTGCTGATTTTTTTTCCTCTGTCTCTCCCACTAGGCGTTAAGTTCCATAAGGGGAGTGGCTGTGTCTGTGTGGTTCATCCGTGTGTCCCCACAGCCTGGCATATGGAGCTCACCAAGTAACTCAGGCATGGGTAAATGGAGATCAGTCATTTCAGGCTCAGCCTAATAAATCTCCCTTCTATGGCTCTCTCTAGAGAGAGCAGTAAAGTTTGCCCAACTTCTTTTTCTGTCTTTCTGTATTTGATTTCTTACACTTTCTGTGGCTTTCTGCTTAGTTTTATTCCTGGCTGCCTGACAGAGGGTGGGTTTATGCAGCTAAAGGGGCACCTGTGGGAGGAAGGGCTCTGTGTGCTTTCTCCTTTAATAAGCTGTGTCCAAAAAAAAAAAAAAGCTCCCCTTTGCAAAAGGGACAAAAATAGCCAGGATTTGCCAGGATTTTAATGGAGATGGGAGGCAGGTACTGGGAGGCTGAAGACTGAGGCAGCTCTATTCTCTCTGAGCAACCCCAGTCTGATCACCGAGCAACCCTGGTCTGATCACTTACCCACACACCCACACATGAATTATACTCACTTATTCATTTATCCATCCTTCCACCGAGTCCATTGTTAATTAATTCCCTATTTATTATTTGCTTATCTATTTATATATTCATTAATTATCTATCCTATATTTTTTACTTATTAATTAATCCATTTATCCATCCATGCTCTCAACTATTCATCCATCCATCCATCCACTCTCCATCTATCCACTCATCTATACATTTATCCATCATTCATCTATTCACCCACCATCCACCCATCTTTCCATTCATCCACCCATTCTTTCATGCATCCATCTATCCATCCACCAACCCATCCATCAACCCATCTATCCATGTATCCATCATCCATCCATTCACCCATTCATCCACCATCCATTTGTCATCCATCTATCTATCCGTCCATCCATGCATCCATCCATCCATTCATCCATTTATCCACTCATCTATCCACTTATCCATCATCCATTCATTCACCCATTCATCCACCTATCCTTCCATCCACCCATCTATCCACTTATCCATCATCCATTCACCCATCCTGCATTCATCCATTATCCACTGATATACTTTTCATTTAATCTAAACATCCTAATGCCTTTATGTTAATTAATGAATTTATTCACTTAACCGTGTGTCTATTTATTATATATTTTAATTTATTAATTTACTAAGCCTTTGGTTCTATTCAGACCCCCGAGTATTTACAAGTGCTACTACTTTGTGCCAAGTGCTATGCTAGGCTCTGGAATTAGGAGGTGAAGGAGACAGACCTGGTTCCTACCTGTGTGCAGTTCACCCCACTAATTTCTGGAATTCAGATGAGGAGCTGTTCATGGGAGATCCTGAAGTCAGCACAAAATTACTGCTCTCTAGGGACTCATGATGTGACAGGGCTGGATCATGACACCTGTTTCTGGTTCTACCACTGGAATCCTTAACTTCTGGATGAGCCTCAGTTTTCTTTTCTGGGAAATGGGGACAATGTTGGTAAAATCATCTTTTTTTTTTTTTTTTTTTTTTTTTGACAGAGTCTCACTCTATCGCCAGGCTGGAGTGCAGTGGCGGGATCTCGGCTTACTACAATCTCCACCTCCAGGGTTCAAGCTATTCTCTTGCCTCAACCTCCCAAGTAGCTGGGACTACAGGTACATGACACCACACCCAGCTAATTTTTGTATTTTTAGTAGAGATGGGGTTTCACCATGTTGCCCAGGATGGTCTCGATCTCCTGACCTCATGATCTGTCTGCCTCGGCCTCCCAAAGTGCTGGGATTATAGGCGTGAGCCACCGCACCCGGCTGATAAAACCATCTTGAATGATCTCCATGTGAACACAGTGATGCAGTGGCTTTATAAACTCTAGAATGTGCTACAATTATGTGTGTGTGTGCCTGTGTGTGTGTGTACAAGGTTTCTTTTGAGTTTCCTATCAGCCAGGCATCACGCCACTGGGGAACCAGCAACCCTTGCTACCTGGGGTCGTCTCTGGCATCTTGCTGTTATACCAGAGAGCACTTGGCAGCCATGAACAGACTAAGTGGGCTCTGGAGGGTTGAAGGTGCTTATTATGAATCCAGGGGGTCTTAGGGAGCTAGCAGTCTTTCCTCCTCAAGAAGGAGATAATTATTGTTTAACTTTCATCTGGGCAGTGAATGAGACATTCTTAAACACCTCCCTCCCCATCCCAGAACCTCCAATTCCCAAGGTTAAGTGCATCTTCAAAGTTTATTAACCAAGAACTACTGTGGCTCAGGTGATCTTGGAATAATACAGCCCTGCCTTTTAATTTTCACTGAGTTCCTTGTATGCTTTGTGATCCCAGGGAGATTGTTTCACTTCTCTGAGCCTCCATTTCCAGCGTGGGTGCCTAGTAAGGGTTGGCTGTTGTCATTCAAGAAGGATGGTGTGAGCCTGCACATGAGTCAGCAGGGGAGAGAAGGCAGGATTCTGCCCAGAACAAGTCAAGGAAAATCAGTTGCAGTTTTCAATTATTGAGTCACAATCTCTCGTGGCTTGGAAGGAGATAGAGGATTCCTCCTCCCAACCAATACCTTTACGATGTTCTTTCCACAGAGCTCTGTGGTTTACAAGGCAGGCTCTGCACTTCATCCTGTTTAATCTTCAACCTGCACGTAGTGTGAGTGGGGTCCCTCCACCCCTTTTTCCATCAGAGCATTAGAACAAGCAGAGTTCTTAGAGCTGGTCTAGTCCAGAGATCTTGGACTGGGGGCCTGCAGGCTGGCGACTCTCATCTGGTCCCAACCAGATCAGGAAAGCAGAAACTCAGTGAAGCCACATGGAGGGGCTAGTGTTGGGTCCTCTGGGTGGAGCCCAAGAAGCTTGGTGGGCACTCAAGACCCCTCAGGACCAGCCCCACTCCCCTGTTCGATTCCTTCCTCACCTTGTTCCTCATTCTCAAATCATCTTGAACTCTGTGCAAGTCCCAGAATGACCCTGGCTGTCTTGGCCTTTGTAAAAGTTGTTCCTTATTCCTCAAATTCCCTTCCACTCACTTTTTCCAGATCCCTACTCATCCCTTTTTACCCAGATTCCTATTCATCTTTCAGTTCTCAAGCCCAGATGACGTTCCAGGAAGGCCTTCCCTGCCTGGGTGGGGTGGGGGGAGGGCATCTTTGTGTTCCTAGAGACCTCTGGACTCCCCCTACCACTAATAAGTCTGTCTTGAGGTTGTCTGTGTCTATATTTGGATGTTTGCTTCTCCCTCTAGACCAGAAGGTCCTTGGAGACTTGGTGTGAGCACCATTCACTCCATGTCCTTAGGCCATAGGGTAATGACAGCATAGAGAGATGCTCAAAGGCATCTTTGAATGAATCGGGAAGGAAGGAGGGAAGGAAGGAGGGAAGGAAGGAAGGAAGGAGGGAGGGAGGGAGAGAGAGAGAGAGAAAGAAAGAAGAAAGAAAGAGAAAGAAGAAAGAAAAAAAGAAAAGAAAGAAAGAAAGAAAGAAAGAGAGAGAGAAAGAAAGAAAGAAAGGAAAGAAAAAGAATTTTGGCATA
Organism: Nomascus leucogenys; assembly: GCF_006542625.1. NCBI lineage: Eukaryota > Metazoa > Chordata > Mammalia > Primates > Hylobatidae > Nomascus > Nomascus leucogenys. Next base: position 54,482,068 of record NC_044387.1, on the reverse strand, counting down.
AAAACTTGGGTCTCATTCTTTCCCACCAGTGTGCTTTTTACAACATTATCTGGATGAGGCTCAGAGAAGTTAGGCAACTTTCCTGAGGTTCCCCAGCAAGAAAGAAGCAGAGCCCAGAGTCGGTGCCATTTATGTTGTCCAATAAAGACAACATTTGGCAGTGAAGAGGGCCCTGGATGTGGGGCCCAGAGACCTGGCTTGAAGCTTGGAGAAACCCTCTTAGGCTCTCTGGGCCTTAATCTCTGCATCTGTAAAGTGGGGCTGCATCCAGATGCCATAGTGAGTGTCTGTGTCTCTGGGCATGCTCAGGGACACCTTCACAGGGAAAAGAAGCTCACACAGGTGAAAGAGAAAACATTCCAGGCCAAGAAAGGAGAGCTGGACCCATACAGGTGGAAGAACAGGAGGGAAGTCAGGCTGGAGCAGCAGCAGCAGGAAATGGAGGCTGAGGCTGGGGCTGGGAAGAGCAGCCCGAGAGGCCCTTCATATCCAGGTGGGCCAGCTCCCATCCTTGACCTTGGTTGTTCACCTCAAGATGTTTTCAGATAAGAGATACCCAATCCACGTCTCTGGATCTGGAAGTGCAATTTTATCCCTCCGGATTTGCGTAGAAAAAGTCTGGCCCCTGCCCCATCTCGTTTTCCTAGCCAGGTCTCAGTGCTTGGTTCACACAAGGTGAAATATTTGGACATCAGCAAAGCATTAAGTAATTGATGGATTTTTTTTCCTTTTCCATTTGCATTTGTTTGTTTCCTGCAGGGTTGCCTGACACTAGCCAGTCTTGAATTTGGTCCTGTTCTCTGCACAGCTGGACTCAGGGAGCCCAACCCAGATTGTGCATAGAACAGGTGGCCTGCCTTGGAGCCAGTGAGATGGTGTTGGGTACATAGACAGCAGTGGGTGCTGCAGACTCCCTGGGATCTTGAGGGGCAAGTAAGAAAATGGGAGCAGGTCCCCCAAAACACCAGCAGACTGCACTCCCATCATGACCTAATGAGATAGTGCAGTTGACCAAAATAGCAACATCATCCAAGAGAATACATCTTCCTACTAGCGACAGCCAACACAGGAAATTGAATGAACCCAGGGGGCGCAGACCTAAGAGACCTGGCTAGCGTCTGGCTCTTTGAGCCTTGGGCAAGATTTTGTGGCTCCTAGTATCTGTTTCTTCATCGGCTGTTTCATGAGTTGTTGTAAAGGTTGCCAGATTTAGCAAATAAAATCACAGGACACTCAGTTAGATGTCAATGCCAGATAAACAATGAATTACATTTGTTAGCATAAGTATAGCTTGTGCAATATTTGGGACACAGTTATCCCAGAAATTTTTCTTTGTTCCTCTGAAATTCAAATTTAATGGGGCATCCTATATTTGATCTGGCAACCCTCGATGTTGTAGCAATAAAGTGAAATGGCGTGTACACATCCTTCACGGGGTGCTTCACCCCAGGGAAAGTGATCAGAACCCAGTCACCATTTCTATTACTGCCACACCAGGAATACTAGATATGAAGTGCTAATACTAATTTGTTAATATCAATTACTATATTATTAATGATTATTCATATAGTTAATTAATATTAATCAGCACAAATATTAAAACTCATCATTTACTGAGTAGCTACTATGCTCCAGGCACCTCCTTCACATTACTTCATTGTCATCACATCACTCAATGTGGGAATGCCATTGTCCCCGTTTTATTGCTGAAAGTCTCAGGACTCCGCAAGGTTAAACGTTGGTTACAGCTGTGACCCGGGTTGCTGATAGAGGAACACTGTTCTGAGTGCCTTGCAGGGGCTGCCTCCTTAAATGACCTCATCCACTCTGTGAGTAGCTACTATTGCTAAACTATTACTACGATCTCTATTTTGCAAATGGGGAAACTGAAGACTGAGACTTGCTCAAGGTCACACAGGCTCATCAATGCCTGAATGAGGCTTCAAACCCAGGCAGTAGGCTGTCTGGCTCCATCCCTCCTCTAGGCTGCTTTATCAGCCACATAAATAGATGGAATGAGGGCAACTGTGGAGTGTGTCCCTAGAGGGAGAGCACAGGGCTACCAGGCTGTGGCAAGCAGCACACACAGGCACATCACCAGCCGTATCCCATTTAACCCTCTCAGCATCCCCCAGTAAACAAAGACATCACTATTCCTATTTCTGATGGGAGTTGAGACTTCCCTGGCTGTATGCAGGGAGTTGGTGTCAGGATAAATGTTTACAGAGTTCCAGAGCGGAGCACTGGAGCAACTCGGAAGGTCAAGATAGGGTTCAGCCACTGGAGTCCAGGTACCCACTTCTGCCTCCAACAGAGAAGCTCTGACACTTCCTGGCTGTGTGACCCTGGGCAAAGTACTCCACCTCTCTGATCTTGCATCTCTTTGCCTGTAAAAGGGGAGTGAAAAAAATACCTTCCTCTAGATAGAACTGTTGTAATCTTTAAATGACTCAATCCATGAAAAGCACTGAACATAGTGCCTCCTAACACAGAGAAACTGCAAAATAAATGTGAGTAGTTATGGTTATTTTTGGGCATCTGTCTTTGGGCTCCCTCAGTAGCAGAGCTTGAGATACAGACTTCAGGGCAGGTGGTTCCTTTGGGAGGTGAGCTCAGGATGCCCCAGTAGAGGAGTAGCCAGGGAGACAGGAAAATAAGAGACCAATACAGGGTGTATGAATGAGCAGGTGACTGCTGCCGGCACTTGGAGCACAGTCCTGCTGGGGAACTCTGGGAGGCTGCACAGAGCACACCTGGGAGTTGTCTCTCCCAGGGGCGAGGGAGTTGGGATATTTATCCTCCAACTCCCCCACATCTCTGGCCTAATCCCTTGCACATGCCCAGTGTACTCAGTGGGCCAGAGAACGCCCCTGGGCAAAGGCAGTAGTAAAGTGAGTGGGCATGGGAAGGGTGAGGGACAAGCAGGCATGGTCAGGGCACCTACTACATCTTGACAGAATCTCTGGAAGATTTCAGTTAAAAACCATCCTTCTGCTAAAATAATAACAATGACAACAACAACAATGCTGTTGACAATAATAATAATTCAGGTTGAAAACCAAGGATATGATCCGCCCCCACCCACGCCCATTCGGACTCCCAGACCAGTGTTCTCCTCCGAAGCTGAGAATGGGGTGACCAGCTGTCCAAAGAAGCACCCCAGATTTCCTTCTGCTCCAGGAAGGGCATGGAGTGGTTCTCTGAGTTCTAGGAGTTGGTGCCACCAAGACAGGAGGACATTGCCTGTCCTTCAGGCCTGTGCATCCTGCAGAGGCCGTGGTGCTAATTGCAAAGGTAGGGGACCCATAAAGCATTTTAGATGTCTGCTGGCGGCTGGCTGAAGGCAAGTCCTGTCAGGGACCAGCACTCAGCTTTGATTTAGCGTCGGAGTAGAGGTTTAAAAGAAAAAGGGGGAGGAGGAAGATTCCATTGGGTTGAGCAAAAATACTTGCTCTAAGTGGTTGGGCCATGAGTGTATCTGTCAACCTGGAACAAGAAGATAATTACTTTTTAGATAACTATTTGCTGCACCTCCCAAATGTCTGGGGCTTTACCTGGCTTGCCTCCTTGTGTTCCTCAACCCAACCACTGAAGAATAGGTGTTATTATTTTTATTTCCATTTCAGAGATGAAGGACTGAAGGCTCAGAGGGGAAAGTGACTTGCCCAGGGCTACACAGTGAGGAATGGTCAGAGCTGGGATGAGGACTTGGCACTGAATCCAGTGCTTATAACAGCCAATAAGTAGACCCCTGCCTGACACAGGCTATGGGAATAAAATTTGTCTGGAGATGCACTGGGAGGCAGTGGAAGCTGATGGTTAGTCCAGGGCCTCTGGCATCAGAGTTTCTGCTTTATTTCCTGGCCATCCAGTTTTCACTAGCTATAGAGCTAGTGAAGCAATGCACAGTCTGTGGGACTCAGTTTCCTTATCTCTAAAATGGGGACACAAGTAGTACTTTCTTCCCTGGATTGATCTAAAAATTGAATGGCATCAAGGCTTTAGAGAAACTAACTGAGTCCATAAATATTCCATCAACTCTAGGGGGTTTAATAATTCACAGGAGGCTCTTGGAGGTAGAAAATATATGAGCTTTCAACGGTGGAAGCCCAGCTGTTGCATAGGTCAGATGTAAGAGGCCAGTCGAATCTGGTTGCAGAATTCCATGCCCTCTTTAGCAACCCCCTTAAGGAGCCTCCTCCTCCCAAGATTGCTTAGAGGAAATTCAAGTCACTGCCCAGAGCGTGGTAGCAGACAGCTTCCGCAGGGTCACGCCATCCAGTGGGCTGTCACCACATAGCATGCTGGTTCTGTGCTAAGCACTTTACATACTTTATCCTACAGAGTCTTAACTACAACCCCTGAGTGAGATCTCGTAGCTTTGCCATTTGATGGATGAGCAAGTAGAGGTCAGAGAGGCAAGATCCTCTGTTCAAGTTACAACAGCTGGCAAGCAATGGAGGCCAGGATGGAGCTCAGGAGCCCAACGGTCCATCCACCATCACCTGAGCTAAGAAATGTGAATTTTTTCCTACAAATACCCGAGGAAGGTACTGAAGACAGCTTCGTTGCCCTGGGCAGATCGTCACCACCTGGCCCTGCCTGGTCACAGCTAGTCAGCTAGACTGGATGCTTCTTTGTTTTTCTACAGGACATTCATGTCTCAAGGGACACCAAATCTAGAGACTCCACACTCCGCAGAACCTCCAGCCTAGTCCCCCAAATTCAACTACAGCCCCGTTCCAAATAGCCTGTCTCTGGAATAGCCTGTCCCATACCAAATAGCCTGTCCAGCTGCTCCAGACCTTGCAAGATTCAGGAAGTCATCTATACCTTAAATAATGATAATAATAGAAAAGTAATAAAGAATGAAATCAAGTGACTTTACCCTGGATATCAGGCCACGTTAGCTCATGGCCCGGTTTTCTGGGTCAGGGACAGGGGTTGTGTGTGATACTCTTATGCAAGGCATTTGGCGGCAGAGAAACTCTAGTTCCTAAAGATTATTATTTTAACCAACCCAGTGTTGACGTGTCCAAAGGCAGTGGGAGGCTCTGAAAGGTTTTCCAAGAAAGCGTGTGTTTCTTGGGGTTATTTTTTCAGACTCAAGTTCAGGGAGGGGGACTATTTTGCTCAACTCGTGTTTCTGGAAAAACAGGCACTTGGAAAGAGTTGGCCAAGGCAGGCAGGATGTGGAATGGAGAGCTGTGGGCCTGTGGGGAGGGGACGGAGGAGGCAGCCGGGAGAAGGGCCGGCACCCTTTGCTCAGTCTCTTCTTGAGCTGGGCCTTGGGAGCCTGGCCATCCCTGACCAAAGGAAGAGGCTGCTAGAAAATGAAAGCTGATTGCAGTCTCTGTGGCCTCACTCTTGAGAAATATGCTTCATCCACTTGGCCTTTCCCTGGAGCAGGGAAGATGACAGAGGAGAGGTGGACAGACACCATCTTGGTTGGCTTTTAGGCAGACAAAGTTAAGGGTTGCTTCTCATGGAGTGCTGTCTAGATAGTGCTGACTCATTGCATGCCTCGGTTTCCCCTATGGGCTCAAGAGCTTTGAGCATGCTTTGTGTAACCCAGTCCCTGCTTGTCCCTCCAGGTTCATTCCACGTCACTCTCTTCTTCATGTGCCGAGGTCCAACCCCACTGACCATCCCTTGGACCCCTGAAGGCCCACGGTCTTGCCAGCCTTGAGGCCTTCCCTTCTGCCTGGAACCCTTCTCTTTGCTCCTAACCTACCTCTGTCTCATCTTCCCGGCACCACTTGAATATCACCTCCTCGGGAAGCCTTCCCTGATCTCCCAAACTGAGCCAGGGCCTCCATTGTTCTAGCAGTCTGTATGTCCTTGGAGCACATTTCACAATTTAATTCTATAATTCCTTTTCCGATGTCTACCTTTCTCACTGACTCTCAGGCCCATGAGGAGAGAAACCACGTCCTTCTCATTTACTGTGGTTTCCTTGGCTTCTGGCCTGACATACAGAAGGTGCTCAGTGAACGAATGGAAGCACCTCCCAAGCAGGGGGTGTCTCAACCCAAGTGCAAGGGCAGAGCTCAGATTTGTCCTGCTGGACCCCAGGACACCAGGCAGGTACCAGACAGGTGATGGACAGACGGAGATGAGTTCTTCTACACCTTCTTAAGATTATGCAGAAAGCCACACTCTAGGGATAAATATATCCCACCCACCTTCATTATATGGCGATCACCAGTCAAAAGAGGTCATGTGCCTCAAAAGAAAGGTCTTTATTTGGTCTGTGAAGACCAGTCATTCCATGCCAAGGACTGCCTTCTTCCTCAAGGTTCCTTTATTCCCTCTTGTTCCCTGGCTTCCTTTCAGAATCCAATGGGGACAGAGACTTTGACAGACTCCCCACCGGGTATCACGAGGAGACTCCTGTGTGTTCTCACTTCTCCCCTGCTCCTGGAGCAGAGGTGAGTCATCCACGCGTCACGTGTCTCGGTGAATGTCAAGTGTCTCCTGCTTTAGAGCCTTGAGCCCTGGACTTTGTTTTATGGGGTTTGGCTGTCTGGGGCCGCCGACGATTTCATCCATCAACTCAGGATCGCTCCAACACTAATGCTGAATTTATAGAAGTGGTTAAACAAAGTGTTGACAATAGGGACGGCGTGTTTCTGATTAACACTGCGATTCCAAGGGAAGCTGCCAAGTGTGGGGAAGTCAGTAAAACACAGCAGCGATTTCCCAGGCTCAGTGAGCTGGGGATTTGACATCACGGGATTAACAGATGTTGCGCAAGGAACTTGCAAAGCATTGGGAGGCATTGCTCGACAGAACAGCACAGGCTCATATACAAACTGGAGTCGTTCCTTCCTGTCTTTCTCCCTTTTGCTTTTTTTTTTTTTTTCCTGAGAGATTAAATCTGAATCCTCTTTCAGCCTTAAGAGTTTCCATCAGGAATTGCTGTCAGCTTCAGCAATGCTCCCAGAATCCTGTCCTTACTCCTTTCTGAGAGTGAACAGTAACACTGGCTAACATTTATCACAAACTTACTGGGGTACCAGATACTTCTACAAGTCATCTCCTGTCATCTGCACGGGGAAGCGGGAACTGTGATGATCCACACTTTGAAGCTAATGTTTTAGTTTGAAATGGTCAAAGACTCACAAGAAGTTGCAAAATCAGGACAAAGGGTTCTCAGGTTCCCTTCCCCCAGCATCCTCCAATGATGATATCCTATATGACCATAGTACATTGTCAAAGCCAGGAAATCAGCTTTGGTCCAATGCCACACATCTTACACAGCTTGTATCCAGTGTGTACATGCATTTAAAAAAATAGTCCTGTGATATTTTAGCACATGTTTAGATTAGAGCAACCATCACCGCATGAGAATATAGAAATTTTCTATCCCCACGATAAAATTCCCTTGGGTTGCCCTATCATAAAGTTACGCTTTCTTCCACCCTAAGCTCTGGAAGTCACTGAGCTGTTCCCCATCACTATAATTTAGTCACTTTAAGAATGTCATATAAATGGAACTATACAGTATGCAGCCTCTGAGGTTGACTTTTTTCACTCAGCATAAAGCCCTTGAGATCCGTCCATGTGGCTGGAGGTATCAACAGTTCATTTCTTCTTGTTGCTGATCAGTATTCCTTTGTATAGATGTACCGTGCTTTATCTATCCACCTGTCGAAGGACATCTGGTTGTTTTCAGTTTGTGACTATTGTGGATAAAGTGCTATGAACACACATGTAAAGGTTTTTCTTTGATGATCTGCACCCAGCAGATGAGGAGACGGAGGCAAGAGAGGGGAAGTGACTTGCCCAAGGTCTCATAGCCAGCACTTGTAATGAAGATTTGAACCCAGGTAGTCACTCCAGAGGCTTCACGCTTAACCACCTGCAAGACTGAAAATCTTGTAGGTAAGAATAATTAACCCTAAAAAATTAGTTAACACACCAGAAAGATGTGTCGTGTTTATCAGTGGATCCATTTTCTCACAAGAGTATGCCACATGCCCCTTGCAAAGACAGTTTTAGCATCAAAATCTGGAGTCAAAGTCTAGCCCTTGGCTTGGTATGTAGGGATCTTCCCAATCCAGCCTCTACTGGCCTTCAGTTCTCACCTGCTGCCATCCTTCTCTGGCTGAGCAGAATGCTGTTTGCTATTTCCCCTCAAACAGCCCCTGAGATTCCAGCCTCCTTGATTCTGCTCACACCATCCGTTTGCCCAAAATACCCCTCTCTGTATGTCCACCAAGCTCTCTTCTGTTAGTAGGTGCCTCTGTGGAAAGACCGGTCCATCCTCATCCCACTCCTCTGGAAGGTCTTGGCTCCCATGAATATTTATCTATTTCCATAAACACAAATATATCCATTAAGCAAAGCTTTTCAAGGGCCGAGGATGTGGAAGGCACTGAGCTGAAGCTTGGGAAGCAGAAATAAATAATCTATAGTCCGTGAGCTCAACTGTCCAGTTCCTCAGTCTGCAGACATAGAAAGACATACCACATGGAGAGATGAATGGAGGGCAATGGAGGGGGAAAAGTGCTAGGCTTGGAAGGTGGGAGCCCCAGATTCAAGTCCTGGATGGCTCCTATCTGGTGGTGGAACCTCCCTGGACTTGTTTCCCACCCTCTGCTCTGTCTTTCTTACAGAAGGGCTGTGAACAGGCATGGAGTTAATTGATGATGCAAACATACTTTCTCCCTGGGCTGGGCATCTGCAGCGAGGAGCTGGCCTCCTTCGCTTGCCTGGGACAACCAGACCCAAGATCGCAGAGTCACCAAAAGCCAGTGCCATTTCAGCCGGCTGCGTGGAAATCCGGGTGCTTCTTTGTCTGCAGGATGCATATCAGAGGACAACGTCGGGTTGGAGCAAGGGGAGTGAGAGAACAGAGGGCCCACAGGGAGGGACTGACCTCAAATGCCGCAGCTCCCTTCCGCCTTAGACCCATAAACAGCCCCATCAGCCCCACACTCCCACCTGCAGCTCATCTTCCTCCAGGAGCCTTTCATGCTTGTTCTGCATTTGATTTCCTCCCTCCGATGGCCTCCTACTCCCCATAAAATTCAATCTCCTTTTGTTTTCAATTCAATTAAGGGCCAGTAATTCCACCCACAAGGCCACACTCCGAAAGTGCAGTCAATAACCAGGCTGTAGTCAAAAGCAGACTGGCCTGAAGGGAGAGACTCAGACAAGTCTCTTGGGTCCCAGCTGAGGTGAGTATTGGATGGGGCCTTGGGGAGAGGAAAGAGCCCTGATGGGAGTTAGTCTCGACTTCTAGGCTTGGCCATGGCACCTACTCACCCATGACCTTGGCCAAGAGCTGGCCTCCCTGAGCTCAGTTTTCTTATTTGTTCAATGGGACCAAGAAAGTACTGTTTGTACTTTCTGCCCTGTTCTGCCAGAGCTTGTAGCCCCGTTCTGCCACTCACCCGAACATCATGGGTGTTATTTCAATACTAATTTAATGACTGATTACAAATATACCACACCAAGGAAGCCTGCTTGCAAGAAGTTGTCCTCTAAAATATTTGTGCGTTAGTTGGTCGTGGTGATATGCACCTATAGTCTCAGCTACTTGGGAGGATCTCTTGAACCGGGGGGTTCGAGGCTGCAGTGAGCCATGACTGTGCCGTTCACTCCAGCGTGGGTGATAGAGCAATACTCCAAGAAAAACAGAGAAAGAAAGAAAGAAAGAAAGAGAGAGAGAAAGAAAGAAAGAAAGAAAGAAAGAAAGAAAGAAAGAAAGAAAGAAAGAAAAGAGAGAAAGAAAGAAAGAGAAAGAAAGAAAGAAAGAAAGAAAGAAAGAAAGAAAGAAAGAAAGAGAAAGAAAGGAAGAAAGAGAGAAAGATCTTTGTGCAGATGTGCAAAGATATTGATTTAAGGATATCCATCATTTTCGGGTGATTTGGTACATTTTCTACTGCCACACTTTGGAATACCTTTCAGCTGTGAACAAGAATGGGAGTAGATTTACATGTACTGTTATGAAATGACCAAAATATATTATTAAGAGAAAGTTGCAGAAATTATATGTTTGTATATAATACATATACACATATGTAATATATACATATAATTTAGAGGAACATATATGAAACATATAGACATATAGATATGTATGTGTGTGTGTGTGTGTGTTTCTGTGTGTGTTTGAGTCAGAGTTTCACTCTTGTTGCCCAGGCTGGAGTACAATGGCACGATCTTGGCTCACTGCAATCTCTGCCTCCCGGGTTCAAGCGATTCTCCTGCCTCAGTCTCCCAAGTAGCTGGGATTACAGGTGCCTGCCACCACGCCCAGCTAATTTTTTCTATTTTTAGTAGAGATGAGTTTTCACTATGTTGGCCAGGCTGGTCTCGAACTCCTGACCTCAGGCGATCCACCTGCCTTGGCCTCCCAGAGTGCTGGGATTACAGGTGTAAGCCACCGTACCTGGCCCTATGTTTCTTTAAGAAACAAACCAACATTACAAACAGTATACACATTGAAACAGAAACAAATTGATACTTACGGGTGATGCCTGAAGCACATCCCACTTTTAAATAATAGGGTTTGGAGCGGGGAGAGGGGAGTTAAGCACTTTCAAGTTTTCCAAAGAGCATAAATTACTTTTATAATTAAAACATATATAAACCTATAAAATGAAATGAATCCCTACCTTGTGGTTGAGAATCTGAGCCTTGCATTAAGGTTAAAAAAAAAAAAAAAAAGACTATTTAATTCCCACAGCTCAGCGATAACCACTGTTGACATTTTAATGTATTTCCTCATGGTCTTTTTCCTTATTCACGAACACATATATTTTTATAATAAAGTTGCAATTACGCTTCATAGAAAATTTTGTAGCCTGTTCTTTCACTTAACGTTTTCACATAACGGTTTTCCCAGATCATTAACATTTACCCTGTAATCATGCTAGGAGGCCCTGTGATGGTACGGCCACCTGTATTTTCTCTAATCCCATGCATGTCGGAATTACCCATCAATTGCTTTGATTGGCTGGCTGCTCCCCCAGGGCAGGGACACAGCCATCCTATTCTTTTTTTTTTTTTTTTTTTTGAGACGGAGTCTCGCTCTGTCACCCAGGCTAGAATGCAGTGGCGCAATCTCGGCTCACTGCAAGCTCCGCCTCCCGGGTTCACGTCACTCTCCTGCCTCAGCCTCTCTGAGTAGCTGGGACTACAGGCGCCCGCCACCACGCCCGGCTAATTTTTTTTGTATTTTTAGTAGAGACGGGGTTTCACCGTGGTCTCGATCTCCTGACCTCGTGATCCGCCTGCCTCGGCCTCCCAAAGTGCTGGGATTACAAGCGTGAGCCACCGCGCCCGGCCTCAGCCATCCTATTCTTTGCTGTATTAACAGACCTTGTTCAGTTTCTCATCCTTAAAATGGGATTATGGCAGAGGTCCTCTCACAGGTCCTCCTGAGGATGAAAGGAGATGAAATACATAGCACATGGTAGTGGGTCAATAAATATTTGCTGAATAAATAAATAAACAGAAGGGAGAATAAGTGAATGTAAATATTTTTAAATAGGTGCAAAATAGCGGCTGATAGGAAACCCCCTATGTCCAAGTCATGGGCTGTCTCTGTTTTCTTACCCTTAGGAATCACAGTGGTAAACGTCCTGGCATGACACATCTGTATGTAGGCTAGGCTAGGCTCTGTGTCTTCTTCAAAACCTCTCAATTCTTTCCTGATGCTCTGAGTCACTCCAGGGTGGGAAATCAGGCCCTCACCAGAGCCTGGCTTTGAAAGCAGCCAAAACGAATTGTAGTGCTGGTCCCTGGAGGGGAGTGTCATTTCTTCCACATAAGTGGCTTTTGATTGAAACCAGGGAGTCAGTCACACAGCTTGGGAAAGACAGTATTTCCCAAGACAGGCTGTTGTGCAGGAGAGCCCTGGGGAGTGGCTGCGGGTGAGTTCCCAGGTGGGATCCATCCTTCGAGCCCCAGATTCCTTGACTCCCATAGTTGGGTAGACTGTAGTCAATATCCAATTCAAGGTGCTGAGTCAGACATGTTTAGAGTCTTGGGTGAAAACTTCAAATAACAAAACTGTGCCTAGATCCCTCCTCACCACTTCTGGTGTGACTTTGGGCTCTGTGAACCTCAGTTTCTTATGCTTAAAATGGGATAATAGCAGAGGTCCTCTCACAGGTCATTGTGAGGATGAAAGGAGAGGAAATACAAGCAACACTTAGCACAGTGCCTGGCACATGGGTGGTCATGATCAAGGTTGGCCATTATTTAAGCCTCTCTGGGGACTTTTGGATCAAATCTGTGCCACTCTTTTACCTTGTAGATCAACTCCATTTCACTGGACTTATCACCACTGCTTGTGTCTTTGCAGAAATGTACCTTCCGCATCAGAAAGTCCCTTGTGGCTCTGCCTTGACCATACACTTCTAAACGTTTTCTTTGATGATTCAAAGGGGAATACAGAGAATCTATGACCAGATGTCTGACTGGTAGGTAGCTGGGTGGCAGCAGGTGGCAAAGCAGGACTTCAAAGGATCTCAAGTGATTGGAGAATAGGTCAAATCTAGGCAGGTAAAATTGAACAGGGAGCTCTGAAGACCCTAGAGCTGCATCCAAAAATTCAACTCTAGGAATCGTATTCACTGTAACAATAGTTCACAATGCAAATAATAGCAGCTTTAACACAAGCTCACAACCATCCCATTCTATGCCAAAAACTGCTAAGTAAGGGCTTTGTATGCAGTCTTCTTCATCCTCCACAACTTCCCTCTGAGTGAGTTCAGTTATTATCCCCATTTTCAGAAGAGGAAACTGAGGCTTGGTTCCCATACCCAAGGCCTTCCAGCTGGTAGATGGTTGAGACAAGATTTAAAGGCAGAGGACATATGACTCAAGACCATGCTTCACCCATGAGCCATCTTGAATGACAGAACTGCTACGCATGTGATTCAAGGTTGGTCTGGGGATCTTATGGAGGTTCTCAGGCCACTAAAGACCCAAATGTTTTCCAAGAGGCTGGCTTTGATTCATTACCACATTCATTTGTGCAACTGGGATTAACTGAGAATCTACATGTGCCAGGTGCCATGCAAAGCAGTAGATTTAGGGTGAACCAGCCAGAAATAGTCTCTGCCCTTGTGAGGCTCACAGTCTAGCAGGAGAGGCCAATGATAAATAATGATTCCGGGGGAGTCCAGATTGTAAGAGATGTTACAGGGGACACAGCAATCACCACACACCCTGGGGCTTCACCTGGCTGGACTCAGCCCCTGGCAGGGGAGATCCACCACCTTCTTTGGAGTGAAATAATACACACAGATGCTTGGCAATATGCCTGGTACATAGCAAATGCTCGATGTTTGCTGTAATAATAACAAAAAATATTCCCACTCTGACTTGCATCATTGACTTCTTGGACCCAGCAGGATGACTTTGCTCTTATTTCTGTTAAACTTAACTTCATTAGATTTAGCATGTAGCTCGGCACACTCACAGCCCCTCCAAAGCAAAGACCCTCTCCCTTTACTGTGGGGATTAGCTGGGAGAGATTTGTTTTGGATCTGATTTCTCATGGTTCCACTGGTTCAAGCCTCCTTTACTCTTGAGCTTGTTTAAGGACTCAGCCTGAGCCTCCAGCATTTATCTGCACTTAGGCACCGACTGCTCCAAGGATTTGCTCTGATTCATCCAAATGTGGTCCTGGCCCCAGATCTGTGGAGCCTGGAAATGCCATTTGCAACAAAAGGTTGAAACAAATATCCCTTTGGAAGGAAAACGAATACCTTAAACAAACTAAGTTAACTCTGATACAACCCTTGCTCTACTTAGATACCTCCTGTGTGAACATAGGTTATTGAGTTGATTCAAACTACGGATGCCCAGTGGATGCTCTGCTGAACCCATGGTCCCATTGCCCAGATGCAGACACTGGCCCCACTGAAGGATATGCTCAGTGGAGCCACAGGGGAAGCCTAAGTTCTGTCCTGACGGGTGATGGATTCACTCTTGGTCACAGCAGCTCCACCTGCCCTGAGATGGAAATCTCATCAGGCGGGTTTTCCTCTGAGTCCTGTGTCTTTCCTGCACCGGTACTTGCAGGGGACACTATAGAAACAGCCTCTCATGAAGGTGTTTCGTAGTTTCTGCTTTCCAGCCTCACTCTGGGCCAGGAAACGCTGAGAAGACATATGCTGCTGGGGCTTGTCTTGGGTGGGAACGTTTTTTAAAACACAAGAAAGCATTTCTTTTATTCCCCACTCTCACTTGAAGCCAAACCCTAGACTTCCCAGCTTGAGTTCTTCTCACCTGCTAATGAGAATTCCTGATTCTCCTGCTTAGCTCCAACATAAGGGGGTGCAGGGAGGAGTTCTGGCCACGAGTCCAGCATTTCTTAAACTCAAATAATGTAGGGTCCATTTTAAGGAACAAAAATGAAGAGGCTCCTAATAGTTACTTAAGTCAGTTTATTTTAAATTTATACTGGTGTAAATCAACATATTAACCTCTTATATCTTATTTTTGTAGAAAACCCCCTCACCTTCTAAACATAACTACATAAACACACAATTTAAATTATCAACATTAATTTAATATGATGGAGAATGAATGCTGTTTGTTTGAGTCTAAACCACACATGCCAGGTTTAATATAGAAAGATTGACATTCTAGATCCACTTCTATATGTATAGTCCGCATCAGTTAGAAATGGCAACTAATAAAAGAGACCCAGAAGACCACGGTTTAAGTGAATTGAGGTTTTATTTCTCTCTTGTGTCACAGTAATCAGGAAATATCCGGATTCTTCTGCACTAAGAGCCTTAGCACGAGGCCAACAAGTTCAAGGTGCCTGATGGTCACAATATGGCTTCTGTGGCTCCAGCTGTTGCATCTGTACTCCCCGCAAGAAGAAAATAGAAGGAGGGAATCATGCCTCTCTTTTGAAAAGTCTGCTCATAAATGCCACCTAACAATCTTTGCTTGTGCCGCATTGGCAACTCTATATCCAAGGGAGATAGAAAATAAAATATTTTAGCTCAGCGTATGAGCACCTCAGATAAAATAAGGGGCCTGTCGCTATGGAGAAAGGGAAGAATGGACTTTGGATAGGAGAGTACCAGTGGCTGCCACACTCTATTTTTGTTTTCTAACTTGTATAATTCCAAGCCAAGAATGCCTTTTGAAATGGGGTATTGGTTAAAACAGTATGTGCAATGGAAAGCTTTAGCTTGTTAGCTCAGGATAATCAGACCTCAGTTAAATCAGATTTCACTTAATCTACTGAACTTAATGACGCATCACTTGAATACTTAAGAAGGTAGTCTGCTTTGCATAAACCAGATTTTTGAAATCACCTTAAATGAGCATCTATTACAATTACTGAAGTCATCAGAAACAGAGAAAGGTTTTCACTGCATATTGCCTGCCTCCCTCATTGCCAGTGAGTGATTGCCCATTGGCCTGTGAAGGGCTGGAGTCTAGTGTCCACTCACATGTGAGTCTGGCGCTGATGCAGTGGGCCGGACCTTGCGGAGGCCACTGTGCTTTCGTCTGCTACGTGACGAGGCAGCTCCTCCATCACATTCTACTCTTAGAACACCAGCAGAATCTTCACTGGAACCACAGCGTGAGACCATTTGGATTTTACTCAACAATCTCACAACTGTGAAAGCAAATATCAACCCAGGCACTGAAGTCACATGGAAGTCCTTGGTTCTAAGATGATCTCCCAGGTTAGAAGGCAATTAGAACCCTTTTCCAGGTTATGGTAGAAATGGGAAAACCAAAGCAAGTAGACAAGTGAATACATCGGGGTGTGTTCGTGGGTCCAAGTTTGAGACATGATGGCTTCTGCCACCAGGTAGATGGTTTTCAAAGGGCCTCGATGTCCATGAGTCTGTGCGATTCCCTTACAGCAGCCCTGGAAGCAGATGAAAGGGTTATTTCATTTGAGAGGTGAGGGACTTGTACCTCACAGAGGGCAAGCTACCTGGTAAAGGTCCCGTAGTTTATGAAGGTCTGAGCTGAGACTCACCCTTGCTCTGTCTTGGAGCTGTGTAGGGCTGGGCTCTGAAGCCTTCTGCAATATTGCAGCTGAGGCTCCCAAAGTGGCGCCACCATTCCTGTGGCCCCCAGAAGCAGAGGAGGCATCCTAGGCTCCTAAGACCCAAAAGCATCTTAGAGAAGATCCAGATCCAACTACACATTATACAAATGTGGGAAGAGAGCCACTGGTGTGTGAGAAGCCAATAAGTCAGGAAGACAGCAACAAAGATGGGGGCTGTTTCCAAAGACCAAGGCCATGGCAGAAACCCAGCAGTTTCAGGGCATGCAGGGCCACAGCAAAATCCCATTCAAGGATTTGCTGCTGCAATGAAGATGCTTATTACTGCTGTCATTACTACTAGCAGTTCATGCCTAGTAGAGTCAGCTCTCAATAAGTATCTCTGGCTCCTCCTCACTCTTGTTATTCACCAGACTTATTAGCACAGTGCCTGGCCCTATTATTATTATTATTATTGTTGTTCACCAGCTACTCTGGCTCCAAGAAGTGCTCCAAAAATAAATTGATTGAATGAATGAATGAGTGATTCTAGCAGAGTTCCCAGAGCCCCTACTCTGCCCTCCTTGGCCCAGCCACCTCCCCACACCAGATCACTGTCTGCCTCCTTGTGACATGAAGCTGCCTTTCCCATCACAAGCATGAATTGGACTCCTAATCCACTGTTCTTTGGTTTAAGAGTCATTACAAAGTGCTTAATTAAGTAAGCCTCGCTTAATCACCAAATGTTTGCATGCGAAACAAGTTCCCGGGAAGCAGGGCACTTGACATGTTCTGCACAGAAATAATTATGCCGAGGAGGGGGAGGACGGCGGGCTGGGACTGGGAGCCTCCACATTTCATTTGAGGGCCTCGCCCATTCATCACCGAAGGGGAATTAAAAGGCTTTAGCTGGAGCAATTCGAGAACTCCCACATTCCTGCCGGATGAATCACAGGAGTGGGGCCGCTGTCTGGGTTTCCAAAGGCGCAGAGGAAGGGGAGAGGTGGGAATTTGAGAGGCGAGCTGGGGGCTGGTGGGGCCCCGGGGAGGGTGCTCTCAGGGACACAGGGGAGCTCTGCTCCCCCACAGCCCATGTGATAACAATCCCTCTCTGGCTCAGTCTTTGGCCTGTGTGTTCAAGTGCTGCCTTAGATAGTTTCAATTGCCCTCTCTCTCTTATTTCAGGAGGAGGTTTGCAAATTGTATATGAATTTGCAGAATACATTGGTGGTGGCGGCGGTGGTGGTGGTGGTTAGTGGTGTGTGTGTGCGTGTGTGTAGGCTATCATTTAATTTCTTCCTCAAAATCTTCCTAATCCTGTACTTCCCACAGAGCACTGGATTAGTTGGTACAAGAATGAACTTACCTTTCTTATCTCAATGGCTTTTTGTCTATTTTCATATGTATTAGAAAAAAAAACATACAGAATCAGCACCTCATTCTCTGATTTCAAGGGTATTATCAAATTAAAGTTGGTATAAGGAAAAAAAAAATGACTCTTTCAAGGTAGAACAAGGATGTGACCTAAATCAGGAAGAAGGGCCACACCGTGACTGAGGTTTGGGACACTGCCCCTTAGCACTTCACGTTTCCCATGGTACTTGTCACAGCGGGACCTCATGTCTCCGGATTGTCAAAGGCTCTTATCATGCCCATTTTGCAGATTAAGAAACAGAGGTCCAGGAAACACAACATAGCCCCTCACTTCTTCTCTGGGATGGTGGTGGCTGCATTGTACTGTCAGAAAAAATTATAAAAGATGTTGACATGGGCCAAAAAAATGTATAAAGATTGCTGAATGTTCTGTCCAGCATAACTCTCCAGGGTATCTATGCCTTTCATCATCTTTGAGCTATTTCCTAACTCTCAAAGCTTAAGAAAAAACCGATAGTAATACAAATGCTTGATGCCATAGAAATGCAAATGAATTGTGTCCAGTGGAATGCAATTGATTATTATCCTCAAGTTATTGACCACTTTTATATCTACTTGTAAATGAATGCCAGCATTTCTGTTTGCCTGCATGTCTATGTGTGGTGCTTAAATTCTCCTTTGAACCAGTTGTGCCATTTTCCTGGTTCTGTCATTAATTAATGCTTTAAATAAAATCTCTGACAGGTGTTCATTCTGTAATTGCACGAGAGTCGTGATTTTGCCTTTATTTAAAATTTATCCTTTAATGTTCCCCACCCAATAAGGAAAGGTCGAATTCAACAATGTGAAACGGGAGAGTCGAGGGACTGGGTTTGGATGATATTTTGAATGGAAATTGTTGGTTGGTATGTGTGCGTTTCTGTTTTCTGCCGGGTTTCATCTTTTTTTCTCTCCCCATCTCATTCAAGCAGGTTGCAAGCTCTACTGTCACCATTCGGGGGTGGGTACAAGCCATGCAGAGAATTGACAAAGATTCCTGGTTTTCTGATATTTTAAAACTAAGACCCTGGCTGTGGCACCACCCTGGGGGTATAGGTGGGGGCTGAGCTTCCTCAATATCTGCTTTATGTTATGTTTTCCTCTAGCCCAACGGAATGGGGGCTGGAGAAAGAAATTACATTGATTTACAGAAAATAAAGAGCTGTGATTTCTTGCGGACTCCTGAGCTGGGGGCAGGGTTCAAGCCTGCTATAGGACTGGTCATGATAGCCTGAATTTGTGTCTTGTTTAAGCCTCATGCGACCAGAGGCTTTATTTATTTATTTATTTATTTATTATTTTTTGAAATGGAGTCTCACTCTTGTCACCCAGGCTGGAGTGCGGCGGCGCGATCGCGACTCACTGCAACCTCTGCCTCCTGGGTTCAAACAATTCTCCTGCCTCAGCCTCCCGAGTAGCTGGGATTACAGGCACCAGGCTACTTTTTTATTTTTAGTAGAGATGGGGTTTCACCATGTTGACCAGGCTGGTCTCAAACTCCCGACCTCAGGTGATCTGCCCTCCTTGGCCTCCTAAAGTGTTGGGATTACAGGCATGAGCCACTGCACCCGGCCCACGAGGCCTTTTACAATGGAGAGAAGCAGGGATCCGAGAGAGTAGATAATTCCCCAAATCCTCTCAGCAAGTGAGATGTGCCTGCCTGAGCCCAGAGCCTGTGCACTGCATCACACCTGCCGGGGTTCCCAATGTTAACAGCCTCAGCACCCTGAGGGGAGCTTCTGAAATGCAGGTGCCTGGACCCTCCTTCCCTGAGATTCTGATGTAAGACCTAGTAAGACCTTTTACTTGAGGTAGGGCCCGGGACTCTGCATTTGACCATCAACCATGTTGATGCTGACGCATAGGCAGATTTGAAGGAATTCTACTCCACTGGTTAATTCTAGCACGTGGAGGAAAGCAAAAATGCTAGATAAGAAGTGGCTCAGAAAACACATTGCAAACAACATTTAAGGAAAAAGAAGCATCCAACTGGGTCCTGGAGGGCCCAGGAGACAAACCAGTTGCATCAAAGTCACCCTGGGCTGTCTGGATGAAGCAGAAAAGTCCTCAATTTTCAGGCTGGAAGGACTCCTGGTACCTTTCCATTTTACAGATAGGGAAACTGAGGTTTGGATCAGGAAAGTGACTTGCTTAAGGTCCAACAGCTGGAAAAAAAGCAGAGCAAAAGCTACCATTTAGGAACCCTAGATCTTGGGCTACTTTGTCTATACTCACGCGCTCATTGACTCACTGATGCATTTCATTTGCTCATTCATTCACTGACTCTTTCATTGAGCTTGTATTAAGGCCCTGCTATATGCCAGGCATAGTGACTTATTAAATAAACACTTATTGAGGATCTACTATGTGGCAGGTGCTGCTTACTTCCAGACAGAAGGAAGAGCAGGGAGGAACTTGGCAGCAGTGTAGGCTGGGGCACTTACGTGGAGCAGTGGGCTTGGAGGCTGCAGACCTGGGCAGGGGCCAGGCTTTCTGGGACTTGTGCTGGTACAAGTGAGACTGTCCCAAGCTGTCTTTGGGAGAGCTTCCCAAGGCTGTGGCTTTGAAGGGGCATTTCTGCTGCACTCACCACTGCATCCACATAGCTCTGATGGTCTCCTCTCTCTCTTTCACACTCTGAGCCTGGCTTTTCCCAGGAATCCAATAGCTGCCACTGAGCCATGACCCTTCTAGACTCTTTTTCCTCATGCTGAGAAAGCATCTTGATGTTGCCGGGAAAAAGACCTGGGTGGGAGACTTCAGAGGAGGAAAGAGCTTCTGCAGAGGACAGATGCTTCAGCCTATGAGAGAAAAAGGAGGAAAACGGAGAGAGATGACTTTGGCTTGGATTACTGGAAAGAGAAGCTGTCCACTCGCTGGAGACACACAGAGGAAAGGGAAGATTCGGAGTTGCTTCCAAACTTGGCCATCTTGCTTTGGAGACAACCAAGTTTGCTAAGTCTTGGATTGGCTGGAGAAGAAACTCAGCTATGGGATTCTGGCTCCTCAGTTGCAGAGAGGGTGGGGACATTTGGGGCTTTTGTGCTGGCTCTTAAACACAGAAGTGGGAAGAAGCTAGGGATGGCTGAGAACCCAGCCTCTCCAGTTTACCTCTCCAAACAGAAATTTGTTGGGCAGCTGAGGAAGCAGAGTTGGAAGATGTCAATTTCAATCCTGCTGTGACCCCTCCTGGCCACCTTAGGTTCCCCCATTTTATCCCTTAATCACCCCCTGCATGTGTGCATCATCACTTTTCTCAAACTTTGTGTCATTTTCATTGCTGGGCTCACCTAGTGTCTCTCTTCTGGGTTCTGAGCAGGCTCCAGTTGCCCCAGAGCCCAGCACTCAATACTTTATGAATAAATGAATAAATGATCATGCAGCATACTCTGCCAAATTGTAATCATTTCTCTTGGCCTCAGTCTTCACCACTGTCAAGTGGGAATAATAATGCCTTTAGCTGCCTGTGCATGTCTGGTGCATATCTGGGCTTCAGTGTTTGATGGCAGAACAAATGCCCCAATGCATGAGAAAAGGACTCCTGCTCTGCTAATTTACTTTGTCTATTATCTTTGACATCAAGAGGGATGTGGACATGTAGAAGTAGGTTCCTCTGCAGTTCTCATCTCCCTTTTGCTTATTTGCACATATTGAGCTCCTTCTGGGCCATAGGTGCTTTCCAAACACAATTTCTCAAGCATATAGTCCCAAGTTGGGTGCCCAAGAAGCATAGTGAGGCAGAGTTTACCATGTGTGTCATTTATTAGGAAGAGTCTTCGGATTGACACCCACAGAAGGGAGGGAAGAGGGGAAGTGGGTGGAGGGAGAAGTTGAGTCACGATGCAGGCTGAACGATGGCCTCAGCCAACAACATGGGCAGCCCTGAAGCTAGAACAGCCCTTCAGTGCCATCCAGGCCTTTATAACTTGCATGGATCAGTCATTGGATGAAGGCCTCCTATCCCCACATGGATATGACCTCAGATGAAGCTCTGGAGCTGGGGCCATCCCTTAAGGGGCCAGTGGCCGAGGTGAGCACTCCCAGATGCTGGGACGATGAGGCTTTCCTCAAAGAGGCATCCTAGCAGCACCTCTTAATGTCCACTGCACAACTGTCCCCAAAGGAGGGTACTGCTACCTCCACATATGGATGAGGTCATTGAGGTTCAGATGGGTAAACAGTCTCACCCTAGGACACACAGACAGGAGCTGCCAGGACCTCCCACTTCCATAGCTTCCTATGTCTCTCACCAACGCCCCTGATGCTGCGCAGACCTGCGCCAAGCAGCCAAAAGCACAAACCCCGCGCCCGAGTCACTTCCCGTCAGCTGGCAGGCCTGCCACCCAGCGCCTCGCGGCTTTGCCTGGAGCCCGCCAGGCGAGGTGGCTTCCCTGCCCGAACCCATCCATCCGCTTGTGTTTATTCTGTGCGCAGCCAACAGCTGCCGGGAGCTGGGCCTGCCAACTCTGCTGCGTTCGGGGATGCATCTCTCCACCCATCTCAGACAGCTCTCTCCTGCTGGCTCTTTCTGGGAAGCCCGGCTTATTTTTATTTTTCTCTTTCTCCTTCCCAGCGGTGTAGCTGGATTTCAGAAGGACTTGTGAGAGTTGAGGGGAGGGAAGTGGATACAGCATCCAAGATGTTGGAGGGTGGAGAGTAGCTGCAAAATTTCTACTTTGGGCAAAACGCCGTGGCTCATGCCTCTAATCCCAACACTTTGGGAGGCTGAGGTGGGAGGATCGCTTGAGCCCAGGAGTTCGAGACCAGTCTGAGCAACACAGTGAGACTTCATCTCTACAAAAAATTAAAAAAAAATCAGCAGAGGATGGTGGCATATGCTTATGGTCCCTGCTACTTGGGAGGCTGAGGTAGGGGGATGGCTTGAGCCCAGAAGGTCGAGGCTGCAGTGAGCTGTGATCGAGCCACTGTACTCCAGCATGGGCAACAGAATGAGACTCTGTCTCAAAAAAAAAAAAAAAAAAAAAAAAAAAAATCTACATTGGATTCTAGTTCCGTTTCATTTTTCATTTATTTTTCTTGTTTCTTACCAACATGTAGCTTTTTAACGTTACAGGATAAGGGCTGACAAATGACTGGTTTATGAATGTGGGTTTGGAACATGAATCTGCAAAGGAGACAGCCTGGGCATTCTGTTCTCTGTTTTGCTGTGTGACCTTGGCTGGGTGTCTTTACTTCTCTGAGCTCCCAATTCCTCATCTGTGAAGTGGGTTAATGATCCCATTTCTCAGGTCCGTTTGGAGGATTGAATATGAGAGTGTTAGGAAAACTACAGTGGACCAAATAAGTGCTGAATAAATGAGATCTCGTGTCATGATTATTCCCCTTGTACTTTCTCTAAGGAGATTGGTGATGGGCCCGCCCTCCACTGTTCTGGATACTCACTCAAGTTGGTACGGCGCTTTGCAGTTTTTTACACAGGAATTGCAACATCTTTGAAGATGCCACGAATTTTCTGCAACCTGCAAAGCAGGTTCTCTTCTCATACCTTTCATCCATCTCCATCTGACCAATTTCTCCCTGTCCTTTGGCTTGGGTCACATATCACTTCCTCTAGGACAGTGGTCAGCAAACTTTTTCTCTACAGAGCCAGACAGTAAAGATTTTAGACTTTGTGGGGGCACCTGGTCTCTGTTGCCACCACTCAACTCTGTTGTCAAAGTGCAAAGAGGCACAAACAATACACCAATGAACGAGCATGGCTATGTTTCAATGAAGCGTGATTTATGGACACTGACATTTGAATGTCATATAGTTTTCAAGTGGCATGAAACAGGATTTTGATTGTGTAAAACCATTTAAAAGTATAAAAACCATTCTTAGCTTGTGAGCTGTATGAAAGGGGCAGTGGGCCAGATTTAGCCTGGGGGCAGTAGTTTGCTAAACCTTGCTCTGAGAGGTAATTGCTGGTCACCCCCTGTCCTCTAGGCAGGCTACATTAAGGGCCTTTCATCAGGGTTTCCACATCACGGCACTGACAACAGAACATCCTAATTACCTGTTAACTCCTCTGTGGACCACCAGCTCCTTGAGGAAAACACTGGGTTTTATTCATCGCAAAACCCTCAGCACTAGCACATAGTAGGTAGTCGACAACTACATATTACACAAGCCCATGTGTGGATGAATGAACCTTTTAAGCAGCTCCACGTTGCAGATATAAGCTCCATTTTACAGATGTGGAAACTGAGGCTCAGAAAAGGAAAGGGATTTTCTCAACATCACGCAGCTGCAAACATGACTGATCTGGGGTTCAAGCTCCCGAAAGAAGAATGTTAATTGAGCAACTGCTATGTGCCAGACACAGTGGTGCTTGGGGCTTCATATGCCTCAGTCCCCATTTACTGGACACCCATTGTGTGCCAGGACCTACCTGGGTCATATCCCTTTAG
This sequence comes from Nomascus leucogenys, assembly GCF_006542625.1. Taxonomy (NCBI): domain Eukaryota; kingdom Metazoa; phylum Chordata; class Mammalia; order Primates; family Hylobatidae; genus Nomascus; species Nomascus leucogenys. The sequence continues at coordinate 54,458,254 of NC_044387.1, read as the reverse complement.
GTTCAGAACATTGGATTTCTCACTGTGAGAGCGCCAGGCTTGTCTTGCCCACTGTTGAGTGCAAATAACAATTCTGGAATGCTGAATTCCTACCATACCTGAGCTAGGCACTTTTCAAATTTCAGTCCTTCATCCTTGCTCACCACATCCCAGAAGTACAATCTGCAAATCAGCTTAAAAAGCAAATTAATTAATTTAAAAAAGAAAGAAAGAAAGAGAAAGAAAGAAAGCAAGCAAAAAGCAAAAAGCAGTGACAGCCATCGCAGCAGCAGCAACAGCAGCATCTGCTGAGTCAGATAGGTTATCCATCCACAATAATCGATGGCTCATCGTCCAGCCATTTCCCTCCTCCAAATACACAAATTAATAAAGAAAGGGTCTGGGCTTGCAGACAACAGAAAGGGCACCCGAGGCAAGGTTGCCTCTGGCTGGGAAAAAGTCACCTCCCCAAAACGATGCCCACGTCGAGGTGGGAGATACTGGAGGTAAGTCCCAGTCTCAGCCAAGAGGGCTGCAGCCCACAAGAGCCCCGCATGAGATTAAGGTTGGTAAGCAGGATCGCCAGCTGTCTACGGCAGGCCCTAGCTCTAAGTGGCTCCCGAGGCATGTTTGGTTCCCAGCCCAAATCGAGTGCCCCAGCGGCCCCGTTTTATTAAGCAGGCCCAAGTGGCAGGAGGCTTTGGTAGGAGAACGAGGCGCTTTCCCACTCATGCTGGCTTCTGGGCCAAGCCCCTTGGCCGCACTTCACAGGTCCCCAGCGCAGCCCCCTTGGTGAAACCATTGCGAATCCACTTGTTGACAGTGGCCTGGTTGTAGGATTTAATGGTGGAATAATATTTACACAGCAAACTCCTCCAGGGGTGTCCTAAACACCGTAAATGGGATTTTCGGAGCTTAATGAGAGTTAGTGGACTCAAGACAGGATAATGTGGCAACTGGTGGCCCTGATCTGATCTAGCCCCTTCTGCACAGTTAAGACTTAGTGGGCGGAACTGTTTTCAGAGTTGGCAAAAGTTGCTTCTCACCGCTCCCTCCTCTCCCTTTCCTTTCCCTGTGAACTTTGAAATATTTTTAGCACCATGTGGCCTGCAATGGCTGCATCTCAGCTGCTGTAGATGCCAGTAAACCCCACACCCATGCCTATGGGTCCAGCGATGGACCTTTGAAAGGGTAAGTGTTAGGGGAAGGGTGGGCGGGAGGAAGGTAGACTTAATCACTTCTTCTCTCTCTCTTTTTTTTTTTTCCAGAATATACCTTTTATTTTTTTCAGAATATACCTTTTTTTCAGAATATACTTTTTTCAGAATATACTTCAGAATATACTTTTTCTTTCAGAATATACCTTAAAAAAAAAACACCTTGGATTTTAGTGTCAATATCAGAATTAATTTCATACTCATGGATCCAATGGGCTTTAGCCACCATTCAGTCCTTCATCTACGCTAGAGGCAGAGCTGCATCTCAAAAGGTTCAAGAGTCATAGGGTCAAATCTTGACTCTGCTACCTCCTAGATGACTCACTTCCCTCTCCGAACCTCAGTTTTGTCATCTGTCAAATGGGTATAATGGACAATACCCATCACAGGGCTGTGGTGGCAAGTATATGAGTAAAGTATAGAGGGAACCTAGTACAGGATTTTACAGAGTGAAGAGTTAATAAAGACTAGTTTGGAAAGTCTTTTTGACCTCAGTTTCCTCATCTGTAAAATGGGACTTCTATTATCTACCTCTAAAGATCAAATGAGATAAGCTGGTACAGCATAGCCTGGATCAGGATCTAGAAGTCCAGCCCCCAAGCAATGCCAATGTCTCCTGTCTTCAGTTTGCTGCAATTGACTGATATCCAATATGCTGTTACAGGAATAAACACCCCCAGTATCAGGAAGGGATCTTCAATGGTTGGAGAATTCCTTTACTTTCCCATAACCACAACCAGATCTTGAGCTCTGCTACTTTTTTTTTTTTTAGATGCCACATCTCGCTCTGTTGCCCAGGCTGGAGTGCAGTGGCACGATCTCAGCTCACTGCAACCTCCACTTCCTTGGTTCAACTGATTCTCCTGCCTCAGCTTCCAGAGTAGCTGGGATTACAGGCACCCACCACCACACCAGGGTAGTTTTGTATTTTTAGTAGAGACAGGTTTTTGCCATGTTGGCCAGGCTGGTCTTGAATTCTTGACCTCAAGGGATCCACCTGCCTCAGCCTCCCAAAGTGCTAGGATTACAGGTGTGAGCCACTGCACTTGGCCTTGAGCTCTGCTTCTTTATACAGGAAGAGAAGCTGTGAAGACCAGATTACCTAGGACTGGAGAATCAGGTGGCTCCTTTAAAAGAGTCTAACTGAGTTGTTCCAGTAACTGGGAGGTACACAGTTGCTTGGCATGTACATTTGTGGGTCTCAGCTGAGAGCAGGTGGAGAGCCCTGGCCAGTGCAGTTCTGGATGGAAAGGGGCCTTGCTAGCTCCAGGCTGCCCTCACCAACCTAGGTGGGAGCCCTCCAGGCACATTGTGTGGTGCCTTAGCCTGGTTTTGAATCTTTCCCATATTAGCTGTGTTTCCTGTTAGCCTCACTGGCCTGCAGTTTCCTCCTGCATCAGATAGGGAAAGAATAGTTTTCATCTCACAAGGTTGCTGTGAATTTGAATAGGCTGGACCATATAGAGTTCTTGGAATAGAGTGTCCTTCACATGACCCCAGTGTCCTCAAGTCTATCAGCTTAAAGCATGAGATCTAAAAGAAAGAACAAGATGCCCTTTCCCTACCTCCAACTTAGAAAATCCCAGAGAAGGCCTCTGATTGGCTTGCCCCAGTCATGTGACCATCCTTTAACCCCATCACACATCCAAAGGGCTGGTTACACCACAAGGGTTTTTATCTTAAGATGGGGAAGGTATGGACACATTTTCTGGAAAGAGAAAAATGATAGTCGTTAAAGATCATTTCAATGGCTCTGTGATTTTGGATGCAATTTGCAAACACCTCTGAGTTCAGTTTGAAGTCTGTAAAATGGTCACAGAGATGTCTACACTATATTGAGTTATTTTGAAGATAAAGCCAAAGAAAACATGGATCACAATGCCTGGCACATTTTAATTCACCTCAATAGATGTTTGCTGAATCCAAATTTTGCCATCTTGGTAAGTTTGTGTTATTGTTACTGGTCCCAAGAGATCTTTAATAACTAGTAATTATGTAGAAATAAGGAATTATTTACTCAATTATCTTTTTATAGATGTTCAAAGACAAATATACACACACGTACACACACACACACACATATGTATATATATATGAGAGATAAATCTATATGTGCCCTAGAGGTGCTTAAGATTAATTTTTCTTTCATATTATTGGTCTGAAAAAAGTCAAATGGGGCCGGGATAAAGCTGATGAACATTGCATTAAACTTACATGGGCCCCAGATCCTCCCTTTTTAACCAAAATTTTATTGTAAAAGTATTCAAACAGAAAAGTCGGAAGAAGTTTATAGCAAATATATGTATACCCTCCACATAGATCCCACCATTGATCAGCATTTATATACTTTATTTGTAATGTCTGTCCGTCCCTCAATCCATCTATTGATCCATCTTAATTTTTGATGCATTTCAAGCAAACATTTCAACAATGCAACGTCAATATTTATCTGTGGCTTTTTATATAAAAAGCATATACATGTATTGAAATGCATACATCTTAAAGGTACGTACATTGAATTTTGTCAAATGCAAACATCTGTGTAGCCCAAACCACTCAAACCTCCAGAAAGTTTCCTTCACCCTTCCTCAGTCAATCCTCGTTCCCACGCCCAGAGTTCAGCACTGTGCTGTTTGTTTGTTTGTTTTCCCACCACTGATTAGTTTTGTCTGTTCTAGAACTTCATGTAAGTAGAATCCTACAATTTGCACTCTTTTGTGCCTGGCTTCTTTCATTCAACATAAGGTTTTGGAGACTGGTTTTTGTTGTTGCATGTAGCAGTACTTTGTCCTTTTTACCGTTGTGTAAGATTCCAATGTATGAATATACCATAATTGATTTATTTATTCTCTTGTTTATGGTCATTGGGTTATTTCCAGTTTGAGGCCACTGTAAATAAAGCTTCTATGAACATTCTGATACAAATTTTTTTGTGAACATTTATTTTTATGTCTCTTGGTAAATACTTAAGCATTGAATTGCTGGGTCAGAAGGTAGGACTATGTTGAGTGCTGTAAGAAAGCACGTAAGATCTTTCTCCAAAATTCTGGTACCATTTTACATTCCTGCCAACAATGTATGAGAGTTTCAGTTACTGCACATCCTTGTCAACATTTGGTGTTGTCAGTCTTTTTCATCTTATTCATTCTTGTGGGTATGTAGCAGTCTCACTGTGTGTATAGACCTCTTTAAAAAAGTCAGTGCCAAATTCTCATCCACTTCATAAAATGCCTGAACTGGAAGGACCTTTATCTTTTAGATGAGGAAACTGAGGTCTGCAGAGGAAAAGAGACTGACCCACCATTTTATAGTGTATTGAAGGTAACGCCAGATTAATAACCCAGGGTCCTGACAGCTGACCTAGGACTCACAATAAGAATGTGTCATTAAATTGAGCACCTATATGTGCCAAGCATTGAAGCAAACTGTTTCCTCTTCACTATTTAAGTCATTCATTCATTCATTCAACAGACACTCACTAAGCTTCCCCCTGGCCCAGTAACCTTTTAGCACTACAGATACAGAAAGAAATAATAAAACCTCCTAGTTTACAAAGAACTCACTCTATTGAATGAGAATCTTCCATCATCCTTGATCCAAGTCATATTTTTTTCCACTTTAGACATGGCAAGAGCCACATGCATTAATGCATAAAGTATGCTTTCGTTAGTGTACAGGAAGCTGCTACAGCACTTTGAGAATTTTTTTTTTAATGGAGACTTGCTCTGTCACCCAGGCTGGAGTGCAGTAGCACGGTCTTGGCTCACTGCAACCTCCGTCCCTGGGTTCAAGCTATTCTCCTGTCTCAGCCTCCTGAGTAGCTGGGATTATAGGTGTGCACCACCATATCTGGCTAATTTTTGTATTTTTAGTGAAGATGGGGTTTCCCCATGTTGGCTAGGCTGGTCTTGAACTCCTGACTTTAAACGATCCACCCACCTCAGCCTCCCAAAGTGCTGGGATTACAGGCAAGAATCTTGACTACTCTAGCAAAGATGGGGGGAGCTAACTCCAGAAGATATATGTATTTTTGCTCTTTCCCTTCATTTTGTTTCCAAACTTTGGTCATCATGCACCACATAGTCCCCTGAAAGAGTTCTGCTGAGTGTCCCTAGAGGAAGGCCAGAAGTCCAAGAGCCCTGGTGGGAAGAAAAAGCTTTGCAGGGGGAAGGATCTTTTCTCAACACCAATCATTCAGGGAAGGCCACCGGGGTCCCATGAGAACTGCTTGGCTATTTCTAAAGTCAACTGGAAGTGGATTTCCAGGCCAAGGCAGAGAAGAGGCCTTAGGTATTGTGTCATCCAGAAGTTTCTGTAGACAGACCATGGCTTGGATTAGCTGTCTAAATTTCACCCTCTCTATGGAAATAGGTGGGGGAAACATTAATATACAAATTCCTGGGTCTTACCTATGAGGATTCTAGTTCTATAGATGTGAGACAGAAACCCGCAAGTCCTTCCTTTAAAAAAGTTCCAGGGGAGCTGGAGGGCTTTTAGGGTAGTGAAATTATTCTGTACATTATTATAATGGTGGATACATGTCATTATAAATTTGTCAAAAACCATGGACTGTACAGTACCAAGAGTGAACCTGAATATAAACTATGAACTTTGGTTGTTAATGATGTGTCAATGTTAGTTCATCTATTGGAATGATGTTGATGGTGGGGGAGGCGATGTTGGTGGGTGAGGGATAGGTGGGAACTCACTATACTTTCTTCTCAGTGTTGCTGTGAATTTAAAACTGTTCTAAAAAATAGTCTATTAGAAAAATAGAAGCTCTATGGATTTATGCAACCATCAATAACTATAACACCTTTCCCTGCCCAAAACCGTTCCATGGTTTCTCAGCGTCCTCACAACAAAGCCATGCTCCTTAGCCTGGTCTCCAGGGCCCTGTGAGGTCTGGCTCTGCTCTTCTCCCCATCTCTGAACATCTCTGCACTTCTGAACATCTCTGAGTCCTGGGATAAACTCATTCTCATTCCAGAGTCTTCACTCAGGCTGTTCTCTCTAGAAGCATTTTTTCCCTCACTTCACCGTCCCTTTTTTGCCAAAAGAATTCGTATATGTTCATCAAGTCTTGGCTTAGGTGTCATCTCTTCCAGGTATCCTTCCCTGATTGCCGCTGACTGAATCAGGTGGTTCCCCGGGCTTCCACAGCACACACACCCCACCCACTTTGCTTCCCCCAATTTGACACTAATCACCCTCACGCATAACCATGTTCACGTCTCTCTCCCCTGAAACACTATCAGCCCAATGAGGTCCAATAATTTCTTTACTATTAAATCCTGAGTGTAAGCACAGGGCCTAGGACATAGGGGGTGGTCAAAAAATGTGGATTGAGTGGATGACTGAACCCAGTGGCTTCCACAGCCTTTCAATCCCTCCCCTCTTAGATCCTGTTTCTCTGCACACAAAAGTCTTGATGGTGGCTGAGGCATCCTGGCAGATAGCTGACTTCATTCTCACAGCCATCCACTTCAGACCTATTTCTCTGTTAGGTGAACAAGATCCCGCAGGTCCCTGATCAGCACTGCAGACTTCTGGAAGCTGCAACATCTCAAGAGTGGTGAGGTGGAGTCTGTTCCTGGGGCATCCTGCCATGTCCCCTGTAAGATAGAAGGGCAAGGGTTATGCAGCTCACGTCAGCAGCTCCTCACTGTGCTGTCATAGCAAGGCCGCCAGGTGAGCTGGCACAGGTGGTAGAATCAAGAGTGAAGAGGAGCAGAAACAGACATGAGCTAAAAGGCTGTCCTGCCCCTTGTTCCATATTCCAGGTGCTCTCCAAGTCCTTGGCGAGCTGTTTAGGTAACAGGCTCTGTAATGGCTTTGAAAGTAACTGGTGAGTATGGGCCATTTACTGGGGAAACTACATCCCATGTCTTCTATTTGGAAGACTACCTTCTGATTGGGCCACGATCTCTGCAGAAAGACTTACCTTTGGGAAGCTCTTTTGCTTACACTCCCTCATTACAGCCTTTCTATGACTCTGCAAGTGGTACAGAAAGTAAGGCTCAGAAACTAAAATGAGTTTCCCTGATGCCACCCAATGTATCAGTCCAGGCTCCATGCAGGAAACAGAATCCAACCTAGGTATCTTAAGCAGGAAGGGATTTAATACAGGGAATCCAGGGCATATAAGACCACTGGAAGGGCAGAAGGAGCAAGTTCTAGGTTAAGTCTCCTAGAATAACTCCCAGAATACACAGAGCAGAGGCACTTGGACAGCTACTGCCAGACTTATGCCAGATGCGAGGCGCTGTTGCGTTTCTAACACCACTGCCTCTTGATGTCTAGGATGTGGGAGAATGAAGTGAGGTCCCTGTTGCAGGAAAACCTCCAGTTACTACCACCACACTATTTGCCAATAGCAATAGCCACAAACTGCCAGAGGATGGACTCACATTAGCTTCCTAAATCTCACATCAATACCTCTCATTGGCAGGAACAAATCTGCATCCAGAACCCTAGCTTCAAGACAGTCTAGAAATATCCTGCTTAGGCCGGGTGTGGTGGTTCATGCCTGTAATCCCAGCACGCTGGGAGGCCGACATAAGTGGATCACCTGAGGTCAGGATTTCGCAACCAGCCTGACCAACATGGTGAAACTCCACCTCTACTTTTAAAAAATACAAAAATTAGCTGGGTGTAATCCCAGTTACTTGGGAGACTGAGGCTGGAGAATTACTTGAACCTGAGAGGTGGAGGTTTCAGTGAGCCGAGATTGCGCCATTGCACTCCAGCCTGGGTGACAGAGAGAGACTTCATCTGAAAAAAAAAGAAAAGAAAAAGAAAGAAAAAGAAATATCCTGCTTAGCTTTGTAGCCTCTCCAGGCCAAAGAAGGTGGAATGGAAGTTCAGTGAAGCCGCACAGAGCACCCAGCACTTAGGAAACCCAAAGCTGAATTCCAGCTCTGCTACTCTCTAATTGTGTGGTTTTTGGCAAGTGACAAAAATGTGCTTTGCTTTCTTGTCACTATGACATGACAATGCCAGCAGCCATCTCCTAGCAGGGCTGAAAGGGTTAAATAAGATGATGCTGGCACAATGCTCAGTGCAGAGCCTGGAATACCGTAAGTCCTCAACAAATGGTAGGCAGTGAAACCATTATTATTATCACAGTTTTAGAAAAGACTAGCTCCTCTCATCTCCCTACCGACACCACCACCACCAAAAAAAAAAAAAAAAAAAAAAAAATCAGGTTACACAATCACACAAAGTATTTTCATACCACTTCTGAGAACAAGGAATCCTTGGAGAAATATAGTTTAGATGCAGAATTCTTGAATTACCAGGGCTTTTCTTTAGCTTTTGGGGGACAATGGGAAAGAATACCGAAAGCAAAATTTATTGAGGGGAAAGCTTATTATGTGGTTAATCCCCCTCTGTGGGGCAGCTCCGAGAAGGAAGGAGAAAGAGGTTCTTTGTATTAGTTCTCCCAGAAGCAAACGAATGCCTCACTTTGCTTAGGACCACAGAGCATGTGAAGAAAATAGTGGAATATCTTCATCTCCATCCAGTGTTTTGGGAGGATGGAGGAGAGTTATTAGTCTGTTCCTAGAAAGGCAGCTGAGTCAGCAAAAAGATGTGAGAAATCCCAATCAGACAGCCTTGTGTGTCCCCACCCCCACCCCAATACTCCCTTCTGGGATGCATGACCTTGGGCAGGTCGCGTTCCTCCTAGAACCTCTTCTTTCTCATCTGCAAAGTGGAGGTAATCTCTTCTCTTTGCTGGATGGCTATGAGGACATGAAGTCAGGCCATACACTGAGTGTTCTGTTTTCCTGCCCCTGCCCATGGGCCTGCCAAAAATCACTGGGATTTATGAGCTCAAGCCAATGGAGAATGTGTGTGACGGGGTGTCGATTCCAGGACAAAAGTCTGATCTGGGCCTCTGTACCTCGTGGAAGCTGGAGCCTGCACCTATAGCAGCCAAGATGCCTTTTGTAAATCAGCCCACATTTCTTTTTTTCCAACAGGGCAGCAATGCAGGGAGAGTGAAGAGACTTGCCAGACAGAAAAGGCGGTAAGGGGACCCTTTCCTATCACGCTTTCAAAGGGTCAGGTATCGAGGCAGCTATTTGCAGGTAACAAGCATCCTCAGACAGTGATGGAAGAGAAAAGTGGATGGTGGTGTGTCTGAGTCGGAAGACGCCTCCCCATCCCTGCCACGCTTTGCATAAGTTGCTATGGGTTTTGAGATGGAGGTGCCCCTCCCACGAAAGTGGCCGAAGTGATTAAGGGGACGTGATCGGCATCCTGGGGTCCTTTGCAGCAGGCACGACAACTGGATGCCCATTTGAGAGCCTGAGGATGGTGGTCCAGAAGGACCCACAGGCACGGCGGGAAGGCTCGATTAGCCCACCTGGCAGCCGGACCCAGACCTGGCTGGCAGCAGCATATTGCTCACCGTCTGGCAAATAGACAGATTTTCACAAACCAGATTCCTCTTCACAAGCCTGGGCCCTTCCTGTCCAACTGTTCCGGCATCTGTTTCTCTTAAAATGTATTTATTACACCGAGAGGAATAATAATGGGGCCAGGTCTGAGGCCCCGGAGGCAGTGGCTGTTTCTCCACCCAGGGTTTCCTTGGGAAGCATTTGTGTTAGGGAAAATGGAACAATGCTTAACCTGGGAAGAGTGTGTCCTTGGTCACTGGAGTCGGAGAGGGACTGGACATTGGCCCAGGGTCTGAGGCTGAAGGAGAAATACTGGGGATGGTGGTTGGGGGCTTGATCTGGAGTCTACTTGTGGGCTGTGTGGCTTTGGGCAACTTCCTGAATCTCTTGGAGCCTCAGTTTCCTTTTCTAATGAAATGGGGGTGAAGCTGCGTGATCTCCAAGGTGATTTGTTTCTTGTTTTGCCTGTGAGTGATTTAAAAAGCTTATGCCTATAGAATTCAGCCTTACCTGCACACCCAAGATTATGCATTCATTCATTCATTCATTCATTCATTCATCCTTTCATTCATCAGATTGTTCAATGAGCAAATTACTGTCTACAAGACACTGGGGATGCAAATGGTGATTAAAGAAAATGGGGAGCAAGGCCGCTGGAAGCATGTTTCTCACCACTCAGATAATGTGAATACGTGTACCAACACCAATGGCAGCTGGTGTCCATAGGCTTGGTTTACCATGTGTCAGGCAAGGTGTTAAGCACCTCACAAACATCACCTCCTCTAATATTCCCAACAGGCCTGCAAGATATATATATATACATATATATATGTGTGCGTGTGTGTGTGTGTGTATATATATATATGTATATATATGGTGTGTATATATATATGGTGTATATATATAGATATATATCTAGATATATATACACCAAATATATATCATATATATGGTGTATATATAGATATTCCTTTGTCTCTATAGGTGATACTGGGGGAAATGGAAGCCCAGAGAGGCAAAGCAACTTATCCAAAGTCACATAGCAAATACACTGACAGGAAATACCCTGGATGAGGATTTCACTGGTTGACTGACCATTTTGGGTTCCTATTTCAATGGCTTTGCAGCTTTTGAAGATTTGTTGCTGCCCGGATCCTATCTGATTTTACAGTAGCTTTCTGGGGTTGCTGGAGAGGATGGTGAATCCCACGTGACTAGTGAGAAAGCTGAGGTTTAGGGATGGAAAGTGATTTCCTCAAGGTTACAAAGCAAGTCAACAGCAGCACGATCTGTAAATACAGAACCGTAAACCTAAACCCCCCACCGTTTGTTCATTCATCCCCTCACTTAACAGGTACCCTATGTAGTTGATTCAAATGTGCTTGTTTAGCTTTTAATATCTCTGAAATCAAGTTTCATCATACAATGCATGACATGCCATGTTTTAATTGGTAGATTTTTTTGCTTAGTGAAATATAAAATAATGGGGCGGTGGCAAGCAAAGGCCTATTGGATGGTATTTACTGAGCACCTATTATATGCCAGTGTTGGACATGGTTCCTGCTGCTCTCCTCATCCATGGAGCAGGTTCCTGGCAAGCTGGGATTCTTGGGAAGTCCTAGGAAGATGGATTTTGGCGTCTTTTGGTTCCCTTTACCATGTTCATTGGCCAGCTCTGTTCAAGGAACAGGAGTTGCAGACAGATTCCACTTTGGTGGTGGAGGTTGGGGTTGGTAGTGACCATCACCAGCCTCTCAGGAGCTCTCATTGAGGAGCCTGAGAGCTGAGCCTCTGTTCAGTCTGTCCAGGTGCCCTGCTGTGCATCTCCACTCAGGCAGACACCTTCCCCAAGTTCCCTGGGCCCAGGGAGACTGGGCTGGGCCCCTGGCAGTCCTCACTGGGACTGTAGTGCTGATCCTAGTGCTGTTGCTCTGAGCTTCTGGAACACTTGGGGTAGAATGATTTTGTCAGCTCATTCACTGCTGATTCCCAAGAGACAGCAGGAACCAGAGCAGTGGGTGCAAGTGGCTGCAGTCAAAACACAGTGATGGGTTAGTTTGCTCCGTGGAGGGGCAGGTGGGGGCATGCAGCTGGGACAGAGCAGCCGGTGCTGGGAGCTGAATGCCTGGCAGGGCTGGGCCATGCTGAGAAGATGAACGTGCCTGCTCTGCGAAGGCCTGCAGGGCCAGCAAAGAAAATTGAGTCATAGCATGAAGGTGTCCAGACATTTGGAGCAGGTATGGGTAATTTACCCCCTTTGTGGCATGTCTGTTCCTTAGACAGAGGAGAAGGGCAGGCATCTTGGGAAAGAGGGCAGTCCAAGAAGGGATGTGGCAGGTCTCCATATATGGACGCATCCCTTGGGAGGCAGGCAGTATCATGCAGCAGAGCCAGGCTGGAACTGGAAGAGAATTGAGAGACCACGCCCATCATGTTCTTACTTTTATAGATGACATATGGAGACCAGAGAGGATTGAACCACGGAGGTCACACAGCAAGTTTCATCACCAGCAAAGTCGGCATGAAACACCTCCTTTCTCCTGGTATAGTGTTTATAAAACCATGCCATCAGAATACACACACACACACACACACACACAGAGTCACATATAGGCATACACATGCACACATACACACATACACATGCATACATAGACATCAACACACACACACACAGACAGACACACGTACACGAAGTGGCTTTCCTATCATAGAAACACTTGAAGTAAGGGATTGCCAAGTTAAAAAAAATTCTGAAGATGTTTTGTGCTTACATTTATAAGGTTGTACATAGAAGAGTAGATCCAGGTATGGCAAATGGTCTTAGGGAAAACAAAGGCTGTCATTGACTAAATTGGTAAACTCTCAGTTACATAAAGTTAAATCTTTATTTATCGCAGGGCTTATCAGAGCATTTAAAAGGATGTTGTGCATTCCCAAGAAATGAGTGGGGAGGAGGACATATGGGTGAAAGGAGGCCAAAAATATTAGTTTCACCTCATTATTGTCTTTCTTAGAACTATTAAAGAAAAATGTATTGATTTGTAATGCTAGAATAGCAAAGAATAAAAATAAATATGTAAAGACTTAATGTCCATTCATTCATCCATCAATCCATCTATCCAACTAACCACCTATCCATCCATCAATCTAATCATCCATGAATTAATCAAGCCAACCACTCATTCATCCATCTGTTCATCCAACCGTCTAACCATTTGCCTGTCCAACCATTGCTCTATGCATCTATTCCTCCATCTGCCCATTCCAAATCCCATGCACCCACCTACCTATCCACCTAACCTTTAATCCATCCATCCTCCAAATATTCACTGACTACCTACTAAATGTCAGGTACTGTACTAGGACTAGCAGTCTGCCATGAGAAGGGGACAATGGGTGTAAAAAATACACTCCTTGTTTAAGAAGGTACTTGCAATTTGGTGAAGGAGAGGAGAAAGGCAAATATGCTACAAATATATCTGCCTGTAGCTCCCTGTAGTGAAGGTGTAGAGTGTTAGGGTTGAGGCTGGAAGGCCCCAAGTAGAGGTCCTGCCTCAGGGAGTGTGGACATTATCCTTCAGGCTTGTTGCTTATGTTTAGGAACCTCAGTGTCCTTAGTAAAAGGGGGTTCTTAACCGTAATTATAGACCTAGGGAAAAGAAGCAGCCCTCATCCACCCACTTTTTATAGTTGCTATTTTGCATATGTTTGCATGAGATTTGCATGTGTTTGCTTGTGATTTGCATGTGTTGCACTTGACAATCAGCGTCTCCACACTGGACTGTGGGCCCCTTTAGGGCAGGAACTTGAGTGTTTTTGCTCCTCAAAGCACCCTTTCAGGCTTAGCATGGACATGGCTTAAGCATTTGCTAAATATCTGATAAAAGGCCCGCCAAATGGAAGAAGGAATAAAGGTCTCCCTTGTGGGCTTTTGAGAAGATGCAGAGGCAAGGGGACCTACAGTGCATAGCCTGGCATACAGTAGGTGCTCAAGGTATGTGAGTCTGCATCTTCCCGCCTGACCCTGCACTGACACCCAGCCTGGGAGTGACACGGGCCTGAGTTCTCCTTGGCAGCTGCCAAGGCTGTTCAATGAGGTCCTTTCTATCTGCTGTGGGGCCTTGGAGCCCATTCTGAGCTCCGGAAGCAGCTGCCCATGAATCAGCCCCACCAGCCTGTCGATGACAAGGCCTCTTTGGATGGAAAGAGGATGGAAAGGCCTCTTTGGAGGAACTTCCCAGAACGAGCTAACTCAACAGTGGCCACATCAACCCAGAACAGATGGAAATTAAAAAGAGGCCCCTCCTAACGCAAAGTCAATTACCTTTTCTTTAATTTGGAGAGGTCGAGACCAAATTGGAGCCGTGATGTCACCCAGCACAAACAACCCCATGGGGTTCTCCATTTAAGAGCAGGTCCAGGCCACCCACAGCTTCAGTTGACCCAGCTTAGGTCCCCATCCCCAGGCTTTGGGGGAGTCTGAGGACCTGCCTGGGCAAACTCGTCTGCTCTGGAGCTTGGAGCTGTACCGAGGACAGGGGCGTGCTCAGTGCATCTCAGGGGCTGCTTGCTGTCTTGGGGAGACTTGGCTGGACCCATCTGAGCTGTAGCCAGGTGGGTAAGTGGGGGGACTCCAGAATCAGCCCATCTGAGTTCACAGCCCAGCTTTACCACTTACTACCTATGTGACCTGAGTATTCGCCAGCTTCCCAGGGGCCTCTATTTCCTCATCTGTGAAATGGGAAAAATAACAGTACCTACCTCATGGAATGAGTGCGTGGGCTACCTTATTATAGTGGGCACAAAAATAGTTCCCACCTTGGAGGGTCATGTGAAGATTAGGTGCGAACAATCATAAGATCTAGCACAGGGCCCATCCCATAGTAGGTGCTCAAGAAATGCGGCTCTTATGATCATCACATCCTTTGTACTTCCCTAAATTCTCATCCCATGAGGTTGTCCATTTTCCCCTGGGGTTAGGCTCTGACTTGCCCCATGTTTTTTTGCTCATCTCCCTCTGAGGCTCCCTACAGCTGCTTCTGCACCCACCGTTATCACATTGAATCCCCAGTGTCCCACCCATTCAGTGTGCTGCTTTACCCACCCCGGCCTTTAGACTGTGTCTTCCTCAAGAACAGCATCTTTGTCCTAGTCATGTTCCATCACCTTGCCATCTGGGAAATAGCTGTTGTCTTCGTAAGTGACAGACCCCACTCTGCAACTAACTGGCTGTGTGATTCTGGAGTGTCACTGTATCGCTCTGATTCTCAGCTTCTCGCCTACAATAGGGAAACAACATTAGCAAGCTCACAGGCTCACAGGCTCACAGGACGCCTTAATACAGAGATGGAGTTAAATTGCTTAGCCCATAATAGGACCTTAATAAATACTAGCTCATCTTTCTCTTATAACCTGTGTGACTTTTTGAGCAAGTTCTTTAAGCTCTCTTTGCCTCTCCGCAAAAGGCAGTTTACGCTCTGCAAAATGCAGATAACAGCAGTACCTACATCATCCTGTGCTTTTGGGATTCAATGAGTTAAAACATGTATAGCACTTGGAAGCAGAACAGTATACAGTGAGTGATTCCTACATGTTATTTGTAGTGATAATAGTGAGATAATTCTTTCTTTTCTGCTCCTCTATGGCTGTTTGTGGACTGAGTTAGAGCTAGGCCTATTATGTGGCAGATGCTTGATCAATATTCGTGGGCTGACTCTATGGGAAACTCTTGAAATCCTCACCAGCAAAGCCCTTCTGCAGGTGTGCACTTCTGCTGGAACCGGTCATTGGTGCTGCCTTTTTTTTTAACGTTTAGAGACTCAGCAGCTTAATCGGAGATTAATTCATGTCAACACTAAGTGCAAAGCACCGATAGGCAGAGGCTAATTCTACATGTTGCAAGATGGACACAATTTGGTATAAGAGAAGGATGGAAAATGTATGTATGGGGAATGAGAGGGAAAGAGGGCTGACTTGTGACATCAGAACAAAACCAGGGAAGACTGACTTCCTTCTTACCTTCCTTCCTTCCTTCCTTCACCCAATATTATTAAGCGTTGCTTTATTCCCAGCCTGGAGCTAGACTCCAGCAGGGGACAAAACATATATCTTGTACTTCCTGGACTTTGGATGTCCATTGGAGGCAAGCAGGAGCCCCAGAAGGCCTTAGAGCAGAGAGGATTGAGTTGAGATTTGGTATCTGTCACTTTCGAAACCCTGCTTGGAGGTCCTTCTTTCTTGGGGGGTCTCTCAACCACAGGTCATCAAGGTGGACAGAGTCCAAGAATCTTTCACTTGTTAGCAAAGCAGCCATGCTTATATCCCCACTCTGGGCCTGCACAGGAAGGAGGGCCCTAAAAAACTCCATTGCAAAGCAAGGTGTGATGGAAGAATGACCATTCAGACCATTGTCCTTGGCTGAGTAAGTCTGAATTCAACTACATAATGCATAGGGCACCGTCATTAACACCAAGAATGAGAGGCACAGCTATTAACATGGAAGGATGCCCATGGCATCCTATTAAGAGAAAAAGGCAAGTCTTCCCCAAGTATGCCAGGCCAATTCTGTTTACTGATAGCTCAAAAATAGACAAAAGTACTGGGAAGAGAGGTTGATTAATGGGTACAAATATACAATTTGATAGAAGAAATAAGACCTAGTGTTTGATAGATCGGTAGGGTGACTATAGTTTACAACAATCTATCGTATATTTCAAAATAGCTGAAAGGGAATAATTCAAATGTTTCTAATATAAAGAAAAGACAAATATTTAAGGTGATGGATATCCAAATTACATTGATTTGATCTTTACAAATTATATGAATATGTTAAATTATCACAAGTACCATGGAAATATGTCCACCTATTATGTCTCAATAGAAAAAGAAAATTAAAATATTAAAAACAGACAAAAGTAAACAATATGTTGTTGAGGTTTATAAACTTATAAATAAAATTATAAAGAACAGCAATGGCTGAAAAATACTGAATTCAGGATGGTGGTTACTCTGTGGGAGAGAAGGAGGGAATGATGCCCACGAGGGCACATGATGGTGCGAAAAGCCACCCACCATTCTGGTCTTTTGCTTAAACTGGGTTTCGAATAAAAGAGATTCACTAATTGCTATTTTTACACCCTACCCACACAATAAATATTCAAGTATTTCTACCCAATATTTAATTTTATTTCTTCAAAGAAAACTGACTGCAAGATCTTATTTGAGAAGGAAAAAAAAAGTTTTGAACAGGAATCCTGTGTGATTCATTCTATTTTTCTTTCATCAGTTTAAGCATGTGAAATAACACTATTCATTTTCAACATGACCTAGGGCAAATCACCTCCGCTCTCTGGACTTCAGTTTCCTTGTCTATAAAATGAGAATAAAGAAATGAGAGAAAGCCTGTGATGTGCTTAACGTGGTGATTGGCAGATAATAAGTGCTTAGTGAGTAAGCTGCCCCAAAGAGTTGCTACTTTGGAGACTGTCAGCCAATGACCTCCCACTCTCCCTCCAATTGATTAGCATTTGTTGCCATTGGTCTAAGGATTCTTGGAACCGATCCACTTACCAAGCTGGCTGGATGAACCGACGTTCCTCGCTCCTTCCATCATGGTGCAATTGCCCATGGCTCCAAAAGCACTGTTGGCCAATGGCCACTCCGAGAAGAGTCTCACTCTGTCGTCCAGGCTGGAGTGTAGTGGCGCAATCTCAGCTCACTGCAACCTCTGCCCTCCAGGTTCAAGTGATTCTCATGCTTCAGCCTCCCGAGTAGCTGGGATTACAGGCATGCACCTCCATGCCCAGCTGAATGTTTTTTGTATTTTTAGTAGAGATGGGGTTTCACCATGTTAGCCAGGCTGGTCTTGAACTCCTGACCTCAAGTGATCCACCCGCTTCAACCTCCCAAAGTGCTGGGATTACAGGCGTGAGCCACCATGCCCAGCCGCCAGTGGCCACTCTTTACCTCACCTGGACGCATCTCCTTTTGCTAGTTAAGGTACCCACTTACCAGATATCACTTGTGTTTATTCCCAAAACTGCTTATTCCAGTTATACTCGCCAGCATAATAAGATCATTTAGTTAAACCTTAGAGAAACCGATGACTATGAGTGTGCAAGGAAAAGCTGTCATGTCCAGGAAAATTAAGTTCACTTCTTGAAAAGCTTTTTAATGGTGAGTTGTACAGTTGTATAGTTTTTTAAAGTTGAGTTGTATAGTTTTTCTAAAGGCAAGTTGAATAGTTGTGTAGTTTTTTAAAGGTGAGTTTTATGGTTCTATAATTTTTTTAAAGGTGAGTTGCTTTTAAAAACTACATCTCTATCTCTATGTATCTATCTATCTATCATCTATCTATCTATCTATCTATCTATCTATCTATGTAAAGCAAGAAAACTATAAGAGATAGACGAGGAAGATCCTAAAAGATGGAGAAAAATCCAGCATTCAGGTGGCTGTTTACATGTTTTCTATTCTTGCTCCATTGACAAGAAATCAAATCCAGACATTGATAATGAGAAGTGAGGCATTGTGACTCTGGGTTTCCTTAAGGAAGATAGGCTAGAAGAGACCTCCAGGCAGAGAAGCTAATTTCCAGCATAGAGCCTGTGCCTAGCATCAAAAGTTTGATGAATAAATGTACACTCTATGCTTTAAGCAGAAATAGAATATTACTTTACTTATCCATCACCAAAGTTCAAAGACAAACTGAAAACTGGGGAAAAGCAAGAGCACTTCCCATCACAGACCAAAGGCTAATTTCTTAGTCTGTAAAGAGCTCTATTTACCAATCAATAAGAAAGAAAAACTTAGTTAATAGAAAGATAGTTAAAGGGACTAATAGATAGTTAACACAAAGAAAATACAAATCGTTCTGAAACATATGAAAATAAAATGCTCAGTTTCATTTTTGAGAAAAGAAATGCAAAATAAACCTTTCTAGAGACACCATTTTTTTTTCATGGATGGGATTGGCAAAGATTCAAAAGTTCAAGAAGATTAAAAAGTTCAAGAAGATTCAAAAGTTCAAGAACCGGCTATGTCATTGAGGCTGTGCGCGGGCTCTCCTTTATTTTATTTCATTTATTTATTTTTAACTTTTATTTTAAGATACTTTTTGAGAGCAGGTGCTGGTGCAACTTTCCTGCAATTTGGCAAAAATTTCCTGCAATTGGCAACAGCTAACAAACATAACTGCTCATGTGTCTACCGTGTGACCCGCAATTCCACCTCCAGGAATCTATCCTGCAGACAATCTCCCACACATCCAAAATGTCATATGGACAAGGGTTCTTATTGCTGAATTGGCTGAAATGGCCACATAAATAGGAAGCAACCTAAATATCCATCAACCATATGCTGGTGAAGGGAAGAATGGCCCCTCTATGTGTGGCATAACATGAGCATGAAGTAGAATGAGGACGGTCTTCATGGACAGGTTGGAAATAATCCCTGAGATGGATTGTTAAGCAAATGAGGCAAGATGCACGATTGTATGCCCAGTAATCTCTGCAAAAGAGAGAAATGCATAAATATAATTGCTTGTATGTGCATGGTATATTTCGGGAAGACTTCTTAAGAACCTGTAGCATTGTTGCCTCTAGGAGGGGTGAAGACAAACTGGAGACTCTGTTTCCCTCCCTCCTGCCCACCTTCCCTTCTTTCCTTCTCCCCTTCCTCTCTCTTTTTTCCTTCTTTATTTCCTTCTCTTCTTTCTTCTTCCCACCCTATGTCCTCTCCCACTTTCCCTCCTTCCCTTCCTTCTTTCTCTCTTTCTTTCCTTCCTCCTTTCCTCCCTTCCTTCATTCCTTCCTTCCTTCTGCTTTTTTCCCTTTAGAATTCTGAACCATGTGACTGTATCACTGATTGATTAAAGAGTCAAATTTTAAATGAATAAAATATTCAATGTGTGAATGTGTCACTTAAAAAAGATTCCTTGCATTAAGTGACTTATGAGATAAAGTGACTTAACTTTTCCTTCTGATTTGGTTCTAATCCTAGACAACTAAGCTTCCACTCAAACTATTTGCTAATTTTTCTATAATGAACATGTATTACTTCTGCAGTTATATATATATACACACACACACACACGTGTGTGTATGTATCACGAACACACAAATAAAAATTTTTAAAAGCCCAAACAGACCTCCCTATGGCTGCCAGGGCCCTGCTCCCAGGTGAACAAGCAAGCTTTCTCTCCTGGAATCCGGTTTTCCCACCTTGCCCTGCTCACTCTAACACGTGTTTGCGGGCGATAAAGGTGTGCTGTGTCGCTGCTGCTGCTTTTAATTAATTTCTGACATGAAAGCTCCCAGTCCCTTCTGCCTCAGAGACCTGCACACAAACTTGCCTCTCTCTTTCACAGGAAGCAGCTGCCCAAGTGTAGCCGAGTTTCCAAAAAAACAAGGAGTTGGTGGGGGGGAACCTCACACTTCTTCTTTTTTTTTTCCATTTGCACTGATTTGCATATTAATAGTTTGCATATTAACCAGCGACTTCAGAGGGTGGGCGGGCTAATGAATGCAGCAATCTCCTCAATTTTAACTCAATTTGCCTCATCCATATTCCAATGACTTTGGGGATTGGTGTTCAGCGTTCATTGAAATTATCCGAGGCAGACCCAGTGTGGGCTGCACTACCATTAATCCAATTAATTAGCCCCCTGGATACGGCTGCCTGGGCTAGGGCCCTTTGTTCAGTGCTGGGGGCTAATGACAGCCCCAATCTGATGGGATAATGAGGGGAGCAAAGGAGGGTTTGACCCCAAGTCTGGGTCCTGGGTGGTGTTTGGAGCAGGGAGGGGAAGGTGGCTTTTGGGGAGGGGCTCAGATCACGGGGAGGCAGCTGCTTTCCTTCCCTACTCCCTCATGCTCTCATTCAGTCACTCAAGTCTTGCCCTCACTCACTCCTTAGCATGAGATGTCTCCAACTGGCCCCTCCACACTCACTCTCCATCCCTCTTCTCCCTGCTCCGTGCCCAGGAGGGGTGAGCTACACCAAGGGGCTCTGGAGCCCTCCAGCTTCTGGGTAGGTCCTGCCAATGGGAGGTGCAGGCAAGAGGAGGAAAGGAGGGGAGAAAGAGATGAGAGTATTGATTTCCTGCCTTCCACTCTGCTGGACTGCAGCCTGGCTGGGTCCCTCTACCAGAGGTCACATCCCTTGCCAAGCAGCCCTCTTCAATAGCAACTATCTCTGATCCCCTCCAATAGCCCCCTGGCCTTGCCCCCTCAGGCCTAGGGATGGTGACAGGTCCTTACTCTAGAAGCCCTAGGGTGATGTGTGGTCCTCTGTGGTTATTTTCAGTTCTTTTCTATCATCACAGCCTCTTTGAATGTGCCATCTGTTCCCTGCTGGGGCCCCGATTGGTACCCACCCCTCATTCCTTCACTCTTACAGTTTTTCAACCACACAATCACTCACACTTTCAAAGACGATCATGAGGACCGAACCATACGCTACATTTATAACATGCTCAGCAAGATGCCTGACACACACTGAGTTCAGTAAATGTTGGCCATAGTTAAGTGTAGGTATGGATAACCTAGCTAGTTAGATGAAGTGTCCTCTAAATGAATCCTGTGAAATAATAGCCCCATGAGATGTTTTTGATAAAAGGATTTCTTGGTAATCAATGTCTAGGGGCCCAGCAAATCCCCTTCTTAGAGATCCATAATATATGTTATTATAATAAAAGTTATGAGAAGTCCTGTAGTAAAGAAAAGCTTGGATTTCATGTAAATTCAAATATTCCTAGAATATATCATCTCTCATTTCCATTTCCCATTTGAGAAAACTAAAGCACCAAGAGATTACTGTGTATGATTGCTCAAAGCCCACCTAGAAACTGGCTCCTGAATTGAGTCTCTGTACTTGTGTGTTGCAGGGGAGAGGGGGAGATGGAGGAGGTAGTCTGAGACCTCGTGGAAAGAACTTGGGTTGCAAACAGGTTGAATCCCTGCTTAAGCTCCTTATTAGCCATATGGCCCTAGAGAAATGGCTGCAACCTCCTGGAACTTCAGTCTTCTCATCAAAAAAATGGGAAGGAAAATTCCTATCATACCTAACTATGGAAGCATTCAGAACAATCAGCTGGTTAAGCAGAAAGCTTGTAAATAGATTTCCTCTGTGACACCTCTCCATGGTTCTCCAAGAGGAGTCCCCAGTGCTGTGACTCATGGGAGAGAAACACCTGTTTCCTTCTTAGTCAGGTCTCCCTGATTTAAAATTCTATTGATAAAAATTTATCTTTAAAAAGTCCAGTATGATAGCTCATGTCTGTACTCCCAGCTACTCAGGTGGCTGAGGCTGGAGGATCACTTGAGCACAGGAATTTGAGGCTGCAGTAGGCTGTGATTGTGCCATGGAACTCCAGCCTGGGCAAACAGAGTAAGATCCCTTCTCTAAAAATATAAAAATTAAGAAATGTATCTGAAGAATATTTGGACAAGTATGCAAAAATATATGCACAATTACGTTCATTTTAGAGTTTTTTGCATTAATAAAAATTAGAAACAACCTACATGTCCAACAAAAGGGGACTGACCAAGTAAAGAATGGGGCTTCCATGCAATGAAATTCTATGCAGCCATTTGAGATCAAAAAAACCTTTTTGAAAATCTTGGGATTCACCTGTTTATAAAACCCTGAAATTCTCCCTTTTCTTCAAATCAGATTTTATCTATAAAATTCAAATACATGGAGTAGATTTTTAGAAAAAATGAAACCGTTGCCTCAGTTATGGTTAGGTAGGGAAATAAGGATCCTGCCTCTCAGCCCCTTTCCACACCTGGCACCCAGTACTCCTTAGGCATCTCCCCAGATCTCTGGGATTTGAAGTGATAATACAAGGATAAAACTATACAGGGACAGATATTATCTTCTCAGTACTTCATGTGGGTCCCGCATTCTGCATTATATCATTTAATTTTCACAGCAAGCCTGACACAAGATGAGCATTCGCTTACCAACCCATTTTGCAGATGGGAAACCAAAGTCTCTAGGCCAAGATCCCCTAGGTAGAAAGAACCAGGATTTAATCACTAAAGTCTGAAACCAAGGGCTATGCTCTAATGGGAAAGTGGTGAGTAGAAAAGTCAGCTAATAAATTCGTATGCAGGATGCCAGTTTCCTGGTTGTGATCATGAACCATTGTTATAAAAGATGGGGGAAGGTGGATGAAGGACACACAGTAACTCTGTAAGGTTCTTACCACTTTTTATAAGTCTAAAGTTATTTCAATGTAAAATAAAATTTCAAATAGCATGTCGAATGAGATCCTATTTGGTTGTGTGTGAGTGTTTATAAATCAAGTTGGTTAACAGTACAAAAAAAATACAGTTAAAAGGAGTAAGTTCTAGTATTTGATAGTACAGTAGGAAAATTACAGTTAACAATAATTTATTGTATATTTCAAAATAACTGGAAGAAAAGATGTATAATACTCCCAACACAAAGAAAAGATTCATTTTTGAGGTGATGGCTACCCCAATTACCTTGATTTGATCACTACACATTGCATACAGGTATCAAAATATCACATGTATCCCCAAAATATGTACAACTAATGTATATCAATGAAAACATTAATTAACTTTAAACTTAATTTCTATACTTTTGATATTTAAAATGGGGATCAGTTTTACCCACTTGTCAAAACTAAATGTGTAATTTAACAACACTCACCTTCATCTCTAGGTGAGAGTTTGCAGGCGATTTCTTTTTTTAAAAAATTATCTCAATTTTTAATTTTTTTCTTCAATGACTATGCATGAAGATTTGTGTAGTCTTTTTAAAAAGTTTAAAACAATCATCTGGGGCCAGCTAAATACCTACCCAGGTCCTGCCTCTGTAATCCAGTGATAAGAGATTCTATTGGTTCTTCCCAAACTCTTTCTCTGTGGAGTTTCAGAAAGCATATCAGGTCCTGTTTCTCTGCCATTCCCACCTGCCTATCATTGCAGAGACCCCCAGTTTCTTGTCTCTTCCCAGAAGACACTGTAGAAGCCTCCAAACCACGTGGGGGGTGGGGTGACGGGGGAGAGCGTTGCACACTTACAAATTACCGCAGCAAAATGGATTGCCTTGACAAAATGTAATGTTTTGTGACAGAGCCCAAATATGCATTTCATTCTTGAGGAGCAGACTCAAGGAACTCGTTGGAAATATTAAATTAAGCAGTGTAACAGCTGAGAATAATTGGGTTTTCTGCCCTGTTGCCTGTGATTTTGTGTGGCGTTTGAGGCGGTTGGGCAGTTCTGTTTGACTGGGGAATGGGAGAGGACCCTGGGAAGCTCTTGGAGAGTGGAGATTGGGTGTGGTTCAACCTTATGTTGAGACTGGAGAGACCCTGAGCACCACCAATCCTCTGGGTCCTCAAATCAAAATCTCCCAGCTAAAAATGATTGCAGAGGCCATGTGGTTTGATGCCTGCCCCCATTTCATGGATGAAGAAACTGAGTCCTTAGGGAGATGGCTTAGCAAGATAATGGCAGAGCTGAGACATAAACTGCTGACTCTGAAAAGCTTTTTCCACAATATCATCCCTCCTTTTTATTATGGTCCTGCAATCCCAGGGCTTTGAGCCATTTTGCTTGTAATGCTCCCCAAAGATCCTGGGTTCTGGGATAGATAGACACATTGCACGTGATGGTGCAGCCTCTCCTTCACTGGGGGAACCTTCTGCAAGTCTTGGCTGCTCAGAGCCTCGGTTTCCCTCTGTAAAATGGGAGTCAGCCTGTTTGCACTGGAGGGAATGCAATGAGATTTTTAACAGGGCTGATTTGTAGATGAACCCCCTACGGATATGGTTAAAGACGAAGATTCTGATTCAGCAGGTCTGCGATGGGGCTGGAAATCCTGCATTTCTAACGGGCTCTGCAGGGATGTTGATGCTGCTGGGGTCATCCTTCGAAGAGCAAGTTTATAACATATAGAACTGCTCAACCAGGGCTTGGTATGCAGTAGGCACTCTATGAATGCCCTCCCTTTATTCTCCTGTTATTCCTTCCAGGACTTTGTCCTAACCTACGTTTCTGAAAACTCAACCAGAAAGAAGATGGGAGGCAGGCAGCACGTCTGATGGGTCCCTTAGGAGCCATAAACATCCAATTCAACCTTGTGTGCTCCTGGTCCCCACCCGAAATGACCAGGCCAGCTTTGTGGAAGAGGTGAGTCATGGCTGAGAAGCTTTACAGGCCTCCACAGCGGCACACTACACAGCTCAGCAGGGGAAATATTTCTGTGTTTGCACATTTTCCAGCAGTTGGTCCAGGGATGTATGCCCAGTTAGCCTTGGCACACACTGGCCCAGCCCAGTACTGCCTCTCTGATGTCAAGCTAGTTTCTTTTTCAAGTCCAACTCAAAACACATTCCTGGACACCGAGAAATAAAGCTGGAAAATGGAGATCCTCTCTCTGCCCCTGGCCACCCTCTGAGATGCCTTTCATCTTACAGTGCTGACAAGATCATGTGGAAACTGACTCAGTCATGTAGCCGCTGTGTGACCACGGCCAAGGCATCTCCCTTCTCTGAGCCTCAGTTTCCTCATCTATAAAGTGTATGGAACTCTCAGCTGTGGAGTATGGAGCTTATGGATATGGATCCTGGAGTTCCTATCAGATTCAATCCCAGCTCCATCACTTCCAAACTAGGTGAACTAGCTCTCCAATTCTCACTCTCCTGATCTATCAATACAGGTTAACAGTAAAGTTTACCTCACAGCCCAGCTCTGGGAATTCAGCAAGATGAAAACTTATGTAGTCTCAGCTCAGGGTTGGGCATAAGACAAGCGTTCAGCAAGTGCTATTATTATTTGCAAACATGAAAATTTATCTCCCTACTGATATATTGTTAGACTTTGATCTTGATTGGTGTCTACCCCCAAATTGCTACTTCAATGTAATCAGCAGCTTTTATGGAGTCACTTGGGGATGATGATATTAACTTGCCAAAAGTTATTGGACATTTATAAACCAGGCACTGTTCTAAATTCTTTACTTGTGTTATATGACAGATAATTCTCACAACAACTCTGAAAGATTGATTATGGTGAAAAATATAGTATTATTCTCTATTTTACCAGTGAGGAAACTAAGGCACAGGAAGCTTAAATAACTTGCTAGAGGTCACACAGTTGAAGTGTCAGTCAGCTATGGCCACAATAATGTTACATAACACGTGCCCATAGACATCTTGGAGGAAAACAAGTGTTGACTTCTCCCTCATGAATCTAGGAGTCAATGGAGGTCTCCAAGACCGGCCTTGACTGAGCTCAGCCCCAGGTCTTCTCCACTGATCTCCCATCCTCCTTGGACCTACAACTACTCATGGCAAAAGGCAAGGTCCCATGGGCCAGAGCAAACCACATGTTCAAGCCCAGAGTCAAGGGTTGGGGGAATATTTGTCCCCACACCTTGAAGCCCCAGCAAAGGTGTGAACATGTCATCTTCCTACACAGGAGTCAAGAACTGAGAGCATTAATTCAACATCCCACAGCTGATGGGGGATGGGGAGAGGTGTGAGGCAATTGACCCAGAGAAACTGATGAAAGAACTTGTTATCGTAAGTGCTGTACCAGAAGTCTCTCTATCTCCTTACAGTGTTGAGTAAACATGTGTAGAATGCCGCACTCTGAAAACAGCTCTAGCTGGATCAATCAAGGCTTATGTAAGACTATTTGACATAATTTTATAGAAGATAAAATATCGGAATAATGTTCACTTTCCTTTGAGAAGGTCTAGGGAAGCACTATTATTTATTTATCCATCCATGCATGAACCCATTAATCCACCTACCATAAAATCCATACATCCATTTATCTATTCATCCACCTGTCCTAAAATCCATCTCTCTATCCATCTGTCCATCCACCTACCCACCTAAACATCTGTACATTTATCCATCCATCCATCCATCCATCCATCCATCCATCCATCCATCTCTCCTAAAATTAATCCATTCATCCATCCATCTATTCATTCATCCATCCATCTATCCATTCATCTACCCAGCTGAAACATCCATTTATCTATCCATTTATCCATCCATTAATCCTTCCATTCATCCACCTCTCCTAAAGTTCATCTCTATATCTATCCACCCAACAACCCACCTACTCACCCAACCACCCAAACATCCACCCATCTATCCACATCTCCTAAAATCCATCTCTCTATCCATTCATGCACCCAATCTCTCCACCTACCCTACAATCTCTTCATCCATGTATCCATCTATCCACCTATGTTATAATCCACCCATCCCTCCATCTACCTACCCATCCAACAAATATTTATTGAGCTCCTATTATGTGCCAGACACTGTGCTGTACGGCAAACCCAGACCTGGTCTCCGCGTTCAAGGTGCTTACAGTCTAGCAGAAGAGAGAGATTCATCAGATAACCACATAAATAAACATACAATTCAAATTGAGACAAATAATATGGATGACAGGAATGAGGGGTGGTGAGAGGTTAGAAAAGGGGGCCTGACTTAAGTGGGATCAGGGAATGGCATTTATGGAAGGATCAGAGGGATGAATAGGAACTAAGTAGATGAAAAGGAAAGAAAAGATCTTCCCAAGTGGTGGGAAAACCTTAGATGAAGGTTAAAAATGGAGCGATGGAAAGGAATCCAGATTTCTCCAAGAGCTATTAAAAGGTTGTAACTGGTCCTCAGCAAACAAAATGAGTTGTGGTGTGAGTGGGTGCTGGGGAGGGCTTCAGGGCCAGCCTTGCAGGGTCTTGTAGGCTGGGGAAGGATATGATTCTATATTTAATAGGGAGACAAATGTCTCCAAGGTCCAAGATTTGGGAGGCTAGGGTGTTGGAAGTACCCAGAAGGCCCCGCAGCTCTGCAAACATAGTTGTGGGAACTCTGAGGCTACAGTGGGGAGAGTAACTGAAAGGACTCCATGTAGCCACTGCATCTGTGGCTCTGCTCAGGGCCACACATCTCCCAAGGTGCCAGCCACAGTCTGCCAACTCATGCACCCCCACAGTGCTGCTTAGCCCAGAAAGTTCATGTCTGGAATCATATGGACTTAGGGTTGATTCTCCAGCCCCAACATTTCCTCAATATGCGACATTGGGTAAGTTACTTAACCTCCCTGAGCCTCAATTTTTCCATCTGCAAAATGGTGGTAATAGTTGGAGGGAAAGAACTATGTCCCAATGTCCAGAACTCCCTCTTCAGCCTTCCCTAGAAAGGAAGAAGGAGGCCTTAGCCTCTCAGACTGAGGTCTGTGTTGTTCATAGAGCCACATTCTATGAGAGGCTCATTGCATTTTAGTAGAAAGTGGGACACTGCATTAGAAGATGCTGGACAGTGATGCACCCTCTGTAGCCCTCTCTAACACTTGAGCCCCTGTGGCTGGATGGTCCATCAGGGCTGAAGCCTTCTCTGCTGACCTGACAATTGTAGCCAATGCCAAGAGGCACTGGGAAGCCTTGTGAGGTCTGTAGTTAAGAGACAGTCCCCAGGCTGCAATTAGATTTATTACCATGCCTGCCATTTATGCAACAAATTCGTATTGAGTTCTTACCATGTGCCAGGCATGTGTCCTGTGCTGAGAACGCATAGCACCATGGAATCCCAGTGTGTTAGATGCCCACAGACTGGAAGTGGGGCAGATGTGTAGGGTAGGCTTACAGACCAGTGTGGAAAACACCCTAATCGATGTATGAACAAGTCTTTCCATAGTATAAGAGGGGGAGGTGACTACTCTCCAGGTAGAGAGTATTTGAGATGACACTTGAGCATCTGCAGGAATTCGTGAAACTTACAAGCACGGAAGAGGCATCCAGGCACAGAGAAGCGGTGCTGATGGTGCAGGAGGTAAAAGACATAAGGGCAGGACCCACTCTGGTCTTCTCTTCTGCTGTGGCCCCCAGAACCTGAAACTTCCGCAAGATTTGCTGAACACTGTGGCCACTTAGAACCATGCTGACAATTGCAAGTGTCCCTTGCTTTATGTTTTTTCACATGCCAACAAACATAAGATCAGTCTATACATGTGTCTTGCTTAAGATCCAAAGGTGGCACAAGTAGGTATGATAGCTATGCCTGCTGTCAGCTCCTCTTTGCACCCCAGATAGTTCTAAATACTTGATATGGAATGCTTTACTTCTTTGGATCCTCTCTGCATGAGGCAAAAAAAAAAAAAAAAAAAAAAAAAAGATACACTGGATTAGGAATTTGGAGACCTGGTTTCTAGCACAGTGTGACTTTGAGTGAACATTTCTCCTCTCTGAGTCTTGCTTGACCCATTTGCCCATCTGTACAGTGAATGAATGCCAGCCAAAGGCCCTTCCTATTATACCAATGGGAATTCTCTTCTTTACATCAGTTTTCTTATTTTATATCATTTCTCTCTTCTCAATAGGCAGACAGTTGCTCAGGAGGGTAACATGGGGATACCCAAACTTGTAATTCATTTTAACACTGAGAATATCCAACTACTGAAATCAACCACAACAGACTGGGAATGGAGTTCTTTTTAAGCTCCTGCTCTAGGTACAGTTGCCTTCAGATTGTCCTTTAAATATGCTATTCTTCATTCATTCATTCATTCATGCATCACTCACTGGGCATTCCTGCAAGTTTGATACTGGGCACACAAAACACTGGTACATCATTTTCCTTTCTCTTAAGATTTCTTGTCTCCCAACTCAAAGGGTATTGTCCCCCCATCTTCATTTTATTATATAGTCATTTATTTATTATTTGTTTGTTCTCAAACCCCAAAGCCCTTCAGTTTAGCAGATGTGCCGGCAAACTTCCCCAAACATGGTTGTGTGTGACATTGATGGAAATAGTTTATGATCAATTTCAAGGGCCCTGATGATCTTTTTTTAATAAGGCACTGCTGTGGGTGTGCAGCAGACTATGCCATTGTGATTTCACGAGGTACTTGCTATGAAATCGAAAGCTGCCACCCCTCCTCCCTTCTTCCAGACTGAAAACGATGGTGCCTCCTTGGGGAGTGTCTATCAGTGGCTTCAAACCCCTGGTGTGGCTGCTATAAGATAAAGAATTTTCTCTCCCCCAGGGGGCCCTAGCTCAAGGTCTGCAGGCAGGGGTGTTTCTTCAGGTGTGGTCTAAGCACCACCGGGATCAGAACCACTGGGAATGGGCCCAGGAATCCACATTTCCACAAGAACTCCAGGACACTTTTATGTCCTAAAATCTGGAGTCTGTCTCCTATCATTTGAAGGAAAGGAGGGAAGAAAGGGAAAAGTAATCATTGAAGTCCTACATGTTTGCACATCCTAGTTAATTATTTTCAGATTTGGGGAAATATGAAGTGTTTATACATGGCACCTACACCCTGTTCGTAGTGTCGCCGATGGATGGAGTGGCTTGGTACCTACTAAGAAGGTTTCATAATTTATCTCTTATCCCTCCTCCAACTCTACCTGAAAAACCAGAGAACACTCACTTCCTCAATTACATTATTCCCCAAACACGCCATAACTTCCTGCCTTTCTGTCCATTAACCTCTTTTCTGGGAATGTCTTTACTTCTAATAGGGCTGCCTGTCATCAAACTCTTATGCATCCCTCAAAACCCAACTTGAAACTCACCACTTCCTCCCAGCTTGGTTAATTATTCTCTTCTTCCTGCTTCTGCCATTGAACATTCCACACTGTAGCAACAATATGATTTGCCAATTATTGAACCCCACTATGAGTCTGGTACTGTGTTCAGCCATTGAGATATTAGAGTGTTCACAAATAAAGGAAAGCACATTATTTCTGTTTACACGTATTCTGCCCTGAGTTCATCCAGTGCAAAAACTGAGCCTAATTCCCCTAGTCAGAGTAATTGCTCAAGTCCCCTTGGAGGGACTGAAATTCACATGCCCATCTCACCAGCTTGGATCAGCCAGAAAGGATGGGCCAAGGGAGTCTAGAAAGAAACCGCTCAGCCATGACAGAAGAAGGGCAGAGCAGAGCCTCCACCTTCCTCCAAGTCCTGGCTTGAGCAGAGCTAGGCCCCAGCTGGAGTCATAAGTAGGAAAAGTGCTTGTTGATCTTGTACCTTCCTACCCTTGCTACAAAGTCAGATCCCTACTCAGCAACCACAGAAATACCAGCCCCAGGCAGAGTTTTAGGCTTCCTAGAATGAAGGCAGTTGACCTCCAACTAATCAACACAGTCCTGATGCCACTTATGTATAGACCCAGAGGACCACAAGGCTGGAAGGCACATCCAGGCAAGCCATCCCTCCTTGGCAAAGATGGATGACATCTGTGCCGTCTAATGCTTTAGGTCAGCTTCCGGGCCTTTCACACAAAATCAAGTGCAATGTTTTTTGCTAATTGGGAAACTTGCCCTTGCCCATCCACACATCTTGGTGCTCCCAGTTCCAGCATCAGCAGATCTGACTTCAAATCCTGGCTCTGCTGCTTAATGGCTGTATGACTTTGGAGAACTCACCTAACCCCTTTGAGCAGGAGCTCTCTTACCGCAAAGAGGGAATAGCAAAACTTGTCACATGGCTATAGTGTGTCTCGGTGGAGGGAATGCTTGTGATGGTTTTGTCCTTCCTTTTCTTCTAAATATTAATGTACTTCTTATTATATATTGTTATTGCTGTGATTTTCTTGGTCTTGAGATTCTCGCATGATGGAGCTTTCTAAATATCACCTCTGATTATGAAAACTTCGTCTAAGCTCTTCCTCTTTCTTGGCTTTCGATATTCTCTCAAGTGAGATCGCTTTGCTAAATTCATTTTCCTGCCAATCTCCAACTTGATGCATCATCCTGATCACGCTATATTATGTTTGGCAACATAATGTGATGTGACTCGGGCTGCCGATGACGGATGGGGTACCCGTCAGCAAATGGAACAGCACCCAATTTTCTAAAGAGCATTGTTACAGAAACAAACAGGATGGCCTTTTAACTTGTATTGATTTATTTCTGAAGAATGAGCCCCTCTGCTACTTTTACAAGTGCTGTAATTAGAGGGTAGAATTACCTTTCTGGGGCGAGGGCTCAGTGAGCTCAACAGCATGGATGGGTGGAGGGCAGGATGCAGAGAAGCAATGGGGTAGGTGGAATACAGCCCCTGACACTCCAGAAGCCAGATTTAGCCTAGGAAACCTGGAGGTTAAATACATAAAGAATCCATTCTCCCTCCCTCCCTTCCTCTTTCCCTCTTTTCTTTCTTCTCTGTCTTCTTTCCATCCATCCATCCATCCATCCACCCACCCATCCATCCATCCATCCATCCATCCATCCATTGTTTTATCCATTAATCATCCATCCGTCCATCTTCTATCGTCATCCATCCACCCATATATTATCCATCCATTCATCTTTTCTTCTTACTTTCCTTCCTTCTTTCTTTTACCTTCATGCCTCTCTTTCTTCTTTCCATTTATCCTTCCATCCATCCATTTATATGTACATTATCCATTATCCATCCAGCTTTTCTTTCTTCCTTCCTCTCTCCCTTTCATTTTTCTTCTTTCCTCCTTCATTCCTTCTTTTCTTCCTTTCTTCTTTCCATCCATCCATCCATCTATCCATCCATTCATCCATATATCTGTTATCCATCTATCTTTTCTCCCTCCTTTCCTCCTTCCTTTCCTCCCTCCTTACCTCCCTCCCCCTCTCCCTCCCTTCCCTTTTCCTTCCTTCCTTCCCTTCCTTCTTCCTTCCTATTTCCCTTCCTTCCTTCCTTGCTCTCTCCCTCCTTCCCTTTTCCCTTCTTTATCTCCCTTCTCCCATTCCTCCCTCTCTCATTTCTTCTCTTTTCCTCTCAACATTTTTGAGGGCCATGCTTGGCATGCTGTGGAGGGAAGACTCAGAGGGAACAGGGTCCAACTCCTGGCCCTACTGCGTGACCTTGGGGATTACTTCCCTCTCTGACACCAGGTTTTCTCACCTCTCTCATCACTCTACACTTTGCTCATTAGCTTCCAGCCACCCTGCCTTGGTCTTCTCCTCATAGTTCAGGAACCCCCACCTCTGCCTGTTTGCATTTATTTTCCCCTCTGCCTAGAACATCCTCCAGATAGCCTCATGGCTCCCTGTCTCCTTCTCCTCTGGTCTCTGTCTAAATGACTTCTTCTCAGAGAGGCCTTTCCTGACCACCTCTCCAAAGTAGCATCTTCTGTTACTCTCCAGCCTTCTAACTTGGCTTTATTTTGCTTTTAGCTGGTAGCATCATTTGGCATATTATGCATGTTACTTATTTAAAGGGCATCAACTTATTTGATGTCTGTTCAGCAAGGGCTGGAATCTGCAACTTTTTGCCAGCTGCCGTGGCCACACTACCTAGAAGACAGTCTCACATGCAGTGGACACTTGAATATCTGTTGGGTGGATGAATCCTGAATTGTAGACTTGGGCTGGGATGCAAGTGGCTTATTCAAAGGATGATGCTGGGGAAACAGGAGTGTGGGAACATGGAGAGAGAAATGAGGAGGAGGAAAGACCAATTTTAGGGTGATGGTCATGGTCACTGCTGCGAATGTGGGTTCTATTCCTTGGGTACCTCTCAGAATTGATCATCCGGGGACCAGACAGTGGGGAGTCAAATCCCAACTCCAGGACCCTATCATTGAGAGTTGACCCTGGGGCCAGTTCTCCCATGGGTTGGTACTCCCATGGTGGTCCCAGGCAAAAAGCGAAAAGCCTCCCAGCTTGTGCATGAAGTGGGCACCATGGCTGGAGTCAAAGCTGTCTGGAACTGTCCTCCATAATCGAGGTTGAAGTCCCAGGAGGGCTGGGGGGTGTAAGTCTTCGAGCATTGCCTGGGGCCCTCCCCTTTGACATTGCTGTGGGGTATTACTTCCTGAGAATCTACACTTACGGGAAAAGAAGGCATCTCAGAATCCCAGTCTCCACTCTGTCCCTCATACACTGTGACCTTGGACACGTCACTCACCCTCTCTGGGCTTCAACTTCCCCATTGGTAAAATTAATCATTTAGGCCAGACCATGGTATCCACCTTATCAAGTCCAGAAACTCTGAGGTTTGTTTTTTTTTTTAATGATTAAACACGTTGTATGGACTCAATGTTGACAGAAAATCCAGTAAGATAAGGTAATAGAAAAGAGAGGAAGAACTGAAGAATAAGGCAATATCTGTGGACATTTTCTAATTTTTGATAGTCTGTGATATTTGTATGCAAAAGTCTCTCTTCTCTTTCTCCCTCCTCTGTTCCCCCTTATTTTTCTCTTCTTCCTCCTCCTCACTCTCCCTCTCTTCCTCTTCTTTCTCCTACTCCTCCTCCTTCTTCCCTACTTTCTATTCCTCATTACCATCCTTCCACTAGAATAGAAGCTCCATGAAGAAAGGGATATCTATCTCTTTTGGCCCCTGAAGTATCTGTAGCATGTAATCCACTGTCTGGCATAGAGCAGGAGCTGTGGCAGGAATGAGTGGATAATAATAACAGTGTAAGCTGAGCTTCCATTTGTTAGGCATGAATCAGGACTGAAGGAGGGCAGAGAGGCTCAGAGATGAATGAGACAGACTGGATCCTGAACTTGTGGTGCTCAAGGCACCACCGAGGCCCTTCTGTCCTCCCCAGCAATGCCTGGGGATGGCGGAGGCGAGGTGGAACCCAATCAATACACATTAGCATAGAAGCTGCAGGCAAAACGAGATATGAAGGATCACAAGTTGAAAAAACACAGATGATGCAGAGGCCAAAAGCCAGCTGGAACCCCTGCAGTCTCTATCAAGATGGGGTGAGGTCAGGGGCCCTACGGCCCAGGTATGTCCTGTCCACATTGTGACCACAGAGGAGGCAGAGGCAGCAAAATGAGAACCCAAGGGCAGCCAGGGCACAGACACTTGAAAGGATGGCCCTGGAGTCTGTGGAAAACTGGTGGAAAGGTCAGGACCAACTGGAACAGGAGGCTCCCTGCCCAAGCGGGGTTTGCATGCAGGTTCTAGGCGGAGAGGCATCCAATGGCAGGGCAGCCCAACAATTTGGAGCGTGGGCTTTGGAATCAGACAGACCTGGGTTCAAATCCCAGCTCAGCTCCACTATGCTCCTGTGTGACCTTCGTGTGTTACTATGTCTCTCTGAGCCTCAGTCTTCTCCTTTGTAAAACTGGGATCCTCGCCTCTCTCCTTACACATTCTGTTGAGTCTAAGGTCCTGGCACAGACCTACACAACAGTGAAGGCTAGCTGCTGTTATTCAATAATGTTAGTAGCCATAGGCTGGGGGCTGGAGTTCACAGGAGACAGCCAGGACTGCTGAGAACAAATTCACAGATCACTGCTTGGCTGGGGGGATGTCTTTCTCACTGCCTGCAGGACATCTTTGAGGGTGTCTCTTTTTTTATTCAAAGCACAGCTTAAGGGGGAGACCATACCGTTACTGTGAATGCTTAGCTGAGGCTCTCAGCAGGGCCAGCTGATCCCGGAGAGCAAAGACCCCAGAGGCTGTCCCATACAGTGACAGGGCAGGAGGCTGAAAGCCACGTGCGGTCCTGTGAAAAGACCAAATTGCAAAACACCACATTTGTGCCCCCAAAGCATGCAAAGCTCACCACAGATGCCACTGTGCAGCTGGGCTTCCCAAAATGGTACACTCTCAGGAATGTTACAGATCCGAAATTCACCACTGCTCAGAGCCTGGATTCCAACCCCCAGGCTGGAGAAAATGTTGGATTCCCATTGTGGTGGTTCGGGAATCAAAAGGAAAACATCCAATGCCTGGGAGGTGGAAGGCGGCATGGGGGATGGGCAGGAGACTGAAGAGGGGCTACCCCATTTCACACTTGTTTATTTTTTCAATCGGCAGGGGAAAAGGTCCGAACAGTTTTCACACCTCAGCCCAAGAGATACTAAACTACAAAGAGCCAGTGCAAGCTGAAATGGTTTCAAATCCCAGTTGGCCACTTATGATATCCCCGCCTTGAGTAGAGACGACAGTCACCCACTCACAGGGAGGAGGGATTAAGGGAGGAAGCCCTTGTGTAACATGGGCTCAAGGTGAACACTCAGAGACTCAATGAATGGTAGTTTCTGTTATTACTGTCACTGAACACGTTGATTGACTGTGACACAAATTCCACCTCTTTACCCAGAATCTCCCACCTGTGAGCTTAGTGAGGTCCAGTGCCAGCATCCAGTGTGATTCTCCCAGCACCAGGGCCGGTGGACTTCTTCTCCAGTCACAGATGGGGCTACCAAGTCACATAGGGGTCTGCTCGGGCTTCCATAAGAAAATACCACTGCCTCAGTGGTTTCAACAGCAGAAATTTATTTTTCCATGATTCAGGAGGCTGGAAGTTCAAAATCAAGGTGTTGGCAGATTTGTTTGTTCTTGAGGCTTTTCTCCTTGGCTTGGGGATGGCCGCCTTCTCGCTGGGTCCTCACGTGGTCTTTCCTGTGTGTGCACAGCCCAGGTGCTTCCTGTACATGCTCGTCTCTTAAAAAGACATCAATCAGATTAGACTAGGATCCACCTCAAAGACCTCATTTTAACTTAATTACCTTTTAAAAGATCCTCTCTCAATACAGTTACTTGCGGGAGTTAGTTACAGTTTCAACATACGAATTGAGAGGGGGGCGCAATTTGGCCAGAACACTCAGCACATAAGTGGTGATATGAGAGGACCACCCTGAACCCATGTCCTTTCCTTTCAGCCATGCCCTCCCCAAGCCCTTTGCAAATCCTGCTTCAAAGCCCTCACCCCTCTGTTCACTCGCACCTTCAAGATTTGCAATCCCGAGCTAACCTTCAGCACCTTCCAGGGTCCAGAGTTGCAGGCCTCCATATGGAAATGCGGGCTAAGAAGTAGATGTCCTTTCATCTCAGGCATGAAAGGTATCAGCGCTCAGGAAAAGCCTTCAGCAGGAAGCGACATCTACCTACACACAGGCTCTTACAGGCTACTGTTGTGTTTGGGCTATTTATGTATTATTTGGTTCAGAGTCATCTCCCTTCAGACCGTAGCGGCTCCAATTCTGTTTCTTGCTACGATACTCTGTTTCTGCAAGCTTAGGAACCCTTAGGAACCCTTGTCATTCTCTCTCCCTGGGACTCCCCTCCTCTCCTTACTCTTTCCTTCTTTTCTTTTCCACGAGGAGCCTCAAATCACAAATATGTCTGGGTAGGACAATGTCTTCCACTAAGGGGGTAATATTGGGGTCATCTTTTATTAAGAAGAAAGCGATTGGAATGACACACTTGAACATATTGCTATTAGAAGCTTGAAAAGTATTTCCCTCATTAACGTAAAAGGGAAAAGGGGAGCTAGTAATCTTGTTGATCAGCAGCTGCAATTTATTTTAAACTGTCCATTTTCTGGATGTCAGAGGACGACTTTTATGTATAATCTTATTTCCAATTTCAACAAAGAACACTTCACTCATGTTCTGTGCAGATTTTTTTCATAGACAATAACCGATTATAAAAGCGGTTCTCAGCCACCCACCGCCCCCCCCATCTCGTAGTGGTGTTGACATATGGAAATGAATCAAAATGTAATACGCATAATTACAAGCATTGTAAGCAGGGTACAATTAGTGTCTCTTCAAACCAATGTTGTAATCAAAAGACACCACTAAAACAGTCCAAGGAGTGAGAAGACTATCCAAGGAATTAGACACGGATTGGAAGGAAGTTTCTTTCTTTCTTTTTTTTTTTTCTCCTCTCTTCTCCTGTGTATAGAGACTAAAGTTGCCTCCTATTCTATTCCTGAGTGGGCGCAGAGAAATCAATTCTAATTATTTTCTCCACCCATCGAGTTGAACACAGACAAGGAAGCCTTGCTTTAAAAATAAACCCAGCCACATGGAAGGGGGGGAGGTCTCTTTTTTGAAGCTTATATTTGGAGAGTGTCTTTTAATGTCACAAAT
Organism: Nomascus leucogenys; assembly: GCF_006542625.1. NCBI lineage: Eukaryota > Metazoa > Chordata > Mammalia > Primates > Hylobatidae > Nomascus > Nomascus leucogenys. The sequence continues at coordinate 54,420,813 of NC_044387.1, read as the reverse complement.
CCCTGGGGAAGTGTCAGGGAATGAGCTGGCCAACTGGGGCCCTGTGGGGAGAATTATCTCCCTGGATGCCTTCTGTGTAGCCAAACCGCATTTTAGGATAGAGGTGAGGGCTGTGGGTGGGGCCCGCGGTTGGGGGGTGAGGGGTTGTTTTTAGAGTAGTTGTTATTTCAATGCATTTTTTTTGTATCGAATCCTTTGCCAACATTTAAAAATAAGGAGGTGTTTGCATCAAAGTTGTGATTTTCACCACCTCCTGAGAAATTATGGGAGCTGACCACATGTAACCCACACCCTCATGGGACACCCTTCACTGGTGCCTGGCACCAGTGGGCCCTGGAAACAGGATGGGTGACTCCTGCTCACCATCTATTCCCAGCCCAGCTCCTGTGAGTATCTTATTTTTGCCTCCATTACTGAATGTAATGAACCATGGGGGCCCTGCTCACCTGCAACTTGCAAAAGAGCTACTGTGCCTGGCCGCTTTCCCTTTCCCTTTCCCTTAGTCCCCTGCATTTTCCACTTTCTTCCATCTCTCTGAGATGCACTTTCCTCCTGAAAATTCCTATCACCACCCACCCCCGCCCAGCCCAGCTTTGGCGTCTCCTCCACTAGAAGGTGTTCACTGGCCATTGCCACCTACCCCCCAAAATCTCCAAGCAGCATCCATCGCCCTTGACCTGTGCGTGCCTCTTTGCATGAACTCTTCACACCACAGCTCAATTCCACCTCAAGGTTCATCCGGGCGTTTTTCCCTCGCCTGCAAGCCCCTTGGAAGTGAAGGCCCTGCCTTCTTTATGGCTACATCCCAAATGCAGAATAGAATCTGGCACATGGGAGGTGTGAAGTCCTTGTTTGAATTTTTGAATGAATTATTCAATGAGAGCTGCCTCTTTGTTGTCTCCAAAGTGAGGCTGGAATAAGAAAAAAGGAGAAAGTGATGATTACGGAGAAGCCACTCTGTACCTGCCACTTGGCCTAGGTTGGGCCTCATAAGTTAAAGACAGAATCTCAGGCTCCACCTTTCACCTTAAAATTGATCGGCTGTTAAGACATTGATCCCCCGCCAAAAGCCAGTCCTCAGTGTAAGATAAAATCTGATACCAGTGGTTAAAATCTTCTTTAAATATCAATATAGTTACCTACACACACATTTATATCGTGATCTGTACCTACAATATCTTTCATCTAAATCTCATTTCAGTTTTGGGTTGATCATAACAGCAAGCATTTGAAAACTATGGAAAGATCCATCACTAAGGCACTAGTTTGACATATTGCGCTGTATTTAAGTACTGGAATATTCTGACACCACGAATATCAGGTGGCCATTTATGAGCACAGAAGGAATTCATCCAAGGGCATAAGTCAAGCCATGATGGGACACGAGGGGGCTGCCATGTCTGAAAACCATGGCTCTTCATCTATAAATACATATGTGAGAGAGATGATTAGAACTGTTTGAGCTAAATGTTAAGTATGGTCTTCCTAAGCAAGGAGCTTTCTGATGATTTTTGTTTATAAGTTTCCATTCTCCCAGAATATTTCATATTAATTGTGACTTTTTTCCCCAAAGCCCTAAAATGGCTGTAAGCACATTGCTCTGGTATCTCATTTTCCCTTCCTCTCCTGTCTGATTGCCTGAGCTTCCCTGCAGGTGCCATGATCAGTGTGTGATGGAGTGGGTCTGGGCCAATTTATCCCATTTTGGCAAAGCCACAGCTGACTTTGTGTTTTCATTTCCAGAAGTCAAGGCCCCATATTGAGCTGGATTTTACAAATATTTGATTCTGAAGCAGAGTCATCAAAAGTTCAGATGAGAAGGAGCCATGGAGATGATGAAGAATAATCCCTGTTTAGTGCAGATGGGGACACTGACGCCCAGGAGAGGGGTGTTGGAAATAGCCGGTAGTCAGAGCCAGGCATAGCTGGCTCAGAATGCTGGTTCTGCCACTTCCTGGCTGGGTGATCTTGAGCCAGTCCTTTCCCCTCTGTGTTTTTCCATCCTGTATCTTATTTATAAAACTGGAAAAATAATGGCAACCTCAGCTAAGGGTTATTCTGAGGATGAAATGGGACAGTAACTGTTCCTGAGATTTTGAAAACTGCAAAACACTCTCAGATTAGAATTCTCACCATGAACTTGAATGAATATCCCCAATCATGGGAAATATATATATATATATATATATATATATATATTTATTTATTATATATATAATAAACATCGGGCTGGGTGTAGTGGCTCATATCTATAATCCCAACACTTTGGGAGGCTGAGACGGGAGGATCTCTTGAGTTCAGGAGTTTGAGATCAGCCTGGGCAACATAGCAAGACCCCATCTCTACAAAAAATAAAAAATTAGACAGCCATGGTGGTGCACACCAATAGTCCCAGCTACTCCAGAGGTTGAGGCAGGAGGATTGCTTGAGCACAGGAGTTCAAGTCTGCACTAAGGTAGGATTGTGCCGTGTACTCCAGCTTGGGAGACAGAATGAGACCACATGTCAAAAAAATAAAATAAAATAAAAATTAGGATCATCAAAACACTGGAGCTCCTGGGAAGACTATGCCAATCTCACATTTGCCAAGATTTGGAGTCTACGCTGCTGGGACTGAGTGGACTCATGGATGTTCTTTTTTCCTCTAGAGGCTGCCCTCTCCCCTCAACAAACGGCTTAAACGTTCTTACAAATGCCTCCTGGCTAAGGGCCTTCTGGGGACACTCTCAGAGGGTGTCTCTCCTGGGTTGAGGATCCTCTAATCAAGAAAAAGTGGTGGAGGAGGAAGCTGTGAGGAGAAGCAAAAATCAACTCCGGGTCAGCAAGGCAGCTGACCAGGGGCCTAGCAGGAGGAAAGCTCTCTGGAAAGGGCTCCCACCCAGCCGGCTCTCCCACAATGCACCAGGTGCCTTCTGCTGATAAGAATGGGCCGTGCAACCTTCAGGAGCGTGACAGGAATAGACAAGAAACGTGTCTATTCTTGAGGGCTGTAAAAGGAAACTCCTGTTGGCTGAAGAGCAGGCCAATAAGAGAGGAAAAGCAGTCAAGGCCTTGGGTGTTATTTTCCCCTCCGATTTTTTTGTTTTGTTTTGTTTTGTTTTCCACGTTTTTTTTTCTTACTAAAGGAAAAAGGGAATGTTGCGTTTACCTGGGAGGGTAGATGGCAAGAAGTGGAGATTTAAAGGAGTTGGAACGAGCTCTGAGATTTCAACCCTGAAACCATGATTTTGTCCTGAGTGTGAAGTTGTGGAAGATTTTTATTTCTTCTTTATCCTTTGCTAAATTTTGCCAGATATTCTTACTGTGAGTAAGCACTGTGCTTCTAATGAGGAAAAAAATTAAAGTTGGCTTTGAATGCAAGTTTTGAATTTCATGTCTGTCTTTCATTTTTATTTTTAGAAGTAGGGTCTTGCTTGTTGCCCAGGCTGGAGTACAGTGATGCAATCATAGCTCCCTGCAGCCTTGAACTCCTGGGCTCAAGCGATCCTCCTTCCTCAGCCTCCCAAGTAGCTAGGACGACAGGTATGCTCCACAATGCCCCATTAATTGTAATTGTCACCCTAAGGGCAGATGGCATGGCTCCATTTTGCAGATGAACAAACTGAGTTTCAGAGGGGGACCAGCACATAGGTTGAAAATGGCAGAGCCTGATCTCAAACCCAGAGGCTTCAAATGCCATTGGCTTCAGAAGAAACCCCCTCAGTAACCCACAAGATTTCACCAGTGAAATTCAACCGGCAAAGCAGACCCAAGCATGGAGCCTCCCCCACCTGCTCCGTAGTTTCTCCTGTTCCCATTCTAATGGGCTGCTATTTCTCTCTCTCTCTTTATGAAGCTGATCTACGGGAGACCAGGGCATTAATACCACTGTAAACCAAGCCCGAGATGGAGCAATTAGCGGCACAATTACTTCCTCCGCTCCACTTTCACCAGAGCCCAGAAATAGCGTTCCATCGAGCATGCTATGCTAGGCTGGGGCACTGTTTTACTGGGGCTCAGGAACGCTTGTTCTTGCCCAATACATTGTCAAAATAAAATGTGTGTTTATTATGGTCAGGCAACTTGTGCAATGCAAATCAGAAAGCACCTTTTTGGGGGCTGGATTATGGGCTGGTGTCAAGGAAATCCACTCGTCTCCTAAGCAAACCATACTTGTTCCCTCTTCACTCAATTGCTGTCCTTTCAACACACACACGCACATGCACACACACATACATGTGCACACACGCATGCATGCCTGACGGGCTTTTTTCTTCCTCTTAAAGTGATACAAAAGAAGCTCCTTTTCTTTATGTTTATCTTTTCCATTTCCTGCCCCTCCTAACCCAGGAAGGCTGGTTGCCATTGTCTTATCCTGTATGAGCCAATGTGTGCATGCATGTGTGTGTATGCATGTGTGTGTGTGTGTGTGTGTGCGATTGTGTGTGTGTGTTTCCTGGTCATTATTTTTCCTAACTGCACCCCCACGAGTCGAAATTCAACCACGTTTGGAAAATAAATAGTGCTAGTGCTACATTTGTTAAAGCTGGAGCCCGTTGTCATGAGCAGCCTGGTTGTTGGGTACTCTGTGCGTGTGTCCAGAGAAATGGAATCATTCAGCGGGCCAGGCTCTCCGGCTAAGCTAGGAGCAGTATTCTGTGACTCCCTTCAATGCCTGGTTTTCTGGGTTTCTTTGTTGCTTGGTTTGGTTAGATTGGGACACCCAGAAGGGCTGACATGTTTAACCAAAGCCGCATGCTTAGTGATGTTCCATCATTTTAAGAAAATTAAAAAGCTCGCATTTCCTGAGAACCTACTCTGAGCCAAGCACTCTGCGACAGCTGCATCTACAGTGTCTGGATTGGATTTAGTTTTCTAGGTGTGATTCACCCAGCATGCCTGAGCCCTTGGATGTAGAATCTGGCATACAATAGGCAATTAGTATTAATAATAACAATAACTAGAACTCATTTGCATACTGTGTCCTAGGCAGTATGCAAATCTTACATGGTATTAATGTTTTGTAGACTAATATTATATATTTAGTAATAATGTATCTGATTTAATGAAAAGTGTTTCCAACATACAGATAAAGATAGAGACAATATCATAAACGCCAGCTTTTAAAAATCTTAACCTTATGGTCTCTTTGCTGCAGATTTTTTTCTTCTTGAACAAGACACTGCAGATAGAATCACCCTCTGTGTGCCAACCCTAATCTCAGTTTTCCCTCCTATCCTCCTACCACCAGCCTAAATTTGGAGTTTATTATGCCAATAGATGTTTTAAAATGTTTATTACACGATTATGTATCCATAAACATTATGTCGTGTTGCTCATGCAGGTTTTTCAACTTTCTATAAATGATATCTAGCTCTACATATCATTCTGCATCTAGCTTTTTTCTTCACACTTTACATAGATAATCACATTTAATCCTCGTAACAGCCTTAGGTGGCAGGCACCATTTTACAGGTGAGGAAGGCGAAGCACAGAAAGGACAAAGCACAAACTCTAACATGAATTAAAGCGAAATATACATTTAAGCTGTGACTCAGCAATTTTATTCCTGAGTATATACCCCCCGAAAAACGAGTGCTCAGGGATATTGAAGACTTGCACAAGAATGCCCATAAGAGCTTTATTCAAAAGAGCTAAAAAATAGAAACAACCAAAATGTGTATCAATGGGGAAATGGATAAACAAACTGTGATGAAGTCACATGGTGGAATATTATACAGCAAAGAAAAAGAATGAATGATGGCTGCACCCAATAAGAAAGACGCATTTCAGAGATGGAATGCTGAGTAAAAGAAGCCAGGCACAAAGGGAACATACTGTATGGTTCCACCTATATGAAGTTCAAAAACAGAAACAGTTGATGATAATAGGGATCAGAGCAATGATTACTTCTGGGGGTAGAGGGCAAGATTGAGAAGGTCATGATGGCAGGGGCTGCTGGGTTATTGGAAATATTCTGCTCCTAATCTTAGTGCTGGTTATACAAGGTTACGTGTATTAGTTTGCCCGGGCTACCGTAACAAAATACCAGAGACTGGGTAGTTTGGACAACCGAAGTTTACTTTCTTACAGTTCTGGAAGCTGGAAGTCTAAGATCAGGGGTCAGCAGGTTTGGTCTCTCCTGAGATCTCTCTCCTTGGATTGCAGGTGGCCGTCTTCTTGCTGTGTCCTCACATGGGCTTTCCTCTGTACACATGCATCCGTGCATGACATCAGTAAAATGGATTAGGGCCCACCCTAATGGCCTCATTTTACTTTACTTCTTTAAAGATCTTGGCCGGGCGCGGTGGCTCACGCTTGTAATCCCAGCACTTTGGGAGGCCAAGGCGGGCGGATCACGAGGTCAGGAGATCGAGACCATGGTGAAACCCCGTCTCTACTAAAAATACAAAAAATTAGCCGGGTGTGGTGGCGGGCGCCTGTAGTCCCAGCTACTCGGAGAGGCTGAGGCAGGAGAATGGCGTGAACCCGGGAGGCGGAGCTTGCAGTGAGCCGAGATCGCGCCACTGCACTCCAGCCTGGGCGACAGAGCGAGACTCTGTCTCAAAAAAAAAAAAAAAAAAAAAAAAGATCTTGTCTTCAAATACAGCCATTTTCCCAAGTTATGAAGGTCAGGACTTCAATAGATAACTTTTCAGGGGGTGGGAGGACACAATTTAGTCTACGACACAATGCACATGTAGAAATTCTTCAGGCTTTGCATTTAGATTTATGCATCGTATTATATGTGTGCTGTACCTCAGTGATGATGATGATGATGACAAATCACTTGTGCAGATTCCTACATGTCACCCCAGCAGAGCCTATTTGAATCCAGACTGACTTCTGTATCTTGCACATGACCCTCACTCTGTGAATATTTACAAAAGGAGGGTGGAAGGGTTGGTAGAGTTACCTGCCAAAGGTCAGGCACTGATGAAGTGGAAAAGGTAATATTTGAACCTAGTTCTTCCTGACTCCACATCCAAACTGTTTTTTGGTTTTTTATGTGACCACTTCCAGGAACAAAGCCAGGGCTCTGTGGGCACATGAGTATCCATTCTCTTTGTATCATCCATTCCATGTCCAGAACACATTCACATCCATGCTTATAGTTTCTCATTGCCCGAAGCCTGCTAGTTGGGGCATGGTATGAATACTTGTCCTCATCATCCCCATTTCACAGATGCATAAACAGAGGCCAGTCAATGTACCTACAGACTGTGGATAGAGCCTGAAGCCTCGGGTTAGGCAGCTCGCATCCAGCTGTGAGTCCCAGCTAGGGGAACTGAGTCAGCCGCCATCACTCTGTGTCTCGGTTTTCTGACCTCTCAGGTGGGCATCATGATGCTGGCTTTGGAGGGTAGCCGTGAGTATTAAATTACGCTGATGCAGGGCAGGTGAGCCCGCAGATTGGGGTTTAGCTTGGGAGAGTTCTTGGCTTTGCCTAGGAAATAATTCAAGGGCTAGCCAGTGGTGTTAGCAACTTTTCTTGAAGTGGCAGTGTACGACAGCAGCAGAAGTACTTCTTGCAGAGCGGGCTACCCCACAGGCAATGTGCTCAGAGTAGCAGCTCAGAGGCAGTCCTGCAGTCATATTTATACCCACTTTTAATTATATGCAAATTAAAGGGTGCATTATGCAGAAATTTCTAGAAAAGGGTGGAAACTTTCCAGTCATCAGGTTGTTGCCATGGAAAGGGGCAGTGACTTCCAGGAGTTGCCATGGCAATGATAAACTGACATGGCACACTGATAGGAGTTTCCTATGGAAAGGTGTTTTCACCGTGTCCCTGTTTTAGCTAGTCTTCAATTTGGTCCGGTATCTGAGTCCTGCCTCCAGAGTCAAGTCCCATCTCCTACCTCAATGTCATACCTATAAAGGGGGTAGTACTGTGCTTGACACACCATCCAATCTCCTGTCTCTTTGCCTGAAACTTTAGATTCCCTTTCGACTCAGGATTCCTTGTTTGTTGATTGGAGTTGGCCTCTGAGTTCCCTTGTGCTTAAAGATTCCATGATTTATGGCATTTTATGCAAACATTGAGGACACACTCAGCTCTGCACAGGACAGAGAGGAAGGAGGAGATACAGGCAGGCATGGTCTCTAATTCCAAGGGGGTAACAATAATGTTAGTGGGGGAGACAACACATGCAGGTCAGCTGTCCTCTGCTTCTTCTGTTTATCCTGAAACACCCTTAGGCCATGATTGCAACTCAGTGACAAGATTCGCTCCTGCATGTGGCTTGTGAGGGATTTGGAAGGGATGACACAGCTTGAGATGAACTTGCACAGAGGACCTGGGCACTGGGGCATCATCCCCTGGGATGGCCACCCCACTGCAGCTGGCGTTTACTGAGCATTCTACTCCATATTAGCCCATAAAACCAGAAAATAAAACAAGAGCCTTCACCTCACAGAGCAACATACAAATAACCTTAAAACAGGCATCTATAAATGTGGAGCTGGTAGTTATTTGGATCTAGTTAACCATGCAACAAAATGGAATAAACTCGGCTCCATTAACCTTATTGTAAAAGCACTTTTTGGTGATTCATGTTTATTAAACTGTTAACATTTAAAAGAGCGGATGCTCACCGTCATTTCTGCTTTGGAACCTGGTACAGAAGAAAATACACACTTGTGGGGAAAGGGGATTGGATCCAGCAGAACTTGTTAATATTTCTCTTTTGCCACCCCCTTCTCAAATGAGAACTTCCTCAACCATTCACCCATTCACATTACAGGTATTTGTTGAGCACCTTTTATGTCTCAGGAGCTTGTCTAGGTGCTAGTGCTACCACAGTGAGCAAAACAGCTGCCTATCTCATGGAGTTGGTGTGCCAATGGCGTCAGACCAATCAAAGTAAGTAACTTCTTCCATGACTGGAGTGCCTGGCCTAAATCTCTACCTGGACATTAAAACTGTGACTCCTGTTTCCCATCACATTCTTATTCCCTGGCTTTAGCATTCTTCCGTAATAGCTGCCTGAATCTGCTCCTGTCATGGTGGTTGCAAATACCGATTTACTAATAATTCCTCTACAATTATTTTTATTTTTATTTTATTTTGAGATGGCGTTTTGCCCTTGTCGCCGAGGCTGGAGCGCAATGGTGCAATCTCGGCACACTGCAACCACTGCCTCCCGGGTTCAAGCGATTCTCCTACTTCAGCCTCCCGAGTAGCTAGAATTACAGGCACCCACTACCAAGCCTGGATACTTTTTTGTATTTTTAGTAGAGACAGGGTTTCATCACATTGGCCAGGCTGGTCTTGAATGCCTGACCTCAGGTGATCCACCTGCCTCAGCCTCCCAAAGTGCTGGGATTACAGGCGAGAGCCACCGTGCCCGGTCCCTCCACAATTATTAGTTGGCTGCCTAGTGTGAGGAAGGGTTGTGTCTTCTTTCCTTTATCCATTTATTAACAGAATGAATTCTTATTTTATTCAGTGGTCTGTGATCCCTTATTAAGGTCATTAAAAAGAAAAGACTGAGAAATGGTTCTAGAATAAAGAGTTGGATACTAAGGAGAAACTCAAGAAACATGACATCTAAATGCAATGTGCGATCCTAGCCCAGAGATCATGGGGAAATATTTCCAAAGTATGTTATTAGGACCACTGGTGGAATTTGAGTAGGGGCTGCTGGAAAGGCTAGTGTGTGCATCCATGGCGAATTCTCCCATTTTGATAATTGTACTGTGGCCACGTACGAGTTTGCTTCGGTACTTAGAAACTGCATACTGAACTATTTAGTGAGAGGGTGATCGACTGTCCCGGTTTGCTCAGGACTCTGAGGGGTTTCCCAATGTGTAGGACTTTCTGTGCTAGAGCTAGGAAAATACCAGGCAAACCAGGATAATTGGACACTGTGGAAATGAGGCATCAAAACCACAATTTAATCAAATAGTTTAGAAAAAATTTAATTTATGTACATAATCATGTGTGTGTTTATATATATATGATAGCTGTATCATATATATATAATACATCTATATAGAGACAGCAAGCTTCTATATATTTAGTGATAAATTTAATCAGAAAAGGATTAAGAAATGTAACAATGGCCAAGAGTGGTGGCTCATGCCTATAATCTCAGCACCTTGGCAGGCCAAGGAGGGTGGCTCATCTGAGGTCAGGAGTTCAAGACCAGCCTAGCCAACATGGTGAAAGCCCGTCTCTACTAAAAATACAAAAATTAGCCAGGCGTGGTGCTGCGCGCCTGTAGTCCCAGCTACTCAGGAGACTGAGGCAGGAGAATTGCTTGAACCCGGGAGGCGGAGGTTGCAGTGAGCCGAGATCGTGTCACTGCACTCCAGCCTGGGCGACAAAAGCGAGACTCTGTCCTGCACCCCCCGACCCCAAAAAAGAGAAATGTGACAAAACATTTCCAGTTGGTGAAGCTGGAGAAAAGCAAAGAGAAACGTATTGCCCTAGGGGCTGACAGAACAAAGTACCAAAAACTGGGTGGCTTAGAACAACAGAAATGCGTTGAGCCACAGCTCTGGAGGCCAGAAATCTGTGATTGAGGTATCAGCAGCGCCGTGCTCTGTCTAACCTGTAGGAGAAGGATTCTTCCTCATCTTTTCCTGCTTCTAGTGGCCTCATTCTTTAGCTTACAGCAGTATTCCTCCAATCTCTACATGGCCTTCTTCCTGTGTGTCTTCACATCATCTTCCCTCTGTGCATGCCTGTCTCTGTCCACATTTCCCCTTTCTAAAAGGACCCCAGTCATGGAGGATTAGGGTTCACCCTAGTGACCTCATTTTTACTCAGTTACCTCTGTCAAGACCCTATTTCCAAAGAAGATCCCATTGCAAGGTACCGGGGATTAGGACTTCAGCATCTCTTTTTTGAGATGACACACTTCCACCCAGAGCAGTATTATTCTCACAACTATTTTGTAAGTGTGCAATTATATCAGACAAAAAAGTTATAAGAATACAAATTGGATAATGTTACTGCATCTCAAGACCCTCAGTGGGGTCCTGAGGCTCTTAAGATAAATCTCCACAAGGCTCTGTGATCCAGGCTATGTAAGGGAGAGCCCCAGATGGGTCAGTTTAGGAGACTTTGATAAAGAAACAATTTTTTTTTTTTTTTAAACAGAGTTTCACTCTTGTTGCCCAGGCTGGAGTGCAATGGTGCAATCTTGGCTCACCACAACCTCTGCCTCCCAGGTTCAAGTGATTCTCCTGCCCCAGCCTCCCGTATAGCTGGGATTACAGGTGTGTGCCACCACGCCTGGCTAATTTTGTATTTTTAGTAGAGATGGGGTTTCTCCACGTTAATCAGGCTTGTCTCAAACTCCTGACTTCAGGTGGTCCGCCCGCCTCGGCCTCCCAAAATGCTGGGATTACAGGCATGAGCCACCACACCCGGCCAGGAACTATTTTCAAAGGTGGGGGAGAACCCCAAGGGGCTAGTAACCGTGAGGAGCTGCCACCCCCAGGCCTGGAAGGACAGGGGACAGAGTGGGGAGAGGAGGCTCCGTGGGAAGGTCCTTGACAATGCAGCTTGCCCTGTAGTGTCCCTACATGAAGGAAGCTGGAAGAGACAATATACCCGCCTCAGAGTCCTCCAATCCTTGCATATATTGCTGGCTCCCTGATGGCTGGATGCAACCTGAAGTCATCAATGCTGTCAAAACACATCACATGGTTATTGTCCTGAGCACCAAGCATAGAGGAGCAGGGTGGAGAGTGGTCCCCAGGGATTGTGGCAGGTACTGGCTCCAGTGCTCTCCACTTTCACTCCCACATTCATCTTATACACCAGACTCACCTGTGTCAGCACCTGCACTTTCTCTACCTTCCTCTGCCATCTCGATCTCTATCTGTATCTTGGCCCCAGTGCACGCAACCTATATCCCCTCTCTACAGCCCTCATCAAACTTGAGCTTTGTCATTTATATGATCAATGACCCACAGCTCAGCTCTGTGTCCCCCTCCAGAGCACGAGCTTCCCAAGGGCAAGAGCCACCCTGTCTGATTTGCTCTTCTCTGTAACTCCGAGTGCACATAGTAGGTGCAACAATAAAGAGTTGGCAAAAAGGCTGGGCATGGTGGCTCACACCTGTAATCGCAGCACTTTGGGAGGACAAGGTGGGCGGATCACTTGAGGTGTGGAGTTCGAGACTAACCAGGCCAACATGGTGAAACCCAGTCTCTACTAAAAAATACAAAAAAATTAGCAGGATGTGGTGCATGCCTGTAATTCCAGCTACTAGGGAGGCTGAGGCAGGAGAATCGCTTGAATCCAGGAGGCAGAGTTTGCAGTGAGCCAAGAGCATGCCACTGCACTCCAGCCTGCATGGTAGAGTGAGACTCTCTCTCTCTCAAAAAAATGCCAAGACTCTCTCTCTCTCAAAAAAAAAAAAAAAAAGAGTTGACAAATGACTAAGGAAATGAGGGGTGCAGGTGAAGACTGTGAAGTTATCCAAAGAAAATGGGAGAACGGAACTGATATCCAGGTTTTTTGATGCCCACATCAGTTCCTGCAGCACCCCCCACCTCCAAAAAACCCATAGCTTAGTCAACCTCATTTTTTAAAGGATTACTCTGCCATCCCTTTGGGGCCCTTTTACTCTGCGAAAAAATGCTTGCAAAGTTATTCAGGGAGCAAATGCTCAGAAGAAGAAGACTTGTTGCTATTTTCTTTTGTAAGGTGAAGTGTTTATGGGCATAATCTCACACTCAGTTTGAAAATCTCCAGGGAGAAGAAGACAGAACCTTGTTAGGAAGAGAAGTGAAGAGTAAATTTTGCTCTGTTAGATGAATCAGGAAAGGACTCGTGTATGCATGCATAAACAGAGAGAAGGTTTGCAACTGAAGAATGTATAAAATTTACAAATATACAGAAGCTCAAACCCTCATTTTTTTCTATAGAATTAGCTATGTGTGGCTGGGCGCAGTAGCTCACACCTGTAATCCAAGCATTTTGGGAGGCCAAGGCTGGCGGACTGCCTGAGGTCAGGAGTTCAAGACCAGTTTGGCAAACATGGTAAAACCCCATCTCTACTAAAAATACAAAAAAAAAACAAAACAAAAAAACCGCCAGGTGTGGTGGCATGCGCCTGTAATCTCAGCTACTCAGGAGGCTGAAGCAGGGGAATTGCTTGAACTAGGGAGGTGGAGGTTGCAGTGAGTCAAGATCATCCCACTGCACTCCAGCCTGGGTGACAGAGTGAGACGCCATCTCAAAAAAAAAAAATTAGCTATGTGCACATGAGCAAAGATTAGCCAATCCCTGTAGGATTCATGGTATACCTTTGGTTCTCAATCCTTAATGTATAATTAAAATGTGAATCCTATGGCTGGATGGGGCTGGATGATGTAGGTCTACGAAGACTGTGTTCAGAAAACCTCTGAGCAGAGGTTGAGAGGAGACTCGGCTGGGATGTTCTAGAGCTGTGTAACTCAAAATGTGACATGTAGGCCCTCAGCATAGGCATCCCAGGTCTCCTAGATGTATGGAATCAGTACCTTCATTCTACCAAAACTGCAGAATGCTTTATGTGCATATTGCATTTAGAGAAGCACTGATCTGCAGGACATTTTCACATCATCCAGGATTTAAAGGATGTTTGTGGGCCCTGAGATTTCTGACTCTCCAATTCTTCTGCCTCTTCTTGTATAACTCCTCCCTGGAGCAATTGCCTAAAAACTCACCATGAGACCACCACTAGAAAGTCCCATTCTCAGGCACATTCAAACACTTTGGGGTAAGTAATCCAGCACTGGTGGCTCAAATGAGATTACGTTAGAGTCACTGCACTGGCAAAGCAGATTAAAAATAAAACAATTCAGACTGTATTTCATCAAATCCCATAGACCAGTTGAGGAGGGACAGCTCTACTTCCTTGGAGGATGTCAAATGCAGAAGGAATGGCATAGGATTGAGAAACCAGCTTTCAGCCACCTCTCAGTTAAATCACTGATTCAAGTGAGATCATTATTTGTTGTTAAAACCATGGAGTGTATGGTTGAGGGGAAACTGGACCTCTGTATGCATGCCATTTTATGATTTCAAGTGGAAAAACATAAGTATGTAAGTATGTGATGGGCATTACACCCAACACCCTAACCAGGGGCTGGCCTCACCTCACCTCACTAAAGGTGGGTTATGCAGAAATCATGGGTCTGTTGATGATAACAAAGTTATCTTCTTGATAACAGGAAGCATATAAAATCCCTGTGATATTTGCTAGCCACAAACACTGACCTTGAACCCATCCAGCCTTCTGAACCAATGTGTAGTCTTTAGGAAATGCAGGGGAGAGAGGAACAAGCTAAATGACACCATAAAGAAGCAACCAGACTAACTCAAAAGGTGGCACATTCTGTAGAACCAACTCAAACGGATGTTTTGGGGGCAGAAAGGGGACCAGTTATTAGAGATAAGGACATGAAAATGTGGAGATTGGTAACTGAAAATGCAGAACACAAAGCCTGATGGGTAGTATGATTCCACTTTGGTAAAAAATACTTAGATGTAGGATGATAGATAATGGGCATATGTACAAATAGACACAAGGGTATTAACAGTGGTAATCTCTGGGATGTAGGGATATGCTATTTGTTTTTATTTTATTATTCTTGCTTATCTCAATTTTTAACCCTCATGATGCCTATTTTTTGTTTTTTTAATCAAACATGTATGCAGAAGTGCAGATGACATTTAATTCTAGGCACCTGCAGGTGGCCATTTAGTCATCCATTCATTTGCTTATTCACTCAGTGCATAGGTTTGGTCTTTTTTTTTTTTTTTTTTTTTGAGACTGAGTCTCTCTCTCTCTGTCACCCAGGCTGGAGTGCAGTGGTGCAATCTCGGCTCACTGAAACCTCCGCCTCCCTAGTTCAAGTGATCCTCCTGCCTCAGCCTCCCAAGTAGCTGGGATTACAGGCATGCACCATCATGCCTGGCTATTTTGTTGTTGTTGTATTTTTAGTAGAGACAGGGGTTTCACCATGTTGGTCAGGCTAGTCTCAAACTCCTGGCCTCAAGGGATTCACCCACCTCAGCCTCCCAGAGTGCTGTGATTACAGGCGTGAGCCACTGTGCCTGGCCTGGTGCGTAGTTTTAATTAGCTATAATGCTATAGACCTGGTGATGGTGTTCAGTCGATGAGGATAAATGACTCCTATCTCTTCCCTTGGGCAATCAGGTGGCCCTGGCTCAAGTCTAGGGCCAGGACACCTTGGACAGGTCTCTTCACTCTCAGTTTTCTTGTCTTTAAATTGGGATAACAACAATGTCGACCTTGTTCATGAATTCATGCCATAATAAGTAGGGAGTGTCTACTGTATACTGTACACTGTGATGACATATCTGAAATTTTGTTTTATTCTCACAACCCATGTAGAAAGTCAGTTTTCTAAAACACTCATTATGGAAAAGTCATAATTAAAGCTCTGAGAGGTGGAGTAGCCTGGCCAAGGTCACACAGCAGAGCTTGGTCCTAGTCTGGCTAGGGAGACAGATTCAAAGTCACAAAGCCAACATTTGCCTGAAGGTATGGTGACCACGGAGGTAGGGAGATGGGCTGGCAGTGAGAGGATGGAGACCCACTCCACGGATGCCAAGAAGGGAAGTTTGGAGTGGAGACAGGTGGGAGATGACATGGTAGAGTTTAACTTCTGCCTGTCTTTCGAAGACTAACTCCCTTTCTTCTCTTAGCTCAATCATTCTGACCTTCTTTAAATTACTGGAGTGCACCAAATTCCTTACTACCTCAGGACCTTTGTCCATGCTGCTCCCACTGCCTGGAATGCTCAGACCTATTCCCTAACATACACGTGCATGCATGCACAAATACACTTTACCTCCACCAGTTTTATACCTACTCATCCTCCAGGTCTCAAACATCACTCCCTGAATGATTGACTCCTTAAATCCCAAGACCAAGACTCCTGTCATTTACACCACAGAACCTTCCTACCACTTTGAGTTCACCTTCTTACCACTTTGTACAGTCATCTATTAATCTGTTTATTTTGCACTTCGTTGTTCAAAGTCATGAAGACAATCCCATGCCTTGTTCATTTCTGCAAGCCTACTTTGTAGGACAGGGCCCAGCTCATAGCCATTGCTCAATCAATATTGGCTTCCCAAATGAGTGAATGAACAGTCTGATTCTAAGAAAATCCTCATTTGTGTTTATGTTTCTTTAGTCAGTTCCTATCAAAACAAGGATAATAGCAACTGCTAGCGTTTATTGAAGACTTGCTGCATGCTGGAGCATTGCTAAGAATCTGTATGCATTATCTTGGTGAGTACTGCCAGCAACCCGTGAGGCAGGAATTAGTAATATACCTATTTTGTGGATGAGAAAATGGAGTTTAGGAAAATCTCAATTTCTTATGAACTTGCTGGCTCTGTACAGCTCAGTTCACCTCTTTGAATCTCAGTTTGAGGAGGCTTTAGTAGTCCATGAAGGCAAAACTAAACTCATCCCATCTCTTAAACTTCCTTGCCTGTGGAACAGAATAATGCTAGCAACACCTTCATGGCTATTAATTGGGCTATTTGTTCATGATACCCAGCGAGCACGCAGTAAACAGTTGAATGGGGGCATCCTGGTCTTATAACTTTCACAGCAGAATTCCTGGCAGACAGCCATGCTTTGAAATTCCATGGTGTAATAACCATGAATCACCCCCAAAGATCCCAGGACACGAGCAAGTCTGCTTCCTGTGCCCAACGCGTTGTGCAGGGAGACGCTGGACACTGTCACCAACTCAGCGATATCAGCTGCCGACAGAGCTCCACACAGAAGGGCCCCTCCCGCTGACCTCGCTGAAAAGACCAGTAAATTTAGCAGCCAGTGTGTCTGGCTTTCCCACTTGTCGCCCCCTAAATCTCCCTCTAAGTGGCAGGACTCTGTCCCTGCTGCCTGTCTGGGGGCATTTGCTTCATCTCAGAGGAGACCAGTGCCAGGAACCTCTAAGGGGTTGGCAGGGACTTTGTTTTTTCATCTCATGAGTGGTTGCCTCTGCTGCCTGAATCAGCTTCGCTCAGACACAAGCTACAAACACCAGGGGTCTGGAAGTGACCCCAAAATTTCTCACTCACTAAGTTGCTTTGGCTGGCTTCATTCAAAGCATGAATGAAGCCAGGGCAGCCCTTGGGATAATGTGTCCAGGTGCTCAGCTTTCTCTGGGGCCTGAAGAAGCCACCTTCCAAAGGAGAAAAACTGAGGAATCAGGTGGCCCTGGGTCAAGTCTAGGCCCAGGACCCCTTGGACACGTACCTTTGCCCTCAGTTTCCATGACTTTAAATTGGGGTAACGGCAGTGTCGACCTTGCTGGGGTGTTGTGAATGATTCATCAATTCTTGCCTTAATAAGTAGTGAGTGCCTACTGTATACTGCACACTGTGATTACGTTATGACATGTATCACTTCCTTTTGTTCTCACAACCAATGTAGAAAGTCAGTTTTTTAAAACACCCATTATGGAAAAGTTGTAACTGAAGCTCAGAGAGGTAGAGTAACTTGGCCAAGATTACACAGCAGAGCTGAGATGCAAACTCAGGCTCATCAGACCCCAGAGGGTGAAAGTTTTACATGCTGTGAACCCCCCAAACCGTGCTCCCAGCCACTGCCTGCTGTGTTGCTTTCCCCAGGAGTGCTGTAGGCTGCCCACTGTTACCTGCACAATAAAAATCACGATGGTAATAGCTCACGTTTATTGAGACCTGCCCACATCACTTACTCTTACATGGATCGCTTCCTTTACGTACTTTGGTTACAGTCCTTCTTTTGATTATTTTAGGTTGACCCAGACCAAAATTGGAAACATTTTCAAAAGAATCAAAAGACTCTAATCTTCGGCCCACTGGGAGCCCAAGCAGGTTAACACAGGAGACTCTTGTGATCAGATAGGCCCGTTTTGGGGATGCTGCTGGCTGATGAGAGAAAGATGGATGAAAGAAAAAGAGGCTGGAGAAACAGGCAAGGATGGGGACCAAATGGGCCTTTTTGTTATGAAGGACCTCACCACCCCTGTCCTCTGTGACGGCATCTCAGTCCCCAGCCCCATCTTGTCTCAGCCAGGTTGATCTAGCTTAGACAGCAGTCTGCAGCTTCCCAAACTTAGAGCATTCAGCCCGAGAATGCTAGGAGAAACTCTGTCTTGTTCGTTCACTCACTAAAAAACTAATTATTGATCACCTGTTGTATGCAAAGCACTGAGTGTGCAGCACAGAACAAGACACTCTAGAAGCCAAGCTGGGAATCAGAAACACGGGGTTCAAATCCTCCCTCCACCTTGAACCTCTGCAAACTCACCTTTCCAGGTCTTCGTTTCTTCTCCTGTAAAATGGAGATCTTGTTCACCTCCACAGCACAGCGCTGGTGGGAGGATGCAGTGAGATGTACATGAAGCAGCTGCTGCAGTCAGCTCCTGGGCCCTGAGCGGGGTTCATTACCCAGGAAAAGCATGGAACATGGGAACCGGTGGGTGAGGAGAGAGAGCTGCCGGTCTCAGTCAGTGGCTCTTAACTCAGGTTGATTTTGTCCTCAGGGGACATTTGGAAATATTTTTGGCTTACAGAATTTGAGAGGGGGGTGCTATTGCCATCTAATAGATAGAGGTCAGGGATGCTGGACAGCCTGACGCCCCGTTCCCGGGAATCATCTGCCCCTGTGTGTCATTAGTGTTGAGGTGGAGAAGTCCTGGGCTATGGGGACACTGCCTGTACCAGGCTGCAGAGAGGGGCCTGGGTCCTAAGCTCAGCCTGCCTGCCCAGACAGCACCCCACCCTCTAGCTGCCTGGGACACTGAGAGGCTGAGCCTGCCCCCGCCCCTGCCTGGCCAGATGGCTCCTGTGTCCTGGGCAAGGGGCAGAGGTGCCTTTATCGCCAAACAGACTCCTCACCCTAAAGTACCATCCTTGGGTGTTTATTTTCCAACCTGGCTCTGGCCCGGCCAGGAGTTGTGGGTTCCCAGCACCGACCACTCTGCTCCCAGCAGGAGTGCACCTACCCATCACTGTGCTGTGACTGCAGCCGTATCCCGCTTGACTCCCTCCTCTGTCTCTCTCATCAGCTACAGCAGCTGAGCCAGCAGGAATTGTTCCACCCAGCTGCTGAGAAGCAGCCAGCAGCAGCAATGTGGGCCATCCCTGGCTTCCCAGCAAAGGCTGTCAGGGGCTGAGGGCCTATGGAAGTCATCTGAGTAGGAAGAGAGCACCTGGCTCTGCCAGGCCGGGAGGCTCCCAGATTGAGACTTATCCTGTCTGAGTTGACTGAGTACTTCTCTGCCTCTGCCAGCCACTGAGCCTCACGAGAGAATCTGGGTACCTGTCTAGCTCTCTCCCACCATGAGGAAGGACCCTTTAGGATTTCTCTCAAAGTGGGAACCTCCATGTCTGGTTTATTTCCTGCCCCCTGAACATAGCTAGGGGCACACAGCAGGTGTCAGAATTGGTGTACGACATCCTTTCTCAGGAGCTTCCGGAATCCAGGCTTATCTGGGGTGCCCTATCTAAGGCAGGGCACTGAGGAGACTACCTAGAGCAGAGCCCAGTACATAGTATGTCCCCAGTCAACACTTACTCGCGAATGAAGGAATGCACACACGCATGTAAGGAGACTTATTTTTGTACCCAGCTTTGCATCAGATTTGCTGTGGGACTTTGAGCAAGTGGCTTTCCATCTCAGGCTTCAATGTACCAGTCCGTGTAATGGAGCTCATTCTTTCCTGTTGAGCAAATTCTGCAAACAAGGCAAAGGTTTTTGAAGTTGGGTGGGGGAGGGGTCTGTAACTGAGATTCTCCTTGTGAAATAAATAAAAAAACCATGTTTGCACTGCACATCTTCATCTATAGTGTGACAGTTAACTTCAACCTCAGAGAGGCTGACCTTAAGCTAATTGCATCACCTGTATTTGTTACCTGTTGCTGTGTAACAAATTATCCCAACATTTTGCATCTTAAAACAACCTGCCTTCATTATCCCACAGTTTCTCAGAGCCAAGATTCTGTGAGTGGCTTAGCCAAGTGGTTCTGGCTCAGTGTCTCTCATGAAGTTGTCGGCAAGCTTCTGGCTGAGGCTGTGGTCTCTGAAAATGAGATGGAGGCTGAAGGACCCAAGCTCATTCAAGCAGCTGTTGGCCGGAGGCTTCAGCTCCTCACCATGTAGGCTTGTCCACAGAGCTACTCATAGCACGGCTTTCCGCAGAGTGGGTGGTTCATGAGAGAGAGAGGCAGAAGAGGGAAAGCATGACGGAGGCCACAGTCTTTTTATAACCTAACCTTGGAGGTGACATGCCATTACAGCCATCATACTCCAGTGGCCACACAGCCTGGGAAGATGTGAACACCGGGAGGTGGGTGTCTTTTTGAGCCATCTGGGAAGCTGGTCACCATATGGTTCAATCTAGAGTTTGTGTCAAGCCATAGAGAGCAGAAGGCAGAAGAGAGAGGGCAAAGTCCTTTCACCAATATCAGGATAGTTCTGAAGAAGGGGAAGGAGATAGCATTTTTCCATTTTTTTTTTTGTACATGCCATATGTCAAGCACCATGCCAGGCTATTTTTGTGCATTATTTTATTTTACCCTCACAGCTAACCCATGAGACAGTAAAATCACTGCCATTTTTCAGATGAGGAAACAGAGATCACACACACAACTGGTAAGAGATGGAGGTGGGTTTTGAACCTGAAAATGACTGGGACCACCTTTCCAACTCTGGAGCTGACCACCCTAACCCCTGCTCTGGGAAAATTGCTGGAAGAGCAGGCACAGTGGGTCCGGGTTTCTGTTTGTTATTCTAGAACAACAGAAAAGTCAAGAATCTTCCAACAAGGGTGCTGGAAAGCCCTGTGGGAAGGAATGCCAGTGATTCCTTTGTGAAGTGCTTTCTCGCCCATCGTGTCTTGGAGAAGTATCCTTATTCCCAGGTTGCAGGTGGGAAAACTGAGGATAGGGTTGAAGCAGCAGAAGAGGATGGCATTTTTCTGCCTTTTAGTACCTGCCATATGTCAAAACTGAGATTGACATCCCCAGGATCTGCCAGTTCTAAGTACACCTCCTGCCCCCAACCTACTCAGGCTCCCTCCTGATGCCTAGTTCATATCTATGTTCTCCTACAGGCATGTCTATCCAGGACTTATGTGCTCAGTAGAACAGCCCCACAGATTAACCTTGACCCTGGACCCATGACTCAAGGCATACCTTAAATTCCTCCAGACATTCCCAGAAATAAATCCAGTTATTTGACTGTGTGTGTGTGTCACAGGGGACCTCTCCCAATGTCTAAGATGGGCTTAAGCCAGGATTCTATTTATTCTATTTGAGCATCTGCTGAGACGATTTTGTTAGATGCCTACATGACTGAGGACTTAAAAATCGAGAAGAGAGGCTGGGTACAGAGGGTGAGGGAGGATTTTCCCATTGGAGGTCCCTTCACTATCTCTTTTGAGAAGTCTTAATCCCTTAATCACTTTTATTAATCTCATAACAATCTTTCCAACATCAGTTACATCCTTCTTATCTTGGTTAAGCATTTTGGTGAACTCAGAGCTTCTTGTCACTTAGGGACTTTTTCCTTCTGCTTAAGGCATCTGCTCTTACATAGTGTCTCTCCCTCCCTCCCCCTTCCCTTCTCCTTCTCCCTCTCCCCCCTTCTTCTCACTTTCTTTTCTATCTCATTCTCTTTCTTCTCTCTCTTTCCCTCTCTTCTCTCTCTTCCTCTTTTCTTTCTCTCCCCTCTCTTCTCTCTCTCTCTCTCTTCCTCCCTCCTTTCCTTTTTCCAACTATACTGTTACAATCCAACAACCCTTGAATTTCAGAGCCAGCAGGAACTTTCTAGACCAGCCAGCATACATTTCTCATTTTACAGCTGGAAAAGCCAGGACTCCCCGAATTTAATTAACTCATTCAAGGCCTCATTGCAGCTACAAGCGAGTCCATGAATGCCCGCTGGAAACAACGAAGCCCCTTGTATGTGTGAGCACTTAACCCTAACCCATGCCATCTCTGTTGACCCTCACAAATGCCTCAGAGGTGGATTCTACCATTGGACTCATTTTAGAGCAGAGGAAACCGAGGCAGAGCAAGGGGAAGTCACTCACCCCCAGACACATCTCAGCACAGGCACAGCCCAGAGATTGGAGCCCAGGCACCCTGACTTTGGAGCCCAAGCTCCCAATAGCAAGTCCTCTCCACAATGCCTAGGTATCTTTCCCTGCAGGGGCAGTGAGCTGACGCACAAATGGCGGTGAAACAGGCCCCCTTACCAAATGAGCTGAAGGTGTTGAGGACTCATGATGGGGTCATTGACCCTCTCTCTGGTTGAAAGCTTCAAAACCCCTGCATGGGGTTCCCCCAGTCCAGCTCGGGGTCTTTCTCTCTACCAGACCCTGTGACTGTGACTTCTTTTACCTACCCAAAGCTCAGCCCTTCCACAGGGTGCAATGGGACAAGTCAGACATCAGAAAGCTGGGTGGGTCCCAGGCCTGACCGTACCTCTTACTCACTGTAGCTGACTCATTCCTTTTTGGGTGTTACTTCCCTTATTTCTCAACTGAAAACATGTATCTTCAAATATCCATCAGCTGCAGCGGCCTTTTGGAAATAAAATACCATGTGGAAAGCCAATAGGAAAAGTCCATTAAAGAAAGCTGGGCTGGAAGTGGGCATTCTATGGGGAGGTGCGGAGAATGCCTACATTCCCATCTTCCCATCCCCTTCCAGGGACCCGGGACACAGTCGGAGCCTGGAGACACAGGTCTGAAGCTATAGACAAGATATCCCTGTATGTTCCGTGGGTGATATTTTGTGAGCTTCTAGACACTCCGGATCCTTCTCCAAACCTAGGGTGGGAAGAAGGCTGCTCCCGAGGGCATTGCTCTCCAAACAATTCCAGAATCAACACACTCACAGACATGGACCTTAAGGCATACTCTTGCCCCGTCCCCTCCGCCCTCCCTGGTGACTGCATACCTCCCCCTTCACCTCTGTTCTCTCCTGCTTGCCTCTTTTCCTCTTTGTCTGCCTGACAAGCAGCTGATGAGGGCGAAGATGGAAAACCAACTGCCGAACTTAGAAAGTAAAAACACCCCAGCCGGCTTTATTAATCTCCTGAAATATGCTCTCCAATTGCTGCCAAGCCGAAAGGGCTTGGGTTTTCCCCTAGAACATCGTAAAAAGGTAGAAATGTTTACAAGGATGACTGGAAAATAGTGCAGTAGATCTTTCTGGTAATGTACAAGGTGATGCAGTAATTGCTATGGAAACTAGTCATTATAATTCAATAAAAAGGGAGAAAAAAGTTAAGTTCATTGTGTTACCTATGACTCTATCATCACATTCTTTACATATATTAGCATAAAATCAGTCCCACTTTTATTCACAGGGTTTTCACTGGCTCTGCCTTCACAAAAGTGTTTGTATGGTTCGGCACAGATGAAGCCCTAAAGGAGACAAGAAAGCTCACTTCACAAGAAATCTCTCTATATTTATTTTTCCTGGGTGAACTGTTTGATGTTTCAGCACAAATGCGCATGCAGGGTCCAAAAGAGAACGTAGCTTGTGCATGAGGATTGCTGCCCCGTGCATTAGAGGAAGAGCTTTACTGCTCTTAGGGCCCTGGGATGTGACAGAAAGGGAAGTCTTCTTGCAGGAGAGATGCAACTTTCCGAAATAAAAAGAAAGCTGCAAAGTCACTTGGCTTATTGCATATCTGAGGGCTGAGCAGCCTGGGGACACCATCAGAGGGACTAGCCCCTGCGATGCCGTGGGTTGCCACCCTCACGAACACCCCCGGTTGCACAGCCGCACCCAGGCATTTCATACTAAGTACATCATACGCAACTTGGGAAGTAGATCTGGACCCAAGGCGATTGTGATACCAGAAGTGGAAATAACCCCGTGGGTGAGGCAGGAAACAGTGATTGCTTGAATACCTATTTCTGGCAAAGGGAGATAAAGGAGTGATTCTAAGTGGCTGGTGCACGTGCGTGTGTGCTGGGGGATGAAGAGGATTAAGATGAAAACCATCATCCCTGTCCACCAGGAAGCTTGCAAATCTCTATGTAATTAAGAGCCCAGAGCCAGCGGACCAGGGTGAGAAGGCAGGTGGGTGTTCGTCTGGCTCTAGACATGTCACTTGGATGAGGTGAGCTGGTTCACCTCTCCAAGCCTCCCTAATTGTGCAAGTCATTACACTGTTGTCTCCTAGTTCCAAACTCACTCTCTTATACTCTGCCTTCGGGTACCCTGGCTAGGATTCTGTGCCCTGCATTGCCACTGGGCCTGCTGGGCCTCTGTAAGCCTCTGCCCATAGCAGGTGCTAGAGGTAACCCTGAGGCAGATGCCAGGAAAAGGGACATGCTTGCCTCTCTTTGCTTGCAGTTTCTTTTTTTCCTTCTTTCCTTCCTTCCTTCCTTCCTTCCTTCCTTCCTTCCTTCCTTCCTTCCTTTCTTCCTTCCTTCCCTTCCTCCCTCCTTCCCTCCTTTCTTTCTTTCTTTCTTTCTTTCTTTCTTTCCTTTCTTTCTTTCATTTCTCTGTTTTCTTTGTTGTTGTTTTTAGAGACAAGGTCTCGCTCTTTTCCCCAGACTGGAGTGCAGTGGTGCTATTATAGCTCACTGCAGCCTTGAACTCTGAAGCTCAAGCCATCCTCCTGCTTCCATCTGCTGAGCAGCTGGGACCACAGGTGCATGCCACCATGCCCGGGGTTTTTATTTTTTTAGAGATGGATCTCACTATGTTGCCCAGGCTGGTCTCAAACACCTGGTCTCAAGCAATTTTTCCTCCTTGGCTTCCCAAAGTGCAGGATTGCATGCCTGAGCCATCACACCTGGCCTGCCTGCAGTTTCTGTCAGCATGACGGAAGCAGTGGCTCATCATCCCAGCCATGACAGTCGGTTCCTGGGCAGTTTTTTTTCACTATGACAAGTGGCCTTGCATATCACCTCTTCAGAAGTCGGTGCCCCAGCTCTGCATGGCCCCTCTTCTGGGCTCTTGAGTGCCAGTGGAGTTCTGGTTCTTCCTCCGAGCTTTTTTCCCCCAACTTCTCCCTTTGCTCTTTCAGCCCAAGAAAGGCAGCTGCTCCCCACAGGTACTGTGTCTGCTTCCCCCCATCTCTTTTTTCTGCTTTTCCAGTTTGTCCACACCAGACCCCTATATTAAACTCACCCTATTAGAATACCTGGCATGGTTTTTGTTTTGTAATTGCGGTCTTTGCCATTGAAAGTAAGGGCAAAGTCCACGATTACTTGTGCACCAACCTAATTCTTTGGGTCTCACCTCTTCTAATCCAGCCTCCACCTAGTGTCTGGAACAATCTTTCTGATTACAGTTTGATCAGATCACTGCCTGGAAGGGGTAAATTCCTAGGCTCTTGGCTGTCAGAGCCTCTCTCCCACCCACAGCAGACATCCTTTGTCCATATTTATCTTGAGCATGGACACACCCTCAGCATCCTTCCTAACACAATGTCTCAGGACAGAACTCTTCATGCTCTGAGTTGACAGGTAATATGAAGCCTATTGTCCACACTTTCCCTGGAGGGTAAGTCCTATCTCTGCGCTATGATCCATGAGAACTCTTTGGTTATTTATCTGATGTTTATTTAGTGTTTATTATATATCAGGCTTTCTACTGCCTTGCCATGTAGAATCTTCCAAGAGAAATCCATCTAATTCATGCAGTCTCCCTCATGGGTAGCTTTATATTTGTTTTTGTCCAAAAGAGCCCACCTTGCCCACTTGGATCCACAGGTAATACCTAGAGGAATTCTTCAACGGAAACTTAATGAAGTCAACACAAAAGAATTCTTTGAGAATGACTGAATCCCCTCTCTGGAAGAACTCTTCTGATAATTTCAGCATAATTATACACAACAGACTCCAAGTGGCACACGGTAGAACTCTAATATGATTGCTAATTATGTCCACATTAAGTCATTGATAGAAATTCTTATCTGCTTGTGGCTGTGAGTCACAGGCTCTATTCTGTGACAAATTGAAGTCTTTTCTCCACGTTCTGCTGTTCTTTTTTTTTTTTTTGAGACAGTCTCGCTGTCGTCCAGGCTGGAGCACAGTGGCACGATCTCCACTCACTGCAGGCTCCGCCCCCCGGGGTTCACGCCATTCTCCTGCCTCAGCCTCCCGAGTAGCTGGGACTACAGGCGCCCGCCACCTCACCCAGCTAATTTTTTGTATTTTTAGTAGAGACGGGGTTTCACTGTGTTAGCCAGGATGGTCTCGATCTCCTGACCTCGTGATCCACCCGCCTCGTCCTCCCAAAGTGCTGGGATTACAGGCGTGAGCCACGGCGCCCGGCCTGCTGTTCTTTTTTGATGTCTTCCACAGTGGTCTTGAGTTTGTCCTCTGCCAGCGCCCCTCCAAGGGACACACTGCAGGATATAAGTGAGGGCAATGAGTAGATACAGTAAAATAACAGGAAATAGGGCCGGGCACAATGGCTCACGCCTGCAATCCCAGCACTTTGGGAGGCCAAAGTGGGAGGACTGCCTGAGCTCAGGAGTTCGCAACCAGCCTGGGCAACATGGTGAAACCCTGTCTGTACTAAAATACAAAAAATTAGCTGGGTGTTGGGGCATGTGCCTGTAATCCCAGCTACTCGGGAGGCTGAGGCAGGAGAATTGCTTGAACCCGGGAGGCAGAGGTTGCAGTGAGTCGAGATTGCACCACTGTGCTCCAGCCTGGGAAACAGGGTGAGACTCTGTCTCCAAAAATAAATAAATAAATAATAGGAAATAGATTCTGGGCCTTAGAGTCAAAGAGAAAATAGGGAGTGGTGGTGACTCAGGCAAATGGATGGGGCTTGACTCCCGCTGATCTTTGCCGTGTGGGTACAGGAGCCTATCATTACCAGAGCATCTAAGAGATACTGGAGGTGGGCAGATCACCTTAGGTCAAGAGTTCATTACCAGAGTGAGACTCCGTCTCAAAAAAAGAAACCCTGTCTCTACTAAAAATACAAAAATTAGCCGGGCATGGTATCAGGTACTTGTAATCCCAGCTACTCCGGACGCCAAGGCAGAAAGAAGAATTGCTTGAACCCGGGAAGCGGAGGTTGCAGTGAGCCGAGAACCGAGATCACGCCACTGCACTCCAGCCTGAGCAACAGAGTGAGACTCCATCTCAAAAAAAAAAAAAAAAGAGCGAGTGAGAGCGAGAGAGATAGATAGAGCTGGAAATCTGTGGGGTGTTTGTTTGTGTTTCTGAGACAGGGTTTTGCTCTGTCACCCAGGCTGGAGTGCATGCAATCACGGCTCACAGAAGCCTCAACCTTCCCTGGCTCAGGTGATATTCCTGTCTCAGCCTCCTGAGTAGCTGGGGCTACAGGCACCACCAAGACTGGCTAATTTTTTATTTTTATTTTTTGTAGATATGGGATCTTGCTCTGTTGCCCAGGCTGATCTCAGAACTCCTGGCCTCAACTGATCTACCCTCCTCCACCTCCCAAAGTGCTGGAATTATAGGCATGAACCACTGTGGCTGGCCTTGTGTTTTTTATAGAAATAATGAGATTCATTTTCAATGTTGGCAAATGATTCAAATTTCAAATGGAATGTACACATATATCAAAGTATCACATTGCACCCTATACATATGAACAGTGGTTATTTGTCAATTAAAAATAAAATTTTTTTTAAAAAAGCACTAGGGGCCACGTTTAGCCTGCACACCCCTAGTTTGCACTTCCTGCAAGATGCACCCCAAAGAACAAGGGAGGATCCTGCACAGTGGTTAGGAGCCAGGACTCTGCAGGCAGAGTGCTTGGCTCAAACCCCCGCTCTGCTATTTCCTGGTTGTGCAACCTAAGCCAAATTACTCAACTTCTCTGTGCTTC
Organism: Nomascus leucogenys; assembly: GCF_006542625.1. Lineage (NCBI taxonomy): Eukaryota > Metazoa > Chordata > Mammalia > Primates > Hylobatidae > Nomascus > Nomascus leucogenys. Next base: position 54,393,008 of record NC_044387.1, on the reverse strand, counting down.
CATTTTTCTGTCTGTAAAATGGTGATGTTAATAATAGCACCAACCTCATTACATTGTTCTGAGGTTTGAATGAGTCAGAATGTGCAAGGCCTTTAGTAAGTACACATGAGGTGGTATCTGTAAGAAACTTGCATAAAATTCCTGATCCCGTAAGCAGCAAGTCAGCATCACCTTCACTCTAAGCATTTTGAAGATCCTCATTATTTGTAAACTTAGAGGCTCTCCCCAGCAGTGCTGGTGGGAGACGGGGGCAGGCAGAGGAGCCATTGTTAATAGCTCCATTTTTCAGATGAGAAAACTAAGGCACAGAAGAGTTCTTCATTTGCTCAAGGCCTCACAAAAAACCCAAGGAAGGACCCAACCTGAGCCCAGCTCTCCAAAACCCTCTCTCCTCTCTGAAGCTCTCTGACCCTCCCAGCCAGCCAGCCCAAAACTCTGCCACACTACCAGATGCCCCTCGCTGTACTCCAGATGCAAAATGACAATAAAGCGCTTTTTTTCTTTTTTTTTTTCCTTTAAGAAAGAGAAAGAGAGAGAGCAAAGGGAGCAGAGGGTGGGAGAAGAACTGTTCTCATCACAAATTTCTCTCTGGCCCTCTTCCCAGACTTGAAGTTCCTGGCATGGCTGGCAAGATTTGGAGCAGGCGAGTGGGTGAGCATGCTGAGCAGCAGCAGAACAGCAGGGAGTCCAGCTCTGTCCACCCCTGATTTCTTGGGCTGACCCCAAGCCCCCAGGACCAGGTACACAATTGTGGGTCCTGGTGCAAAATGAAAATGCAGAACCTCTTGTGCCAAGACTACTAAGAATGTCAAGAGGATGCCAGCAGAGCATGAAACCAAGGGTAGGACCCTGGGTGACAGCACAGGTTGTTCACCCCTTGAAGTCAGTCCTGGACACTCCCCTTTTTCTAAGGGACATACCAGACTCACACGACGGGAGTGCAAAGAGGGTTAAAAGACACCCTCGCCTCTCCCCATGTCCTGTTGAGATAAAACCACCACTGGGAGACCCAGGACAATTTTTATGTAGGATTAGAAAACAAAAATCAATATTTAATTATCTGTAAGCTTTTTGTGTCACTGAATCTTTAGCACCCTAACAGGGAGTACCGGCTGCCAAAGCAAAAGTAAGTCATTAAAGACGCAGTATCGCCGGCCATCCCTTTTTAGAGTCGGGCCATAAATAGAGAACATTATCACTCCTCACATGCTGCTACTGTTATTTATCTTTACAATCTCTATTTACCTCTATTTATAGCAGATTTCCCCCATATATTATGGGACCAGGTTAACTTTAACGGAGTTCATGAAAAGAGGTACTTAAAACTTTGGAACATGCTTCTGTGAACAGATGGCAAGGTTTTCAGAAGCTATGGGGCCCAGAAGGCCGATTTGAAGGGTGTTGATTTTTTTTTCCTTCTTCTCTTATTGCCTCCACTCTCTCCTATAAAGTCTGCCCAGAGTCCTTCATCTCTGGCACAGTGACTGCAGCCCAAGTGGAAATGGATGGTTGACACAACTAGAAAATCCCGATTCTGGACTTTCAGGTCTCACCTGTAAATGGGTTTTTTAATTTGCCGTGCCGAGAGTAAAGTCATGTTTTCAGAAGCTGGGAGCTTTTGCTTCACTAGGGAAACGCTCCTTTAGCTTTGTACTTCCCTGTCTTCTTTTAGCCTTAGACACACTGAACTGTAATATTTTCAGTGACCTGCCTCTACCAGCTTCTCTAGGCAGGGACAGAATCTGGGCCACTGGGGGATTCACACCGCCTCCCACAATTTCCAGCACATAGTAGATGGACAATAAATATGAGGAATTATCATATAAAGAACTCAACAGAGTTAAAGTTAAAATTAGGTTGATCTGAGTTTGAATTTCTGCTTTGGAACTTATTACCTAGGGGACTTTCGGCAAGTTAATTAGTCTCTCTGAGCATTAGTTTCTTCATCGAGTGACTTGCATAGCCTAGTGTCTGTTGCAGAAAGCTCACTGGCGTGAGTTAATTTTGTACCACTAATTCTGAGAGCCACATAACTCTTTAGAACAAATGTGAATATGAGAAAGTAAATAAATGAATGCATGGATGAATGAAGGAAGGAAGGAAGGAAGGAAGGAAGGAAGGAAGGAAGGAAGGAAGGAAGGAAGGAATACACGGATGCATGGCTGGATGGATGGATGAATGGATGGATGGATGGATGAATGGATGGATGGATGAATGGATGGATGGATGAATGGATGGATGGATGGATGGATGGATGGATGGATGGATGAAAACAGAGGAAACATCTTCCTCAGAAGCAGAGCTGGGATCCAGGAAATGTAATCTGGTGGAAGGATTAGAGGCACTTTTGCTTATTAGTTTCAAAAATAAGACAATATAGAAACAGACCTGAGGATTTGTAAAAATCTGCATGTAATAAAGGTCGCATTTCAACTCAGTTTGGAAAGGATTATTCTACAAATAGCACTGGGATGATTGTTTAACTAGTAGAGACTGAAAATAGAGTTAAATTGTTACTTCACAGCCATTCACCAAAATCAGTTCCCAATGGATTGGCTTTAACTGGAAAGCATGAACTCTATGATTCCCCCCAACCCCTGATGAAAGTGTGGGCTAGCATTGTATGACCTCAAGCAGTGAGGACGTTTTTAAGTATAAAAACAAAATAATAAGCTATAAAAGTAAAGATAGATTTATTAGGCTACATACTACTAAAATATGTACAGGTTAAACAAATAAGAGACATAAAATTACTGGGAAAAAATTATTTGCCTCATCTTGACTGGCAAAGGGTCAATCAACACAATATATAAAGAGCTTTTGGATATGATTAAGAAAATAAAGAATAAAAACAAATAGAGAAAAACAATTAAGTGCATGAATGTGCAATTAATCAAGGAAGGCATAGAAATGGGCCAATAAGCACATAGCACAAGCTAAATAAACTTCACTAACAATAAAAGAAACACACCTAATCTGAACAGATACAACTTAAAATGGTCAAATTAGCAAACTTTTCTTTAATGATAACACACACTGCTTGTGAGGCTGTTGCAAACAAAATGGGCACTCTTGAACACTCTGAGTACAACCTTTATGGAGTACAAGAAGAAATAATTTTTGTTGTATGCCTTGAGATTTTTTTGGTCATTTATTATACAGTATGTTTGTGTTAAGAGTTGAGAGATACAATTTCAATACAGTTTCTCTCTATCAGTTTCTTAGCAGTGGGAATGAGGGACTTTTTTTCCCCTTAGGGAACACTTATCAGTACCCATCAAAATTTTTAATATATCCACCTTTGACCTGGCAATTCTAGTTTCAGAAATCTTCCTTAGTGCGATACTTGCACATTTGGTTAGAGATCTGTTTTCAAAGAGAAACGTTGTACCGTTGGTTACAATAGCACAGAAGAAAGTTGAAAACAATCCCGCAAAATGGGAATGGTCAAGTAAACCAAAATGGCTAGTTTTCTAGATCAAAAATGATCTAGCTTGTGTATTCACAATTTCAACCTAGTGTGCCCATATAGAATACTACACAGCCGTTAAAACGAATGAGGCAGTTCAACGTGTGCAATGCTATGAGAACGTGTCCATGTTAAATTGTTAAAGGAGAAAAGGAATTTCTAGAAAGCCTACATCTCATGGTCCAATTTGTGTAACTAACTTAAGTGTGTTTCTTACAAAGGCCTCAAAGGGAGGGTGGTTTAGGGATGCACTTTCTTTTTACCCTATCGACTTCTGCATTACTGTCCTTGTGGCTTTTTGTACCACTGGAATTAGCTTCTATGCTTTGTATACATGATCGACGGAGCCAGTCCCTGTGAATCAGCCTGGAATTGTCTCTGAGCACAACCTCACCTGACATGCTTCAAGGATTTTCAGGGCCCTCAGGGGATCCTCAACATCTTGCCCTGGCAGGTGAGGCCTCCTGTGTCTTGGACCCTATAACTATCCCCATCAATTCCTATGTTCTCTACATTCCCATATTGTCTCTTTCTCCGAATCTTTCCCATGCTGTGCCCTCTGCCTGAAATACCCTTCCCTGCCTTGCCCATCTGGAAATCTCCATGAAAATGCAGACAGCACCTTCCATCAGTAGCTTTTCCTAATGTTCCAATCTGTGTTAAGCCCTCCTCAAGCTGTTTTAGTACAGAGTATGAGAATGCGTAGTCTGAGGTCTGCTGGCAATTTTTTTAAGGGGGGTGAAATTGACATAGCATACAATTCACCAATTTAAAGTGTTCAATTCAGCGTCAATTTTTAGCATCTAAATTCCTGAGCCTTGACCCAGACTTACAGCATTGAAAGCCCTGGTGTTGGGTCTAGCAATCTGCATTTTTAATAAAGTTCCCAGATAATTCTCGCACACACTGAAGTTTAATAATCACAGCCCTCGTATCTTGTTCTCCCTATTATAACAGTACATGACTGTTTGTTTTCATGTCTGTTAAACTTATAATTTCTAAACTGTGAGAATCTGCATAAAGATAGAGCAGACATATATAGATAGGTGCACGGATGTGAAATTTATATATATGTATATAAGTAATTATTATTATGACCATACTGAATAAATTATATTACATCTCAATAAGAAGTTTCACTCACTATATAGCACTGTGCAGAAGGAGGGGATGGGAAAAATGCCCCTCCACCCCATCCTGCTGTCAAAGTGAACCAGCAGCCAGCAACGGTGCCTCAGCCCTTGCTGGAACCTGAGCAATGCTCTCAGCTGGGGATTCGTTCCTTCCTCTTTCTGGCACCAGCTGGTGTTGACTATTGCCAGAAAGAAACAGTCTCCGGCAACCCTGCCACCCTCACCACAGAAGATCAGAAATGCGTCTTAGGTTCAGGGATGTCTGTTTTCAATGCTTTCCAAAATCCCATGCAGGGATGTTGCCGGGCTGAGTCGGAAGGCCCGGGATGTTGGCAGGTCCAACGTGGCTCCCTGCACATACTCGCTGTGTGGGAACTGTCTCTGATGTTGAGGTTCTGTCTCTGTCTCCGGAGTCTGATCCATCTGGCAGTTCTCCATCCTCAGCCAAGGACCTGCCACCTTCTGGGAGCCCTCGGGGTGGAAGTAAGAAAAGGAGAAGAGGGTAACAGCTGGGGCTGGGAGCAGGGAGGGCGGTGAGGGCCTGTCTCCACAAGTCAGTGATTCATCTTGAAACTGGGATGCCTTCATTTTCTTGCAAACTGGAGTACCATGTAGAGAAAAATCACAGCACACGCGCCATGGGCAGGAGAGCACAGTGGGTATGAGTGTCTGACTCAGCCAGAGCCTGGTTCAAATCCTGACTGTGCCACTTCCAGGCTGTGTTACCTGGGGTAAGTTACCTACCTTTCCTGAGCCTTTTCTATGCTCTCAGTGTTTCTTTGTAAGGTTTAAATTACATAATATCCGTGAAAGGCTTTATGCAGTACTTTCAAAAGCATCCAGTCTATACATACTAATTATCTCTGGGAACATGACTCGCTTCCAAAGAATGGCTTTGTTTTACATGATTGTAAAGTGCCTAAAGGCAGGGTGGAAGCTGCTCTGAAATCCGAATTGGAGGCCTGGGCTCCATTTATGTAACTCATTTGGAGACCTGGGGCAAGCTCCTTGAATTCCTTCTTGAAAATGCAAAGAAGAAACCAATGGGATGAAGAGGATCACACGCCAGAGCCTTGCACGTATCAGACCCATTTCCTGTGAAGACCCCTCCCGGCATTATCAGTCCCATTTCTCAGATGCGCGCACACACTGAGGCCCAGAGAAGTGAAGTTAGTTGTATGTGGCAGTGTGATGCCAGGAAGAGCCGGGGTTGCAACCAGTCATGTCTGACCCCAGCCTCTGGGCCGTTTCTGCCTCCCTTCTTTAAGTCTTTCAATAATAATGATCGCAAAGCCTGGGCACCGTAGCTCACGCCTGTAATCACAACACTTTGGGAGGCCGAGGCGGGCAGATCACCTGAGGTCAGAAGTTCAAGACCTGCCTGGCCTACATGGTGAAACCACGTCTCTACTAAAAATATAAAAATTAGCCAGGTGTGGTGGCAGGCGCTTGTAATCCCAGCTACTCGGGAGGCTGAGACAGGAGAATCGCTTGAACTCAGGAGGGGGAGTTTGCAGTGAGCTGAGATCATGCCACTGCACTCCAGCCTGGGCAACAAGAATAAGACTTTGTTTCAAAAAAAATCACAAATAATAACTACCACGTATTTAGCAATTTCCCTGCATCGGGCACTACTCAAGGACTTTACACCGTCCACCCGTTTAACTCTCACCCCAAAGCTTATGAGGCAGGCCCTGTCATTCCCCCTTTCCCAGATAAGGAAATTCAGGCTCAGCTCCTGAGAGGCAGAGTCAGGACTTGAACCCAGATCTGAGTCTGTGTCCTAAGGAATTACCCCTCGCCCCCACCCAATTCTTTCCCCCGCCGCCTTTTCTTTTTCTATCTCCCTTCATGACACGCACAGGTGTTAAAAAGAGCCCCAAACATACAAAACAAAAAAATCAAGGCAAGAAATAGTTACCTTTCCCATTCTTTCTGCACACAGGAAAGGAAGGAGGAGAAAGTGTCCACAGAGGGAAAGGGTCCAGCTTCTCGCTTCTTTGCCATCACACTGACTTTTTAAAAATTTGAGCAGCCACCCTTTCTCGCATCCCCAGTCATCCCAGTTACTAACAACGACCAGAAGCTCAGGCCATAAATAAAGCGCACAAATTTCACAGATGCCCCAGGAAACTGGAGCCGGGAAATGGCTCAGCATATGTCTAAATGGTTAATTGACTTAATTGCTGTGAGTTGGGCGATTAGCTCGCTTGATCCACCCCAGTGGCCACAAAACGTCCTTAATGTTGTTCAGTTTATTTGTATGTTAAGCTCCAGTTACTATTACGGGGAACTTTTCAATTGCTGATTACCTCGTAAATATATAATTGTAGTCGCAGGAAAAAAGAAGCCAGGAGCCGCTCACGAAAGGCTTTTCAAGGAATGGTGCAAGGCACTGTTCATTTACCCACTCGGCAATTGTTTATTAGACACCTACTATGTGCAAAGTCCTCTGTGAAGCCTTGGAGATAGAGTAGGGAATACATCAAGCAAAACCCCTGCCTTCGACTGGGCACCGTGGCTCACGTCTGTAATCCTAGCACTTCAGGAGGCAGAGGTGGGCGGATCACCTGAGGTCAGGAGTTCGAGACCAGCCTGGCCAACATGGTGAAAACCCATCTCTACTAAAAATACAAAAATTAGCCAGATGTGATGGCTCACACCTGTAATCTCAACTACTCTGGAGGCTGAGGCAGGAGAATCGCTTGAACCCAGGTGGTGGAGATTGCAGTGAGCCAAGATCATGCCACTGCGTTACAGCCTGGGCAACAGAGTAACTCCGTCTCAAAAAAAAAAAAAAAAAAAAGAAAGAAAGAACATCTCTGTCTTCGTGTAAACACTCTGGAGCAAGAGGAGACAGGCAGGAAATAAGTAAATGTCTATGTGTACATGAAATAATTTTACATAAGGACTACAAAGAAAATAAAACTGAGTGATGGGGTGCAATGAGCCAGAAAGAGTTAGGCTTGGGCTAGGATGGTCAGAGAAGGTCCCTCTGGGGACTGATATTTGGGCTATACATGAATGAGAAGTAGGGGTTGCCTCTGCAAGAGACGTGGGCACAGTGCTGGAGGTAGGGGGCCATTGAGTTTGCATGAAGACCCTGAGATGGGAATGACCTTATCCTGCCTGAGAAATGGGAGGGAGGCCGGCACGGGACGAGAGAATGGAGATGAAGGCAGAGACCAAGCCCTGCAGTATCAGGAGCAAGAAGCTTGGATACATTTTTCTAAGTCCAATGAAAAGGCATCCTGTGATTCAATTTATGTCTTCAAAGATCACTGTGTTGTTGAATGGAGTGTGGATTATTGGGGTGGGAGGAAGACGGGAAGCTGGGTGGTCAGTTGGGGAGCGTCTTCAGCCACCCAGGGGAGAGAGGATGACTTGGACCAGGTTGTAGTGGAGTAGACGCAGAACTGTGGATACTTGTGGGCATATTCAGGAAGTAGCTGGAAGAAGACTTAGTTTGGAAGACACGAAGACTCCTAGGTTTTCAGCTGAAGCCATTAGGTCAATGGTAACGTCATTTAGCAGGATGCTGAGAGCTTGGGGCGGAACGGGTAGACAGGAAGATTCATGTTTTTGAAAAGAACAACTTTGGCCTAGCCCGTTTGGAAGGAAAAATGCTGGAGTCAGGGAGGCTGGTGAAGAGAGTATTGCTGATATCCAGATGAGACACAGTGGTGGCCTGGGCTGGGACCAGAACCGTGGAATGGCGGGGTTATCCCATTAGGATATTTAACCTAACATAGGATGGAGCATCAGGAGCAAATCGACTTTGGTCGAATCCGCGTAGTACAAGACCTGAAAACAGACGCCTCAATTCTGTCATATCCCAAATTATTACCCATAGCCCCATCTTAATCCTTCTGAAGTTGGGTGGGGGTGGGTGGGAAGGATGGATCAAAATTAGAATTATATCAAGCAGAAAATAATCTTCAGTCTGGGTTGCACTGATAAAAAAAAATAGACAGAATTCATAATTAACATATAAAACTGTTTATGTTTGTGATTATATGTTACCGCCACCTCCAGGTCCTGGCAGTAAGTGACTTAATTGCTTTAGCCCGGAGTTGGGGCCTGGGGAGCAGGAGGGTTTTGCTGGATGGTGAAATGGCAGAAAACCTCCTGTCTACACTCCTGCCACCAGTTGGATTCTAGGTGTTGCTGTGGTTTCTCCATGAGCTTCCGTCAGATGTGCAAACTACTGCCTTTGTGCTGCTCAAGTTGTCAAAAGCCAGAGGTGGGGCTGCCACCAGGAATCTTGGCATTTAATGGGATTAGTCAGGTTTAGGTAGCTGGCTTGCAAAAAAAAAAGGAAGAGGCGAAGATGTTGGTTCCAAGGCAACAGACTTCATAAATTGAGTTTGGTTGAGAAGGCATGTCTTGTGTGTTACACTTGTGTGTTAACTTGTGTGTTACACTTGTGTATAATTGTGTGTTACACTTGTCCACCAGTCCCATGAGCCTGGTGGCCCTCAGAAGATCAAACCTTACTAGTTTCCCTACCAGATATCCCCAGTGCCTAATGCCTGGCACGGAGGAGGTGCCTGTTTCTTTGGGCCCCTCTAGCAGCAGGCCCTAAAACCAGGACTGTAGTGCACATGGATGATTGTTGAAGCACCTCTATGGTAGTGGGGAAGTAAGACAGGATGATAAGGGCACCAATATAGGGTACATTGTGAAAGGCATTACCGCCATGGGCCACTGAAACCTACTCCTACCGAGGACCTCTGGGAGACAGTATGAAACTGAGTGAGAGAGGGAGCTGGGGTATTTATACACCAACTTCCATATTGTGGGTTGAAGGCTGCTCCTGAGAGTGGAGATGGAGTATCATTAATTTCCAAGCAGTTCCTTTCCACCATGTTCACAGGCAGTGAAAGCTCCAGTGCCCAGAGAAACCCTGGGCAAAAGGTTTCTCTGGGGAAAAAGATACACACATTGGCAGTTGGAGGTTGGGCTGGAATGCCCCAGAAAAATGAAGACAAGAAGGTATGAAAGGGCAGTGATGGCATCTCCCAAAGATCCCAAAAAATCATATTGAATTAAATAAATGAATAGATCAATTGAATAAATGGTGTTTGGGATCCTCTAAGACTCTAGTTCCTGGCCAACTTGACTTTTAAGTCTTGACTCCTAGAGGTTACCACCTTCTGGCCCTTGGGGAGGTCATTCAGCCCACTTTGTGTTTAGGTTTCCCCATTGTGAAAGTGGTGGTAATTGTATTAACTTTATACAATTGTTAAGAACATTCAACATGCAATACTGTTTTATTCATTCATTAATGTAACACATACTTACTGAGTGCCTACTGCACTCTCAGTTCAAGGCTAGGTGTAACAGGAAGCAAGATGGACACCTCCCCATCAGAGTGCACCTGTCCCTGTTTGTCTCAGTACACCTTAGTTTCCTAACCCTTTCTCCAGTGGAAGGGAGCATGGAGGGCAAGGTTGCAGAATGTTGGTAGAATCTGGAGCCTGAACCGCATGCCATTTTAGAAAGTTTTATCAGGAACAGAATCAAGACTTAGGAACAACAGTGAGATCTACTAGAATAAGCAGCATTCATTCATTTATTGGCTCTGCATGCCTTTACTGAGGACCGACTGTGCCTATCCCTGTACCTTGCTCTTCCACTTCATTTCTTTTTCTTTCCAACTTTTATTTTAGGTTCAGGGGGTACATGTGCAGGTTTGTTACATGAGTAAATTGCATGTTGAAGAAGTTTGGTGTACAGATGATTTCATGACCTAGGTAATAAGTATAGTATCTGATAATTAGTTTCTCAATCCTCACCCTCCTCCCACCCTCCACCTTCAAAAAGGCCCTGTGTCTATTATTCCTTTCTTTGTGTCCATATGTGCTCAATGATTAGTTTGCACTTATAAGAGAGAACATGTATTTGTTTTTCTGTTCCCGTATTAATTCACTTAGAATAATGGCCTCCCAGTTTCATCCATGTTGCTGCAAAGGACGTGATTTTCATTCCTTTTTATGGCTGTGTAGCATTCCAGCTATTCTTCACTTCCCTTCGATCTGTTACTAAGTCCTATCAGTTTTGCCTGCTAAATTGCTTTCACACCTGCTTGTTCCCTCTGCTTCCTGCTAGAACACTGCCCTAAATCAGGTCTGATCATGTACCCTGGGTTTCTGCAGGTTCCTGCTCCCTGGTCGCTAACCTTGTGGCTTCCTTGTTGAAAAGCTTCTACTGTTCTCTATTGCCCTCCAGAGAAAAATCCAGGTTCCTTCTCTCTGGCCCCTGCCTCCTCCACAGTTGTATGCTCAGCCATCCCACCACCCCCAACACATATACATTTTTTAATTTTTAAGGTAGCCTTATGGAGATATCATTAACATTCCATACAATTCACCCATTTAAAGGGCACAGTTCAATAGATTGAGTTTATTCACAGTGTTGTATAGCTATCACCGAAACCCAGTTTTTGACTATTTCACCATCCCAATAAGAAAACCCGACCCATTACTAGTCACCCCTGGTTTACTTCCAGCATTCAGCCCATGACAAATACTCATCTATGTCCTGTTCTTATAGATGTGCCTATTCTGGACATTTCATATAAATAGCGACATACAATATGTGGCCTTTTGTGACTGGCTTCTGTCACGTAACGTAATTAAGCCTCATTCATGTTGTCACACGTGTCAATACTTCATTCCCTTTTATCATTGAATAATATTCCATGATATTCCATAATCCATTCAGCAATTGATGGACATTCGAGTTGTTGCCATATTTTGGCCATTGTGAATAGTGCCACAATGAACATTTTTGTGCAAGTTTTTGTGTGGACATATGTTATTGTTTCTCTTGGATGTATGCTTAGGAGTGGAATTGCTGGGTCATGTGGTAACTCTATGGTTGACATCTTGAGGCACTGCCAGAATTCTTTACAAGGGCTGTGCCATTTAATATTCCCACCAGCAATGTATGAAGGTTTCAATTTCTCTGTATCCTTGCCAACAGTTGTTATTGTCTGCCTTTTTGATTATAGCTATCTTAGTAGGCATCACAGTGCTATCTCCTGGTGCTTTGAATGAGAATTTTCCTAATGATTAATAATGCTGAGTATCTTTTCATGTCCTTATTGGCCATTTGTACATTTGCTTTGGGGAAATGCCTATTCAAATCCTTTTCTTATGTTTGAATTGGGTTATTTTTGTCTTTTGGTTACTGAGTCTTCAGCAATCTTTATATATTCTTGATACAAATTCCTTATTAGATGTATGCTTTGCAAATATTTTCTTCCATTCTGTGGGTTATCTTTTCACTTTCTTTATGACCTTATTTATAGCACAAATGTTTCTAATGTTGATCAAATCTAATTTGTATTTTTTTTTGGCTTTTGTGCTTTTGGTATCATATCTAAGAAACTATTGCCTAACCCAAAATTATGAAAACTTACTCCTAAATTTTCTTCTAAGAGTTTTATAATTTTAGCTCTCATGTTTAGCTCTATGGTCCATTTTGAGTTTTGTTCTTTCTCATATAGATATCCATTTGTCTCTACCACTATTTGTTGAAAGACTATTTTTCCCCCATTAAAGAATCTTGGCATCCTTGTCAGAAATCAATTACCCAGAGATGTCTGGTTTATTTCTAGACCCTCAATTTGATTCCACTGATTTATATGTCCATCCTTATGCCAGCACCACAATGTCCATACCCATTCTTGAGTGAGGTCAAGTTTTCCCTCCAAATATTACTTATATGCTAGTGTCGATCTCTCAGATTAAACCATGAGTGCTCAAGATGAGTGGTATAGGGCATTCTCTTGGCTGTAAATTATCCAACGTTTTTTATTCTGTATGATTCTGGGTAATGTACTTAGCCTCTCTGAGCCTGTGTTTCTCAGAGTTTTATTAGTAAAAAGAATAGTCTCTTCTTCCTCCTTCTCTCCTGTATTAGTCTGTTCTCATGCTGCTAATAAATATGTACCTGAGACTGGGTAATTTATAAAAGAAAGAACTCACAGTTCCATATGGCTGGGGAGGCCTCACAATCATGGTGGAAGGTGAAGGAGGAGCAAAGTCACGTCTTACGTGGCAACAAGCAAGGGAGCATGTGCAGGGGAACTCCCCTTTATAAAACCATCAGATCTCATGAGACTGATTCACTACCATGAGAAAGGCATGGGAAAGACCCATCCCCATGATTCAATTACCTCCCACCAGGTCCCTCCCACAATATGTGGGAATTATGGGAGCTACAATTCAAGATGAGATTTAGGTGGGGACACAGCCAAACCATATAACTTCCCATCCTTCCTCCTCTCCTACCTTTGAAGACAGAGACTGCCTTGTTTACCACTGTACCAGGACAGTGCAGACATAGAGTAAATGCCAGTTGTATGTTAGCTGAATGAATAAGTTGCCCATCTTGCTGAGAAACCAGGAGGACGTATTTCTGATGTGCCCACACTGCTGTTTCTAAATAAACAATGACTTGGCAGCAACTGAGAAATCAGGTTTACTGTTCCTGTCCCTCTTGTTTGCAAGGCATTTAACCATTCTCCCACATGCCTCGGTCTTGGCTGGAGGCTCAGAGCTTCCTGCCTCCTTCCCAGACAGAGGGGGCGGGGTATGCCTAGTATATGGAGCAGAAGTTCCCAAACTTTCCCAGTACATGGCACCCTTAGTGTTCAGGAATTATTTCAGCAAAATAAATCCTTAATGGTTCTGCCAGTCCTGCTTATTGGGTCTTCAGGTGCAAACAACGTAATAAGCACTTACATCCTAACAACTTAGCAGCCATTTGAAAAACAAATACACATAAGTTAATCAAAGAACAATATTTTTATTTCCTTCTTAAGTAAGCACAATTACTTCCTATTGAAATGTGTGCACCGGTTGGGCACTGCACAGCTTCTGAAACCTTGAAATCAGATCGGACTTTGTCACCCTCATTTCCTGTTCCACACTGACTTTGGCATAGTTCTTGCTTTTTATCACAGCAGCCACCAAAAACCCAGGGTCACGAAGATATGACATCATCAAAAGGAATGTTGGGTGATCTAATGCTGGAATTGTGAATGACCTCAAGCTAGTCATTCACATGGCATTTAATAGATGTCCAATATTGCTGTGCTTACCTTGACAATTTATAATATCTTGCAATGTTCCTGTGAGTCTGCTCAGGCACCCCAGGGTGCCTTGACACACAGTTTGGGAATTGCAGTTCAAGAGGAAGGAGCATATGAATTGGTTCTTAGGATCTTCCCTTGGATTCTAGCTCTGTAAGTGATTCCTCGGGTGAACTTGGTCCAGTCACTTCCAACCTCTAGGCCTCAGTTTCCCTCCTCCTCTGCAAAACCGGGCCTCTGCCTGCTCCAATATCTTATCATCATCTTCACCATCATCATCTCCCTCATGAGTACAGCCTTTAATAATGAGTGCTTAGTATGTATCAGACACTGGACTCTTCACAATTGCTCTGGGCAAGTCATCATTATTGGCCCCACTGTACAGAGGAGAAAACTGAGGTTCCAAGGAACTCAGTAACCTATGCATCAAAGGCAGAAAGTAGAAACTTATGCTTTATCTCTCCACTGGCTGCCTCTGGAACTCTGGGGATCTAAAACCTCAGTGTGTAGAAAATACTTTCCCCTAACTGAAAGAAGAGCAATCAAGGTGACCCTGTGGCTGAAAGACAAATTGCGTGTTGTATATTGACACTCCAGGAGCGCAAACCTGTCCATCAATAGCCTAAGTCCCAGTTGCTGATGCCTGTGCTCTCAACTAAAGATCTCAGAGACCTGAGCCTATGTGTGAACTGAAAATTAAACTCCGTTCAGAACAGAGTTCTTAATAACTGGGTACCAGTATAGGGGTTCATTTTGTGTTTATTTACAAAGACCTAACTTTTTGTTGTTTTCCTTTATTTTGTTACATTGAAACTCCTTCATATGGTTTACACGACCTGTCCTCTCCACCTTCATCTTTCATCAGAGTCATTAGAGTCTACTCTCACCATACCCACCCTCCCACTTTTTTTTTTTTTTTTTTTTTGAGATAGAGTCTTGCTCTGTCGCCCAGGCTGGAGTGCAGTGGTGCAATCTTGGCTCACTGCAGCCTCTGCCCCCCAGGTTCAAGCGATTCTCCTGTTTCAGCCTCCTGGGTAGCTGGGATTACAGGCGCATGCCACCACTCCCAGCTAACTTTTGTATTTTTAGTGGAGACGGGGTTTCACCATGTTGGTCAGGCTGGTCTTGAACTCCTGACCTCAGGTGATCCACTCGCCTCGGCCTCCCAAAGTGCTGGGATCACAGGTGTGAGCCACAGCACCCAGCCCCACTTTTTTTTTTTTTTTTTTTTTTTTTTGAGATGGAGTCTGGCTCTGTCACCCAGGCTGGAGAGCAGTGGCGCAATCTCGGCTCACTGCAAGCTCTGCCTCCCAGGTTCACGCCATTCTCCTGCCTCAGCCTCCTGAGTAGCTGGGACTACAGGCGCCCACCACCACACCTGGCTAATTTTTTTGATTTTTTAGTAGAGACGGGGTTGCACTGTGTTAGCCAGGATGGTCTCTATCTCCTGACCTCGTGATCCGCCCACCTTGGCCTCCCAAAGTGCTGGGATTACAGGCGTGAGCCACGGCAGCCGGCCCCCAGCTCCACTTTTTAATGAAGCCAGAGGGACTGATTGTGCGCACCTGCCCTGTGCCAGGCACCGATCTAGGCCCAGTGTATGGGGCAAGAAGCAAAAAAGATGCAGTGCCTACCCTCTGGGAGTTTGTAGTCTAAGTGAGAGAGAGCGGGAAAGAGTGAGAGGGAGGCTTAGCACACAATCTCACAAATAGCTGCAACATTCTACTTGTGATTCTAGTTGTCTAACTGTGATTCTCATTGTCATAAAGGAGAAACTCAGGTGCTCTGTGACCCAATCTGCGAAGATTCCCACAGATTCTGCCTTTGCCTTACCACATTGAGTTGTAATTATCTCTTCCATTAGGCAATTACATGTTTGTCCTGATTGTCATTGTACCCCTAACACAGGGGCTGGCACATAATAGATGCTCAATGTGAACATGCATCAAGTAAGTAGACACTCAGTGTAGAGACAAAACAAAGCAGAAAAAGAAAAACAGTTGCAATTTCTCTCTCTCTCTCTCTTTCTCTCTCTCTCCCTCCCTCCCTCACACACACTCACACACGACTGTGAGACATCACTTTCCTACATTTATCATTTGTACTTGCCTGTTTTGTTTCTCTTTTGAAGAACTATTTCATGCCGTACTTCCTATTGTGATACCTTTCATGCAGCCTTCTGTCCTAGGCATTCCCCCATAGAATATGTTTAATCTTGTGTGCCAGTTCCCATCCACTGATAGCACCTGCCTGGAGTGCTTTACTGAAAAAGATGCAAGAGGAAGTCAGGCTGTGATTGATTCATGATGTCTGCCTAGAGCAGGGAAGTAGGGCATTTCAGGATGGGAATCTGCTTTTGTGGACAAGACTAAGAGCTTCACTGTCAGAACCCTGTGCAGTTGCAGCCACTGGGAGGCTGGAGCAAGAGATGGAAACTCCTTCTCTGATAGTTTGGCACAAAATCCTGCTACATCAGCTGGTGACAAGTGGCATAATCAATGCCTCCCTCTCTCAGGAAGTCTGCGTGTGAGATGCACACTGAGACATGGTCACCACAGCTATTGCAACATCCCAGTGGGATGAGTCACTGATTCAGTCCCCTGAAAACACATAGCACATTCTAGACTTGAAAGAGCTGGGGCAGAGAGAGAAACAACAGCTTCTTTGTCTGGTTCTCTCAGAAGCCAACTCTGAGGCAAGGATTCCTAGGAAAGACTATCTTAAGAGTGAGAGGTGGAATTTTATTATCTATGGTGAGTAAGTAGAGTTTTGTCCTGCTGGGAGCCTCCAGAAGGCAGAGTGACCCACCTTGGAGTTCTCTCACCTGAGAGTCCAGGGGCTGGGGTGTTTACCCACCTCAATGTTGTCTTGGTTGAGGACTGCTTTCAGGGGCAATAACTCACTGCTGCTTCCAACCTGCCCTCTGCACAGACGAGTAGGCTCCCAAGGCCAGAACAACATCTAGAAGCGGGGCGTCACAGGTGTGCACAGTAAGCAGGCTTGAGTATGAGAGTGGACAGAATATGGGCGAGATGCTAACAGTTTCAGTTCACGATGCCTCATCACACTTGACTGCAAGTTCTTACAGTAAACGCTCTGCAGCAAAGACAACTGTTTTCCATAAAGGGCCAGAAGATCAATACTTTGTCTTTTGTGGGACATATGGTCTTTGTCAAAGCTATTCACCCTATACCCATGTAGTCAAAAGTAGCCTTAGACAATATGTAAAGAAATGGGTGTGACTGTGTTTCGATAAAACTTTATTTACAAAAACAAGCTGTGGGCCAGACATAGCTGGACATGTCTAAACCCTAATCTAAGTCTGGGATGATATCTGCTTAAAACTTGGGTGCCAGCTCTTATCAAATGACTGTGACTTCCAGGAGGAAGGAATCTTCCTAGTGACTGAGTCCTGTCTTCTTCCTTCAATGAGAAAGACAGCTGCGATTGATTAGTGATGTCTGCCTTGGCCCAGGAGGGGAGACAACAGTACACATACTGCACATCGTACATCCCTGACCTCAGGAAACCTCAGCAATCAGGAGTTCAAGCAATGTGGTACAAATAGCCTCAATTATTATTTTGGAGATAGAGGGAGGGGTGATCTGGGAAGCCTGGCCTCTTTCCAAACACACTCTAACACTGTGGAAACCTGTGTCTTTGCAGGGACTGCTTTATTTGCTCCCTTGACTTTGAGTGATTTAAAGGTAAAAATTGCTTTTTTTTTTTTTTGGTTGTTCTTTCTTTCTTCAGGTATAACCCAAGGGCTGGCACAATGTTTAGTGAATGTCTCTTGTATGAATGAATGAATAGATGAAAGAATTTGAGATTGACAGGGGCAATTAACATTTCCTGAAGGCTCATTCTGTGCTGGGTTAAGACAGCTCATACATTTTATCACACCTCCAAGATAAGTATCATATGAAGCAAGTATCATAAAGTCAATTTTTCAGGCTAACTGCCCTTTTATTTCACTTTATTATTTTTTAGATACTGGGTCTTGCTCCTTCACCCATTCTGGAGTGCAGTGGCACGATTGATCACAGCTCACTACAGCCTTGAACTCCTAGGGCTGACACCATCTTCCCGCCTGAGCCTCCTGAGTCACTGAAACTACAGGAGTGCACCACCATGCACCTAAATGGTATTTTAAATGATAACAACCACACGAATAATATTAACAATAATGATGATGGTGATAATGACAGCTGCCACTTATATCCATGGGCCAAGCATTGTGCCATGCATTTTGCTTACGTCTTCACACAAAATCTACCACGGAGGGAGTGTCTTTAACTGTCATTTTATAGATGGGGAAACCGAGGCTTTTATGGGGAAGCACTGGCCTGAGGTCAAGCACTGGAATGTGACTGAGCCAAAATGTGGCAGCAGATCTGACTATTGGCCTTTGCGGTTCACAATTATTGCCTGCATTACAGTGCTGCCTGTGTGCTGGTTCTCGCATGACAGGGAGGGTTGTGAGTAGACAGAGGGGTCACAGCAGGACTGGCCCCTACTGTTTCAGCTGGGACAGGTCACAGGCTGAGCAGGATGGGGCGGCAGGGGCAGGCTGCCTCCCCACACGCAGAGGTCCCACCCCAGCTCCCTACCAGCAGCAGGCTGGGAGCCCTAGTGTGCCCAGCGCCCCCATGATTGGCAGCCTGCAGATGGCAGGGGTGCCTTGGAATTTATTATCCAGGCATGCCTTTCCGAGGGGGCCTCACTGCCTGACACTGCTTTATCGGAAAGCTGGGAATGGTTAGCTGAGCCCATCTGTTAGCCAAAGAGGGGAACTCAGTGGGTGGGGAAGTCTGTGGAGTCATTTAAAAGGAATTTCTCTGATGTTGAGGCCAGGGCAGAAGGTTATCTGCCTGTGGGCCGTTGGGCTGCCTGGTTTGGGGTACTGGGGGCTTGGGGGGTGGTGCGTGTGTGTTTGGTGAGGGACTCTCATTGCTTGCTCTAAACCAAAAATTGCTAGAGCCCTTCCCCCTTCTGAACAACAATTTGAACTCTGCAGTGCTCCTTCATTGCTAAAACCACCACATTAGCGTCGTCAGTGTCTTGGTGACGAATCTAGGACAGATGGGGATAAATGCAGTGATCTGAATTAATACTGGGGTGGCTAATGAATCCAGGAGCCAGGAAATAATTAGGAGAAGTCACTGCTCCTGACATGGCAAATAGAAACTGTGTGTTGGATGCCTTCTCCTCTCTCCCCTCCCACCAACCAAGATGCCCGGGAAGACGGCTGTGCAGCCACCTGGGGTGGGGGACACTTGGATGTCAGGACTTGATCTTGGGTGAGGATTCTCGGACATTTATGACAGAGGCTGGTGAACGGCAGGTGGAGACAGGTTAATGGCGGTTCTTCCATTGTATATCAAAGGTTCTTCTGTGCTTGGAAAAAGCGCTGGACTGGGAGCCCAGAGGCCTGGGTTCAAGTGCAGGCTCCTACTGGATCATCCTAGGCCATGTGGTTCCCTCCTCCAATGCTCAATGAAAGTAGAGTGTGATCGAGGGTAGCATGTACTGTTTGCTGCCCAGGGGCAGGCCCATGCTAAGTGATTTGCATAGAGCTCTCCTTTAATCTTCCTCCACAGCTCTAGTACTCTGTTCTCACTCTACCAAGTCCAATTGTTTCAACAGCTCACTCAAGGGCATGCAGTTGATAGCAGAGCTGGATTCAAACCCAGAAATCAACTCAAAGGTCTGAGCCCTTGACCATACCATGTCACTGCCTTTTGCCACAAAGAGCCAGATAATCATTGATGTTTCTTCCAACACTGACATATTTTTAGGCCTTCATGATTCTAAGTGGTTGTAGATATCTGCTTTGCAATATGGGGAGTGAAAGGGAGTGAGCTACGCTTTTGTAATTGGGTGTCTGAAAAGGCTGGGCCCCTATTATATATGATCATATGCTTTATTCTTCCTTTCTATAACTTAGCATGTTTGCAATTGAATAATTAAGTGTTTATTGTTTAATGGTTATCTACCCTGCTAGACTGAGGCTCCAAAAAGATCTCATCTATTTTGCTCGCTGTTATGTCCCCAGTGCAGAGAAGAGTGGATGGTATATTGTGTTCGAATTGATATGATTTGACTGTGTCCCCACACAAATCTCATCTTGAATTGTAGCTCCCACAATTCCCATGTGACATAGGAGGAACCCAGTGGGAGATGATGGAATCATGGGAGTGGTTTCCTCCATACTGTTCTCATGGTAGTGAATAAGTCTCATGAGAGCTGATGGTTTTATAAGGGGTTTTCCCTTTCACTTGGCTCTCACTCTTTCTTGCCTGCCACCATGTAAAACGTGCCTTTTGCCTTCTTCCATGATTATGAGGCCTCCCCAGCCACGTGGAACTGAGATATTAATGGATATTAAACTCCTTTTTCTTTATAAATTACCCAGTCTCAGGCATGTCTTTATCAGCAGCATGAAAATGGACTAATACATGATCGAATTAATGGATAAATGAATAAGTGAAGTAATTGGTGAATGTATTAGTGAGTGAGTGAAGGAATGTATGAATAATGGGGTGAGTGAATGATTGAGTGAAGTTTGGAGTAAGTGAAGGAATAAATGAGTGAATGAGTGACTGAGTGGATGAATGAATGCATGAATGAATGAGTGATTGAATGAACAAATGAGTGAGTGAGTTAATGAATGAGTGAGTGAAGCCGGGAGACCAGGCTGAACCCTGATGAACAGAAGCCCCTCAGCGATGTTACCTTGTGGCCGCCGTTTCATCTGGCCTACACTGCTGCTTCCTGGGCAAGGGTGCAGGGAGCAGGCCCAGCGTGCAGTGTCTTTGAAAGGGCAGTGGGCACTGACAGGGGCTCCTCTGGCGCGGGGCTGAGGGGCCTTGTCCAAGGCTGACTCCGGCCCCCGCCTTCCCCCTCTGGGAGCAATGCTCGCTGGAGCTACTTCACACGGACACGCTTGAATAGCAGCCAGGGCTGTCTGGGCATCACATGACTACCCAGCTGCCAAGGGAGCTCGAGGCAGCTGGGGGTTGGGGGGGGGTGGGGGGTATCGGGGGTCACCTCCGCATTTAAGTCATGTACCTGGCGGAGACTATGCTTGTGGAGAACAGCTCAAGGAACAAAGCGTTCTTCATTTTTCTTTTCTTCCTTTTTTCTTGATTCTTCTTTCTTGGCAGTCTGGATTCAGAATGTTTTCATGCCGGGTGGCCAAGGTGAGAGAGCCTTTTCAGGCGAGGAAGGGCGAGTTTGTTTTTTGATCTGCAGGGCTGGGTGTGCCGTCTCATGGCTGAGAGCTGAAAGGCTAGACCAGAGTTCCCCAGTTCAAATTGCAGCTTCTGATCCTGGCACTAAGAATGACCCTGAGCTACTTAATCAAGTCCTCAGAGCTTCACTTTCCTCATCTGTTAAGCGAAAGAGATCATAGTATCTAGCCCAAAAGATTAGTTTGAGGATTCAAAGAGACAATGGGTGTAAAAGACTCAGCACATTGAGTTCAGTTAAGGCAGTGAATATTAACAATGACAACAACAATAATATTATTAATTGCGGGAACAGAAAACTAGTCCTGAGGTTTCTTTGTGCCAGAGGTGGATACAAATTAGTTAGGAAAGCGAGCATTTTTGCCACTAGATTTCCAGACATGGGGGCAAAGAGGAACTAGTTGAGGGAGACTCCCCCTGGAGTCTTTGCAATTTTCCATCAATTGTCTGAGCCTAAAAGGTTCCTAGAGTTCATGGGGTCTAAGTACCTGGAGATGCTGAGGCCCAGAGAGGGGAAGGGACTTACCCCAGGTCACACAGTAGCAGATGGTCAGAGCCCAGACATTCTTATCATGCTTGAATTAATCACTGTGGTCTAGCTTTTCTAACACAACAGCAGACTATGCCCCCAGCAAGGATGAGTCACTGGTTGGCTGTGCTCAAGCCTGACCTGGGCTCAGAGCCAAGCCTGATGGAGATGAGGGATACTGGCGTGAACACCTCCTTCTGCCTACCCAGCATGTCACTTTCCCAAAGTAGGTAACTACCCATTCAGGTGTTCTGGTCCTTGTTCCTGCAAGGGTGAGTACTGGCATTTTGACCTGCAGTTTAGAAGTGAGCATCCCAAAGGTGAATTGATGAACCCAGGATCATACAACTCATAAGTGTGTGGACAGATGGTGGATGGAGCTGGGTTAATTGAATGCCACTCTGTCCCAGGCATATTGAGGCACATCATAAAAGTGCCACCAGCCAAAAAGACCATTCTCTACCCCAGAGACCTCTGAGAACTCATATTTTGACATTTGGCTGTATCTAACAATGAGTTGCGTCATGACCTTAAGCAAGTTACTTCTGCTTTTTGGGCCTCAGTGTCTTTATCTGTAAAATGGAAGTACCATAGCATCTACCTCTCTGGGGATGATTGTGCAGACTGAGTCTGTTAATGTAAAGTTCTTTGAAGAGAGTCTGACATGCATTAACTGCTCAGTAAATGTTGGCCGCCAACTAACCCAGAGGTCACCGTTCCTGGAAAGGTAGCAAGACAGCAGCACCCTGCAGAGGGCTGGGGCTTTGGAAGCTAAGGTACATGACCCTCAGCTGTGGAATCCCTATGTGTGTGGCCATTCTCTGTTACGAGGCATGCATAGAGGCACACGGCGAAGATGGACTATGCCTTCATCCAAAGGAGAAAACAAGTCAGAAGCTTCTAAGAATTTTGGTTCCATGCCCAGTAAGAAGGGCCTGTGCTGTGCCAAGCTCCCAGGCTTGGGATCATGAGCACATGCCAGCCCTTCTCTTTTTGGGTCCACTTGAAAACGATCAGAGCTGTCTGAGGGGCTCTTGCAGAAATGGAGGCCAACTCCTTGCCTGTCGAGGGAAGCCTTGGGAAAAGAGGGATGCTTTCCATCTCTCTGCGCCCAGAAGAAGCATGGGTTCTGGTAGGAAGGACAGATGTACTTGATTGGAATCCCATCTCAGACACTGACCAGCTGTGTGACCTCAGGAGACTCACTTTCCCTCCCTGAGCCGCAGTTTTTGCATCTGTAAAATGGGGTTACTTTTAGAATTTAGTAAGAAAGTCTTTGTGGGAGTGGGCCCCGCTTTGCTTGTAGCAGAAACCTTAATGCCAAGCACAAACTTAACCCATAAAGGGCATGTAACAAGAATGTGGCAAATGGGTGATGATCAACAGCTGAAGAGGAGCCAGGGGGTACTCTAAACATTTCCCGACATCAGTTCATTTAGTTCTCACAGTGACAGAGACTATAATCATCCTTATTTCACAAGTGAGCAAACTGAGGCTTGGGGAAAAAAGCTGAATCCCATGTCCAAAGCCACTTAGCTAGTAAGTGACAGAGCCAGGATTTGAACCCAGGCAATTTGAAACTAGAGCTTAAGCTTATAACCACTAGGATGTAGCAGATGCAGAAAGAAGATAGAAAAGAGATGCAAAACGGACGTCACCTAAAGTAGCATATACATGGAATGATCAATACGTATCTGTAAAATCAATGCATTAATTAAAAGCAGAAAAAGCACACAATTGCTTTATTTTCCCACTCTGCAGGTCTCAGAGATACAGAATTGCACAGAGAGAGTCCCAGTCCACAGAGAAGGTGAAAACGTAAATGATCTCCAGTGTTGCTGACTCTCACATCCAACATCCAACAGAGCATCAAACAGGGGCTCACACAGGTGGCCCTCTGACCAAAGCCAGCCTTCTGTAAGTTGGCTTAGCCTATGTAGCATTTTAAAAAATATCTTCATTGGTCTCTGGAATTTAAAAGTTGAGAGATTTCACATTTAAAAAAAAAAACCAGATTTCTGGTGTAGAAGAGAAAAGTGTCCTTCATTTTGCCCTGTGCTGGCCTCACTTTTTATTGTACATTTCTGGCCAGTCTCCTGGGGGGCACTTGAGTTTGCAACTCCCACGTGTACAGGGCTCTGGGGTTCTAGATGGAGAAACATAAGCATGTTGGCCAAAGACTCAGTGAAGGCCCCAGTCTTAGGAGGATTTTCTGGTCTTGCTTGGAGAAAGATGACTCACGGGGCCAGCATGTGTTTCTTGCCGAGCCAGGTTTCCTTGCCTACTTTGTTTTTATAAAGCAGAAATAGAAGTTTCCATAACATGGTGCAACTCCACCCAGCAGGCCTTGGGAAGCCACTGCTATCTGTGAGCGTCCAAGGGAGAGCTTTGGTTGGGAGCCTGCTATTGCTCATGGAGCTGTGAGCACAGCAGGACAGCATGTGCTCATCTCCACTGTTGGCTGTGCCTGAAGACGGGGACTCTGTACTGCGTTCCTTCTTGGGTGAGACTGTCAAAGAGCTGGGTTCCTCAGGCCACAAGAGAGTGGGGTAGGAGAATCAGAGACTTAGTCCAGGTTCTACAACTAACCGATTCATCTATTTATCATCCATCCATCCATCCATCCATCATCCATCCATCTATCCATCCATCCATTTATCCATCCATCCATCCATCCGTCCATCCATCCATCCATCCATCCTTTTATCCATCCATCTAAGGACTATTTATTGAGCACCTACCATGTTTCAGACACCCCATGCTATACTTTGAAGAGACAGAAATAAAATAGACACAGACTGCACTATCCTCATAAAGTCTACAGTCAGGTGGGAAAGGCAAATATCAAAAATGTAGTAATAGATGAAGATTTGGGAGCAACCAAAATGTCCACTGATAGATGGATTAAATGCAATTTGGCTTATTCTATCATGAGATACCATGTGGCCCTTAAACGAAGCAGATCCCTATATGGTGACAGAACAACACCTAAGTGAGAAAAGTGAAGGCACAGGCAATGACTGCACTTCGTGTCCATTTGTACAAAACAAGAGCCTTGGATAGGCTTTGATATATTGGTTCTTGCAGAGAAGGTGTCTGGAAGGATCTGCAGGAAATTGGGAAAAGTTGGTGTCTCAGTGAGAAAGCTGGGGTACTAGGGTTCAAGGAGGTGAGAGAGTTTTTGTGCTGTTTGAATGTTTTATTTTTTGAATGTGTCATGTTTTGTCAATAATATGGCAAGGAAATTTTAGAGACGTTGGTCAAAGAATACAAAATTTCAGTTAGACAACAGGAATAAATTCAAGACATCTATTGTACAGCATGGGTGACTATAGTTAATAACAATGTATTGTGTACTTGAAAATTGCTAAGAAAATAGATTTGAAGTGTTCTCACTACAAATAAATGTTAAGTATGTGCAGTAATACATATGCTAATTAGCTTGGTATGGCCATTCCATAGGGTATACATATTTCAAAATACCTTGTTATACACCATAAATATGTATAATTTTTATTTGTCAAATAAAAAATAAGAAGAATACAGGTAGATAGATGAGAAAGAGAGAAAGAAGGAAAATAGAGAAAGATAGATAATAAAGTATAAAGTGTGAGGATAGAAGAAAAAGGAAAAGCCTTTACGAGAAGTTGGGTGAGTGTTTTAAAAAGGAAATCCAGGGTGTTTTAGACATTCAGAGGCGGCTTCCCTAAAAATGCGTTATTCCAGGCACTGGGAGGAGCAATAGGACCTTAGCCCCTTCCCTCCCCTTTGTGGACCTAAAGTGTTACATCTGTAAAATGGAAAGAAGGCACCTCCCAGCCCAAGACCTCAGAAACTCTAGGAAGCAGAGTTCAAATCCAGGCTGCCTTCACCACCCCACCCCAGGGCAAACTGCTTCCCCAGGGCTCCCTCTACCTTTTCCCCTCCTGTTTCCCCTTCCTGATTTGGTAGACAGACCTGATCAACACTGTGATGATCCAGAAAAAAGAAAGAAAGACAATTTGATGTATACCAAAGCTCATGGACATTAAATTCCTAAGACATGCTTTGTATCTCTCTGGGGGAGAGTGAGCACCTGCACCTTTATCCCCATAACCACCAAATGAATTATGGAGGCCAAAAAGGTGAACCTATCTGTGTGGATGGCTGCCAGCTGCTGTGTTGTACTAGTGTGTTATAATAATAGTAGTGGATAGTTCATGAGTGCCAACTCTGTGCCAAGTACTTAGCCTGTAAGATCTCACTCATTCTAAAGGCAAGTCTAGGAGAGAGGCTATTGAACCCTATGCTGAGATGAAGTTTCTGGGGCTCAGAGAAGTTGAGTTACTTATTCAAGTTTGCACAGCTACTAAGTGCTGGAGTGAGAATCTGAAACCAGGTTATTTTGACCCCACTTTTTGTTCTCTTAACCACCAACCTACTTTGGTGCCCATCACACAGGGAGCTCTACCTCCCCATTCATCCAGGCCAGCGAAGGCTTCCTGGAAGAAGTGTCATTTAGGTTGTGCCTGGGAGAACCAGAAGCCTTTCAATCTTCACTGTGAGAAAGATTAGCCATCTTCCACGAGGAGGTTTTCTTCAGAATAAAAGGCCCTGGAGACATTAAAAGGAAACTCATAAAAAATTCATCTCTGAGTAGTAATTGCATCATAAAAAGTATTGAGTTGGTGTGCAGATGCAAATTGGGCCATATGAATTAATGATGTAAACAGTGGGAATGAGGGTGCACATTCAGAAAATGTCTTCTTCAGTGTGCTGGGCGAAGTTGGGCCAGGTGGCAGTGTGCCCTGAAGTTCAAGGGACATTTTTGGGCTGCCGATGACCATTTTTTCAGGCCTCCAAATCCTGCTCAGTGTTACTTCTTTAGAACCTCCTGGATACATGGCTAGGCTCACAGTTTTCTCTAAATCCACAGTCTCTGAGTGCCCACTGTGTGCTGTAGCTGTTCTGAGGATGGTGCCCTGCCACCCCTCCATCCTCCCTGCCCCCTCCCTGCTCACCTCATGTGAATTTACTGATCCCAGGAGAATGAAGATGGATGTTCATGAACTTGCATGTCCACATTTTTTATGTATGCCTTTCTTGATTTGTTGGCTAAAACATTCGACAAACATGTATTGAGCACCTACTACATGCTGGGCGGGGCCTGACCTCAGCTGTCAGAGCTGGTCTTGGGGCAACAGGGAAAACACCCAAGTTGGGAAGAGGCCGAGAGTGACTTGCTGGTGGAGAGGACTCTAGGCAGAGACTCCAGACGTGGGGAGTGGGCCAGGCACAGACAGTGGTGGGAAGCAGCTTCACACAGAGGCAACCTGGACACTTATGAAACCGTGAAATGGAAGTGGAAGCTGAAAGTGGTAGAGATGAGCCTGGGGATGTAGAACATTCTGGAAGATCTTGTGCATCTCCCTAAGGACCTGGGGCATGGCCCTAACTTGGAGGAAAAGCAGCTTTTACTTTTCCCCCAAAGTCTGATTCTTTGTCATGCAAGAGGTGGAAGCTGCAGTATGCTGGTCTCATCAAAGTTCAGAGGAGGATCCACGTAACTTTTCTGCGATTTTTAAATTGGGTTCCATAGAACCCTGAGGTTCTATGCGCATGTTTTCTGTAGCTCCTTGGTGGAAAGTAGGTAAGAGAAGATTCAAGTGGGAAATATTCTGGAATCTCCTCTACTTTAACAAGATCAGCTCCACTTTTTTTTTTTTTTTTTTTTTTTGAGATGGAGTCTCTCTCTGTCACCCAGGCTGGAGTGCAGTGGCACGATCCTGGCTCACTGCAACCTCCGCCTCCCAGCTTCAAGTGATTCTTCTGCCTCAGCCTCCCAAGTAGCTGGGACTACAGGTGTGCCACCATGCCTGGCTAATTTTTGTATCAGCTCCACTTTTATCTCTTTTTTCTTTTTGCAGTTTGGAATTCCACATAAGATTTCATGTGAAAAGGGGTTCCATTGCTTAAGTAAGAACAACTCTACTTAATGCAAAATGAAGCCCAAATTCTTTAACCCAAGGTCTTGGCTTTGGGTAATCCAGATCATACTCATTTCTCCAGATATAGAAAAACCTCTTCCCACTCCCTGCTCATCACTGCTCTGCATGCCAGCCACCAGCCACACAAATACTCCTAAGACCACAGACACTCTGCTCCTCCACGCCTCCATCCCTTTTCCAGGCTGACTCCCAATGCTTCCTCCTCCAGGAAGCCCTCTCTGATCCCCTCAAGTCCTCAAGTGTCTCCAACATTCCAACACACCTTGGGTTCTCCCTAAGAACTATGACCCACCAAGAATGCAGTCCTCTTTCTGCTGATCCATCTCCTCTCCCATCACACTGTGAAACCCATGAGGGCAGGACCTGGTACCTGGTCGTCACTAGCACCCAGTACCAGCCCAGGGATGGGGCAGGGCCCGAGAAATATGTGCTGGGCAAATGAGTGCTAGGAAAGAAGAGAGAAAGAATAGGTGTGGAAGTGTGTGAATAAATAAGTTAACAGATGGACAGATGGATGGATGGATGGTTGGATGGATGGAGGGAGAGACGCAGGGAAAGGAAGATGTGCTGGTGGGCGGATGGGTGGGTGACAGATGGATAAACAAAAGGAAGGGAGGAAGGAGGGAAGGAAGAAAAGAGGGAGGAAAGGAGGTAAGGAAGGAAACAAGGAAGGACGGGAGAGAGGGAGAGATGGAGGGAGGAAAGAAGGGAGGAAGGGAGAGCACACACATACATACAGCTGGAGGAACCCCCGGTTCCACTTTCCCTGAGGTCCCCCAAGGTCTCAGCCTTCCCTGAGGCTTCTCTGCCCTAACTCCCCCTCCCTTTCTCTTCCCTCCATCACAAAGCCAGCCCCTGACATGCCCTCGCCCCGCACAGTGATTACTCCTTGAGCAGCCTCCCGTATCCTGTTCCTGCTCTTCCTACAAGCAGAGAAGCAGAAAAATCTATCCTGATGAGGAGGCAGCTGCCCGCCCGCCCTTGCACCTCCTCCCCCCGCCCCTGCAGCCTGTAACTCTCGAGCAGTCAGGCAGAAACAGGCAGTCAATTTTTTCCAGGGTCGAGCGCCGGCTGTAAGGCACAGCCCTGCGGGGTGACAGGCGAGGAAAGGAAGGGGCTGTAGGAATGTGGCGCTGTGGTTTCTCCTCCATCCTCCTGCCTCACTCGCCCAGATGCTGCCAGCTGTATCATTCAGGGGACATACCACACGACCCCCACTACCACCACCACCATGCAAAGAGCTCATCTAAGACCTTAGCCCCATTAAACACTGGCAGGCCGGAATTGTCTGCTGCCATCCATCACACCTTCTCCCCTAGCCTGGCTTCTTACCCACCTGGAAGCCATCCCTTTTCACCCTTGCCTGCCCTTCGTGGCTGCATGGCAGGCTCCCTGGCAGAGGAAAAGGCAACTGATGTGCTTGTCCCCAGCCAGGTGTCAAGTGGCTCTTTGCTGGGTGCTCTGGTGCATTGCCCGGATATCACCCCAGCTACAGGGAATGTTGACAGCTCCCAGCTGAGCCCTGCTCCCAGCAGGTGACCGCCCTCAGCTGGAAAGAGCTGCCTTGACCAAGGTCAAACCTCCTTCTGGTGACTAGTCGATGCAGGGCGGACACCGTCCCAACCTCCTTACCTCTAGGCAGGATGACTTTGAAGAGCATTCTCGCCCCCAAAGCTGCCCCCGCTTGATCAGCTGAGACCCCTGTTGAGTCTGAATCACACCCCAACGGCTTCTTCTGCCCCATCCTGCTTATTTCTCTTCCCCTACAGGTGTTGATACTGAATGCCCCCCACTGTACCCCCATAAGCCCCTGCATACAAGCAGGAGAACCAACCTGCGCCAGCCTCTTTTGCATTCGCTTATTTAATTGCCATGGCAACTGCATAGCATGTTCTTTGTTTCCCGTGTCAGGAACCCAGGGCTCAGAGGGCTGATGTTGCTTGTCCCAGGTCACGCCGACTGTGCCAGAGCTGAGGTTCCACACCAGCCTACCTGACTTCCAGTAGGTCGAGACTGTGATGCCCTCAACGTCTACCCCTCAGGAGCCCCTCGCATGGAGATCTGCAATGCATCCCTGACTCTGGGAAGCCCCTGAGACGAGACCTCCTTGCCTCCCCCAGTGGAGGCACCCCAGGTGGAGACGCATGGCATCTGTCCCAGATCAGGCGTCTTTGCCAGGTCTCCAGACTACATGGTCTCCTCACACTGCCTCTCTCACCTTTGTCTCTGGATCCTGCCTCCCGTCACCTGCCCTACTCAGCAATGCCCTGGACAGGAGGTCGGGGGATGCTGTGTAGCATCACAGGAGGGGCCCGACATATCTGCCTTAACACCTGGGCTCCTGATAGAATAGACCTCTTCAGGCCGGGCGCCGTGTCTCAACTCCTGTAATCCCAGCACTTTGGGAGGCCGAGGCAGGCGGATCACGAGTCAGGAGATCGAGACCATCCTGGCCAACATGGTGAAACCCCATCCCTACTAAAATACAAAAAATTAGCCGGGCATGGTGGCATGCACCTGTAGTCCCAGCTACTCGGGAGGCTGAGGCAGGGGAATCACTTGAACCCAGGAGGCGGAGATTGCAGTGAGCCGAGATCGCGCCACCGCACTCCAGCCTGGTGACAGAGTGAGACTCTGTCTCAAAAAAAAAAAAATGTATATATATACATATAGATATGTAAAATAGACCCCTTCACACTCATCTGAGCCTCAATTTCCTCATCTTTCAAATCGGTTGTTTCTAGGATGACATGAAATGTCTATGAAAGATAGCGCAGTGCCTGGCACACAATAGCTTCTGAACACAGGAGCCCTCCCTTACTCACAGCTACGCTTTCTGTGGTTTCAGTTACCTGCGGTCAACTGTGGCCAAACATACTACATTATTTTGCGAGAGAGAGAGAGACCACATTCACAGAATTTGTAATACAGTATATTGTTATGATTCTTCTATTTTATGATAGTTATCGTTGTTAATCTATTACTGAGATTATAAATTCGACTTTATCATAAGTATGTATGTATAGGAAAAATGTACATACAGGAAAAATCGTAGTGTATATAGGGTTCAGTCCTATCTGCAGTTTCAGGCATCCGGTGGGGGTCTTGGAACATATTCCCCAAGGATAAGGGGGGAAACTACAGCAAATCTCATTTCTTCCTTTTACTGCTTGTGATAATATCTAATCTGATGTGGGCAATCTGTGCTAAGCCTGATGTAAAACACTTGAGTCCTATCATCTCAGTTAATCCTTGAACAATTCTATGGAGTAGGTACCATTATCCCCATTCCACAAATGAGAATATTTTCTCATTTGTGGAATGAGAAAATTTGAGGCTGGTGGAGAGGCGGTGGCATATCCACAGTTGTCAGCTGACAAAAGGGGCAGCTGGGACTGGAACCCTTCTCTCTAGCTCCAAAGGCAGTGCTCTCAACTCCTGGACTCACCTTCTCCTCCCCTTTGTTTTGTCCTCAGGGACTCCCAGCTCTACCAGCCCAGGTGGACCATGCTGCCCAGGGCCCCTGGATAGCCCCTGGGTCTGACTGGTGGGGTCACTACAATTTGGTGCCATGTCCCCAGGTACCCTGCAGAGACAATCAATGGAAATCCTGTGTTCTGAGTATCAGGTTGCTCATGAGTCTCCAGTCCTCCATGCTGAAACTGACCTCCAATCACAAGAAAATACTGTCCCTGGCCCGTAAGTTGCCTTACGAAGCAAGCTCACCTTCCCATGGGCCCTCTGCCTCCAGGAAAGACATTTACAGCTCTAATGCCTTCCAGCCAGGTAGGAATGGGGCTCACTGGCCCCTGGTGGTGGCCATAACTTTGTAATTGAATGACATCTGGGACTACCAGTCCCTATAAAGAGAAACCAGAGGAATGTGGTAAATTGTTCACAAGACCGTGGGGACTCCCACTGTGGCTGGGCCAGGAATCCAGGCCACTTCACACAAGCCTCTTTCTGTGGCTGCCCTGAGCCAGCTTCTGGATGAGGAGCCAGCCAGCCCCGGGTTCAGATCCTGTCTCTGCCTGCTGGGACCTTGGCAGTGTGCCATGACCTCTCCCGGCCTCGGTCTTCTCCTCTGTAAACTGGGTGTACTGCTCCCCTTGTAGTGTTCTTGGGATGATCAGGCCTTTCTTAGTGCAGACGGAGAAATGTTGTCATTTTAAAGCCTTGAAGAAGTCAGGCTATGATTGATTGGAGACACAGAGGGAGATGAGATGGGGACAATGCAAGGGACCAGATCAAACCTGAGCAGGGGAATCTCCAAACATTTCTTCCCGATTCCAGCAGGACGGCGTAGTTAGGCCTGTGGCCGGGCTTCTATGCCTCATCTCTGGACAGCTCAGGAAGAGGCTACGGGATTTACCAAGTAGATTACATGGCACTTAGCTAATGAAATGACACCCCCGCCCTCCCCAGATATTGATCAGCCACTGGCAACCGTGGAGCTTGCAGCAGCCTCCAGACAGCTTTAAAAGAAAATCAACCATTAATAAAATTGAATGGTTTGGGGGAGCAGGATGCTGGGGCAGTGGTTGGGGGTGGTTCTAGAGGAGAGAGATTCAGAAGAAGTTAGCAGACAAGGAGGACCACAGGAAGAAAACGTGCCCTTCTGACCCTGAACCAGAATAGTAGATGTATGAGAGATTTTGCAGTTAACCAAGTCCATGAGAAAATGCCTGGTGTACAAGTATCAAGTGAGAAGGGTATGTCTGCAGGATGCGGACGGCAGAGGCTGCAAACTCAGGGCAACCCCGCAATGTGTCTCTTTGCTCCACATATGCTTTATTTACAAGGAATTTGCCGCCCATATCTTTAAAAAATTGGAGTTTTTATAGAAAAATCTAGATTTCTGGAGTTCCAATTTTTGTAAAATTGGAACATGGGATGATATTGGGCTTGCATTCCTTTGTGGCAGCAGTTGAGTTGAGCAGTAACAGCTGCCCCTGTGGATGGGGCACATGGAGTCCAGCTTGCCCAGCCCCCACCTGGCCCCCAAACTCATTCCTGTGACCTGCCAGGGCTTTTGAGTTTGAGACCTTGATGCAAAGTCTGAACTGAAGTATGCAATGATGTTGACATATGAGTGGAGGATGTGTGTGTGTGTGTGTGTGAATGATACACACACACATACACAGTGACTATATCTCTATCTATCGATCTATCTATCTATCTGTCTGTCTATCTATCTATCTATCTATCTATCTATCTATCATCTATCATCTGACAAAATAGTGACAGTGGCTGCCTTTCCCTAGGTAGGACTTTATCTTCTCATCCCTTTGTACTTTCCATTCTCATCAATAAAAAACAATAGCCTTGGCTTTGGGAAGAAGAATGAATCTGTGCAGAGCTGAGTATTCTGTAGGATCATGGAACATAGCGATGGCGATTGTACCAAGAAGGAAATGTAGAAAATGCCAAACCGTGTTTTTCTCCAAATAGGGAAATTGTGAACCAATTAGAATGTCGTCTCTCTTGCTTTTCTGCAATAAATCTCTTTCATATTTCTAATCGAAAAACTAAAACCCAGGTATGTGCAACTTAAAAGTAAATCAGGATTAACTCCTCTTAACAGAGGGGCAACGGTGCAAGAAGGAGGCTTATCCAGGGAGGGGCCTTGAACATAGTGGGGGGCTTCGTCAGGCCTGCCCTGGCCTCTTCCTCTAGGGTGGTGACCTGGAATCTTGTTCAGGAGTGATGTGGTTTGCCTCTGTGTCCCCACCCAAATCTCACCTCCAATTGTAATCCTCATAATCCCCACGTGTCGAGGGAGGCACCTGGTGAGAGGTGATTGGGTCATGGGGGCAGTTTCCCCTATACTATTCTCATGATAGTTAATGAGTTCTCACAAGATCTGATGGTTTTAGAGGTGTTTAACTGTTCCTCCTTCACATTCTCTCTCGCCTGACGCCACGTAAGACATGCCTGCTTCCCCTTCCACCATGATCGTAACTTTCCTGAGGTTTCCCCAGCCACGCAGAACTGTGAGGCAATTAAACCTCCTTTGTTTGTAAATTACCCAGTCTCGGGCAGTTCTTTATAGCAATGTGAAACCGAACTAATACAAAGAGCAAGCACCGTTTGATTGCTGCTGTCTGTCATTCCATCCCTGGACCTCAGATCCCCATCTATGAAAAGGAGAGACTCTTATAGGGAAAAGCTGGGGGCAATGTCTAGCTTTTTTTGTAAGCCTCTATGAGCCAAACACTGACTGGCATGTTTTCACAAGTGTGTTAGCTGAAAAACCTAGAGGTTCATAAACCAGGCTCTCAACTCAGACATTTCCTAGCTGTGTGGCCTTATACAGGCCACTTAACCTCTCTGAGCCTCCTTATTCTTTCTGGAAAACAGAAACTGACCTCATAGGGTTGGATGGAGGAACAGATGAGAAAACAAAAACAAATCATATAAAGAGCTCTGTACCTGGCACAGAGAGTCAAAAGAGATTAGCCATTATTTATGTTCTTACTGTTGATATTTTTAAAACACTACCTACTGTGTGCCTGCTAGTGATGGGAGAGGTTGAGGTTATTATGCCCAACATTACGAAGAAGAAACTGAGTCTTGGCCGGGCGCGGTGGCTCACGCCTGTAATCCCAGCACTTTGGGAGGCCGAGACGGGCGGATCACGAGGTCAGGAGATCGAGACTATCTTGGCTAACATGGTGAAACCCCGTTTCTACTAAAAATACAAAAAATTAGCCGGGCGTGTTGGCGGGCACCTGTAGTCCCAGCTACTCGGGAGGCTGAGGCAGGAGAATGGCGTGAACCCAGGAGGCGGAGCTTGCAGTGAGCCGAGATCGCGCCACTGCACTCCAACCTGGGGGATACAGTGAGACTCCGTCTCAAAAAAAAAAAAAAAGAAACTGAGTCTTGGCAAGGGGAGGTAATTAATCAAGGATGACAGTCTCCATGGAGATCAGGTCTATGTGGCTCACCTGCACTTTCTACTCACCCCCACCCCTACCCCTAGGAAGCTCTTATCG
This sequence comes from Nomascus leucogenys, assembly GCF_006542625.1. NCBI lineage: Eukaryota > Metazoa > Chordata > Mammalia > Primates > Hylobatidae > Nomascus > Nomascus leucogenys. Next base: position 54,358,542 of record NC_044387.1, on the reverse strand, counting down.
ATGTATCTTTTCCACTGAGATTAACTGAACACTCACTGTGTGCCTAGCCCCATGTTAGCCCCTCACCCAATTACCTTGGGTGAAATTAAGAGCAAGACTTCCAAAAACAAAGAGATCCTGCTCAAGTTCTCCCTCCATCATCGCTAAGTGGCTTAGGCCAGTACCTTCACCTCTGAGCCTTGGTTTTGTCATTTGTCAAATGGGCTATGCTGATTGGATCCTTGGGAGATTTCATCAAAGCGGTTAATATGCAGAAGGGCTTCACAGAATGAAAGAAGTGACCAGTAATGGTGTTAACAATTCCCATTTAACAGTTAAGGAAAGTTGTACTTTGCACCTACAGCATTCATTCATTCATTCATTCACTCATCCATTCATTCATTCATTCACTCATCCATTCATTCATTCCTTTGCTTTTACACTGGAGCAGCAGCACATCTTTCCACCAAGGTCTCCAGAAGCGCCGGTGTTCTCAAAATGCATGTGGAGGAGAGAGGCAGGGAGTGGGTCTCGCCGCCCCGACCTCTGGGCCTCCTCGTCTCTCACTGCCAGAGAGGCAGCTGCGGCCAGACATTTGGAAGCCATTATAAACATCGCCGTCTGAGTCTGTTCTCCCTGTGTGCAACCTAAGGCAACCGATTCCAAGGAATTTTGGCTGAGTTTCTTCCCAGAGGAATGACGGAGAATACTCACTCCTCCACCCCATCCACAAATGTTCCTCTCTGTTTCAGCAGATTTGGAACAATGGGCAGTAAACCCACAGGTGTGCTGGGAAGAGCTCTGACACCTGAAGATTTGGGGTCTCAGCACAGACTCAGCCGCTTCCTGGTGGAGTCACCTCTCCGAGTCTCAGTTTCCTCATCTGTAAAATGGGAATACTAAAAAGAGTAAACACACACATCTTACCCTTGTGAGGAACCCACAAGTCAATGTAAAATAAAGTCCTAACACAGAGATGTTTGCCAAATCGTATTTCTCTCCTGCTCTAATCTCATATTCACTTTTTGGTGGAATCCAAAAAGCAGGAAGGTGGATTAGATAAGACTTTGATGCAGAAGTTAAGCCCCTAGCCTTCCAGATGACCCTAAAAAAGTCACCTCCCACCCCTGTGTCTCAGTTTCCCCAGACTTCTGCCTCTCACTCCCTGACGTTTCCTACATTAGCCGGCCCTGCCTGCCACAGTCACTCATAGCATGACCCCAGGTGGGCAGCCTTTCAAACCCCTCCTGGTCTTCCTCTCACTCTCTGCGCCCAGGACTCCTCCCTGCCCCTCCCTGTCTGTCACCACTAGAGCCCATGGCATCAGATGCTGTCTTACTATGTCGCTTCCATGAACCCAGTCATGTCTTGGCTTGTCTCGACCCTTCTCCCACCAGCCTCCTATCTCTCTCCTGGTTCACATTTGATGCTTTCCTCCTCTTCTCAAGAAGACTGGAGGAAGAGCACTGGATTGATCTGGGCTCCTGGACCCTCTGCTCTGGCCTCCTGAGGGTGGGGGAGATGAAAAGACAGGGCCTGGGGGTGTGGGGAAGGTGGATGTCTTTTGGCAGAGATCCCTGTTGCTTATCTACAACCCATCTTGCTGGCCATTGGGGCCAACTTGGCTCACTCCAGACTTGTCTGATGGCCTCAGTGCAAGCTGCAGGTGGGATAAAGGTATTCCTCAGGAACTATGAGGTGTATGTGTGGGTGTGTGAGTGTGTGTGTGTGCAGGAGGTGGAGTGTACATGTATGTGTGTGTGTGTTCTGTGTGAGTTGCATAGTGTGTACATGTATTGGCTGTGCATGCCTGTGTGTTGTGTGCATATGTTGTGTGTGGAGTTTTAGCTGTACGTGCATGTGTGATGTGTGTGTGTATTAGGTGTGCATGTATGTGTGATGTGTGTATGTTGTGTGTCTGGTGTGTGATGTCTGCATGTCGTGTATATGGTGTGTGTGCATTGGATGTGCACATATATGTGGTGTGTGTGTTGAATATGCAAGTATGTGCAATATGTGTGTTATGGGTGAGCTGTGTGAAGTGTATATGTATTGTGTGTATGTATTGAGTGTGTATGCATGTGTGATGTGTGTACATTGTGTGTAATGTGTGGTGTATATTGAGTGTGCATGTATGTGTGTGGTGTATGTATGTTGTGTGTGTGGTTTGTGTGCATTGGGTGTGCACATATATGTGGTGTGTGTTGCATATGCATGTATGTGTGATATGTGTGTGCTATGTGTGAGTTGTGTGATATGTATATGTATTGAGTATACATGCATGTGTGATGTGTGTGTATGTTGTGTGTGATATGTGTGTGTGTTGTGTATGTGGTGTGTGTGTGCTGAGTGCATGCATGTGTGATGTGTGTGTGTGGTGTGTGTGTGGTGTGTGTGTGCTGAGTGCATGCATGTGTGATGTGTGTGTATGTTGTGTGTGTGGTGCGTGTGTGCTGAGTGCATGCATGTGTGATGTATGATGTGTATGTTGTGTGTGTGGTGCCAGCATGTATTAGGTGTGTATGTGTGTGTCATCTATGAATATGCTGTGGGCACACAGGTACAGGGGGTGTGTACTGGCCATGCATATATGTGTGTGGTGTATGTGTGTACTGGTTATGCATGTATGCATGGTGTGTGTGTATTGGTTGTGCATGTATGTGAGGTGTGTGTGGTGTGTGTGTATTGAATATGCATGTGTGTGTGCAGTACTCTGTGTGTGTGTGTGTGCTATGTGGTGTGTGTGTGTATCCATGCCTGTGCTGTTGTCACCCTCTTCTCGGCTAGGTAGGTGTCCTCCGAGCTCCAAGAACTTGGGAAATAGGAAGCTGCATGTAAATACCTCCTGGACCCTGATTTCTGCAACTTCCCACCCGGATGTGAGTGTTCGTGTCTTTCTGTAGACCTTTTTAGCTGCCATGCTTTGGAGAGCGTGGTGTGATCCTGAGCCCAGAACTTTCTCTTTACAGACTCGGCTCATCCACCCACCTGCCCTTAAAGTGAAGCCTGATACCATCTCCTCTTTGCGGGGGAGCAGACTGAGCACCAGCCCCGAGGAAACGCGAGAAGGGCATGCAGATGTTGAGCACGGGGACCAAGCCCAAGCGTCCTATCCAGATACTGATGTGTCTCCGAGAGCTGGCAGGGACTTCTCAGACTCTTGCCCCTGCCTCCGGCTGGCCTTCTGGGCTCCCAGGAATTTCCTCAGTTGTGTTTGTATTTTGCTATTTCATCTTCTCTGCCCCCAAAATCTGAATTCTGTACCTTGGACTCCATCATTTTCTCTCATTTCTTCCTCTTTCTTTTTTCTTGTTCTCTTTTTTCCTCTTCCCTCCTTTGTTTCTGTCTTAGTCTCTGTCTTTCTTGCTTCTTCAGGTACATTTTTCCATTTGTTTTCTTTGCTCCCCTCTCTCTTCCTCCCTCCTTTTTGCCTGTATGTCCTCTCCCTGAGTCTCTCTGTGTCTTCCTGTCTCTTTCTGTTTCTGCAGGATCTTCTTCCCTCTCTGCCTCTTTGTCTCCATTTCCTTCTGTTTCTTTCCCACCCCCTCACATCATCCGTCTGTCCCTCTATGTGTGTGTGTCTCCCACTCTGCACCTGCATCTCTGCCTTTCTCTGTCCGTCTCTTACCACCTCCCAGCTGCTCCCATCCATTCACTTTATTCAGCCTCTCCCAGGACGATGCCACAAGCCCATCCATCCTAGTTGCAGCCAGGACTCTTAGGAAGCCCCCGAGTCCCCTGATGGGGCCCAGTAGGTGACTTCTCTCCCCACTGCATCATCAGGGCTGTTCTACAGTGTGGCCCTATCTCTTCACTGTCTGTCCTCTAGCCTTTTCTTGTCCCTTGTCTCCCAAGCCCTGTGCCCTGTGAATGCAGCTTCTCCAGATTGCGTCACCTGTCTCATTTAGTCCTGGCTTCCTGATGCAGATCCCAAAGGGACTCAAAATAGGAGAGGCAAGACAGGCGAAGATACCTGTTGTCCTCGTTCTTCCCTGCCAATCCCAAGTTGGTGGCAGGACTGCCTCTACTGGAGCCCATGTCCCTGGCAGATGGTCCTCTCTGGCAGCCAGGCCTCTCTGTGGGTTCCAGTCCAGGCCTAAGGGTGCTAGCAGCTCCCTGCCGTTGCTAACACTGAGATGCACCATCTCTGTGGGTCCCCCCATCCACCCTTTTATTGCTGTTTCTTTCATCCCATTCTCCCTCAATGACCCCTTTGGAGTTATTTCCTGCTGCATCCCACTTGTTTTCTGCTTTGACATTGATGGATGCCAATATCCTGCTTCTGCCGAACCCCGCTACCACCCTCTCCCTCTCTGTTCTCCTCTGCCCCCTCTCCAAACCTCTGCTTACACCTGCCTTTCTGCACTGGGCCTAGATCTTCTCCCCAGCCAGACTGGAGCACTGCAGGAGCAGAGACCATGCCGCCATCTCCCACGCCTCCATCTCTCACGCCTTCAGCCTCGTGCAGAGTCAGCTCTCACGGATTGTTAAAATATAAATTAACGAGTCAAGGCAGTGGGGGAGAGAGATCATGGCCTGCGTGCCAGTGAGGCGGGTGTGTCTACAGCGCTGCCTGGGGTGCTACAGAGGCATCCACCCTGCGCCGGTCGCCTCCCCTGGCAGGCCTTCCCATCAGAGCTCTTGCAACCCCGCAGTGGGGGGGTCCTCGACAATGGAGCACTGCCATGCCCTGGCCCCGGCCGATTCCGCGGCACCTCTTTGCACGCCCCCAGCTCACGGATGGGAGGGCTCTCCTGCTCCTGGCTCCTGTTCAAGCTGCCTGGTGAACTAAATTGATTTTTTATCGTTGCTCTGGAGTGAGCTTAATGAATCTGTTAGTGACGGCTGCCTGCCCCAAACGCCTCTTGGTGCCCGCGCCACCAGAACGGCTCTTCCTGAGAAGGAGGAGGCATTATTTAAGGCTCAGCCTGTGCTCCTGAGAGCAGCTGGGCATCAGCTGGGCCATGCCTTGCTCTTCCTGGGGTGTTTCTCTTTCTGGGGTGGGACTGTAATATGGGTCAGAAAATAGAAAGGCAGTCCTGAAAAAGAAGGAAGGAAATCCCAGCTACATGGGAGGCTGAGGCAGGAGAATCCCTTGAACCCAGGAGGCGGAGGTTGCAGTGAGCCGAGATTGCGCCATTGCACTCCAGCCTGGGCGACAACAGTGAAACTCTGTCTCAAAGAAAAAAAAAAAAAAGGAACGAAGGAGGTTTATCTTAGTGTGTGTGTTTCTAGGGTCCAATCATCCATCTGTTCATCCATCCATCTCTCCATCTATCCATCCATGTCTCCATCCATTCATCTATCCACACATGCACTCCACCAAACCATTTGTTCATCTGCTCATCCATCTGTCCATCCACACATCTGTCTGTGCATCCAATCTGCCAAACATGCATGTAAGCATCCATCCATCCATGCATCCATCCATCCACCCATCCGTGTCTCCATTGTTTCATTACTTTATTCATTCATTTTATCATGTACCCAACTTATTCTGAAATCCAGCATCCTTACTGTGCCCTATGGGGCCCCACATAGCTGCCCTCTACCTATCCCTCATTATTCTTCCACCTCACTCCACTCCAATCACCCTGACTTCGCTGCTGCTCAGACTTACCTCAGGCCCTTTGCACCTGCTGTCTCCTCTGCCAGAAATGCTCTTTCTCCTGCACCCACATGGCTTCCTCCCTTCTTTTGCTAGGTCTCTGCTCAAATTTCACCACTTCCCCAAGGCCTCCTCTAATTACTTTTGATGTAAATTAGCAACTCCCCTATCACTCTTTATCCTTTTCCCCCCTTTTAACTTTTTCAGAGAGCTCCCTGCACTCTGACATTGTATCACACATTTATTTGTCTTGTAGTCCATTGTCTTCTGCTAGAATCAAGTTCCATGATGATAAGAGCTGTGCCAGTTTCATTTGCTGCCACATCCCCAGGCCCTAGGACAGTGCCTGGCATGGAATTGGCACTCGGTGAGGTTGATTTATTGAAGGGATTATTTAATTCGCTAATAACATGCTCTGTCATGTCTGTCACCTAGTACAAGGCACAGTCTTTCCCAACACAGGATGCCAGGTCCCTGGAAACACAGGTTAGTTGGGGGCTGTGGGGACTAAGAGTTGAACCAAATAGCCACACAGGTGATTGTAAAATTTCATTTGGGCTAAGAGCCTTGAAGAAGGCTCCATGGGTCTGGAAACATATTTAAGTTGTTTGAGTTGTGTTTTTGTGACTCACATCCAAGGTATCCTATCTGGCCCCATCAACTGCATAGATGCCAGCTGAAGCTAGACTGGGTTTCTCAATTCTTTGCTGCCTCTGTCAAGGCTTCTAGCCCCCCTTCTACTGCCTATCTATGCCCCATGCCTTCCCTTGGCATGGAGAGAGGAGACACAGGGGACAGGCAATCTTTGCCTCTCTGAGCTGGGCTTGGGCCTGGTTCATAGCATAAATATCTCTGAGTTGATTCTCCTACATTTTCCCATTCTTCCATTTGGGACCCAGACCTATGATCCTTCCTTGCCTAGAAGAAAAGGTGCAGACATAAGCCAGGGGCCCTTCCTGTGTTTTGTTAAATGTCTTCCTGCCTGAAAATATGGCCCTAGATGCTCACAAGAGGAGAAAGGAAACAGCACACTTTTGGGACAAGAGGAATGCAGATGGAGCACCTGGAAACCAAAATGAGGTTGATGGATGGAAGGTGGGGAAGGTACCTGAGTATATTGGGGAGGTGATCAGATCTTGGAAGGAACAATTGTGGGTGAACCTAGGGAGGTGTAATCCTGGCTACAGGGTTTCCCTGAGACCCTCTTCCCCAAATTCCCAATGCTCGCAGCTTGAATATAGCCAATCATGGCTGCTGCAGATGAAATTTCCCTAAACAGTCACAGCAATATTTCCAATCCTACCTTATTCGAATGCTGTACCATATTCCATCAAGAGGTAAAATCTTTTCCCCCTCCTCTTGAACGTGGGAGGGCTTGTAGACTGCTCTGACAAATTTATATTAATAGTGATACTATGTGACTTCTGAGGCTAGGTTGTAAAGATGGATCTTCCACCTGGCCTTCTTTGTCTTGGGATGCTCAGTCTTGAAACCAACTGCCATGTTGTGAGGAAGCCCAAGATCCATGGAGAAGCCACATGTAGGTGGATGTTCTGGGCTCTAGTCCCAGATAAAGTCTTAGCTTATAAACCACCGCAAATATCAAATATGTGAGTGTACGAGATTTCAGAGATTCCAGCTTCCAAACTTCAAGAATTCCAGTTGAAATCCTAGAGAACATGAAGCAAGGACTTCATGTTCAGCTTCATGTGGCCTGCCTGAACTCCTAACCCACAGATTCCATGAGCATAATAAATAACTTGTGGTTGCTTTACACCACTGAATTTTGGAGTAATTTTTTTACACAGCCAGAGTAATTGGGACAACAGCTATATATATGTGTACCCAGTGCTAGGCACTGTCCTAAGCATCTTACAAATATTCATTGATTTAATATTCAAAACGTATGTTAGGAGGCCTATCAATATCTCAATTTAATAGTTGAGGAACTGAGGCACAGGGAGGAGAAGTAACTTGCCCAAGTGGAATTTGTACCCAGGAAGTCTGGCTCCAGAGCCCACACTGTTAACCACTGGGAACGGTGGCAATTTGCATCCTGATGGTAGTGGTAGGACCATAAAATTGGTCATTGGTGTCCCAGCTTGATATTTTCAGAGACACGACTTTGAGGTCTTGCTGTTGCTTGTGATCAAAATTAGAGGCCTTTCCAATGCTATAGGATGAGATTTCACTGTCGAATTTAAGTTGATAAATTGATAGATAGATAGATGGATGGATAGATAATAGATAGACAGATATAGATAGATGATAGATAGATAGATAGATAGATAGATAGATAGATAGATAGATGATAGATTAGAATGGATGACCAGATAGGTAGATAGGGAGGGGGACAGATTTGGATGGACGGAAAATAAATAGATGGACAAGTGGGGTAGATAGATAGATTTGAATGGATGGATGGGTGGATGAATGGACTGATAGTAGGCAGATAGATAAGTAGATAGATAGATTGTTGTTGGTGTTTTTTTTCTGTGTGTCAGAGTTATGGCCAAATGGTAAACATCTGTGATGTATGCAGGATCTAAGAAAGACAAATTAGAAATTGAGTCCCAGCTCCATTTTTCACTGACTTTCTCAAAACCTCAGTTTCCTCATCTGTAAAATGGGCATGATCCTAACCACTGCAGGGAATGTGACAAAGATTCACTGAAAGATAACACTTGCAGAGCACTTAGCATGGTGCCAGCACCTTGTAAATGCCTGGCTCATTCTTACCTCATCCTCTTGTGCATGCCCTTAGCTTGTCCTTTCTCAGGCCCCCACTCCCTGCCCCCAGCTGGTCTGTGCTCCCAGGAGCTGTCTCACGCAGCAGGGATGCCCCATCACCCGCTGCCTGAGAGCGGGAGGTCACAGAAGTGCATCTCCCTCTCCTGTGCGACACCACTTTCACTGGCAGCCTCCCGGCGCCCAGCACAGCTGCCAGGCCGGCACGCCTCCTTCCTCACAGCTGCTGGGATGCGACCTTGTCTATCAGGAGGCCCCGGGAAGCCTGCTGAGTATGCTCCCAGCCTGGTAGGTGACATAAATATTTTCCAACATGCAGGCAACAATCTGATTGGTGCCTTCCCTAGAGTACCAAGCTCCAGGCTTGGGGCTGCAAAGGCAGAAAGAAAGAAAAAAAAAATTCCTTTTGCCAGTGAAGTCTGGCTCCTTCCTCCTGTGAAGAGTTTAACTCTTCCTGTCCCCGATCTTCTTGTGTAGTCCACGTTCCCATTCAAACTGCTGACATTCAGCAGGATATTGGCGAGCGTCTGTGGTGATGAGGAAGCCCTGGCCTCTGCCCCCCAGAGCACACAGAATATCCACAGCAGCATCTCAGACTTGACACATGTTAGAATGACCCAAGGGGATAATGACATAGTGGTTAGAATGTAAGGTGTATTTTTAAATAGTCCATATCTCTTAGAGATGCATACAGCAATATCCAAGGATGAAATGACACAATGTCTAGATTTGCTCCAAAATAAGACAAGAGGCAGTAAATTGAGGGAGGAATGGTGTAGCTAGAACAAGATGGGCTAGGAGTAGATAGCTGTGGGAGTCTTGAGTGGGCAGCAAAACCTCCTCCAGGGCTCGTTGAATGCAGATTTCTGGAACCTACTCCAGATACTCACATCCAATAGGTCTGGGACTGGGGGCAGATGCTGCAGGTCTAACAATGCCGGGGGGTTCTGCTGTTGCTGCTACTAGACTACGCATTGCTTTACACTATCCTTTCTACTTTTGTGTGTGTTTGAGAATGTCCATGGTAAAAAATTGTTTTAAAAATGAAAAGAATCCATTTTCAAGAGATGCTGAGGCAGGAGGCCTGGTGTGGGGTTTGGGAATCTGCATTTTAATGGGCTCGCTGGTGCTTTTGATATAGATGTTCCATGGCGCACACTTTGAGAAATGCAGGGCTAGGGCAACCAGACAGTTCTCTTACCATGTAATATGCACCATCCTGATGGCAGCCCCAGAAGGCTTCTGGTGAGTCCTAAACTGAAGCTCCATGGAAGAGCTGAAGTTAGTTAGGTGATCATGAGGAAGGGGAGGATGCAGAGGGAATCACACATGCTAAGGCTCAGAGGCAAGAGTCAGCAGAATACCTTTTGGAAATGGAAAGAATGATGCAGCTCAAGGAAGTGGGGGTAAGAAGGGGAAGGTTTCCAGAGATGAGGCTGGAGAGATCAGTAGGAGTCAGGTCATGCAGGACCTTGTGGACCATGCCAAGGAGTTTTGACTTCATCCCAGGGACAATGGGAGCCATGGAGGGTGTTAGGGACCTAATGTGATCATATGTGTGATTTGAAATTATGTTTCTGGCTATGATGTTGATCATAGATGGGAAGGAGTAGAAGCTGGGAGACCCAATGAGGGGGCCTCAGTAGCATCTTGGCTTGAGATGAGTGAGAGAGAGATGTACAGATCCAAGGGCTCTCTAGAAGGGAGAATGAACAGTACTTGGAGGCTAGATTCTCAAAGGATTTAAAGGCGTTTGTGTAAATTGCCCAATCACAGACTGTGATAACAGAGAGAAGGAAGGCAGGATAATCTGGGGAAAATGACTGCAGGGTCTGAGGCGCGTTTCCTACATTTGTCATTTAAAACCCTCCCACCCTAACCTTGGCATCTACACAAGGTCTAAGGTAGCTCTAGAATAAGACATTGGCTCTAAAAGTTCAACAACTGAGCTCAGTCTTCATCATTTTTATCTGTGTGACCAAGGAAGAGTCTTGTAACCTCCCGGGACTTCAGACCTCCTGGTTATAAAATGGGAAGACACTACTCAAGGTTGAATAAGGCTCAGACCTATGGGAGCTCATGTATGTGCTGAGAACATGTGTCTCCACCCAGCAAACTCCTACCTGGATTCAGAATCCACCTTAGGCATCACCTGCTCCTGCTAGCTCAGATGGGACCAATACCGCCCTTACAATCCTTTCAAATGTTAGGCATGTCTCTTTTGTGACACTGACAACCCTAAAATGTTTTGTTTTGCTTTGTTTTGTTTTGTTTTGTGTCTGTCTTTCCTGCTAGATCCTGAGCTCCGAGTATCTGTGGCGACTAGCCTAGAACTTGACTCATGATAATGCTCTGCAAATTCATTTATTTAAGAATTATTCAGTTGAGCACCTACTATGTACCAGGTGTTGGGAAATACAGAGGTGAAAAATAATAAATGAATGAATAAATGAATGGAAATTTTGAAGCTCTGTGAAATGGAATAGGGGGTCTTTCTATCTGGCAGCCAATGGGATAAGCATTTTTTAAATGGACTATCTTATTTAATCCTTGAAACTTTCAGAAGGAGAGTGTCTAGTTTCTAATTTTCAGATGAGAAAAACTGAGGCTTGAAGACGCTAGGCAGGACAAGATGCCTCAGCCAGGGAGCACTGCTAGTGGAGGTAAGCCCAGGGACTCTACATTCAGAGCCCATACTCTTAACCTCTTCACCCACTGCCTCCTTAGGTAACACTTTCCTGGAAGCCAACACAGAAAATAGAGCCTGGAGAGTTATATAATTCTCCCCAGCTCATAAACAGAAGCAAACCAAACCCTTGAGTGAGACAAGAATGTTCTTGCTTTGAAAGTGGAAAACAGTTGCATAATTTTTGTAGTTCTATTTTTTGAGCAGATACCCATTGTGGTGTTGGCGTTTTCTTTTCTTTTTTTGTTTTTTTAAATTTTATGTGTTTTTTTTTTCCTTTGAGACAGGGTCTTGCTCTGTTGCCCAGGCTAGAGTGCAGTGGTGCAATCATAGCTTACTGCAGCCTCGAACTTTTGGGCTCAAGCAATCTCTCTGCCTCAGCTCCCGGAGTAACTGGGACCACAGGTGAGCACCACCACACCTGGCCAGGTTTTCTATCTTTTATAGAGATGGGGGTCTTACTATGTTGCCCAGGCTGGTCTCAAACTCCTGGGCTCAAGCATTCTGCCCGCCTTGGTCTCCCAAAGAGCTGGGATTAGAGGTATGAGCCACCTTGTCCAGCCCCATTGTGTTTTGATCATGGTGGAAAGCAATCCGCATGTGTTAACTTCCTATAGGTAGACAGGGCAGTTCCCATTTAACGTACAAAATATGCAGCACTTAGTGAGGTAGAGAGAGAGCCTTGCTTAACGTCCTGCAGCAGAGATTTTAGGGGTCAGTGGAGTCTGCCTGACACCCAGGTCCAGTCTGTTCCCCCTCCATCCACCAGGCTGCTCCGACACCCCTCACCCTGGGGACACAGGACACTATAATAAAGAACGTGGTCAGGGCAGTTTTTACAGCAAACACAGGAGGCATCTGACCATGGTGGCTTCTGCTTCAAATTTGAATTAACTTCAAGGGCAAAACATAAAGTAAATAGATTCAGGCAGGTTGCAGCAGACCTACATGACAGGCAATGCTAGGCATATGGAGGGCCTAACTGCTATAAGGTAGTCTCAGAATCCCCTGCAGAAGGGAGGCCAGCATATCCCTCATCTTCTGGGCTCCAGTGGTGCTGGGCCCACCCCAGCCTCTGAGATGACCAAGGAGCGGTCTGGGATGCAGCTCCCACAGCGGAGCTCTGGCTATGCTGAGATAGCTGGAGAGTCCAGCCCTGCTACTTCTCCCAGGCTGGCACAGGGGAGGTGGGTGTACTAGACGTCACGTTGCAAATCCTCCCCTGGGAATACTGGGCTTTGTGGGGGAAAGTAAGGAAGGAACTCAACATAGATTCTCACTTCATTCAACAAAATAAATTCCAGATGGATTTTGTAAACTCAGAGTCAAATGTAAAATTTAATAAAAAATTTGCAGACAAAAATGGGGAGTTAATGATACCAGGGAGAGGAAGGCATTTCTTCAAAAGAAAAACAAAGAAATGAATCACAAAGAAGGGGAAAATTGGATAGATTTTTGTACCTGAAATTAAACTGGAAAAAAAATTGCTGTGACTAAAGCCATCATAAATGAAATGAAAATCCAGCTGGTGAACTGATGAAAAATATTTGCAACGCTTGTGATAAACAAATGCTTAGTGCCCTCAATATTTTTTTTACAAAGCTCTTGCATATCTAATAGAAAACATTAAAACCCTTGGAGGAAAAGAGTCAACAGAAATGGACAGCTCCCAGAAGAAGAAATGCAAATGACTGAATGAACAGATGAAAAAAATGCACATAGCCAATTTCACTAGGAGCAAATGGTGGGTCAGGAACACATTTTTAATGAGTTTATTTCATGTTGGCAAGAGGAAGTCAAGATAGATCCCTTGACCATGGCAGGAGGAAGAGTCATTTTCTGGAAGGCATCTGGCTGCCCATCATGTACCTTAGAAATTCGTGGTTTCTGACCCAGTGATCCCATGTCCAGGAACTCATCTTCAGAGAAGATCGTAGCTACAGAGATTGGAATCGTCTTACATATTCATAGGATGTTACGGATGGTACATAAGATGGAATTCTGTATGGCCATTTAGAAAAGTTGTGAAAGACTAATGATTAAGATGTAATATGGTGAAAATGTACAGAAAACCATATTTTTAAAATGACTTTGAGATGTGTGTGAGCATGTGTCTGGATGGGGCTATGTCAATTCAGAAATATTAGTAGAAGGATGTTCACCATAAAATTAACAGTGAGTTGGGGAATTGGTGACCATGTTTCATTTTCTTCCTTCTATTTTTGTGTATTTTTTACATTTTTTTATTATAAACACATTTTTATAATAAGGGAAAATTTCCAGTCAATTCAGTAAAATTAGAAAAGCCTCCCTCAATTTGGGGCCATCTGTGTTGGCAGGTGCCTCAGAAGGTGGGTATTGGTAAGGCAGCATTTCCCAGCCTTTGCAATCTCAGTGACTGGACACTCTGGGGCAAATAATTCTCTGCTCTGGGGGTTGTAGGATGTTTCATAGCACCCTGGGCAGTAGGGCCACCAGATGCCAGTAGCATACCCCCCACCAAATATCAAACAACCAAAAATATCTAAGAAGTTGCCAAAATGTCTCCTCACGGGGTAGGGAGAGCAAAAATCACCCCCAGTTGAGCACCACTGAGCCAGGGATAAGGAAGAAGGTGCTTTTCATCTGCTGTCTCTGGGGGTGCCATTCATCTATCCATATTTTGTTCACTTATTCATCCAGTAGACATTTTCAGATCCTTGTTCTGGGAGGTGGGAGACCTGAATTCTAGTTCCAGGTCAGAATTTCACTGTGTGGCCTCAAAAAGTCATCTAAGGCTCACTTATTTATTTGCCAAACACTCCCTGAGCCCTTCTTTGGTCCACGGCCCCGTGAAGGTGTTGTACATCGAGGAGCAGTGTTGCATAACCTCATGCTTTGCCCTCAAGGAGGTCCCTGCCCAGTAGAGGCAGCCCCTGTACAAACTGGTATTTTTGGATTTAGTGGGATGAGTGCTTACAGAGGGATGTTAGAGGGAGATGGATGGATGAATGAAAGAGAGAGACATTAATTGACGAGAGCAACACAGATGGCAATGATTTTTAGTATAGTCTTTTGCCTCTGTATCACAGTTTACAAAGTGGAACATTAGACAAGAGATGGTATATTCGGTGGGATAACTGAGGAGAGTTTAAGAATAGGATACTAATGACAGCGTCGGAGGAAGACAGAAAGAGCTATAGAGACGATGAAGCACCTTTGCAGGGAGCAGTAGCAGGGAGCCCTTCCAGCCCCAGGCTGAAGGGTGCTGGAGGAGGTGAGTGATACTGAATCCTGGAGACAGCTGTGGCTGCCTCTGTGAGAGACACTGGGTAGAGCGACTTAGCCACAGCTGACCCAGAGCCAGGCAGGGAGGGAACAGAGGGGAGAAATATCCCAACCTCACTCCTCCCACCCGCCAATTTCCTGACATCACCTCCCATTGGCTGAGCCATACTGGAAGCCAGAGAGCAAGGGACCCCGCTGAAATGGCCCACAGTCAGCTGTCTGAGTCGAATAGCAGTGGCCTGGGGGAGAAGAAAGAGGATTGAGAGGGGCACACAGAAGATGTCCAACACAGAAAGCACCATGCCTCGCCTTCTCATTTCATCCCCATAACAGTCTAGTAAGGTAGATTTTATTATCCACCTTTTTAAAGAGAGGAAGGAAGCTGAGGTTCAGAGAGGTATGGTGATTTTCCCAAAGTCACACAGAAAAGATGGAGATAGAAGAGATGCAGCTGGGATTAAAACCATAGTTTGCTTGAGCCTCTAAGCACCAGGCTCTGTAGTTAGGAGGACCTGGGTTCAAATCCCAGCCCTCATACTTAGTGGCTTTCAGCCTTGGACAATATCAGTGTGTCTCTGAATGTGCTTGTCCATAAAATGGAGTTAGCGATTCCTTCTCCAATGGGACTGTTGAGGGCTGGATCTGGAGTGTAAAATGCGGGAGCCTTCCTGGATGGTGAGAGAGCTGACTCAGGCAGGCCACCCCCTGTCTGTTCCCCACCAGGCAGTTATTAACCAGAATATCAGATTCTGCATTATGCATGGGGCAATTTGTCCGCCTCCTCCTCCACCTGCAGAATCGATCTTCACGCTCAGCTGCCTCATTGAGATTCCGGTCTGCAGCTCTGGGACTCCATCCCGGAGTCTGGTCAATAGCTTATATTTTTAATTTGTCAATAATCAGTCCGGACCTTGGCCAGAGCCCTGTGGAGGGCTCAGCAAGATTGCTCTGCCAGAGAGGGGGAGGCAGCACTGCGCATGGAGGGGAACGGACTCTGAGTCAGGCTGGCAAGCCCAGGTGGGGATGGG
Organism: Nomascus leucogenys; assembly: GCF_006542625.1. NCBI lineage: Eukaryota > Metazoa > Chordata > Mammalia > Primates > Hylobatidae > Nomascus > Nomascus leucogenys. The sequence continues at coordinate 54,343,226 of NC_044387.1, read as the reverse complement.
GGACGTGTGGGTACCCACCGCAACCTGCCTCTCAGACCATGTCTCAGGTGTCAGGAGGCCTAAGGAGTCATGGAATCTGAGTTTCAATCTCAGCTCTGCCACTTTAAGGGTGAGTGCACTTGGCTAGGCATGGTGGCTCACTTTTGTAATCCCAGCATTTTGAGAGGCTGAGGCTGGAGGATCTCTTGAACACAGGAGCTTGAGACCAGCGTAAGCAACATAGCAAGGTCTCTATCTCTACAATAAATTAAAAAGAGGCCAGGCCTGGTGGAGAACACCTGTAATCCCAGCTACTTGAAAGCTGAGGTGGGAAGATTGCTTCAACCCAGGAGTTTGAGGCTGCAGTGAGCTATGATTGCACCATTGCACTCCCAGCCTGGCAGGCAGAGCGAGACCCTGTCTCTCAAAATGATAATAATAATAATAACAATAATAATAGGTGGACTCGACCAACAGACTAAACCACTCGGAGCCCCCATTTCCCCATTTGTCCGGTAGTTGCTGTAGTAATAGCACACAACTCACAGGTCTGTAGAACAATCAAGTGAGTTAATTAATACACGTGACATGCCCAGAATAGTGTCTGGCGTGCAGAGAGCACATTACTGTATACATTAGCTATTATTGTGATTGCTTTCAGGAAGCCACCCAAGAGAGAAATTGGTAAGTAGACAGTGATAATCAGCACACTTACAAACTCCCAATGCAGATGGGAAACCTGATACTCACAGAGGGGAAGTGGTTGTCCCCATTTTACAGATGAAGAAGCTGAGGCTCAGAGAAGTGAACTCACTTGCCCAAGGTCACACAGCTGGGGTGCAGTGGAGCTGGCACTGCAAGCCCACAGAGTCTAACTCCAGGCTGTATGCTTCTAATCACCATGTGAATAAAGATTCTACATTATAGATGTCAAAAACAAACCTTGCTGTCTTCATTCTTGGCATTTTTGGGGAATAAGTGCATTTCCTTCTTTTCTCCCTGACAAGCAGGCACCAAGTGCCCACAGGATGGCAGGGGAGGTGAGGAGAAGAGCAAGAAGCTCTGTTTCTCCTCGTGGGTTCTTACCCATCCTGTCACTAAAGAAAACCTGAGCTCTTACCTGTTCTGTGCTCCTCCCTAAAGAAAAAGCCCAGGGGAGGCCATGGGAGCTGAAAAAGATGAGCTTCAAGAAGGTAGTGTTGGTCAAGGAGGAAGCAGAGTTCTGTCCATGGTGAGCAGACAACCTACAAAAGGGGAGAAAATGTTTGCAAACTGTGCATCTGACAAAGGTCTAATATCCAGCATCTATAAGGAACATAAACACATTTACAAGAAAAAAAAAACATTAAAAAATTTGGTGAAAGACATATGCAGATACGTTCTTTTGTTCTTTTCAAAAGAAGACATACATGCAGCCAAGAAGCATATGATAAAGAAGCTCAACGCCACTGATGATTAAAGAAATACAAAGCAAAACCACAGTGAGATACCATCTCACACCAGTCAGAGTGGCTATTACTAAAAAGTCAAAAAAAAATAAGATGCTGGTGAGGATGTGGAGAAAAAGGAATGCTTATACACAGTTGGTGGGAGTGTAAATTAGTTCCACCATTGTGGAAAGCAGTGTGGTAATTCCTCAAAGAATGAAAACATAAATACCATTCAACCAAGCAATCTTATTACTGGGTAGATACCCAAAGAAATATAAATCATTCTATCATAAAGACACACACATGCATATGTTCACTGCAGCACTATTCATAATAGCAAAGGCATGGAATCAACCTAAATGCCCATCGGTGGTAGACTGGATAAAGAAAACGTGGTACATAGACATCATGGGATACTATGCAGGTGTGAAAAAGAACAAGGTCATATCGTTTGCAGGAACATGGATGGAGCTGGAGGCCATTATCCTTAGCAACATAACGCAGGAATAGAAAACCAAACATCACATATTCTCACTTATAAATGGGAGTTAAATGATAAAAACACATGGACACAGAGGGGAACCACACACGCTGGGGCCTACCAAAGGGTGGAAGTTTGGAGGAGGGAGAGGATCAGGAAAAATAACTAATGGGTACTAGGCTTATTACTTGGGTCATGGAAAAATCATGTACAACAGAAGCCCATGACACAAGTTTACCTATATACCAAACCTGAACTTAAAATAAAAGTTAAAAAAATATAGTTAGTGTTTGAGCCAGGACTTGAACACAGGACATCGAAGGCTAGTCCAGGTCTTTTTGGTCTGTTCATGGCTTCTTGCCTCGACCTTTGCCTCTAACATCACATCTGCTTGATTCTTGATCTGCTGTCACTGCCTGTGCCTACCTGTCTCTTCTTGTGGACTTCACTGTCGGCTCCACGGGACAGGGTCAGCCCCTGACATTCTTCTACAGCCGTTCCCAGAGACCCCAGTCCAAGGCTGGGCTCCCACCCATGAGAAACAGACATGGCCGAGCAGCGAGCACTGGACTGTAAGTCAAAACACCTGACGTCATCACCTCCTAGACATGGAGTCCAAGGTGAGTCCACCCAGCTTTAGTTCACTCACGTGCTACCTGAGAGCCATGACACCTGCGTGGTTTGGTGGATTGGAGGATTCTGTTGAGACAACCCACGTAAATGCCCCTGACACTATGTTGGTTAAAAAGCAGGCTCACAAGAAACATGCACTTCTACGGCTTTTCCTCCTGCAGCCTTTGGGACCCAGGAAGCCTTGGAGATTTTCTCCTATCTTCATCCTGCCATGCTCTGCTGTCTCCAGAGAAACTACCTCCTGAGTCTACGTCTATTGAAATACAATTTTCCACCAGAGAACTCCCCAGACATCAGTGGAATCCCCCATACATAGAATTCGGAAGCTGTTAAATGGCCCCAGAGAATCACGGAACCTCCTGGGGCTGATTGTGAAGTGTGGATCACAGCAGGATGTCAGAGAGCCCCAGAAATCAGTGCTTCTGGAGCCTCAGCAGCCACCTAGTCTGACCCCTTTCCCAATGATCAGACGGGAAACTGAGGCTTGGGGAGGGGGAGTGGCTTGTTCAAAGACCCAGAGCCACCGGCTGGTGCAGAGCTGGGATTCTATTCTCTATGCATTGCACTATTCACCTTCTCACAAAGACGCTGGGGGCAGTGGGTGGCCAGGAGGAAACCCATCCATGGGGCTTTAGACAACTCCAAGAGAAACAGGATCTCTCCCAAGTCTCCTAATGAAATCATCTTCACAGACTTTATTGAATGTTCAGTGAGCAAAGATGAGTTCTGGTCTATGCTTTGCTCTCAGCTTTCTGGATGAACCCAGACAAGTCATGTATCATCTGTACATCCTAGTTACTCCATCTACCATGGGTCATAACTATTCACTGAAGTAATAAACAGAATAGTTCCATCATCACCAACATTATCATCTCCTCCTCCTCCTCCAACTCCTCTTCTTCCTCCTTTTCCTCTTCCTTTTCCTTCTTTCCTTTTTTCTTCTTCCTTTCCTCCTCCATCTTCTTCTCCCTCCTCTCTTCAGTTCACGTTTATTAAGTATTTTTACCATACCCAAGACACACTTCAAAAACGTTTATAGGAAACCTAGGTGGAAGGTACTATTACCCTATTTTCCAGATGATAAAACATAAGACTGGAAATATTATTTGTTTGCATCGGGTCACCATAAGATCCCCAGAGAAGCAACCAGCATTTGGACCAGGCTGCCAGTCAGAGAGCAGAGCCGGCACCCTTCATTCTGCCCTGATCCTCCTCCCATGTGGAAGGGATTTGCCACTGACAAAACTCTGCAAAGCTCGGCAATGATTCTTTTCATTGATGCTCTTTCTGGTATTACAGTCCAGAGAAGTCACGTTTGAACCTAAGCATGACACATTGTACCTAAGCTGGAGGGCCAGCTTTAATTCTTCCTGCCTCTCCCTCGGCAGGGGCTGAAGACAGCAGGTGGGTTTGCTGAGTGGCACTCAGACGGGAAATGGGTCAAAGAACAAATGAGGAAGGAGAATTTAACATGTTTGGGTTCCTTTGTGGCTGGAGTATAGCCATGCGAGAAGTGAATTGAGCCTACAGATTTCCCATGGGGCTGGGGGTGACAGAGAAGCCCTCGAGCAGGGAGGTGGGGGAGCTGCTGCTCAATTTTTGTACTAGCCCAGGGTCCCTCCAGGTTTTCTAGACATTGAAGGTGCGGTCCCACCTGCTGTGTGGCCCAGGCAGGTCACCTCCCTCTCTGGGTTCCAATTACTCTATCAGTGAAACAAGTACATTGGAGATGAGAAAGAACAGTGCTAACTTCCTTGAGTTTCCTGTGGACAAAGCCTTTATGCTGACTAGCACCTCTTGGTACTATGTCAGGGTGTTTCTTAAAAATACCAATACCAGGCTCTGTCCCAAAACAACTGCATAAAAACATCTGGAGATTTGAGCCCAGGCATCAAAATTATTTAAAATTCCACAGATGAATCCAGCTGGTAGTTACTCCAGATTATCCTTCGAGCAAGGTTTCTGGGTGGCAGATGTAAATAGGCCCATTTAACTGCTAAGAAACTGAGGCTCAGACAGGAGAATGACCTATCCAAGGTCACAAGGTTGACTTATCCAAGGTCACAAGGGTGGCAGGGTCAATGTGAAGACGTAGCAGAGGCTCTGTCCAATGTGCTGAAATGGGAGGGAGGCAGCTCAGCAAATGTCTCTGAACTCTGACTGGAGGCTGGTGCACACATGTCCTGACTCCCACCCTCTCACCCACACACTCAGATTATTTCCCCACAAAAGATGTTTTTCTCATTTCCTTTCTACCTTTCCCTCTCTCCATCATTCTATTCCTCTTCCATATCTCTCTCTTTTTGTAGATTCCTTCCTTCCTTCCTTCCTTCCTCACTCCCTCCTTCTCTCCCTCTTCCTTTCTCTCTTGATTTATTGTCTCCTCCTCTCTCTTCCTACCCCCTGTCTCTCTCTGTCTCTGCCTCTCTCCATTTATCTCAGTCTCCATCTATCTCTCACCTCTTTCTATCTCTTCCTCTACCTCCCTCTTTGTCCCAATCTCTGTCTTCCCAGCTGCTCCCTCATAACTCTTGACTGAAGTCTCTTCCCCACCCAGCACCTCTCCCTCTGGCTTTCTTGCTGAGGCCAAACACCAACCTCCAGTCCAAGTTCTCCTTCCCTTTCCTCTCCTAGCCCTTAGGAGAAGTCCAGTTTCTCCCTGTGACTCCAGACAGGGACTTAGAACCAGGGATGTACCTTCCTTTCAATCTCTCATTGTAGAGATACCCTAAATCTTCAGAGAGAAATGACTGGGGAAGATGGCTTACATAATTCAGTGTGGCAATGGCTCTGCAGCCACACTCCCTACCCTAAACGGGGACACACTTCTTTAATCAAAAAACTTGATGCTGAGCACCTACTGTGTGCTGGATTCTGGGATCACAACAGTAATGAAGGTAGCCCTATCTCTTCCTTCCTCTTCCTGGTGGATGAAACAGAAAACAAGACAAGAATATAGGAACTCAATTAGATTCTGTGTTATGAAGATTATAAAGAAGGTGTTGGGATACAGGGTGACTCAAAGTGTGGTGAGGCTGGTTTAGACTGAAAGATCATGGAAGGTCTCTCTGAGAAGCTTACATTTAAACTAAGACTTGAAGATGAGAAGGAATCTGCCATGCAAATGGCCAGTAGAAGAGGATTTCAAGCCTAGGGCACAGCAAGTGCAAAGGCCCTGTGGCTGGGAAAAGTTTGATAGTGTCAAGTAACAGAACGAAGGCTGGGTAGCTGGAATGGGGAGGGCAAGGGAGAGTGAAGCAGGAGATGAGGGTGGAGATAGCAGGGCCAGACCCCGAACTCCCTTGAGGGCTGCAGAACAGAGCTTCTCTTGGATCTTTATTGTGGTGGGTTTGGGGCTAAGAAATGCCTGTCATCTGGTTTGCATGGTCATTCGTCCCTTGGAGTAGTGAGGTGGGGAGAAGTGGACACATGGGCAGAGATCTTTTCAGAGATGTGGCTAGGATTTAGAGGTTCATTAAAAGGTGGGATCCTCCCCCTTCTTATGCTTGCACCACCTCACTAGAGCTTCAGCAATTCTAACTCAACTAACCCCCCTCACAGAACCCAGAATCTAAGGCTCTGCTCAGGGAATCACAGTATGGCTGTCATCATTATCATCACCACCACCACCACCATCATCATCATCATATCCTCACCGTCATCATTACTGTCGTTATTTTGGAATGGCTGTAATTCACATAGGAATAAAAGCAAGGCATGGACCAAAGTATCCCTAATGGTCTAGTTCAAGATTTTTGTCAGAGAAGGCAGAACAAATTAATTAATTCCATAAGCACATACAGAATGTCTACTGTATGAAGTATAGGGAAACAGACCCTCAGAGGGGCTGATATGTATAGTCATATCAAGAACCACTAATGTTTATTGGGCCTTTGCTAATTGCTAAGGGCTTTACAGGGATTGTCTTCTTAAATTCCTACAATAATCCTATGAGGCACATACTACGAGCTTTTCTACTTTTCAAATGAGAAAATTGAGGCACAGGGAGTTAAAGCAATCAATTTAGCAAATTAAAATCTTTCTACCCCATCCCCAGCCTTGAGACAATGGTTAGCTGCTCGGCTCCTTCCTCCCAGTCCCCTAAAACCCTGTGTTAATAGGTTCATAGGTTACCAAAAAAACTCAGAGACCAAAGTTTGTCCAAGTGGGTTCTAATCCTAGCACCTATAGTCTATTAAATGGTTGGTTTCTCCGCATTTGCTTCTTTGTGTAAAAAAAAAAAAAAAAAAAAAAAAAAAAAAAGAAAGAAAGAAAAAGATAACTGGTCAACAAATGGTGACTAGTGTGGTTGTAATAGTAGTTTTAGAATTCATATTCATGTTAGCAGGGCCTTTTATGGGTAACTTCTTAAACCCAAGGAATGACCTAATGGTGGAATTTCTGGCATGTTGTCAAAAAGAGGAGATGGTACATTTTTAAGTGAAAGACTGGGAGTGGAGGCTGACCCAGGGATGGAAGGTTTCAATAGGGATAACCTGTTCCTCTGACCCAAGATAAGAGTCTGCCCTTCTCAGTAGGGAGAACCAAAGAGAAACGCTCATCTCACCCCTAGAACTGCCCAGCCCTCCCTCAGTGCTACACGCTATTTCACTTCTCCAGCGCATGACTAATAAACGCTTCATCGAAGGCAGTATTCAATCGTGCTGCAGAATTAAAGGAGTGGACTAGCGCACCGTATATCACCCCAGCTGCTCGTACAAGCAGGAGATCAATAGTCCAGCAATAGACATTTCATAATTAAAAGAAGAAGAAGAAGAAAGGCAAAGACCCTGGCAGATGGTCTTGCATTTTCCTGTGCTTTTCAGTTCCCAAAGCTTTGGGGGATTTGCCAGAACAATAAGCCCTGGTTGGAGCTATCCCAAAAGGCTGGCTGGGAAGGGACTTCAGTAAAGTCACGTGGTCTGTCCCCCTGCCTGGAGGCTGGCTGGGGACAAACGCTGCCATTTTTAGACTCGCTGAAGTTCCTTTTAAGACCTCTCTGATGCCTTTCTGTGTAATCCAAAGCTGGCTGGAGTGGACGTCCGTTCCTATTCTCTTCCCAGCAGCCAAGTCTCTATCTTTAAGTTAAGCACCCAGAGTTCCCTCTGGGAAAATCTCCACCTCAGGGTCGTTTGGTTCAGCGTGGAATGAATGTGACCTCCACAATCCGGAGGTGGCCACGTGGATCGGATCTGGCCAATAAGAACATCCCATTCGTTCTCACTAATTGGCTTATGTATGCACACGTGACCCAAGTCAGGCCAATTGGGGCTGATTCTGGGACTTTGGCTGGGGCTGCTCCTCTCTTAGCAGTGGTTACCAGGCTTGGAGGATGGAACCTGAAGCTACTGGGGGGCGTCTTGTCATCATGAGGATAAGAATGAAGCCGGCACACTGGGAAAAAAAACCGAGATAGAAGTGGAAAGATGGACTGACCAAGTCCTAAGGAAATTGTTAGATTCATTCAGCCACTCGCGAATCCAAGTTAAACTTTATTTATGAGAACCCATAAATTCTCCTTTTGACTAAACTGTCAAATGGAGTTACCGTTAGGGTTTTTTGGTCCATATATCTAACAAATGAGTTAATATAGAGAAAAATGCATAAACATTGAAGTTAGATCCAAAGTCTAACTCCTCACTGAACTATCCACTAGCTGCGTGATCTTGGGAAAATTGCCTAAGCTTTTTGAAACTCAGTTTCCTCACCTGTAAAATAGATATGGTGCCGCCCTCAAAGAGTTGCTGTGAGGATGAAATAAGACTGTCTAGTTCTTAAGAAGCATGAAATACAGTCAGTCCTTCCTCTTACCTTGCAGTCTCACTCTGCTATGGGAAAGAATAAAACTATCACTCAAAGATTCTACCACCACTATCACCATCATTTGCAGCAACAAACTGGATGTGCTAGAATGCACCATCGTGTAGAAAAGATGTGTGGCAGCACCACCTGGACTGAAGCTGAAAAACGAGAGTAAATCTTTTTTTTTTTTTTTTTTTTTGAGACGGAGTCTCGCTCTGTCGCCCAGGCTGGAGTGCAGTGGCGCAATCTCGGCTCACTGCAAGCTCCGCCTCCCGGGCTGACGCCATTCTCCTGCCTCAGCCTCTCCGAGTAGCTGGGACTACAGGCGCCCGCCACCACGCCCGGCTAATTTTCTGTATTTTTTAGTAGAGACGGGGTTTCACTGTGGTCTCGATCTCCTGACCTCGTGATCTGCCCACCTCGGCCTCCCAAAGTGCTGGGATTACAAGCGTGAGCCACCGCGCCAGGCCACAAGAGTAAATCTTAATCGAGGTAACTGGTTTTGTTCAAGTACAGAATTAGCAAATGGCACCCCTCCATATTTTTCGTATTATTTTAATGAGAAAACAGAGGTTCAGAGAGGTGCAGTAACTGGACTAAAGTCACACAGCCGGCAAATCTGTCCAGAGCCTGTGCCTTTAACCACGGAGTCGTGCCAATTCCCACTAATAATTCCGGGTCTTGGATTCTGACCGTGTATCAGGCACTCAGGAAGGCCCTGTCTGCGCATGTCTTCGCATCAAATCCTCTTATCACCCGTTGAGAACGGTTGGTTCCCATTGTACAAATGAGAAGCAGCCATGCTAGGCACCAAATATGCTTAAAGGGGGAAACTAGGATCTTACTTCTCATTCTACTACAAACTGCACATTTATGTTACATACATATAATATGTAACCACAATTTTTAAAATGATGAAAAATAAACACTTTCGGGGTTTTTTTGTTTGTTTAGTTGGTTGGTTGGTTGGTTGTTTTGTTTGTTTTTGAGTCGGAGTCTCACTCTGTCACCTAGGTTGGAGTGCAGCGGTGCAATCTTGGCTCACTGCAACTTCTGCCTTCTGGGTTCAAGCGATTCTCCTGCTTCAGCCTCCTGAGTATACAGGCACCTGCCACCACGCCCAGCTAATTTTCGTATTTTTAGTAGAGACGGCATTCCACCATGTTGTCCAGGCTGGTCTCAAACTCCTGACCTCAAGTGATCCACCCCTGTCGGCCTCAAAGTTCAGAGATCATAGGAGTGAGCCATCATGCCTGGCCGAAAGAAAATATTTTCAAAGAGCATGTTTATTATAAAAAGTTATCCAAATATATTAGTAACCAAAACAAGAAGCCAAACAACAACAAATTAAAACCAAACAAAAAAATCTCCGAAGGAAAAACTCTCCATGGTCCATCCCTTCAACCCTTTCAGTCTGAACCCTGCTCCTCTCCCTCATGCTCCCAGCCCTGGGAGCCTTAACCTTGCCCCGGCTCCCTGATCTCCTCTGCTGGCAATGCTTTCCTTTTCCACCTTCATCAGTGAGATCCTACTTGGTTTTCAAGCCCATCCTGCACAGCAAAGTGTCTCTCATCGGGCCATGATGAGTTTCCCAAGGACAGGAAACTGTTTGTCCAGCACCCAGCCCCAGCCTGGCCTAGAGGAGGAGGGCAGTGGATAGGGTGAATGTCCAAGGGTGTGACCAGTGGGGAACAGATGACTCGGGGTCTGTGACCAGGGTCAGTCCCTGACCTTGAGTCTTTACCTCGGTCATCTCCGCTGGCCCTTGTGAATTCATGTAGGGTGTGAGTTGAGAGGATAGACGTGACATTTCTCACACACCTCCTTGGTTCCAGGTTCTGTGATGGGTATGTACATAGATAAGTTTCATTTGAATCTTTAGTTTTGTATTTTTATTCTTCAATTTTACGTGTAAGAAAACCGAGGTCATGGGACAGGGAAACTGACTCAGTCAAGGCTACTGGCTGCTTATTGAGGGGCGTAAGGTACAAACCTAGGTTGAAGGCGCAGAGGAGTGAAGCAGCTGCCTCGCCCTGCGCCACATCACACCCTGCAGCATTTAGACCTAATGTTGTGGCGGATTTCCTGCATCTGATCTATAACGTGTCATTCAGGCTACACCAATAAACAAGAGCTGGCCACTGGCAAATTGACCCATGTACGACTCTTTGTTCACCGTGGAAAGGGATGCTGATCTGTGAGCTTAGGAAGATGCTGGGCTGTCCCGAGAGCTGTCACCCTGCGACAATATTGACAGAGCCTGTGCCCCCACCTCTTAAAACCCCAGTGTACACATGTGGGGGAAGAAAGCCCATCCTCTCTCACTGAGAGAATAAGTGTAAGGAATTAAGGAGACTCTGATTAAACAAACAGATGTTTTTAGTCGGCAATAGAAGTGTCAACATGATCCTAATTAATGAGTGTGTTAATGGCTGTTCTCTGTTTGAAGACAATAGTCACCACCTTCTAGATGCCTCTGCAATGACTTTAGGGCACCTACCTAATGTGTGCATACAAGGAGTATGCATGAAGGGTGAGGGGTGCAAGCCCATATGCCCTTAGGCATCAAAGGGTCATGCTCTGGACTCATAAAAGGGACACAGGATGGCATGAGTCACACACAGGGAGCGAGCTCTGAGCCTTCAGGAAATAGGTGGAATACTCAGGGCATACAGAGTGCTGGAACACACATGGTTACAATTCCTAACACACACATACAACACACACACCACCCCACAACCCTCTATAATACAATACAACTGACAATAATTACATCACCCACATCACCCCCACAAAAACACACAATGCACACAGAGCACCCATATCACCCATGCGACATCACATCCAAACAAAACACATGTGCAAGGCTCACACAATACCCTCACATCATCCACACAAAATTCATGCAATGACATGCACGCAACAAACACAATACACCCAACACAATACAACACGATGCACACACAACACACATATATACAACATACACTCAATACACAACACACATACTCAACATACATGTATCATATACATAGTACATCATAACACACATACACACTACGTGTAAATCCAGTGTAGAGTTCATGGTTTCCAGGGCACTAGCCTGACACACTTAGCACACACTCACACACATATTTAATAGCAGCAGTAATAATATTTGCTGTGTGTTTCCACCATGTAACAAGCTCCGTACTGAACTATAAAAATACAGGAAAGAAGACGGTGGAGTCTCTTCCTTCAAGAGTATCTCAGGCCTACAGAGATCCCAAGTACCTCCCAGTGAGGTACATTAAAAGAGTTCCTCGACATCATTAATATGCTTATATGTACACATATTTTCATGTATTTAAAGAAGACAAGGCATGGAAAAAACTTTGCTATGCAGAGAAAGTCCCCAGCAATACTAAAGAGTTGTGCTGTTACCACTCAATGACCTTTTTCATGAAAATGTCAGGTAGAAAAAAATCTCATTTTTCGTATGTCAGATAGAAAAAAATCTCATATTTCATTGTATTTATTCTGTAATTGTGTTTTCATTTATCTCAAAGACTCCGAGAAGTGTATAATTAAACAGGTCTCCCTTTTTTTCCTGGCTACCAGGAAGCTCAGAGCTATATTTTTGGTCCACACATAGCAGGGGTGTTGATTTGAATCAAATACATTTCTGAGTGTTATTTCTGGTCCTATTTTATGTTCCTACAAGTATTTTTCTAATTTTCTTTCACTACATTTAAAAATATATGTTTGTAAATGACTTCAACTTTTTTTCTGGAACATTAGAGGGACAGAAAGAAAGACAGATTTTAGGTAGAGAGATGTATTAGGGCAGTTTTAATGCCGTAACAATCTCCAGTTCTCAATGTTTCAACACAACAGAAGTTTATTTCTTGCTCGTGGCACAGTCCAATGTGGGTTGGTGGGAGGTAAGGCATTGCTGCACACAGCCACTCAGGGGCTCAGAGTTCCTTCAGTCTCTGGTTTCAGTGACTTTTAGGGCCTCAGGTTCCTCTGAAGGGATCCTCAAAGAGAGGGTATGTAGCGTTGCTCAAGAGGTACGAAAGTGGCTGACATCACTTTCACCTTCATTTCATTGGCCAGAACTCAGTCATATGGCCACATCACAATGCAAAGGAGGCTGAAAAATGTAGTCTTCCTGTGTGCCCAAGAGGAAAACGAAAGAGGCCAGGTGAACCCACGGCATTATCTCAACCACAGCAGCCGAACCCAAGTGCGGTAGGTTTACAGTGAAATAATCTGTAATTCAACCACTATTTATAGAGAGCCTACTAAATTCAAGGCTTTGTGCTGGGCACTTTGGAATAGGGCTGTCAAGATAAAAGGGACACTCTTCCTGGACTCCTTCACTTTGTGCCTGGAAAATCTACTGATTAAACCAAAATGTGAACAGAAGACATCCTTGAGATATGGAGTTGTGCATAATTTTCATTTTCCTGTGTTTTCTTAGAGTTCTAAGTATCCCTCAATGAATACATACTACGTTTTTAATTGAAATATGACACATTATGGACACAGAGCATAAATGTACAGTTCATAGACAAATCTCAGTCAAGTCTACAAATAGAATGTTGCCAGTACCCAAGACCCTTCCTTGTGCCTCTCTCAATCTCTGCTTCCCCAGTCCTTGCTAGAGGTAAAAACTGCCCTGACTTCCAAGACTAGAGCTTGGCTTCATCAGTTTTGTTTTCTGTCATGTCTTGTCCTGTGTGGGTTGGCAGGAGGTGGGGTCTTGTTTCATACAGTCATTCAGAGACCGAGGGTTTCTTCCATCTAGTGGCATTTAAAGGGCAAGGAAAAGAAGAAAAAAAAAAAGGTGGGATCATGTCCTCAAGGTGTAGCTAAATCTTTATCCTGGCACACAGTAGGACATCAGGACTAAAAGACACTGGAACTCAGGGCCATGTCCAGAGGAGGTGGAGGTAATTTCCTATGGGCAAATAATGGGGGGACACCAAGTAGGAACCAGTCTCTGAGCTGGGCATGGAGGACAAGCTGACTCGGGGTCTGCAGAGAGAGTGCAAGGCCGATGGGCAGAGGGACCCATTTGGACGAATCAACAGAGGTTAGAAATGGTGGGGACTTTGGGGAGACCAGTGAGAGGCTCCTTCTGGCCAAAGGCTGGGATGCAAGATAGCCCTGGTGAGCATTATTGATGGAAAGAAAGGCGGGGCTCCACCTGAAAGAACCTTGTGCATCAGACACACACACAAAAAGTCATCTATTTATTTTACAATAGTTTCATTATCCCACATTTATTGGGCACTGAGAATGGTGCAGGGTGCTTCCTTTGCAATGATTTTATCAGTTTCCATAGCAACACTGTGGGTCTAGGTACAACTGTGATCCACATTTCTCAAGAGTGGACACAGGCTCAGAGAGCTTAAATGACATGCCCAAGTTCACCTAGACAGAAATGACACCATCAGAGGTTGAAATGGTGCACTTTCTTAACTGCTACATCCTGGGGCCTCTGAAACAAGGGCTGTCCACTGTGTCATGGCCAGCGGCTGGGATAGATGGGATTATCGAGGGGGCAGCCTATGACATGAGCTACCGGCACAAGTCTCAAAGTCAACCACAGTTCCACACCTCAACCCCGAGCCCTGCATAATGCACTTAAACTTGAAGCCTCATTTTTCTCACCTGTAAAATGGAGCTAATAATGCTTCTGTTCCAGGGTTGTTGAAAGAGCAACAGAAGATGCCACCCCGTTGTTTAACCTCATATTGAGCATAGAGTAGGGGCTGCATAAACAGCAGCCACGATGACTGTTGTTGTTTCTGTTGTTGTTGTTTTCAAAGGGATGAAAGAGTCAGGGAACAGGCTGCTATACCAGTCAGGAGACAAGTAATTTGGGAACACTGTAGCAGAGGCCGGGGAAAGGGACAGCTGTGAGGGAGATTAAGGAAATTCACGCGGAATATATGTACGTCTGCTACGTATGGCACATTTGGCAAAGACAGAATCGGGATGGATACGCGCCTCCCCGGAAAGATGTGAACGGCATTTGGCATCCCTTGTTGTTCAAGCCAGGAGCAGTCCTGTGTCTGCGTGTGTCTGTGTGTTAAATGCAAATGTGGGTGCGTGTCGATGTAAATTGCACAAAGCTTGGGAGACTCAGTGGCAGATAGAGAACAAAGAGAGAGGCAGGCTTCCCTGATGAAGAAGCCAGGTCGTCGGGGTCAAGAGGGGCTGGAGGATGGATCTGAGGCCTCTATTCTACTTTGGGCCAACAACTGGCACTTGGCCTCAATGGCCTTGTCTATAAAATGAGGCTGAAGTCCCCTTATCTCTCTTGACTCTGGGGCTAGACCAGGTCAATTTTTGAGGTCCCTGTGACTCCAGAATCTATTGTCTTAGGCCAATGAGAGGAGAGAGAATGTTTAGATAGGAGAGGAAGAACAGCCTTGAAGTTCTCAGAAGGAATCTTTGCTGCTTGAAGTCCAAGGGAGGTGAGAGAGAAGGGTAGGCATTGGCAGGAGATATTCAATTTCTCAAAGAGCCCAAGAAAGAGAAAGAATGAACTCCAAAAAATGCAGAACTGGGACACATCCTTGAATGGACCCTTCCTCCTAAACCATGAACAGCAGTCACTGTCAGCATGCCCCCCTCCCTGAGGTCTCCTGCCCAAGTCCCCTTTCTCTCCAGGGACCTCACCTACTTTAATAACTACCTGTAGTCTTGACAATCAGCCAAGGACAACTGGAGAGGAGAGGCCTTCCCAAGACCCTCTCCTCAAGAGAACAAGCCCTGTTTTAAGCCCCTTAAGGGTTTCAAAATAAAAGACAGCATCAAAACTCAAGAAACTGAACGTGGAGCAAAATGATAAGCCAAAAAATCCTGGACTTCAACATCAGCCTGGGTTGAGTGGCTAGTTATGGTTTCAGCTTGTGCAGGTCACATGTACTTGACAGGAAACTTTATCTCCTGGAGCCTCAGTTTCTCCACCTGTGAAATAGAACAGACAGCAGAATCTACCTCTCAGGGTGGGTGGGAGGATGCATAGGAACCGCTGGGTTAAGTGCCTGCCTCTGCGTCTGGCATGGAGTAAGAGTCCTTTAACTGTCATTTGCTGCTCCCCAGTTTTTGGAAGTGGGTAACACGCTCTCCTTCAACCTACCTTGGCCACACCCTTGTGTTTACAGAGGGTCTTTTCTTTAGCCAAACACACCCAAACGTCTTTTTCCCCAAAACATTTGTCTCCCTCCACCTTTCCACTTAACGTATTGATTTAGGAGAAGATCAAAATAAAACGTGGGAAGCTGGAAGCTGTGACACTATTTTTTTTTTCCTGGTACACACTGATTATGTGTAAACAGCAAATTGCAAATTATTTCCTCTTTATCTGTCAACTCCTCAAACCACCTCGGGGTCCCTCAGAATGAATAATTGGCTCTGGGACATTGCCTGACAATTGGCTTTGCATAGATGTTTATCGCCAGGGGAGTCTTCTTCCAGCTCTAATGTTTTCCAAGACAGAGGGTGTGGGGTAGGAGAGATGGGGAGTGGAAGGTCAGATCTACACAACCTTGCTCCCTCCAGGGGCTCTCTTTTAAGGAGGAAGGAGGCAGGGAAGAGTGTAATCACGTGATCCAAAAACAGACTAATTGAAAAGGCCCAGCTGGATTGATTCTCTCGGGTGCTGTTTCCTGTCTCGAAATCTCTCTTGATTCCCCTTACTCAGGGCAGAGAATACCTCCTTCCAGGAGCCCCCAAACTTTGCATCTCCAGATTTCATCCTTAGAACCTTGTGAAACTCAATAGGCTTTTGGGAGACAGGAGGGTGGGTGGATATAGCTACAAATTCCCAGCTCATCTAGCCTTGGAGGTTTGCAACCTTGAGTTCACATTGCAGTTCTGTCCCTGAAAGAGCTGCAGGATGCTGGTCAAGAAATCTAATTCCTCTGTGCCTCTTTTTCCTCATCTTTAAAATGGGATAGTTACAAAGCTGCCCCAGAGGCTGTGGGTGCATGAGATCATGTAGGCAAACAGGACAGCAGCTTGCACAGAATCCCTTTGTGAGAGTTAGGAAAAGCCAGCTCCTGCTGGCAGAGCAATTAGAGAACGGCTTCCTCATACTCCAGGTAGGCACTGCCTTATGCCACGGTCTGCTTAGCAGCCCAAAGACTGGGTTCAGTTCTCAGTTGCCTCTTTGGTTGGGAGCTCTTCTGCAGTCCACATCCTGTACAACTATACCTGGCAGCTCTGCTTGTAAAGCACTCAGCCTGTGCCAGGCTCAAACACTCAGATCTGGCAGCGGCTGTGATCACTGCCATCATGTATTATCATCTGAATGATCTGGGCTCTTAAAGTCCATGAGGATCTTTAGCATAAGGTGAACCCATGTCTGAATCTCATTTTCACCGTGTCCTGGCCCTGTGTCTTTGAATTGGCTCATCCATCCCAACCTCAACTTCCCCCTCTGTAAACATAGGAGACAGTAATGCCCACCTACTGTTGTGGTTTTGATTAGGTAATAGGCATCCAATGCCCCTGCAGTTCAGTGCCAGTTGCATGCTAGGTGTTCAGTATTTGTTTCTTTCACAGGAAAGGAAAAGAGACCTCCCCGCCATTGCCTTTTCCCTTTAGTAGAAGAATCCATGGTCAGTGTGTTAGGGAAATGAAAAAAACATATATCAAGCCATTTCAGGGAAGATGCTTGGCATTCTGAGATAGAACCTGTTTGCAGACAAAAGCATCAAGTTTGGAATTGGAAAGCTGGGGCCTAGTCCCTGAGTCCACTCCACCCACTAACTCACTTTGTGACTTTGGGTAAGTCACAGACTCTCTGAGACTGGACTGCCCTTTCTGTGAAACCAAGGGTACAGGAGATGAGAATTGTTGCGTATTTTGTGCAGCAGCAAAGCCTTTAATTCCAAACAAGCTTCCTGCATATACAAAGCAGGTAAGAATAGAGATGCTCTGATTGAAGCAAGGTTCAGGGAGGGGTTGCCAGCCTCCTCCTTCTTCCTTCTTCTCACCCTGCAGCACTCTCTGATGCTATTTTGAGGGACCCTGGGGCTCTCGGAACACAATGTGACAGCCATTGGACTCAGATCCTTTCCTCCTTAAATATTCCAAGACTCTGTGCTTTTACATCTACTGCCTTGCCACTCAATTTCTCCTGACCTGGTGTGTGTGTGTGTGCGTGTTTGTGTGTGTCTGTGTACCACAAACAAATGCTCAGAAAGGAAGCAAAAAGAAGTTCCACCAGCCATTAAGGAGAAATTACAAATGCATTTTTCTCTGCCTCTGGCACATTAATAAAATAGATTACAAAACTGGAAGTTAGTTGAAGCAGGGCAGCGTCACAAAAATTGGGGAGGGGTGAGGAGCTTCTTCCTGTACAGTCATCTGATTTCATGGCTGTTCCCATGCTGAGAGAATCTGTCTGCAGCGGCTGCTGGGAGGATGTGGAGCTCATGCATTAAACATCAGGGGGACCCTCGCAACATACACCGTGGGGCGGGAGAAGGATGGGGAAGAGGAAGTTCTGTGCATCAGTACAGGCTGAGGGGACACTTCTGACATGCCCCAGTGCACCAATACCATGGGCTGAGATCTGGAGATCGTTTAATAAGGGCCTGGGAAAATCCCTGAAAACTTCAGGGTGGGGTTGAAGGAGAGTGTAATATGCAGAAAGTACAAAGATATTCTAGAGCTTTGAACATGGAAGGGCCACCTAGGGCAGGGTGGGGGGTGGTCCACACAGGGTCACTTTGTCTAGGTGGTCTTAGAGAATAGTTACCACGTGCTATAAGCTCTCTGCGCTGGATGCTGGGATTGGTCATTGGAGTGAATTGAATTATTGACCCCAATTCTTCCCTCTCCCTTTATCCAGCCTTTCGCCATGTGACTTTGCAGCCTCTCCTCCTACAGGATGGATCCTGCACGTTGGGCACGATCACATGGTTTGTTTTGGCCAATGGAATACAAGTGGAAGGGCCAGTGTGCTAGTTCTGGGATGAGACCTTAAGAAACCTTGCAGGTTTCCACATTTTCTCTTGCATCTCTGTCCCTGCCATAAGAGAAGCACGTTCTGGCTAACCTGCTCATACACAGAGGCTGACAGACATGCAGAGTCAAGCCAAGCACCATCTGCAGCTCAGAGCTGCCCCAGCTACTTGCAGAATAAAGCTAGATGAGAAATAATGCTTATTGTTGTAGGCAATGGAGATTTAGTGGCTGTTTGTTATACTGCAATAGCTGACTGATACGGTTACATGTGAAGTCATTCATTTTATTCACATATTTGTTCATTCAGCAAATATTTCTTGAGCACCTCCATGCCAGACGTTTTGCTAGGCAGTAGGGATATAATGGTTAGTAAGAAATCTATGAAAATGGGCAGGGATTTCAGATTTATTAATTCAAGGATTGAACATGCACTATGCGCCAGGCATGGTGATAAGTACTGCAATGACGGTGGCAAACAAAATACATAAGGCCCCTGCACTCATGGGACTTACAGACAGCAGATCAGACAAGCAACAAGCCAGGAAATTTCCAAAAAGCTTGATGAATAAACTTGTCTCTTCCTTTGAACTAGTCACTGTCCATTTGACAAGACAGAAAAGTCAGTAGACGATTACAATGTAAACTATTAAGCACTAGAATGAGATGCCTATAGGCAGCTCAGATAAAATACCTTATCCAACCTGGGGTTGGAGACAGGAAGAAGATAAGAGAGGGAAGCCTTTTCAGGGCACAAAATATCTGAGCTGAGCACTGAAGGTCAAATAGTTTGCAGAGGGAGAGAAGAAACGCAGGGATGGATTATGAGGCAGAAGGTATAATAACCAGAGTAGGGAGGCAGTATGAAATAGTATGATGTCACACTGAGAGTAAAATGTACTTCTACATGTTATTGGAAAATAGAGTGGAAGAGGGAGAGGCAGATGAAGGGCTTAGAGGAACCAGGTCATGAAGGAGTTCAACTGCCAAGCTGAGATGGTCGGACTTGACTGAAAGCAGATAAATAGTGAGCTATGGAAAGTTTCAGTGGGAGAGCACAGAATCAGGTTGCCATTTGGGAATTTTAGAATGGTGGATTGGCTGGGTTGAGACCAGAGGCAAGGAGCCCAGGAGGAGACTGGGTAACAGCCCAGGAGAGGAGGGATAGTACCCACACTGGGGCAATGTGGGGAGGGGGAGAAATTATCCCAATCTTGGAGTTATGGAATCAGAGAATTTTACAGCTGAAAGTAACCTGGGACCTTTAAGTTGCCTCCACCCCTTTCAACAAAAGCTGGACCTTAGAGAAGGTGGGTGACACCACCCTGCCCAGTCTTACAGCAGGTGAGTTTAGGACTAGGGACTGAAATCAAGATCTTTATATTCTTAATCCTTAATCTCACTTCATAACCTCACTCTGTTTCCTAATCCCCACAACTTGACTAATAATAATAATTATTATTATTACTATAATATCTAATAACTGAGTCTTTTCCATGTGCTGGGCTCTGTGCTGAGCACATTAAGTGTAAAATCTCATTGAACCCTCCCAACATTCTGAAGGATGAGAACTCCTCATTTTACAAATAAGAAACCTGAAGCTCAAGAGGTGAAGCAATTTGAATTTGAACCTCAGGATCCTCGTGGGGATCATAGCAGCAGCTCTCGTGTAGAACTGCAGTAAAGGCTAAATGACTAAGGCATACATGTGCCTAGCACGTATAAAGGTCTTAGCAAATGACAGTGACAATGGTGATGATGATGACAGTGACCAAGGACAAAAAGAGTGGAAAGAGGTAGATCCGTACTTGGGCCTTGACTCCACTGTGTGACTTTTGGCAAACTACCTAATTCTCTGGGGCTCAATTTCCCCCGTCTGTCAAATGAAAACAGTACTCTAGGGCCATGGTTCTCAACGTGTGTAGCCTGGGCCGGCAGCATTAGCCGTCACCAGGGAGCTTGTTGGAGATGCAAATTCTTGAGCCCCCCCTGAATGGACTAATTCTGAGACTCTGGGAGTGGGATCCAGTAATCTGTGTTTCACAAGCCCTCCTGGTAAGTCTGACGCATGTTCAAGTTTGAGAACCTCTGGTCTAGATTGCTAATTTTGCATTTTTTGAAATGACATCAATACTTCCTTCTGTCAAATTCATCAAAAGGCAGGAACAGGAAGCAGATCAGAGCTGCAGCATTAGGGGTGAGGCAGCCACCAGGACCCATGGTTCTGTTCACTCTCCCCATCCTTGTCTCCCTGCCTGGAGGCTCCGCTGGGCCAGGTGTGAAGGCCAGGGTGATGCTGTGGCCTCTCTGCTCTGCATTAATGCCTCCTGCTAGCCAGAGCCCATGCTCCACACCAGCCTCCCTCCCTCCCACTCAGCCTCCCTTCCTGTTTACACATTCTGTAAAGTATGAATTTGTGGTGGCCTCGTGAAACCTGGTCTATTTCTTTCCTTCTTTATTTTTTTTTTAAAGAGGCTTGAGACCGTAATTTGGTTAATTATTTCCCAGAGCCCCAGTTTGGTGGCTACAGCACAGCACGAGGCAGAGGAACGGAGACAGGTCCTCGGAAGCCTCTTTCCAGAAAATCTAATTTCATCATTGAGAAATCTTCTGTCTTAAACAGCCTCCGCCACCGCCATAAATTTACATATTCTATATGCCGCCGGAACGGAGTGGGCCCTATTTGCATAATGCTGCTGGAGGGGCTCATGCTCCTCTTGAACCTGAATGTAGCAGGAGCGAGGAAGCAATTATTAAGCTGTAGACGTTGGCAGGGAGAGAGGCCTCAGATGGATTTCGACTCCAAACCTCATTCGCCAGGGCTGCTCATTACCGAAGGCCTGGATCCCAGGCTGAAGGTGGATCCCAGGGCTGGGAAAAATCAGTGTGAATTGCTTTCTCCAGGTTATGGCTGCAGCCAGGCCGAGGCCAGATGTGGGTGAGTACCTTTGGTTTTCCAACGTTGATCATTGGAGCAATCGTCTCTCTGCTCCCAAGGTGGCAATTTGTTTCCTGGACAGTGTTGTCACTTTGCCTGTGCCACATATTCCTGCCCCTTTCCCTCACACACCTCCAAGTACCTACAAGACAGGTCAGCCAGGGTTTGCTCACTTCTTTTTCAGCAATCTAGTGTGAGCCTCTCAGAAATGCTTAATTAACAGAAAGTGGTGTTTAACAATGTCCCAGCTGGAAAATGGCAAGTGGAAACAGGAATTATCTCATGCCGCAGTGGTCCTGCTTAAAATCTACCCTTCACCATCCATACTCAGGCTGGCTAGGAAGTTGGGCGTCTTTCCCTCTATGGGATCTCTGATGGGACAATCGAGTATTTTGGGGCTCAGGGGCTCAGCCCTGGGGTCATTTGGTGTTCCAGGATCCATAGGTCACTCTCTACAGTTTCTGGCCCTTCCAGGGCTGTGGGCTTAGCCTCCAAGTTACTTTATGTCCTGCCACTCCCAACTTCAGTAGCCCATGGGTGCAAATGGCCACCTTTGGTTCCGTAGTGACCAGCTTGGATTTTACTCTGTAAGGCGCCATCTTGGTTTTTGCTCTGTAGGGTGCCATCTTGGTTTTTACTCCATCTTGGATGTAAATGGCCTCCTATATGCCTGATGGTGTTCAAAGAACAGGTCCTGAGTCTAGGGCAGTTTTTTGGTGGAACTTTAAGCCCAGCCCTTCCTGATAGTTTTTAAACCAGGTGAATTCATGAACCACTCAGCTAGAAATCTACCTGTCCACTTCCGCAGGTAAACACCATGGGCATATTTGCTAAGTGATACCAATAAATGTGCTAGGCTTATACACTTATTGACTGAATGAAACATTGTCAGGCAAACCATGATCAGCTGATGGAGGAAGGATCACCAGCACTTTGCCTCTTATACTTAATAATGGTTCATGTAATTTTAATTTTTCTAAAAAAACAGCTTTTATTTCTGAGGAAGTGGAAATACATTTGAAAACACCAGTTTCACTTCTGGCTGACTTGATGCTCAAAACTGGTTGATTTACCAGCCCAGAGATGACCCATGGTACTAAAAGCCCACTCCTTTCCAGCATTTAAACAGTGAGCCATTTGTTGGAAATTTAAAACAGCAGGTCCTTTGCTGAAAAAAAAAATTTTTTGCATGTCTCCACTGACTTAAGAGGTGCCATCTCCTCAAAAGACCTCAACATTTTGTCCTCGGCGAGAACTGTCTCATTACAAGAATTTGGAGGGAAGTCACTTTTTCCATAAGACTGCATCCAACATTGAACTATTTCTCCAAGAAAAGGAGATTGTTCTTGATTAGCCAAACTCAGGACTCTAAAAACACAAAATGGCGACTTTTCCAAAGGAAACTATTTGGCTGCATAACTGGAACCAGTGCTTAAGAGCCACAGATAGTCTCTAAAGTGAGATTTCAGGATGCAGCTGTGGGTGTGTACTCAAGCAAGACCTTGATATCTCTAAGCCTCAGTTTCCTGATCTTTAAAGTGAGGTTAATGATAGTACCTCCTTCAATATTGTCACTGGAGGGATTAGATGGAATGATGCACAGCAGTTGAATCACAGAAAGGTTCAATAACATGCCTGAAGCCAGAGGAAGTTATGATACAGGCATACTTGGAACTCAGGTGTGTGCTTGTTCAGCCATCATGTTGCATGGTGCTACCTACCATGGTGCAGGTATGATGATGACTGGTGCTTACAAAAATCCAGAGTCGTATCAGTTGGCTTTTTGGGCCGAATGGCTCAAAGGTCTTCAAAGAGAAGCTACTCAAAGAAACACATGCTTCACTAAACTGGTAAGCTTGTTTAGGAACAGAAGTGAATGGCTATTTCCAAGCAGAACTGGTAAAGACCCAGTCTTTCATTTTATCTGGAAGGCCTCCTTTGCTTGCCATGCAAGGTGGGTTGTTGTGGTAAAGGCAATAGAAGGTGAAGTGACAGGATATGTTAATACACCAGAGAGAGGAGTTTACTTGTAAATAACCTGTCATCACAGTTGACTCCTTTGAGTTATCGGGTTGCCTATGCCTTGATTCCAGATTGCATTAACGATCAGCCATGTTTCAAGAGCTGGTGGCTGCCTTCCCAGCATGCCTCTGATGAAATTGCAACCTCTGAGGGCAGTTCCTGGTGACAGTAACAAGCAGTGCAAGGTACCAACCAGCAGGACAGCACAAAGTAAAGGAAACAGTTGCACCATATGAAAACACAAAAGCTCACCTAATTAAGAACCAGCAGTGTTGTAATTCTTTGTTTGACAGTAACTCCTAAACTGAACAGGTGCCAACACCATAACCCAGAGATCCCACATTAGGTACACACCTGACAAAAATGACAAAAATGACTGCATATGTGCACTAAAAGACATGTGTGAGAATGTTCTGGGTGCATTCCTCTAATCCCTGCAACTGAGAACTACCCAAATGTCCATCAGCAGTTAAATGGATACGTTGTGCCATATTCCCAGAAAGGTGTACCATATGACAGGCTTGGCAAATCCAGCCGGTGGCCAAATCCAGCCACCTCCTGTTTTGTAAATAAAGTTTTATCAGACACAACCGGGTTCATTCATTTATACATTGTTGATGGCAGCTTTTGTACTACAACAGCAGAATTGGCCCTTTCCAGGACAAACTTACCAACTCCTGCTGTGTAAGAACGAAAATGAGCAGTCTATAACTTCCCTGTGAAACGTGGGTGATTTTCACAAACATAATATTGAGTGAAAGGAGAAAACACACACAAGTACCTGTTGTACGATTGCATTTACATAAAGTGCAAAGGCAGGCAGAACTAGTCTATGTTGCTAGAGGACAGAATAATGGCTGTCCATGAAGGATAGTAACTGAACTGGGCGCTGGGAACATTCTGATTCTTAATCTGGGTGTCGATTACATGGGAGTTCATTTCGTGAAAATTCATCAAGACGCACACATTGATGTCTACACTTTCCCACACGCACGTTGTTCGTCGATAAAGATTTAAAAATAAATAAAAAAAAGAAACGGTGGGTGTAGATAGTGATGCCAAGTATTTTCTCAATGTATTTCCTGGACAGAAAGCTCAAATAACAGATTGTCAAGTTAGAAAACAGATAACTTTAACTTTTACACATGAGCACACATTTATTCATTCACTCTACAAATGTTTATTGATTACTCACCACGCGCCAGGTGCTGGGGAATCGGCAGTGAATGAAATGGAACACAGCTCCTGCCTGCTCGGTACTTACATTCACGCTCACATACGCCCAGGAAGCCTCACATGGGCGTGCACCCACACTTACCAGCATGGATCTGGAAACACATGGGCCCAGGACCTGCATTTGCAGGTGGAGCCCTTCTCAAGTAAGCACTTTTCAAAATTTTGCTTTTCCTCTTCTCTACTGTAATCACTGCCTCCCTCATCCCACGGACATAGGAACTGAGGAAGGAGCTCAGCTTACTCTCTATTACCCAGAGGAACCTGTATCTTCAGAGTGCTATGGGCCTGTACAGGCCAGGAATCCAGTTTAGACCCCAAAGGGTGATGGGTCAAACCAGCTTTCCTGGGTCACACTGGCATCTGAGATACATGGAGGTCAAACAGAAGGACACCCAGGGCTGAGTGAGGAGGTGACCTTGAACTCAAGGATGCCCTTGGATGCTCCTTGGTTTTTCTGCCAGGCTTCCTGCACTCAGTGTGGTTACCTGCCACCCATGCATGTGGTCACTAGAGCCTTGCGACCCAGTGGCCAGGGTTTTCCCACATGTGAATGAATGGCATGCTGAGATTGCATATTTGTATCTCATCTTCTTGAAAAAAAAAAATGCCAGAATGATAGAGCTGGGGATTCATGAGCCTAAGTCCTGCATGTTGTGAATAAGGAAATGGAGGTCTCACTGTGGGGAGGACCTTGCCCAGGTTTTCATGCTCAGCCCAGGCCATGCCTGCAGGACTCCAACCAGGAGCCTGTCCCTTACTCTAGGTGAATGCTTCACTGCTGAGGTGCTCACACTGAAAGGGGACAGCTGGTCCTTTTCTAATGGCCTCATCACTTAGATCAAATCCACCTCCTTACCCTGGAAGATGTGACTGCATGAGCTGGTCCCTGCTCACCTCTCTGACCTCATCTCCTGCCACTCTACTCTCCTCCAGCCTCCTTTATGTTCCTCCAACATCCCATGCTCATTCCCACCTCAGGGCCTTTGCACACACTGTTCCCTCTCCCTGGAGCACCCTTCACTCTGGATCATGAGGTTGGCTCCTTTGATTCATTGGTGTCTTAGCATAGATATCATCATCTCTCAGAGAGGCCTTCCCCAGTCACCTCATCTGAGCAAGACATCATCTCTTCATTCTCTATCCCCCTACCCTTATGTGACTTTCTTCGCAGCATTCATCACCATCTGAAATCATTCCCTTTATTTATTTGTCTATTTTGTGAGCACTATCAGAGCAAGGATTGCCTTCCTGTTCATTGCTCTACCCCAGTGCCTCCAAGAAACTTGGCATGTAGTAAGCATTTAGGATACGTTAAATAAACAAATGGATGAAGGAATGAAAAAAGCATCTATACTAGACTAGCTCACAATGCAGCTACATCTCTGAGGGATGCAAGCTCTCCTGACCACGCTGATTAAGACATCTCCAGTATCAAGAACAGCTTCTGGATTGTTTGTATGTGAAGCATATTGACCCAGGGCTGAAGGGACACTTGACAGCAATTTGTGTTTACGTCTTTGATCAATAGACATCTCAGTGCTCACCCCAACGCAATCTATTGCTGATGGTTATTAATTATGGTGCCTTCCTTTTCTTGCATCTCCTTGACACCCATAAGGTCTGTCCTTGTTCATCTTCTACTATGGGGAGTTCCCAGGCCTGTAGTGGATGCTGAGAAGGAGTCTCTGAGTGTTGTTTATTTTCTCTGCCCAATGTTTGAACCACAGTTCTAGATGCTGCCCCTGTCTCTCCCATGTGCACCTGTTGAAGAGGCTGAGTTGGGGACATTGTGGTTAGAGGGCACCTTAGTTCCAACCTCAACTCTGTCCTCCACTCACTGTGTGTCCTTGGCCCCATCACTTGCCCCTCCCTAGGCCTTGATTCTACTCACCTTCAAAACGAGAAGGCTCTTAGAGACCCCTTCAAGTTCTGAAACTTTGGAATTTTTATGAACAGTCTTCATACTTTTAATACCGAGTCCTGCCATCTTCTTCTTTGGACACATGGTCCATTCCTATAATCTCTGAATTGCATCCATTCACTCATTCACTCAACGGTAACTCATGCATTCAGATACCCACCTAACAGATACTTTTTGAGAATCTTCAAATGTCCCTATGAAGCAACTGGGATATACTTAGCCACAGTTACTGTTAAATAAAAAGCACCCAATCTCCCTTCTCTGGTTATTTAATGTAAGCCTCCCAAGAACTTTGGGAATAAAACTGTAACCTACCTATTACACAGATGAGGAAACTAAAGCCCAGCATGGTCAGGGACTTGCCCAAGGCCACACAGCTATTGAGTGGCTAAGCCAGGATTTGAACCCAGAGACATCTGGCCTAAACTTTGTAATCTGACCCTTCCAACTTGGGATCCCAGCCCTAAATTACCATCCACTCTGCCCCTCTTTAGGAGAGATCTCTGGAGTTTCATTTAGCCGTATGCCAGTGTTTCTTATCAAAGAGAGAACCATTTTAAAGAAGGACAGTGATTGTTATAACATTGAGCCAAAGCATCCATGGCTTATAGCCTGGGAGAGTTCACAAACTGGGTCTAATTAGTTGCCACCAATTAACATCAAATCACCCTTCAACTGGGCACCACAATCATCTCAAAATAAAAAAGACAGACGACCCAGATCGTACTTAAAGAAAGAGGCTACGCATCAAATGCCATTTACTATGCTAAGCAGATTCCTTTTTCCTACAATGTGCTGATTTTGAGACACGGAAATATATTCAAATTAACCCCTGAGCTATTCCTCTTCTAAATTCTCCATTTAGGGTTGACTCCATGGCGCGTGATATTACTAATTCAGAGCTCCGGGAAGGCATGCTGATTGCCTTAGACGTGGGTAAGAACTCTGCTAACACATAGTTTCATGCCGGGTGGAAATCAGAGCTCAGGGCACATGCTTCAGCTCCCAGAGCAACACGGAAGATCTCCCTTACCCCCACCCCAGGACCTGGCTCCAACCAAATCCATTCTTGAACTCATTAAACAAATATTTATGGCCAGGCATGGTAGCTTGCACCTTTAACCCCAGCACTTTGGGAGGCTGAGGTGAGAGAATAACTTGAGGCAAGGAGTTTGAGACCAGCCTAGGCAACATAGTGAGATCCCATCTGTACAAAAAGTTTAAAAATTAACTGGGCATGATGGTGCATGCCTGTAGTCCCAGCTACTCAGGAAACTGAGGCAGGAGAATTGCTTGAGCGCAGGAGTTCGAGACTGCAGTGAGACAGAGAGCCTGTCTCTTACTGTCTCTCTCTCTCTCTGTCTATATATATATATATATATATATTACATAATATATATTTTATTTATTTACATATATATTTTTTATTTAACAGTAACTGTGGCTAAGTATATCCCAGTTGCTTCATAGGGACATTTGAAGATTCTCAAAAAGTATCTGTTAGGTGGGTATCTGAATGCATGAGTTACTGTTGAGTGAATGAGTGAATGGATGCAATTCAGAGATTATAGGAATGGACCATGTGTCCAAAGAAGAAGATGGCAGGACTCGGTATGAAAAGTATGAAGACTGTTCATAAAAATTCCAAAGTTTCAGAACTTGAAGGGGTCTCTAAGAGCCTTCTCGTTTTGAAGGTGAGTAGAATCAAGGCCTAGGGAGGGGGAAGTGATGGGGCCAAGGACACACAGTGAGTGGAGGACAGAGTTGAGGTTGGAACTAAGGTGCCCTCTAACCACAATGTCCCCAACTCAGCCTCTTCAACAGGTGCACATGGGAGAGACAGGGGCAGCATCTATATATATATATAGAGAGAGAGAGAGAGCACCTACTATGTGCTGGACACTGTCCTTGGTGCTGGAGATGTGAGATAGGGCAGAGAGTAAAAGACAAAAGGTTCTGCCTTTAAGATACTTACATTGTAGTGGGAGAAACAGATAATAGTAATAATAAATTATATACCACATTTGATAGAAAAAAGTTCTATGAAGCCAAATGAATCAGGGTCAAGCAGCAGACGGTAGTGCATGGCAGAGATTGTGACTTAAAGTAGGGTTATCAGGGAGGATCTTGCTGAGAAGAAGACGAATGAAGCAAAATTTTATTCCAAGGCTACTGAAAGAATCCAAGGAAAGGTGATTGGGCCTCCATCCATGACAGAAACAGTGGCAATGCAAGGGCAGCTTAAAGTCGCAGAATATTTTGAAAGTAGAGTCCACAGTGGTTGTGATGGAGTGGAAGGTGGGCAGTGGAATAAAGGGAAGAGATAAAGGTGACTCCAAGGTTCCCCAAGCACTTGGGAGGGTGGATTTGTCATCGCCTGCAATGGATACACCTGCTAATAGAATGGGGAGGGTTGGTTCCATTTGGGGCACACTCTGTTTGAGATGCCTGCACGACAGTCACATGGAGTCGTCTAGCAGCCCAGATACGTTCCCTATAGAGCTTGCTCCAAGCAACGTCCATTATGTCCTTTCATGGCCCCTGCTGTATGTTTTGTTCATACCAAGCCTCTACCTGAAGGGCCCTCCCTCATGTCAACAGCGGCAATCCCTGTGTTTGCCATCCCAACTAGTCCATGAACCTGGAATCCTGCTCCTCTTCAGAAATCTCCTAGTCCCTTTCTCTGTACCTTTTGCAGGCATTTCTTCTTTCCTACCCAGCTCCTAACAGGCAGATGAAAGATGAAATATTTAAGGGTTGGGAAGGGCATGAGGGGAGGCCCTGCCCTCATATCTCACGAGTGACCAACTCTCTCTTTGGGAGTATGCTGACCTGCCTTCTCCCTGTCTCCTGAGAACCCCAGTCTCTTCTTAAGAGCCACAGGCCTTTTCAGAATATGCCTTTATCAATATGATTCCAATAAACGTTTCAGTTCCGCATATAAATTCCAGCATCTGGCTGCCCAGCGGAGGAGACCTGCTCAATGAGTAGACCATAAAGATGTAATAATGCAATTAAAAGGTATGGCCTGTCACCCTCGTAAAGCTGGAGATCAATGCGGGGGTGAGTGGGGGAGCTGAAGGCAGCAGGGAGAGGAATCTGGTTTCCTTGCAATGTCTGAAGGGGAAAACGTACCTGGCCGGGCCTTGGGGAGAGGTTTTGACTCTGGCTTGGGGTCCTATCCTAGGCCTCTAACCTCCCCATAGAGGGTTGGATGTTAAGAGACATGGGTTCCGTCTCCAGGCCAGACTCGGGAGGTTTGAGCCTTTAAACATGTCCCTTCTACTCTATAAGCTTCAGTCTCCTTACCAGTAAAATGGGTGTATGATAATACTATCTTCTTCACAGAACTGTTGAGATAGAACAGATCCAAATAATTTTAGTGCCAGAGAGGTTCTGAGTTCAGGGACTGCAGACTCAAATACCTACAGGGGCTGGACAGAGGTACACATGAGGGAGGGAGGTGGGCCAGGTGAAGAGAAATAGGGAATGATGGAGACTGGGGCACAATGGGCAGTGCAAGTCTCATTGAAAGAAGGCAGCACTGCCCTTTCCCTCCTGCCAAGGCAGGAAGTCTGATGTCATGTAGGAATGTCAGCCTGGTGTCACCAGATCTAATTTTTAAAGAGAAGTACAATTTGGATATGAGACTTCAGAATTTTCACAACTCTACATTAACAAAATGTAATCACATCTGCTGGCCATATACAGCCAGGGGCCCTCCATTTTCCACCATTCCTCTGGGCCAACTCACTTGTGAGTTGATGGGCCTCTACTAATGCATGACATCACATTCAGGCTGTTTGTTTCCATGCATATGTGCATGTAGAATTATCACAGTACATAAACTGTGGCACAAAACTGCCCAAGCTCACCTCCCAGCTCTGCCTTTGGCTGACTGTGTGATCTCTGGCAAGTTATTTAGCCTCTTTGTGCCACAGCTTCCTCAGGTGAAAAGTGAAGTTAGGAGCAATTCCTACTCAGAGCGTTGCTATGAGGATTAGACGACCCGTCCCTGCAAAGCACTGAGGACAATGCCTTGGTGATCAAGGGCTTCCTCCTGAAGGTTGCTTTTCATGGACGCACAAAAGTGCTCATGATAGGCGTGGAGGTCATGGCCTGCTGCTTTCAGTTCCAGAGCTTGCAGTGACAACCTGTCATCCCTCCCCAAGTGCATTTCTCTTCCCAAGAAGGGAACCACCCTCAAACCAGAAACTTGGGCAACCTCCTTCTTCTGCCTCACCTGCTTCCTGTAACAAGCCAGCCCCATGGAATCACCCTCCCCGGTAACATTCCCTGGGTCTGGTTGGTTCTCTAAGCCTCACTGCCACCATCCGCCTCTGTCTCAGTCTCTCTCCTAACTGTTTTTTCTCTCTCTCCTGGCCCCTGCCTGCCATCTCCACTATGGCTGCCTGAAGGAGCTCTCAAAGTCACACATCCTCCCACCTTTTCGCTGATGCCTTTCAGCTCCCAGAACACAACACGCTCTTTACCACCTTCATGGTTGTGCTTTGATTGTTTGCTCCACCTGGAATTCTGTTTCCCATTTTTCCACCTCAGGCTTGCTTGGCTAATTTCTACTTTCCTTCAAGGTGCAGCTCAAGTCATTCCTCCTCCAGGCAGTCCTCCCTAATCCCTTAACAGTGATCAATGCCTTCTCTGTGCTTTTATGCCTCTGGGTTCTATGAAAATCCTGGAATTGATCACACTGAACTTTCACTATCTGTTTCCATAATTATGTCCCTCTGCAGCCTGCAACCTGGGAGGACTGGGACCCTGTCCTGTTTATCCCTATATATCTCCTGTGATCAGCACAGAGGAGAATATGCTTGTTGAATAAGTGAATGAAATGATTCGATGTTTTCTCAATGTGAAACGTTGTCATCATCATCATTAAGGGGGATATTGAAAGACAAGTTATGAAGCTCATGTCACAAATAGGTCCTGGAGATTCTGGGTCCTCTGAGATCAAATCCTGAAGTGCAATTGGCATTTCCAGGAGTGGAATCCAAGACTCACACCCAGGACAAGCAAAGACACAGTGGCGGTGAGATCACTACATTATGAGACAGCCAGCTCCACCTGGAAGCAGCTCTACTAGTTAGAAAGGTCTACATTGCCTCCTAGGTACTTCCAAAGCTTCTCCTTGTTCTGGTCACTAAAGATGAGAGAGATTAGCTGTGTTTTCTCCCACCCATTCATACTGGCAAACAGAAAGAGCTTAAAGGGGCAGAAGGGAGTGGGTGATACCTCTAACTGAAGTTTAACTTGGGGCCTGTGAATAGATTTCAGGGGGTCTTTGAGCATCCTGGACAATTCATTGCTTTGCTCAGCCATTTATTCAACAATCACAGGACACTGGACACAGAGTTGAACAAAACAAATGAACTTCCTGCCCTCACAAGGATTACGCTCTAGAGCAGGAAGGCAAACCTTCATCAAACAACATGTAAATACAGTCATGCGTCATTTAACAACACGGATATGTTTTGAGAAATGTGTCATTAGGCGATTTCATCATTGTGCAATCATCATGGGGTACTTACACAAACCTAGATGGTATTACTATTTTTGCATATTTTAATTTACATGTTAGGTTGGTGCAAAAGTAATTGTGGTTTTGCCTTTAAAGTAATGGCAAAAATCATGATTACTTTTACACCAACCTAATATTTTTTTCATATGGAAAACCAAATGTTTCAGCACCGTTACTGAATATCAATCATTTTCCCTACTTGATCTGCAATGTCAATATCAAATGACACTCATCAGGTTTCTATATAGGTTCCATTATAATCTTATGGGACCACAGTCATATATGTGGTCCATTGTTGACTGCTATTTTGTTATGCGGTGGATAACTATATATATCATATCTCCACTAAGGAGAGAGGTTAAGATGGAGTCACAGTAGTTGGCCTGGTCTGATAGATTGGGAACGGCATCTCTGAGGACTAGGGCTGAGAAGAGTTTAGAACTAAAGGAAGAGGGGGAAGGAAGGGCCTCCCTGG
This sequence comes from Nomascus leucogenys, assembly GCF_006542625.1. Taxonomy (NCBI): domain Eukaryota; kingdom Metazoa; phylum Chordata; class Mammalia; order Primates; family Hylobatidae; genus Nomascus; species Nomascus leucogenys. The sequence goes on along the minus strand of NC_044387.1, from coordinate 54,310,801 downwards.
CAGACAGAGCAGTGAGTACAAAGGCCATGTGGTGAAAGGAAGTATTGGAAGTGATTGGGAGTAAAATAATGGACGTGAGAAACTTTCAATAGGTACACGAAGGATTGTATAAAACCCTAAAATGTTTAGAACCCTGGTGTCTGAGCCAATAACTCTGGAACTGTGGCCTAAAGAGCACTTATTCAGAAATGCAGGCCCCAGCTCTCTTGAATCAGACTCCAGTGGCAGGACTCTGGGATGTATGTTTTACTGAAAGATTAGATACAGCTTAAAGCTTTAAAACTTGTCTGTTTGCATGACTATGTCCCTCTGCAGCCTGCAACCTGGGAGGACTGGGACCCTATCTTATATATCCGTATGTATCTCCTATGCTTGACACAGAAGAGAATATACTTGTTGAATGAGTGAATGAAATGATTCAATGTTTGCTCAATGTGGAACGTTGTCATCATCATCATTAAGGAGAATATTGCAAGACAAGTTATAAAGCTCATCTCACAAACAGATCCTGGAGATTTTGGGTCCTCTGAGATCAAATCTTGAAGTGCAATTGGCATTTCCAGGAGTGGAATCCAGGACTCACACCCAGAACAAGCAAAGACACAGTGGCGGTGAGATCATTACATACACTCTCCTGAAGCACTCCCCTACCATCTCCCTTCAACACAGTATTTTGGCAAGTATTGCTAGAAAAATGGGAACTATGATGTATTGAGTACCTACCATGTGTTACCTCCTATATGAGCTTTATCTCATTTAATCTTGGCAGTGGTCTTATTTTACACACAAAGAAACTGAGGCTCAGAGAGGTGAAGTCACTAAGTCAGGTAATGGCAGATCTGGCATACAAACCTAAGTCTATGTATCACCTGAGCCCAAGCTCATTGCTTCTTCCTGACCATGCTTCTTCCCTTTCAGCAGTTCCACTCCCAAGGCTCCCCACTCCATCCCCATGATAAGCCAAAGTTGAGTAAACTGGACACCAGAATAATAAGTGGGAAAGAGAGGGACAGGTCTGATGAGTTACCATGAAATGAGCACTGGACTGTGGGTCAAGAGGCCAACCCCAGCTTTGCTGCTGACATTCTGTGTTGTCTTGAACAAGTCACACCCTCTCTTAGGGTCTCCATTTCTTCATCCATAAGTGAAATAAATCTATAAAAATATCCACCTGTCTTGTATCATGGACTTTAATGAGATAATGTCTAGAAAAAAGAGTTCTATGGCACAAATAAAATAAGTGTAGTAACTAACATTTGTTAAGCCTCTACTATGTGCTATTTAATCAACAGTAACCTTGCGAGCAGATGAAAAAACAGAAGCTCAGAGAATATGGGAACAGAGATACTGTGCTGTTTCCAAGCTGGTATCTCAAAGGGCCTCTTGCAATTCTTCTCTCTCGTACTCTAGAGAGAGAGTCCATGCACCATGGACCATGCACCATGAGAACAAGCCCAGGCTGGCCTGATGGAGGAAAAGACAAGTGATTTACCCAAGGTCACATAGCCAGCAGATTGCCTGAAGAAGCTTGCCTGGACTAACGCCTATCTCATTCCAGAACTGAAGTCCATGACACTATGTTGACTCCCAGTGATAAAGCTTTATATACATATATTATCAATATAGATTTTCTGGAACCCAGATATTTCCCTAAAGTAGAGACTAGGATGGTGATAATTTCACGACAGGTACAGGCATGAGCTAGACCACTAGGGCTAGGGAACCACTTACTACTCATAGAATCACGAAGAATTTGCCTGGAAGGAATCTCAAATGGAATCTTCTCCATCTTACATATTGTACAGATGGCAACACTGAGGCTCAGGGAGGATGAGGGATTGTCTGAGACCCAAAAGGGTATAGAAACAAATGGAGATAGAAACAGAGCTCAAATAAGCCAACTCCTCCCTTCCTGCTCAAAATGTCATCTAATTCAGATGTCCAAGGAAAGGAGTCTGAGAGTGGGAGTGAGAATCACTCGGAGAAAGAAGAGATGAGTTAAGACTTACTTACATACAGACAAGAGAGAGTCAGGGTGAGAAGGAAAAGAAGGGCCAAGTTATCTCTAGGATGATGGGCCATCATGGCTGGCCTTGGAACATTTGAACTTAGAGCCAGAGGACTCTAAGTTCAAGTCTTATGTGATTTATTTGCTTGCAAAACTGGCCCAAGTTTTCCCTACCTTTCTGTGTCCTTGCCATTTGCAATGTGTCTTTTCAGTTCCCTCCATTAGATGGCTGTGTCTGTCTCCAACTCTTCAATTTGGATTGGCTGTGTCACTTACTTTACCCATAGAATGTGTGCAGTGATCCTGTGCCTTTTCCAAGCCTGGGCCCAAAAAGGCCTTGTGAGTTTCTGCTATTTCTCTTGGAACTTGCTCATCTACCATGATCTGTTAGTGGATTAGAGACACATGGCCCTACACCCCCATCATCCTGGTCCAATAGTCAGCCAACCACCAGACATGCAAATCCATCTTTTTGCATGAATAAGCCCAGTCATGATTAGCTGAGTCCAGCCCAGACTACTAAAAGTGCCCAGCTGACCCATAGACTTGTAGGCAATAACAAATGCTTGCTGTTCAAAGCCACTGAACTTTGGGGTTGTTTGTTACTCAGCAACAGCTAACTGATACATCTTGGTCCCCTTACTTCCTAACTTTGTGGTCTTGAAAATAATCACTTCACCTGGTCTCCAAGCCTTCATTTCCCCATTCGCAAAATGGTAGTGATCATGATGATGTAATAAGGCTAACCTCACAGAGTCTTTATGTAGATTAAACAAAATGATACATTCAATAAATGACAGATATTCAAGATTGACAGCACAGTGCCTAGCATACAGTGAGCGCTCAATACCTGTTGATTTCTTTCTTCCAGGGGGCCATGCCATAGCCTGGGTCCACCCAGAGATTAGAGAATGTATGGTTTGCCTCACAGGGACCTTTTCAGAAAGACCTGTAATTAAATAGAGGCTAATAGGTCCTGGAATTCCAAACCACCATCCATCCTCTTGAACTCCTGGCCTATGGGCCAGTCAGGGCAGGGGCAGTGCCAGGGCAGGCAGCCCTGATGCAGGCTAAGTTCAGCTGTGCAGTTTGCTCTGCTTGCCAGAGCTTGCATGTTTACATACATCCCATAATTACCATCTGCACAGCCAGCGGCATTTGTTGCAAATGGGCCGTTTCCATCTGTTGAAGCAATTTCCTCAGAGGAATTTGCATTGATCACTTTTTTATGCAAAGCTTTTGTATAGATCATTTTTCCCCCCCGATGGTTTTTAATAGGTCTAAATATTTGAGGGGCAGGGAGGGGCCTCAGAAGGAAGGAGGTTGCAGACTGGGCAAAGTCGTGGTGCAAGGGAGAAGCTGGGGGAGGCTGCTCTTCCACAAAACTCCACCTGTATTCCTCATCTAGAGACCCAACTCAACAGTGTTAAAGGCCCCAGACTAGGTAATGCCATTTCAAATATTTATTGTTTGCCTTTATACTTGAGCTGGTAGCTCGTGGTTAATGGAGAGGCCGCAGAATGAGGGAAAATGGGGCGTGGTAATTAAGCAGGCAACTAGTGACTCCAGCTCAGAGCTTTGTACCTGAGAGGACCAGATGGACGATTTTGCATATTTTTGACAGCTGTAATGAACAGGGCAGCTCCGTATTGATTAAATGTCTGAGAAATTAGTGCAACCCTCTGGAGCTTCATTATTTACTATTTCTGCTCAAATTCTCAGCAAAGTTTACACAGGCAGAAGTGTGCAGTAAGAGAAGGTGGAAAAGAGGAGACAGTTGAACAAGATGATAAATGCTTTATAGAGTGTCAGCCCAACAGACACAGAACAGAGAGGTGAATGTGGTTTTGACATTGAGTTCCTGGAGGCTAAAGATCTTGGTGGATTCATTTCTGCATCCCCAGTGTCCAGCAAAGTATCTGCCACGTAGTAGGCTCTCAGGAAATGACTCACCCTGAACAGAGCATTTAACCAGAAATCAAAACCTGGGTTCTGGATCTGTGCAGAGATTTGGTCCTCAGTAAGAAAATGACAGACCCCAGTCTGTCCCACATTTATAGTAGATGAAGTCATGCCCTTGAAAATAAAACCTGAAACTTTTGCAAACAAAAAGTTCATGTGTAAGTAACTGCTACCCTGGCTCTCCCCCAGCCCAGTGTTGATTCTTCTGTGAGCACTGTCACATTCCTAAGGACAATGAGCAACCAAAGGATGCTGCAAAAATAAAAGAAGTCCCCCCAAACATGTCTCAGCAAGGTTCAGGTGGAGTTTATCAGAGTGTGGGCTGCAAAACACCTGCATCAGGATCACCTGGGGATCTTACTCACTGAGAATCAATGGGCTAGAAAAGCTCCCAAGGAATTTTGATGTGCTAAATTTTGGGGATAACTATGGGCTCTAAATCCTGAGTTCCAATCCTAATCCTGCCTCTTATCAGTCATGTGACCTTGCATAACATGGCATGATGTTCTTTGAATCTGAGTCTCTTTCCTCATCCAGAGCTGGATAACGTGATTCACCTCTTGAAAGCTCACTGTAGGATTCAATGAGATAACATATGGAAATAACAATGTTCGGTATACAGTAGGTGTTCAGTAAATGCCATTTAGGATTATTGGTATTGGAGAGAGTATCTTAGGAGTTGCTTTACAAGGTCAGTTTTGCCCAGATTAAAGGCCTTGAGGCTGTCCCTGGAGCTGACCTAGGCCTCGGCCCCTAACTCATGACCTCTCCATTCAGTAAGCCACGTTCTGTTCTTTCCCCTGGTATCTGATCTCCCATGCATGACTTTGCACTAGGAAAAAAGTCCTGAAATGCTTGAATGTGCCTAGATCCTCCTCTTTAAGATTTTTAGTGATGCCTCCTACTCCTGATACCACTGATCTGACCACCCTTCACCTGACATCTATTGGTTCCAGCCCTTGGCAAGCAAGCACATTTGTTGAACAGAACTTCAATGTGTTCATCAGGAGAAGAGAGAGAAAAGGCCCTGGGTAAGAGGCTAGGTATTAGCCAGATACACAGTTTGGTGGAAAGGAGCTTTTCAGCAACACTGTTTTCTTTGATCATATCCACAGAAGCCAATCAGGTCTTAACTAGCATAGTCAGGCTTCAGTAAAGGTTGAAAGAATGGAAGATGAATGGACACATTCAATAAATGACAGATATATTGATGTTGATGATGAGGAGGAGAAGGATAGTGATGGTTCCCTTTTGCCACAGGATTCACCAAGATTTTCTCATTTATATTACTGTTTCCTGGAGACATTTGTATTTGAGGCGTTGATTTCTTAGCTGGATGAATAAATGGATGGTTGGATGGATGGATACATGAGTGGGTGGATAGATGGGTGAGTGGATGGATGGATGGATGGATGGGTGGATGGATGGATGGGTGGATGGATGGATGGGTGGATGAGGGTGAATGAATAGAAAGAAGGACAAAAGGGAAGAAGGGAAGAAGAAAGAAAAGAAAATGAGATGTAAAGGGAAGAAAAAGAAAGAATGAAGAACAGGGAAAGAAAAGAAAAATAGGGAAAGGAGAGAGACCATAAATTCTATTGTGCTGTAAATACTCATCAAGCAAGACTAAGAGAAAATGAAGTAAATTCATCCAATGCATCATGGAATATTACTGTACTTCATTTACTTTGCCTCCAATTACGTAAAAAGCCTATTCTATTAACAGCTACCCTTGCAGATCCAGACAAAATTAACTCCTGGTGCCTCATCCCGGCAGCAGGGCAATTGATTCTTCCCCATAATCCGTTTATTTCATTAGCAATACATTTATTTGGTACATGCATTTTGCCACGCTGCAGCAATGAAATGGCCCTGCAAGGTGTGGGGCAGGGGGGAGCGCGTGGAATATTAACCAAATCGCTATTACCTCCATGGCAGTGCTTAAAGATCATATGTAAATCAAATGTCAGGGGAGAAAATTGTAGCAAGGGCTGTCAGGAAACAATTTACCAGTGGTTAAAGGCACAGCTCATGGCTGAGTGAATTGTGAACTTTGCAAATGGAAAACCAAGCTGGCTTTCACTGTGGGAGCTGATGAGACCTGAAGGAAGAAGAGTGGGGAGGCTGGGAACATATTGGATATTTTGTGCCCTACAAAAATAAAAACAAACAAACAAAAATCGCATTCACTTTTAAATATTTGCAGCCAGTTGCTATGGTGAGTTCCCACTGAAAGTGAATCTTGCTTTTTGAAGAATTTCACCACCATTTCTGTCCTGTTTATCTAGAAGGAGGATTTCATTATGTGTAAAAAGCTGTTGTTGGTAAAAAGTAGTGTGGTCTCTTTTTTCCCAGCTTCTAGAAATTGTTTCAGAAATGGTTTCCATGTTGAAAAAAAAAGCATACTGTTACTGTTATCATTGTAATATCTTATGTCCCCAACATGTGTGACTTGTAATTCTATTCTTGGGAATTTACCTTTGTGAGTTGAGTGTGTGTGTGTGTGTGTGTGTGTGTGTGTGTGTGTGCTGTGCATGTGTGTAATGCTTACCAGGGTACTTTGCAAGCAGGGTTCTGTCATTGTTCTCAGTATTTCAAGCAGGAGGGGATTTAATACATAGAGTTAGAAGCTTCCTTATTTGTTGGAAAGACAGGGAGAGCAAAGCTCAGAAAAGCTTCCAGGAAATCCAGAAGCTCAGGAAACACAGGGAATATTCATGGGTAATGTTGGCTGCAGGTATCCAGGAAGTAGACGATTCCCAGGCGTCAATAGAAGTCACCTGCACAACCCTCGCCTTCCCTCTGCACCTGCTGCAGCTACCTCTGTGCTTTCAAATTACATGTGAGGGCTACTTCTTCCAGACAACTCCTCTGTCCATAATTCATTTCACGAGAAGAAGATTGCTTTAGAATGTAAATCGTGACTCCAGCACCAGAAATGAGACCTTGGCCAAGTCAACTCACCTCTGTGTGCCTCAGTTTTCCCAGTTCTGAAATGAGCTTAATAGTGCCTTGTCACAACAGAGACAGGGCCGGGATGAAGTAACGTGATGTATGTAAAATGTCTAAGTACTTGGCACGTAGTAGGGACCCGGTTAATGTCAACTGCTTTTTGTTCTCTTTCTTTTACCCTTTGCGTAACCCTCGGAGGTTCATTTAAAGCCAATTCTCTCCATATAGATATTGCCAGGGTACATGGAGCGATTTCCCAGGGTTCCTGGTTCCCCTGGGAAAAGTCCTCCCTTAAAGAAAGCCATTAAGGATTTAATTTCTTATCATCTTCCATTCCAACTAGCCAGAGTGTTATGAATAATATCCTATTAGCTGGAGACATTCAAACAATCACCCGTTAACATGTTCTTACGGCGAAATGATGAAGCGTCCTCCAAAATCACGGTGCTTATCTGCGGCCCACTCAGCAGGCACTCCATCACTCCCACCAACGACACTTCTTGTATTGCTGTCTTGGATTCCAACTAATCACTGAGGGGCGGGCAGCGGGGTGAGAGGAGAGCCAGGAGCCTCCGAGACTGCAAGCTCCTCCCGCAGCCTGGCCTGCCCCATCGTGCATGGCAACATGCCTATCCCAGAGGGGATTGAAGCCACTTTTTGAGAAATACCATGAAACAAATCACAAACACAGAGTGATTTTGTAACACGAAAACAAGGTCAATAAAACCATGATTGTGAACCGCATCAAGACAAGCACAGACAAAAATGAAGAAGAGTTATGTAGAGGAGTTACTGAAAAAAAAGGCAAATGAAACAGCTAAAATAGAGGCATCAACGTTTACGAGTTACAGGAGCTCTTAGAGATTGGCTACTGCAGTTTTTAATTCCCTGCCCCACCCCCAAGTAGTGTGCCCTAGAGGCTTAGTCCAGAGAGATGCCCCATACAGAGCATTCACCGCCACATAGGTTGGGGGAAAAAAAAAAGAAAACATCGAATATCTAAGTTCTTCTTGTTGCTTTGCAATGCACATCTCATGCTAAGGGTCCAATCTACCTTATGGGAAAGACACCTATTTATCTATTTATTTATTTATTTATTTATTTATTTATTTATTTATTTTTGAGACAGAGTCTCGCTCTGTCGCCCAGGCTGGAGTGCAGTGTGGTGCCATCTCTGCTCACTGCAAGCTCCGCCTCCCGGGTTCACACCATTCTCCTACCTCAGCCTCCCAAGCAGCTGGGACTACAGGCGTCCGCCACCAGGCCTGGCTAAATTTTTTTTGTATTTTTAGTAGAGTCGGGGTTTCACCGTGTTAGCCAGGATGGACACCCATTTACTTTTATCAGTGCAAGGCTTACCTAACCTGTTGAACCACAGAATGTCTTTTTGTCTCCACATACACCAAAAAATATTCCTTGATAGTGATGGATCTTTCTACTAGCCAGTGAGTGTAGTTTTCTTCTTTATTTAGTCTCTCTTGATGAATATATATATCTGTGTGTGAATATATACATATATATATTTTTTAAATTTTTATACTGGTCAGAGGGCAAATGGAAGTGTGATGCATATTGCACAAGATGTAGCTCTACCCCAAGGAAAGAGGAAAACAAGCTATTAGATTTGGTGTTCCTACTATGTGCTAAGCATTTCAGATACATTGTCCTGCTTACCTCTCACAATAACCCTATGAAGCACCCTCCATTCTTCCCCCTTGCTTAACTCATTGTTTCTCAGGGATAAAAATGAGGTCAGAACAACTAGCTAAAGAGTCTGACCCCAGGCCAGTGAGAGCCCACATCTGGATTCTGAGTCCTGGCCCAGAGCACCTTTCCCTGTGATACCATGCTCCTTTGTTCTTTGGGATGCCAGCGACCTGTTTCTGGCCTCTCTCTAAGGACATGATGAGTTTGTGTGCATGACTGCAGAGGACTGATTCATGGACCTGCTAAGATCCAGGATTACCTATGATTCCACACTGCTGAGACCTTGAGCAGAAAATACCACACAGGAGTAAGTGGGTGAAGATGGCATCTACCTACTACTGCCTTCATACTGTGAAAAGACAAAACCTATCAAGACAGGTGAGATGCAGTCTCCCTGCTGTCAGCATGCAACAGCTCAAAATGATTCATTAATCCTCACATCCACCAGTAAGTCCTTACAGTTACTATACCCACTTTTAAGATGAGCAAACTGAGGCTTGCAAGCCTCAGTTTGCTTGCCAAGAAGTAAAGTCACCTAGAGTTTAGGACAGAAAAAAGAATGTCTTGGGAATAAAGAAAAAAAGCAACAAGAAGGACAAAGGATCATTTTTGAGCCCTTTCTATGTGGCATTCCAGGCTGGGATTCTTCATTTAGTTTTAGTGAAATTAGAACTAAGCAGGTGGCCTGGCTCCCATTTTACAGATGATGCTTCTGAGATCTGAAGTTTTAAGTAACTCTTCCTAGATCATGGCTAAGACTGGGATACTCTTTGTTTATTTGTTTGTTTGTTTTTGAGATGGAGTCTCACTCTGTCGCCCAAGCTGGAGTTCAGTGCTGCAATGTCAGCACACTGCAACCTCCACCTCCCGGGTTCAAGCGATTCTCCTGCCTCAGCCTCTCTAGCAACTGGGATTACAAACATGCACCACCATGCCCCATTAATTTCTGTATTTTTAGCAGAGATGTGGTTTTGCTATGCTGGGCAGGCTGGTCTCAAACTCTGGGCCTCTTGTGATCCACCCATCTCAGACCCCCAAAGTGCTGGGATTATAAGCATGAACCACCGAACCCTAAAATTGGGACACTCTTATGTTCCCAGTCCTGGCTCATCCTCTTTCCTCTCTCCTTCCCTTACCTCCCTAAGGAATCTCAGTGACTGTTCTTTTTCTTGGGGTTGGTGATAAGGAGGGGACTGATGAGACATTGGCAGATGGAGGAGAGGGACAGCTCCAGGAAGGATGCTCCTATTTGGGGGCACTTCCATGCTTAAGTGCTTCCCTTCCGTTCTCTCTGACCTTGGGTGGCTGCAGTCGCCTTAAGTGCACAGTAATATGCTCTCAGTCACTGTTCAATGCCCAAGGGAATGGTTTAAGGCCCTCCACTGGAGTGAATATTTTTATGCAGGCTATAATTTCTTTTAAGACCTTCACAGCGTTCCTGCAGCCTCCACCATGCCCTCTCCTCCAGAGAGCACACAGCTGAAAGAACAGCCACTTTCTAATGAGGGGAGCCACGAACTTCAGGCAGAGAAGATGGACTGAGCCACCCCCGGGGCTGAGGGCAGGAGCTGATCTCTCACTGTCTTCTATTTTGTCCCCAAATCTGTCATCTGTAATAATAATCATGACAACATTTATAGAATGCTAACCCTAGGCCAGCCTTATTCTAGGAGACCAACGCATATCTCATTTAATCTTCTCAACAACTTTAAGAGGCTGGTAACCCATTTTACAGATGAGTGAACTGAAAAGCAAGTGCTTTTCAGAAGCAAGTGCTTCACAGAGAAAGCGACTGCTCTGTAACTTGCCCACGGTCACACCACAAGCAAGGGGGAAGCTGGACTAGAAACCTAGGGTGTCTGGGATCTATCCACAATGCCAGGCTAACTTCTACCCAGCAGCCAGGGGCATCACTCCAAAGAGCAAATCTGATCATGTCACTTCTCAGCTCGAAACCCTCCCATGGCTCCCTATTGTCCTTGGACCAGAGATCAAATCCTTCCCCACTGTGTCTGCAGGCCCACTTCTCCATCCCTGTCTTGCCCTCTACTCTTCCTGGCACTCAGCATGCCAGCTGCACCGGCTTCTTTTGTGTTTCTAGAACTCTCCATGATCTTGTTCCTGTCACAGGACCCTTGCAACTGCTGTTTCCTCTGCCTAGATCATTCTTAGCCACATATCTTCAATCCAACCCCAGCTGGTTAATTCCATCTCACCCAAACACCACCTCCTCAGGGAAGCCTTCCCTGACTGCCTTTCTTGGTCAATGCCCCCATAACTGCCTCTTTGTTCTACTTCCACATTTCTGCTTTTACATTGGTTTATGTGATTATTTGAATCATATCTGTCTCCCCAACTAGACTGTGAGTTTCAGGAGAGCAGATACAATGACTATCTTGTTTACTGACTGATATGGTTTGGCCGTGTCTCCACCCAAATCTCACCTTGAATTGTAATAATCTCCGCATGTCAAGGGCAGGGCCAGGTGGAGATAATTGAATTCTGGGGCTGGTTTTCCCCATACTGTTCTCGTGGTAGTGACTAAGTCTCACGAGATCTGATGGTTTTATAAACGGGAGTTCCCCTGCACAAGCTCTCTTGCCTGCTGCCATGTAAGATGTGACTTTGCTCCTCCTTTGCCTTCCACCGTGATTGTCAGGTCTCCCCAGACATGTGGAACAGTGAGTCGATTAAATCTCTTTCCTTTAAAAATTACCCAGTCTTGGGTATGTCTTTATTAACAGTGTGAGAACAGACTAATACAATGACATTTTCCCAGTTCCTGAAATCATTGGCTTCCCAAAGTACTTGCTGACTGACCAAATAAGTAAGTGAATGAATGAATGAGAGAGGAGATGCAGGGAAGGAACAAAGCATCCTGGTTGGCAGACATGTAGGGCCCAGACCAGGGTAAGATGGGTGGCATGAAACTTAAGGGGCACCAGAAACCTCAATAGCTGAAATAAATATTTTAATGTGGTATTTTTAAAAATCAAATTTAATGAAAAAGTCCACATCGAACAAAGTGTAAAAATTCTAAAAAAAGCTTTATGAAGAACCATTTTGGAGGCTGAAGCAAATGGAGAAATCAGTAATACTCATCCTGTAATGGTTTAAAATGTTGATCTTCTGCTCATCAGGAATTTATTTGCATTAACTTTCATTTTTTAAATAATGCTTTATTAGTGTGATTTATCTTGACTGCTGAACTTTTTGGTGCCCCTTAAGTTTTGTGCCCAACAATTGTCTCACTCTAGTCCTGTCTGGTTCCAGTCCTTGCTTTGTCATCGGAGAGCTCCGCAACCTCAAGCCAGTTACTTGACCACTCTGGTCCTCTTGATCATCATGAGTAGAGGTGGAGTGATCAATGCAAGGTGGCCCACAGTTGGTGCCTTCCTCTCTGAGATGGCAGTCATAGAGCATCAAGCATGATGCCACAGGGCCTTTGCACTTGCAATTGCCTCTGCCTAGAACACCACCAAGAACTCATAAATAGTAACTGCCCATGAGACAGATATGCATCAAATAATCATTTCTACTTCATGGATGAGGAAAGTGACGCTCCAGGATATCAAGTGTGTTGCTTCGCGTCGTGAATTTTGTGAGACATGAGGCTGAGTTTTGAAGGCTAAACCTGGTGTTCTCTCCACTGGCTCCCCAAGTCCACTCCACAACCCCTGCCCCAGTGAGCAGAGTTGGAAAACAGAGTAGGGAAAGGACAGACAGTAAGCAAGAGGCAGAGATAGGATTGCAACCCAGGTCTCCTGGGCCCCAGCTGAAGCACTTTTCTCAGCCCCGTAGTATATTTGAAAATTGCTAAGACTTTTTAAGAGACTTTGCGCTGCCAAACCAAGAGACCAGTCAACTATGTCGCCCTATAATGGAGACATTGGAGGCATCTTTCAATCGTCAGTGCTGGAGGGGTCCTCCCTCTGTGATGGCTTATACTTTATGCAGCCCAGAGTTCTTTCTTCTCTGACATCATGGAGCTACCAATTCCCTTCTAGGGGCATGAAACAGTGAGGGACAGGTGTTCTCCCCAAAAGATGTTTTTAGCGGCAAACTCTTTAAAAACAATCCTCTCCCAATTCACCCACCCCCACGCAAAGTTCACTCTGTTATCATAGGAAGAAAAGTATTGTGAATACAGCACAAGCTGTGTTGTTGGACAGAGGTGAACTTGAACCCAGCTCCACAGCCATAGAAAGTCCGTTCACCTCTGCTGCGCCAGTCATTTGTTAAAAGTGTACTGGGGTGTTGCAAGAGTTATCGAAAGCCATACATTCACGTGTGCACCCACATATATGCGTTCAGTTTTTATATAAATGGGATCATATCATGCTCCCTCTTCTGCAAATGGATTTTTTTTTCACTTACTACTTCTTGGTTATCTTAGTATGGGTCTTAAGAATTCAGGCTTTAAGGCCAGGTGCAGTGGCTCATGCCTGTAATCCCAGCACTTTGGGAGGCCAAAGTGGGCAGACCAAGAGGTCAGGAGTTCGAGACCATCCTGGCTAACGTGGTGAAACCCTGTCTCTACTAACAACACAAAAATTAGCTGGGCATGGTGGCGGGTGCCTGTAATCCCAGCTACTCAGGAGGCTGAGGCAGGAGAATTGCTTGAACCCAGGAGGCAGAGGTTGCAGTGAGCCGAGATCACGCCACTGCACTCCAGCCTGGATGACAGAGCGAGACTCCGTCTCAAAAAGAAGAAGGGGAACGAGAAGGAGAAGGAGGAGGAGGAGGAGGAGGAGGAGGAGGAGGAGGAGAAGGAGAAGGAGAAGAAGAAAGAAGAAGAAAGAAGAAGAAGAAGAAGAAGAAGAAGAAGAAGAAGAAGAAGAGGAATAATAATAATAATAATAATAATAATAATAACAATAATAATAATAATGCAGGCTTTAGAGACAGATCGTGTGGTTTAAATCTCAGGTCTGCATCATGCTGGTTGGACAAATGTCCTAACGTCCTTCACAAATTTGCATGTCATCCTTGCACAGGGACCATGCTAATCATCTCTGTATCATTCCAATTATAGTGTATGAGCACGACAAATGTCCTAACATCCTAATCCCACCTTTCCTCGGTGTTCACATCTGTTAAATGGGAATATTAATCGTGTGCAGATGTACCTGAAAGGATTAAATGATGGAATGCAGGGAGCGCGCCAACTCCTATTTAGGGCTTGGTAGATGCTGACTAATATTACTCCAAAAATTTGCTTTGGTTATTTTCAGCTATTGTACGGTATTTCAGACTGTGCTTAACCTTCATCCTGTCTGTGGACATTCAGGGCTTTTCTGTATGTACTATAGAACTGCATGTCAAATTGGGGGATGCAGGTTCCACTTGAAATTGATCACAGCCATTATTGCTCAGAAATTGAGTGGTTACGAAGGCAGGAAATATACAGGAGGAAGGTTTGTTTTGTCAGTATAATGTTGATGTTTTACAGTGAGAAAGTGCTCATGGAACTGCTTGTGAAAGAGGGAAAAAGAAAAAGGTAGAGAAAGGAAAAAGAAGGAAGGGGGGAAAAGAAAAAGATATAGAGGGTGGTAAGTGGAGTGTCAAATGCCAGGCACAAGATCTTGAACATATGAGGCCCCCCTCACAATGGTGGCAGTTACAGTATCATCATCCCCTCCTAATAGTCATGATCCCAGGCCAGGAGCAGTGGCTCACGCCTGTAATCCTAACACTTTGGGAGGCCAAGGTGGGAGGATCACCAGAGGTCACGAGTTCAAGACCAGTCTGGCCAACATGGTGAAACCCCGTCTCTACTAAAAATACAAAAAATTAGTCAGGCGTGGTGGTGTGCACCTACAATCCCAGCTACTCAGGAGGCTGAGGCAGGAGAATTGCTTGAACCCGGGAGGCAGAAGTTGCAGTGAGCCGAGACCGCGCCATTGCACTCCAGCCTGGGAAACAAGAGTGAAACTCTGTCTCAAAAAAAAAAAAAAGTCACGATCCCAAAATTATGTGGAGTTTCACCAATCCAAGACAGTGAAAAAAATCTTTCAGGTTCACTGTTCTGAGGCAATAATAAAGGACGGCATCATGTGTGCATGTCTGTGTGTTTATGTGCATGCACATGTGCACGTGTGCATCTTTGCGTGTAATTGTGTGTAGATGTGTGTGAGCCTGTGTATTTCTGTGCATTCCTGTGTGTGTATTTGTATATGCATGAATGTGCACGTGTGGGCATCATGCACTTACATGTACTTTTCTGCAAAGTGATTTTTTTTCATTGATTGCTTCTTGGGTATTTTAGGATGGGACTTACCCTGTGTGTCAGTGTCTGCGTGTACATGTGTATGGATGTGTATCCTCATGTATGTGTACACATCTGTGTGTGTGTGTGCATACACATAAGTGCATGTGTTTCCTCTTTGGTAGACAAGAATCCCAATAAATGAGATGATGTATAATGGGTGCGAAATAGTTTTGAAAACTGCCCATTCTATACATATGTAGCTAAGGAGAGTTAACATTCATGTCCAGAATGCAAAGCAATCCTGATTGATCCCCCTCTCCACCTTCCACCTTCCCTTTGCTTCCCTTAAATTCTCTAATTGTCATCTCCATCCACACAAAGAGCAGTGGATCCTGCAGCATATAACCTTTCCTGACTTAGTCATTTGAGAAAGCCAAGGTTTCTGGTTGATGGAAGATCGCCTGTAATTATCATCTTAAAAATTATGTTTGGGATGAAAATCTCTGTAAAATGCACTATGCTCTTTGATAGTTCGGACAGCGGCCCTTGAACTAAATCTCAGATCTATCATTATGAGTATCATTTATTTTCCAGTGAGAAATGAAAGGCTCTGTACAATGCAAAGGGGTCTCCCCCTTTTCCCCCTTTGCCCCTTCACAAAATGGCCCTAGGCCGCTCAGTTTTTGCCATTAGTGAGGCTACTTTCAAATAATCCTACCTATTTCTGATGCCCATGAAGACAGCACCAGCCACCTTTATCGGCCTTTATTGCCTGCAGCTTTTCCTTCTCCCTTTTTATTTGTTGAATTCAGTTTGTAGACAGGAAGATCAGCTAACCACCTTTGTTAGTACTGTGTGCAAACCAAGAATAGCTAGGCTGTAAGTGAGATCCAAGGGCTGCAGATTAGCAGAAAGGATTTAAAACATTAGGATCCTTGCTCTTATTGGTTGTTGGGTGGACAGTAAAAGTTCTGATTCATCAAATTAAAGGAGCTGCACCAGCCGAACCAGGGCTGTGTCTATATTCCAGGTATGACACCTGAGGATTCGAGAGGGGTGACTTCGTGGGGGTGGGGGTTGATGTTGGTGAATAAAACATGGTCTCGGCACTTGAGATTTGGATCTGTTTGGCAGTACCAAACATTTACGCTCACACAGTAGATACACAAGAATAGATGTCAACACTCAGAAAGAAACACCCACACTCAAATATCAGACAGTGCATTCTGAGGGCCAACCAGGGAGTGTGGCACCTGAGGCATTTAGGTGCGTTGGGGCAGGACAGGAAGGCCCCTGCCTACTTTTCTACCACCTCTTCTATTTCAGGGGAGCATTTCATGGCAGCAGAGTAGGGAGAGTGACAGGAGACCTGGAATCTAGCTTCTGTACCCCAAATGACTCTTACGTGATTGTGACTTTGAGTATGGCCCTTCTCCTCTCTGGGCCTTAATTCCTCCACTTTAAAATGATGAAATTGGACCAGATGATATCTGAGGCACACTTGAGTTTAAAACACTCCTTGAATCTGATTCTAATAATGTGATTGATAATAATAAGCATCAGGTATTGAGTGTTTACCACATTCTGTTTCTTCCTCATTTAGCCCAATAAAGTGGGTGCTACTTTCCCAGTTTACATGTGAGAAAACTGAGGCTACAAGCAATTAAGAGTCCTGCCCTAAGTCATGCAGCTAATTAGTGTCAGAGTTGCAATCTGGACCCAGGCAATCTAGCCCCAGAGTCCGTGCATGTAATCACCAATGGGCTGTGCTCCTGATGGCCTATAAATTCACCGTTCTGGAGTCCTGCAAAAAGGGTTACTTCCTGTCCCCGCTCTGTGATTCCCCATGCCTTCGTTTGGGTCTTTGTTAGTAATATCTCAGGGCTCACGAGGGTTGAGAGAGAGGGAAGAGGAGAACCAGGGTCTCCGATGCCTTGGAACTCGAGGCAGGCTGGCACCCTGAGGTCCCCGGGCACAGTTTCCCTGCACGTTCATCTGGCGCCGGCGGGCAGATGGGTATGCTGGCCAGTCCTGCCAGCCTGCCAGCTGGCCCAGAGCACGCGGTGGCTGGCACCTCGGCCACTCGGATGGGCTGCCGGCCCGCCTCCCACAGGCATGCAACTGGCAGTGAGGAGCAGATGGGCCGGCCGGCCGGGCCGTTGGCTCTCCGTTACGCTGCCAGCTGGCTCCGCTGCACTTGGTGTCTTGGCACCTCTGGGCTGGCGTCGGTGGACAGGAGGGCTGACATGTTGGCTTCCTATAGACGGGCAGCTGGCACAGGCAGCAAAGAGGAGGGTTCCTCACCCCCTCCTGGCTGCTCCCTTAAATGCCCAGGGGTCATGGTCAATGGGAACTGAAGCCAGAATCCACCCTGCTGTGGCCCTGAGGAGTTTGCTGTGAGAGCGAGCTTCCTCTCCCACACCTCCTAGGATCTGCATTGATTTGCACAAGCTCTGGCCTCCCCAGGACCTGACACCTTCCTGCCCCTGGCTCCCAGCGCTCTAGCCTCCTTCACCTGCCAGGGAAGGATTGTCCCCTGGCAGGGACCCCCAGCTCCTGCCAGCTTCTCTCTGCCTCCCTTGAAGTTGGCCCGCCAGTCCTTTTTCAGCCTGTCTAATTCAAAGGCTCATCTTCTGTGAGTGCCAGAGAACTGGACTCAGCAAAGGCTGGAATCCTGATGAGATGCTCCATGAAAGCCCAGGAGTCCTGGTTCCAGTCCTTGCATGTTCTCATGGGTACTGTGAGAACACGAGCTTCCCTCCTCAGGCCTTGGTTTCTCTATCATTTCTTTCTTATTACTCATGAATTCTTATTACTAATGAATAGTTCAGAATAAAATAGAATCCTGCCTTGAGGTTTCTAGATAAACTGTAATATGTTCATGACCCCTGACATTCTAGGTGCAAGCTTATGCATTTGGGTGGTGTTACCTCTTGAATTGTTCAAATGATGTTGAATCCTACACACCGCATTTCTCTCTAGGTGGAATTGAAATGAGAATCATGACAAGGAAGGGAACATCACACTCGGGATGTTGTGGGGGGGGGGGGGGGGAAGATTAGAATACACTAATGCTAATGAAGTTAATGGTGCAGGAAATCAACATGCACATGATACATATGTAAAAACTGCAATTGTGCACATGTACCTAAAGCCTAAAGTATAAAAAAAAAAAAAAAAAAAATAAAAAAAAAAAAAAATCCTAACCTCCCAAACTTGGGATTGGGACCTTATTTGGAAATAGGATCTTTGCTGATGAACAAACTAAGATAAGGTCATGGGGTAGGACGTAATTTAATATGACTATATCCTTATCAAAAGGGGGAATTTGGACACAGACATACATAGAACAAAGATGATGGAAAGATACAGGGAGAAAACAGCCATCTACAAGCCAAGGACCACTGGGACCACAGGCAGATAAAAGAGAGGCTTGGAACATATGTTGTCTTACAGCCTTCAGAAGGAGCCTGCCCTACCCATACCTTGATCTCTAACTTCTGGCCTCCAAGCCTGTAAACAACTAAGTTTCCCTTTTTCTCAGCCCCCAGTCTACAGCACTTTGTCATGGCAGCCCTAGAAGACCAACACAGGTGAGCATGCCACTTTCTGGAGGATGGTTCATACGTTTCATCAGGTCATCATGGGGACTCATGACCCACCCCACCTCAAATTACAACCATTAATGTCGGTCCCAATCCTACATGGGCTTCCCACGAGGTAACATAATAGCTGTCCTGGCCGGGCACAGTGGCTCACGCCTATAATGCCAGCACTCTGGGAGGCCAAGGTGGGTGGGTCACTTGAGGTAAGGAGTTCAAGACCAGCCTGGCTGACATGGTGAAACTCCATCTCTACTAAAAATACAAACTATTAGCCTGGTGTGGTGGTGCACACCTGCAATCCCAGCTACTCAGGAGGCTGAGACAGGAGAATCACTTGAACCCAGAAGGTGAAGGTTGCAGTGAGCCAAGATCATGTCATTGCACTGCAGCCTGGGTGACACAGTGAGATTTCATCTAAAAAACAACAGCAACAACAAAAAAAGCTGTCCTGAACCCTTCAGGCAGATCAGTTAAGGTGCCTTTTACCTGCTGCTGAGAGCATCCAGAACCACCAACCCTATTCAGGGACAGTTATTTCAGGGACTGACTCTCCTCATGGACACAAAATGGCTGCAGAAGCCCCACCATCACCCCCAGATCCAATCACACTTAAAGATACATTCTGAAACCCTACATAATAAAGTATAAAGCACAGAAACGCATATAGCAGCATGGTTTGGCTATCCAGCAGATGCCTTATTCAGACAAACTGAACCCATTACCCATGATTTCAGATTTAAAGGAAGTAAAGATCAGCTCACTTTCCATATCTAGCTTTGGATGTGATATCAGAAGACCTGGGGTCTAGCCCCCACCCCCTTATTTTCTAACTTTAGAGGCTAATTCTGTAGAGCCTTCAACTGGAAAGCAAATAAAAATATGAATCAAGCAACTTCAGGTGTGGTGGCTCACGCCTGTAATCCCAGCACTTTGGGAGGCCAAGGCAGGTAGATCACAAGGTCAGGAGATCAAGACCATCCTGGCTAACACAGTGAAACCCCATTTCTACTAAAAATACAAAAAAATTAGCCAGGTGTGGCAGTGGGCACCTGTAGTCTCAGCTACTCGGGAGGCTGAGGCAGGAGAATGGCGTGAACCTGGGAGATGGAGCTTGCAGTGAGCCAAGATTGCACCACTGCACTCCAGCCTGGGCGACAGAGAAAGACTCTGTCTCAAAAAAAAAAAAAAAAATTAATATCATGTAATCTCTTAATTCCACTTCTGGGAATCAATCTGAGGATGTGTATCAAACTATGGAAAAAGTTTTATTTAAGAAGGTGCTTATTGAAGCAGTTGGTTTGTAAATTTAAAAAACAAAAAAAGTGAAACAACTGCCCTGGATGGGGTTGGTGGTTTAGGACACTCTCAGCTGCAAGTAACAGGCATCTTAACTCAGCTGCCTGAAGGGGTCAGGACATCCACTATCTTACCTTATAAGAAGCCCAGAGTGAGGGCGCACTGAGAAGGTGCCTGCAGTTGTCCTTTTCTACATATTAGCTTTATTGCCTGGGCTTGCTTTCCTCATGGACACAAAATGGCTGCAGAGATCCCAGCATCACACCCAGATCCAGCCACATTTAGAGAAAGAATGAGGACATTGCCTCATGAATGCCTCTTTGTAAAAGCCAAACAAAGTTTCCCAGGGGCCCCCAGCAAACTTTCCTTTATATCTCATGGCCTGTGATTGTGCCATATGTCCAGCTCTTAACCAACCTTGAGAAGATAAATAAAGTGGCTGTAATTGGATTGGTCAGTCAGGGCCTGCTCTCTGAGACTTTAGGCAGGGCTGGCTCCAGGACATAGATGGTGGACTTGGACTCTATGAGGAGGAGGAAAATGGGTGTAGGAGCTCAATGTCTAGCAGGCAGTCAACAGGATGGTGTGGTAGTCACTGGTTGTAGGTCAGTTACAATTAAAAAGTTAAGATTATGTTAAAATTAAATGGCAAAAATAAATAGGTGATGAAGATTGAGATGTACGTGGCAAGGGTTATCATCAATGGAGAAATGCATTCTTGGAAATCGGTAAGACCAGCACTCCAGTATGATTGGCAAATATGAACATGTCAGTGGAATATAAATATCCACTAGCCCATGAGAAAAGTAAAACTGATATCACTAATAATCAATATATTTTGCTTACAAAACTGGCCAGGTTCATAGAATCTGATTTTTTGAGGAAACAGGCACTCAATTGCATTAATGATGGATACACAAATGGGAACAGAAAGTTGGCCTTGATGTCATGCCTGTTTATTTTTTTAATTGAGGTGAAATTCACATAACATAAAATTGACCATTTTAAGGTGAATAATTTCAACAGCATTCTGTACATTTATGATACCATACTACCATCACCTCTACCTAGTTCCAAACCATTCTCATCACCCTAAAAGAAAATCCTATACCCCTTAAGCAGTCACTCCTCATTACCCCTCCCCACAGCCACTGGCAACCACTAATCCACTTTCTGTCTTTGTGGATTCACCTATTCTGGATATATCATATAAATGATGGATCATGTGATCTTTTATGTGTGGCTCCTTTCACTTAGCATGGTGTCTTCCAGGTACATCCATGTTGTAACATGCATCAGTTCTTCACCCCTTTTCATGACTGAATAATGTTCCACTGCATGTACCTGCTTTTTGACCCACCAGTTGCACATCTGGAAACTTATCTCAAGAAAATGATCATGAAATTGTGCAGACAACAGTTACCAGGATCTTTCTGAATCCATTATTTCAATGGCCACAAGATGAGACTTGGGAAAGTAATTATGATTTGTCTATATATGACAGGATATGAGGAAGGCAGCATCCATTATATTACAGCAGAACATTTCACAATACCAGAAACTACTTACAATTGCTTCTCAGCCTTTTGGCTAAGATCAAGTATTGAAACTACTTGTGGCATGGTGATACTTCTGGTAAAAGCGTATTATAAAACCTTGTGTTCTGTATGACCCCCTTGTCAGTCATTGCTTCCGTTATAAAGAGCATTTGTGAGGTATGGAACGTCTACTGTGCAGCAGGCACTGTTCAAGGTGCTGAATAGAAAGCAGTATTTAAATAGACAGAATCGCTGATTTGGGGTAGCGAGCAACATTATCGTGTGTGTAACTTTGGTGGGGGCTGATGAATGGGCAATAGGGGGTACCCTGGGGGAAGAAAGGAGGTGATATCCATGTACTTTGAGAGTCTAAATGTATAAGTAGAAAGAAGTATGGGTGGTAGATTATAAGTAATCTTTATTCCTTTCTTTTTATGTGCTTGTAATGTCCACATATTTTTCAGTAAACATGTGTGTTATTTTTATAATCAGAAAAAAGAAAGCTGACTTGTAACTGGTAGCCTTATTAAGAACTGGCTATATTACAACACCAAAATGAATAGAACTGAAATGTAAATTAAATTGCAGAATTTAAATATTGTAGACTCTATGCTTATAATCATATATATGTGTATGTACATGTATATATATGTGTGTATGTATATGTATATATGTATATATATAGTACATACACACATATATATACACATATACATACACATACACATATATGTATAAAGCTGTGTAAAAACCCAGTTTCTTTGCATCATAATTGACACATAGTGCGTATTCAATAAATTCCTGTTGAATGAAAGGGTTATTTGTCCTTTTACTTCTTATTTTTTTTTATTTTCCACATTTTCCTCAGGATCATGTGGTTCCTTTTTTTCTGAGACAAAACATCAACCTATTGTTTTATTTTTAAATTTTAGTCATATAATACATTTGCAAGGTAAATAAACTTTAGTGTAAGGAGCTAAACAAGACCAGGTTTACACAGTGCCTTCTGCCTCGTTGAAGGCCTTCTAGAAATGTTTGTCCCTTTCTTTCTGCCTGGAGTCCTCTAAAAAACATCCTGTTTACAAGAGAAAAATGGACTCCTCTGCAACTGTTTCTTTCCTGCACATCTGTGATATAAATCACAGCCTTCCTGAAGAGCATCTTCAGAGCTCATAGACTCTCAGAGTTGGGGGAATCCTTGAAGATCCCCAATCCTTTCTCACTCCACCCCAATATACAGATGAGGAAACTGAGGCCGATAGAAGGAAAGTGAGCTGCCCAAGGTCACACAGGAGACAGTGACAGAGCAGGAATGGGAACCTACTCCTTACTTCTTATAGTTTACATCCTCCCATCATACTGGCAGCTGCCTCTGCCAATTTTAGCATAAAGTGTGCCCATGATGCTGGGAGGCTTCCTGCTTCTCGGGAGTGAATGTGTTAGGCTTTTTGGAGGCCTTGGTTTCCCTACACAAACCCACCCTTCCACTGGAGGATGCCTTCATCCTTGCAAAGAAACAAGGTCCAGCTTCAAGAAGGAAAGCTCCAGGAGGCTCCCATTCTGCCTTTGCAGCTACTGCAAAACTCTGACCGTGAAGGCCAAAAGAGACATGTCTACAAATGCATTTGACGTTTCCTGAGGGCCTCCCCTGGGCCAGTTCCTGTGTTGGGCTTCAGAGATGCAGAGGCAGGCACAAACCCTCCTCACAAACCCTCCTCTGCTAGTAGAGGAGAAAGACATATGAACAGATGACACATAAACATGATGGAGCAAAATCCCAAGTCCCAAGGAGACCAGTCTCAGGAGAGGGGCTGATGGTATTTTAGGGTAAACCTGGATAGAAACTTCCATGAAGGCAATGACCTTAGCAGCAAGTTCTTGAAGCAGAAACTCCTAAATCAGAGTTCAGAGATGGGACTATTGAGGCCAGGGAAACCACTGGCGTTGTAAACAATATGGCGAGAATGTGCGTTGTTTTCTTTGGGAAAGGGTGTACAATTTCCTATTGGTTGGTAAAATGAATTTTAGTCTCTGCTCCTCCACAGGGATTTTAAGAAGCACCGTCTTACTGGATACAGAGGCATTTCAAGTTACAGTAACAGTGTGTCCAATGACAAGGGATGCAATGTTATGTGGCATGTTGGAAAAACAGAGTCCTTGAGGACGGGGCTCCTGGATGGTGGCAGCAAAACATGGGAATAGGTGGGGCCTATATCAAGAACCCCACACTAAGAAAGGGTTTTACCAGGTAGACGCATGAGGAAGCTTTCCTGAGTCCTCTGTTGATTTCAGAGACAGTCTTTTGCATTTCATGCTCTGCTTTAAATCGCTGATTGCCTAAGATTTCCTAGAGCCCTGTGATCCCCACCTGGCCCTGGATCAGATTAAGTGTCCCCCTCTTCTGCAAAACTGGCAATGCTAGCATCCCATATTGCAGAGGAGGAAACCGAGGCTCAGAGCAGGGGATGTGGATTGCCCAAAGTCACACGGTTGGAGCAGATCCTGGGTGCATCTGTTGTCTGCCACCGTGGGTTACCTTCTACACAACCTTGAGAGCACCTGCCCACAGCTCCCAGCCAAGCCCTGCCAGAGAGACCCAAGAAGGGGGCCATCCACTCCTTCCCTCTCTTCTGCCCACCTCTGCATCCTTACAACTCTCCGGCCGTGTATAAAACATTCCTAGAAACCACTTATTTCTCATGCATTTTCCATGAGATTGGGCCCAAGTTAAAACATATAAACATAAAAATATCAAGAAGCACTTTAAAAAAAAAAGAAAGAAAGAAAAGGCCATGTTTCATAAAATACCAAGAGACCAATTTCTGCACTTGCCCTGCTCCCCTGGCTGGTCACCCAGGTTGTTCATTCTCTCCTCCCTTCTCTTGCCTGCTTTTCTCTCCTCTATCACCCTTTCCTCTTTCCGTTTCAACCTCGCCTTTTCCATTTTTCTTTTCTCTCTTCTTTTTCTCTTTTCTGGGCCCCTTTCCCCATCCATTTACCTTGCTCTCAAAGCTTTCCTCTGTCCTCATTTCCACCTGTATTTCTCTGGTTCTTCCTGGCTGTTTTCCTATTTCTCTCTGTGTGTGTGTCTCTGATTCTGTTTCTCTGTGTCTTGCTGCATAAGCATCCTTTGTTTTCTCCTTGCTTGGTTTCTGCCAGGGTTCCTTCTTGCCCCTCCTACACCCATAACAATAGCTAAAGGTAAAAGAAATGACAATGATGCCAAGAGTTGGTGAAGATACAGAGCAACTGAAACCCCAGCCACCGTTGGTGGAAGTGTAAACTGGCGCAACCACTTTGAAAACTGGCAGTTTCTACTAAAGCTACAGGTCTGTTTACCCTGTGACCAAATATCCCATTCCTGGGTATATTCCAAGGAGAAATGAGAGCTTCTATTACCCCAAAGGCATAGAGGACAGTTTCATGCCCGCTTGACTCAAAATAGCCCAAACTGGAAAGAGCCCAAATAACCATCCACAGGAAAATGGATAATTGAATTCTAATGCGTTTATGCATTGGAATATTGCACAGCAATGATAACAATGAACTACCGCGACACGTAACAACATGCATCAGTCCCCAAAACTTTGTTTTTAAGAAAAAGCCTCAACACAAAATAGTATATGCCGTATAATTCCATCTGTTTAAAGTTCAAGACCCAGCAAAATGAACCTATGTGCCTGAAGTCAGAAGAGTGGCCATCTCTGAGGAGGTATGCATCGACTTGGGTGGCACAAGAAATCCTTCTAGGGTGTTGGAAATGTTCTGTATATTGATCTGGGTAAAGTATAAACATGGGTAAAATATTCATCAAGCTGCACATAAGATTCGTGCAGCTTACTGTAAGTTATAACCCCATTTAAAAATAAAGAAAAAATAATAGTACATAGAATTGCTTATTATAATCATTATGCTAATAATAATTTTTATTATCACAACTGGCAAATGATTTAGACTCAGGGCCCATAAACTCATACATGTTTCCGATCCCACTGATTAAGATGAAGGTGGGCATTTAGGACCCCATGGCTGAGAACTCGTCTTCCTACTAGACTGAGTCAAATCCTCAGATGCCTCAAACTTATCACTGTTACTAGGAGAGCCACACACCCTGGGACTCTTTGGAAAGACCTGCCTTGGAGAAAGAAAGACTGCTCCCATTCCAGGTCTCAGGTCTCACATTTATGGCATCTGTCTGATGTTCCATTATTTTATTTCCTGCTTCATTGGTAGAGATCATGATTACGGTATAACTCAACACTTACTTTGATAAGTAAGTAGTTAATTAATAGCACAAAACCCAAACCCAAGTTAACAGGAAGGGGATGGTCTAGCGGGAAACCTCAAGGAAATTGTTCTGTCTGTAGAGCCATCAGAAAACTATGACAGCCAACAGGGGAGGCTGAAAGAGAACCAAAACTCCAGCCCTGGGATTCCGAAAGGCCTTTGTTTATGTTTTTCTTCTTCATTTGAGTCCTCCCAGGAGGGGAGGAAAACACAGAACCCAGCTTTCCTGCTTCAACAGCGTGGGTGTGAGCCCAACGCACACAACCCTTGAAGGCAAACTAAAACCCACTTATTTTCACTGAAAGGGAGGAACTAGGGCCAGAGGGACTCAGGCACTATTAGTTAAATAATGGTGCTTAAAAATGCATTGAATTTAGCTGCCTCCCCACCCCTAAAAATATCAGGAATTTTCCTATTGAGTATACTTTTTTCTCTTGCCCATGAATATTAATGCTTTTCTCAGAGAGCTCTACTTCAAAAAAAAAAAAAAAAAACAAGAATAAATTAAATACCTACAGATTTTTCTAATTCCTCTTTTTGGTGACATGCCGTCATTACATCAAATTACTGAGATGGGCCCGCTCTTTTTTTTTTTTCTTTTTGGGTGAAAATTATGGAATATAAAGTATATGTAAATGGAGCAAAGGAGGAAAAAAAAACTCTGAAGGAAGAATAGGGGAAGGAAAGGCATTAGGTATTCCGCCGGCGTAGTAGTCAGCCAATTAATCAAGCAGTGGCGAGAAAAAGATGCAGAAAGGATGAGTTCGCCCTTCATGTTGATGGGGCCGGCGCAGGGCAAACGCTACGGCACCTGAGCTCACGGTTAGGCATGCAGAAAGGGATCATGGGAATATCTTCCCGTCTTTGTCTTTCTCGTGAAGGATGGAAAATGTCAAGCTGTTGTTTGGCTGGATTGAGGGGGATGGGGGTGGGGGAGAGTCGAGGAGGATTCACAGTCTGGTGAGGCAAGGTTTTAACTCTTTGAGGACATCTCTGCCTCCCTCCCTCCCTAGCCCCAGCTCCACCTTCTTCTCTTTCTCCCAGCGCCCCCGAGCACATCTGTAGGGAACTCTGCCTGCAAACGGCAAGTGGGAAGGCGCTGATTGATGGTGACATGCAGGCTGGGGCAGCCTGTGTGTGTGTATGTGTATGCGCGTGCATGCACGTGTATGTGTGTGCATGTGCACGCATGTGTGTGTGTGTTTGTGTGTGTATTTGTGCACACACATGTTGGGGGCGGTCAAGAGGCATTTTTTCTCTCCCTCATAAGTGTTCTTTGTTCATTCTGGAAATGAGCGGTGCATGACCCCTTCTCTCTCCAGCCCTGTCATGTCCCCTTGGAAGTTAGCAGTGCCTTGAAATCAGAGCGTGGCTGCAAAGACGATGGTTGTAGTAATGAGGCTTTGAGGATACAACCGGGGCTCCCTCTGCATGGCCCTCAGCATGCTAAGCCCACCCAGGAGGGTGGCCTGACAGGTGTCCCCTGGAACTGTCAGAATTCCAGGGTGATTGTAAGGACTGGCCATTCCTAGGGCTGGTGCTCAAAAGAGAATCACAGTGCAGGGCTTATCACTCACACTGATGATGATCATATGGTAATGTAATAATTAGCCAACTTCACCAGCAATGCCTTGTCCTGATGCCTTTAAATATCCACATCATTTCATTATTTTTAAACTCTGGAAAAACCATGGTCCCAAGGAAAGATGTGTCATTAATTCACTCACTGAGAACATGGGTATTTGATTTTTCCCACTTGCCCTTAGAATGGACTTGGTGGGCATTGAGCGATCTATTTGGCAGATGAGGATGCTGAGATCAAAGGGCTTCCTTTAGGCCAGTGAGTGGGCTTACAAGGAGCTCAAACCACATCTCCAGTTCTTATGCCAATGCTTGCTGTCCTTTGGCCAGAGAGGAATGAGCAAAATGAACTACATCCTGTTCCACCACCCTCTCCCAGGACCAGTCCATGACCATTGCCAGCACATCATGTGAGCCCACTGTGAGATCCAATCCATACACAAAGCTGCTGGTGCTGGATCCAATCCATACAACAAAAGTGTGATCCAGGGACCAACAGCATCCTCCCACATGAGAGCTTGCTAAGAATGCAGCGTCTCTGGCCTCAGCCCTGCTGAATCAAAGTCTGCCTTTTAACAACATTCCCAGGTAATTCGTGTGTACACTGAAGTTTGAGAAATACTGTTTTAAGGCAAACTTATGCCCTACATTTACTATGTGAATTCTGGATGAGTCTGATGATCAAAGGCAGCTTCTACTCCATGAAATATGGTACAGGGTAGCATCTGCTGGGACTAAGTGTGAGTGCTGCTTGACTGCTCTTTGCCCATCCTGACACACCCTATGAGATGGGCACTGTTGATGTGCCCATATTACAGATGAGGATGCAGAGACATGAAGAGGTGAGGGGACTTGCCAGAGGTGGGACAGCCAACAAGTAGCACAGCCAGAAATGGAACGCAAGCAACTGAGTCCCCTTTCGGGCCAGTGATCCTTAAGCTTGAGCATGCATCAGAATCGCCTGAAAGACTTGTGGGAGTGTAGATTTCTGAATACCAACCTAAAGATTCTGATTCAGAGGTGGACCTCAAAATGTGCCTTTCTAACAAGTTCTCAGGCAACAATGCCAAGGTTACAAATACGGGGCCCACGCTTTGAGAACAGCTGCTCACTGGCAGTTCATCATCTGTGTTAAGAAACTAGCTGGCTTTATGACTGAGATTTGAGTCAGTGCCCCTGCCCTAAAAAGAAAAAGAGAAAAGGTGTATGTGTGTGGGCGTGGGGGGTGGTGTATGCATAGGGAATCACCAATAACTAAAACACGAAGAGGGCATGGTGGTCCACAGAAGGGAAAATTGCCTTTTGATGATCCCCAGCTTGGTGGCATGAGCTGTCCCCATGCTCCTCATTGCCATGGCTAATTGAGAGTATATTGCAGCATCATTGCTGTAATAATCCTTTCCATTATTTAACCTGGACAATGCATGGTGTTATAATGAGTTTCCTGCCTCTGGTCATTAAAGCAATATTTACAAGGCCCAGCCTGTCCTGGCCGGGTTCGGTGTAGGACACTTGAGACCAGGAAGATAAAACACTGATCTTCCTGTCTTTCAACAACTCCCAGGTGGCCGGCTACACCCCTCCATTCGGGGCGGGTGGGCAGAAGGGAAGATGTGCATAATTCTGGAAGAAAAAAGGGGGGTCCTGAAAAGCATTCACAGCTGAAGAGTGACTTGGTAATATTTGAATGTTACTTTCTTGTCGTTGTATGCTGTTTGGAAAAAGTATATCTGTAAGTGGACTAAAAATGCAAACAATTTTAAAATACAAAATTGAAAGTGTAACTTCCAAAGTTCTTCCCCCCAAGGATAATCACTTAACATTTGGGCGGCGGGGTTGGGGGGGGGGGCGCAAATATCATTTTAGATATCTCCTTCTATTTTCCTCTCTTCCCCCATCTCTCTCCTCTCTCCTTCCCTTCTTTCCTTTCCCCTCCCCTCCCCTGTCTTCCCTTACTCTCTCTCTCACCCTTCCCATCTCTTTCTGCTTGTCTCTCTTCCTCTCTTTCTTTATCCATCTTATCCCCTCCCCTCTCCTCCTCTCCCCTCTTCTGACTTCCTCTTCGTCCCTTTGTCTTCCTCCCTTCCTTTCTCCCTCTTATTCTCTCTTCTCTGTCTCCCTCCCTCTCTCCCTCCCATTCTCTCTCCCCCCACCTCTCTTTCTGCTTCTCTCCATCACATACAGGTATATGACTAGATGCAGCTCTGCGTATTTGAGAGCAGTGGTGGAAAAAGACTAGAAGTCCATCAGGCAGTCAAGAGCCAGAAGGGTGTCAGGGCAAAGGGATACTTTATGGTAAGGAGCATAAAGTGACCTGTGGAATGACAGCCCTAAAGAACTGGCCCAAATGTCTGAGGAATGAGGGGATTCTCAGCAGGTGAGTCAGCAGGGCCTGGATCACGGTGTGCAGTTTGCACTTTACCCTAAAAGGAATGGGAAGCCAGGGAAGGTTCTAAGCAGGTGAAAGGCTTTGTCATTTTGCCTTTTAGGGAGACCTCTCTGGTAGCTACTGTTGGGTCAGACTGAAAGGAGAGAAGCCAGAAGCCATTAGACTGGCTGCATCAGATTCATCACAGCTAAGAAATTTTAAAAGAAAAATGACAGGATGCCAAGGAGGAGGTGTATTTGGGTGCTGGGCATTTTTCCGATCAAGAGAAAATAGAGCACTGAAAGATATTTTCCTTCTGCAAACTCCAAGGAGGGACAGAGAGAGAGAGAGAGAAAGAAAGAAAGAAGAAAGAAAGAAAGAAAGAAAGAAAGAAAGAAAGAAAGAAAGAAAGAAAGAAAAATTGATTCCCAAACTCCCCTGTGTTTGTCTCTTTATCTCTATGAACCTCGATTTCCTTATCTGTAAAATATATTCAAAATTCCCATTTAGCGAAGAGTTCAAACAGCAAATGGGTGCCCCTGGATTTTGCAAATTATAAAGTTCTTAACCAACAAGCAACCGTGGCTGTTGTTGTTGTCCTGTGGTTGATTGTATTTGTAGCTCTTTACATGCTTCACAGAAGTTCTCACCACCTGCCTTATGTTTTCATAATTGTGTATCTTTCAGCTTCTGCCTCTAGAGCAGCACTGTTTCTAATAGAACTTCCTGTGATGATGGAAACTTTGCATATCTGAGCTGTCCAATATGGGAGCCACCAGTTTCATGTGGAACCCTTGCAGTGTGACTGATGTTACTGAGAAACCACATTTTACATTTTATTTAACTATAATTAATATACATTTTGATTTAATAGTCACAGATGTCTACCACATTGGACAGCACAAATCTAGAAAGAAAGACCATTGAAAACATGAACTATGTCTTACCTACCTTGCAATTCCTGCTTTACAATGGATGGATGGATGGATGGATGGATGGAAGAATGGATGTGTAGATGAGTGAATAGATGGAGGGATATATGAGCGGGTGAGTAGAAGGGTGAATGTGTAGATGGGTGAATAGACGGAAGAATGGATGGGGGGGTGGATGGATGGATACATGAGTGGGTGAGTGGAAGAACGGTTGGGTGGATGGTTGAATGGATGGATAGATAGATGAATAAGTGCATGGAAGGATGGGTGGGTGGATGGATGGATGGATGGATGGAAGAATGGTTGTGTAGATGGGATAGATGGATGTATATATGAGTGGGTGAGTAGAAGGATGAATGTGTAGATGGGTGAATAGATGGAAGAATGGATGGGGGGGTTGATGGATGGATGTGTGAATGAGTGAGTGAGTGAGTGGAAGAATGGTTGGGTGGATGGGTGAATGGATGGATAGGTAGATGAATAAATGAATGGAAGGATGGATAGATGAGTGGGTAGGTGGAAGGATGGGAGGATTGGAGGATGGGTGGAAGGGTAGGTGGATGGATATATGTGTGAGTGAATAGAAGGATGGATGGGCACAAGGGGGGATGGATGGGTACAAGGGGTGATGGATGGATGGATGGATGGATAGATGGATGGATGGTTATACCAGGTGTTCACTAGCATGGCTGAAAGGGCTCCCAAATCAAACTAAAAACATCTGGTTGATGTCTTCGCTCCATCACATACAAGTTGAATGACCTAAAACTATTTTACATGTCATAGCCTCAGTTTCCTCATCTGTAAAATAATGCTAATCTCAGAGGGCTGTCATGAGAGTGAAATGAAATCATTTATGTAATAACACTATACAACATATAACGGACTGTGCAAACGTAGGGCATCACTATTATGTTTCATGCCCATTGAGCAATTGAGTAAATGAAGCAGTTGCTCCTGATGCATAGTAGACCCTTGATGAACGTGATAAATGAAGGCAAAAATGAGTAAACCATTAGTTACAATATGAAGCACAAGCCAAGAGAGGGAACCATAGTTTCTAGGAATAACGTGAGTAATGGATTTTTAGGAAACTGCTGAGGGGGGCAATTGGAGAAAGACATGGGTGAGTCTGGTGGAGAAGGAAGGGTTAAGATTTTGGGTTCAGGCAGATCTGTGTTCAAATCCCAGGTTGTCTACTTTGTCAGTCTGTAACTTTGGGCCAATCTCTTCACCTGCTTGTAATTTCTCTCCATAGATACTAATGGCGTTGGGGATGATTCTCTACTTCAGAAGACTTCAGAAAAATTATCTGAAATACAGCATGTGTAATTACCTCCCCCATAACAGCCACATAGTAGATGCTCAATGAATATATTCCCCATAACAGCTCCCCTCCCTAGACATAGATTAAGGGATGGGTAGAATAGCTAAAAGAGAAAGGTCTTCCATGTTTCCAAAGGGTAGTAGTAATTAAAATACCACTGCTAATAATGATAACAGCTAGCATGAACTGAACTCTGCCTATATGTCTGGTATTTAGCTAAGTTCTTTGTGTAGAGTAATTATCTTAATTATTCCATATCCCAATCCTGCAAAGTCAATTCTACTATTATTCCCATTTTGCAGATAAGAAAACTAAGAGCCTGAGAGGTTAGCTAACTTGTCCAGGGTCACACAGGAGCTGAGATGATAACTCAAGGCACCTGATGCCCCACGTTGTGTTTTTATAAAATGTAAAAATAAGATGCACAGCCTCTTAGGGGTTAACTCTACCACAAATAACTTTAATTGAACCCTTCCCACATGTAAGGCATTTAACATACTTTATCTGCAAGCCTCCCACTATCTTGCTGGGGAGGCATTATTAGCCCTGTTTTATAGATGGTAGAACTGAGGCTCAGAGAGGTGAAGTTACTTGCCTAAGGTCACACAGCCAGGAAGCTTCAGATCTTGGATCTGCACTCAAGTTGTAGATTCCAGGGCTGGTGGCTTCACTGCACCACGTTTGTGTGGAGAGTAGAAAGGAGAGCACTTTGCAGGTGCCTTTCCCGGGGGGACACATACTTCCTTCCCCTAGTGAGCCCTTCCATCCAGGGAGACAACAGCCCTTGAGTCAAATGGCTTTTGGGTGATGCAATTGCTCTTTTTCCATTCCATCTCCCTCATTGGCTCATAGCTTCCAGTGATCTATTCTTCCTGCAACGTGCCTGTCTTGGTCTTCCATGTGTGCTGGAAGTTTCCAAAATACTCATGTAAAGATGACTCGTTCCTATGTTCAAAGGAGAAACTCCTCCACCCTAATCAACCTGGGACAGACTGCTGAGTTGGGGGCTGGAGACCTGCTTCTGGTCTTGTTCAGGCAGTGTGTGAGCCTCTCTGGGTCCCAGTGGCCCCGTCTCTAAAACGGGCAGGTTTGTCCTGGAGCTAACCAAGTCCCCTTCCAGCTTTGATTCCTATTGGTCCTGCTTCTCAGATCTCTGCCTTCGGGGCTGGACTCTGTGGGACCTAGTTGGTAACATAGGCAGCTGCCTACTTGGGATGGGTTATCTACCCCAGGGGTATTTATGTTCTCTGCTTAAAAAACAATCCCTCATTAAAACAGAAACATCCCCAGAAGAGTGTAACACCTCCTACCTTGACAAAACAGGTCTAGCCTTTGGGTGGCGGTGGAGGCAAGCAGACTCTGAATAGGAGGGGGTGCATCTTGAGGGGCAGCCAATACTAATTTGGGTCTCTCTCTCACTCTGCTCCTACCCACAACCTCACTTGTCCTTATTATTCTTTTCAAGAACAGAAATACCTGACGCTGGATAATTGAGCGCTGGGGAAATTTCTCCCACCTCCCCTAGGTAGTTAGTGATATTGTAGAAAATGTATTGACGTGACATAATGTTGACAATCAGTTCTTAAGTGAAAAAAAATACAACTAAAAAACCAAGTTACAGAGTAATATGTATGGTAGGAGGCTAGATTTTAAAGGCATGTACTATTTAAATATATATTTATATGTGTACATAGAAATTTTATGGGGAAACAGTCCTGGAGGCAGTATGACAAAATGTGAATGGTCCCTTTCTCTGGGAGGTAGAAAGGAATTTTTAAGATGTTCTTCCCCCAATTCCATGATGTGTGAGTCAGTGGAGTGGGAATGACATGATAGTTTGCTCACCTCTATGTCCTCGGCATCTGACACAGCACTGACATACGATGGGTGCATGAGAAATGTTTGTCGAATGGATGGAGAGGAATTTTTCCTGCACATTTTCTATAGCGTGCTTGCCTTGTTCTCATAAAGAGAAAGCTAGTAAGTGCTTAATTGTTAAGTAAATCCTTTAAAAATGAACAGGAAATTGGTCTAAATGATGTATCATTATCTATTTGAAGCCTGGACCGAGAATGGGGCTGCAAGATGGAGCCTTGGGGCAGTGAGATGATGCTATTTAGGTTGATGGGCAGAGCCTGGCACATGTTTTGGGGCATCAGGACCTCTGTGAGAGCACCTGGGCTTAGCCTCAGATGAAGAGGGAGCTGCAGACAGCACATTCAGGGGGACCGCATCCACAGTATGTTGGCGCCACACCAGTCTTTCCTGGGCAGGGTAAGACAGCAGTCTCCACACTTCCAGAAGGTCAGGATGGTATGGAAGCCTATTGTCAATCTAGCTTGGGTCACTGGCGCTAAGGAAGCCCCTTGGAGCAGAATTACTCTCCCTTCCTCCGACCTGCTCTTCAGACCAGGCCTCCAACCCAGCCTCATACCCTGCTTTGCCTGGCTACCTGTCCCAGAAGCCTGTGATGTCCATGGGTAAGACCACGACCTGACCCCCTGGCTAGCTCAATTCAGACTAGCTCAGGGAAAATGCTCAGGTTTGAGGCCATTAGACCCATGTTTAAGTTGGGAGCATCATTCCACTACTCTGAGCCTCAGTTTTCTCATCTGTAAAATAAAAATAATGCTATCTTCTTTGTGTGGTTGTTAAGAAGATTAAGGAAATCATGTATGTACCGGACTAGCTTTAAGCACAGAGCCCAACATGCACCAGTTGGCCAATAATTGGAAGTTTCCACTGTCAGAAAAGGGTATCTGGGTTCAGAACAGATTCCCTGCGTAAGAAATGGGGTGTTATGCCAAATAAAGAGAAGACAGCAGGAATCTTCAGCCATGTATCAGTTAAGTACTGCTGCATAACAAATAATCCCACGATTCGGTTGCCCGAAATAACAACTACTCACGATTTCTCATGGTTTCTGGGGATTCGGAATTTGGAAATAGCCCTGCTGGGTGGTGCTGGCTTGGGATCTCTCTTGAGATGGCAGTCAGATGGTGGCCAGAATAGGGATATCTTCAAAGTTTCTTCACTTCCCTGCCTGGTGCCTGAGCTGGGCAGATACAACAGCTGGCGGTTGGGACAGTAGGCATCCACGGGCATCTCTGTCTCCATGCCCTCTCTCCACATGGTCTTCCCAGCATGGTGGCTTCAGGGCCACAAACATGTCACATGGCAGCCCCAGGGCCCAAAGATGCGTGTCCTTGGGAGAGCTGGAGCAGAAGCTACAGCACCAATTCAACCTCGCCTTGAGAGTCACCCAGCAACACTCCTACAGTATTTTATTTGTGAGAAACAAGTGGCTCTTTCTCAGGGAATAAAGCTGGTATCCATGCAGGCCATGGGGTGATGGTGGTGACCCACCCAGGGGACAGAGGAACTGTAGGCTGGAGACTGTGGGCTCTAGCTCCCAGTCACAGCCCCTCCTGACTCAGTTTCCTCATCTAGAAAGCCAGGGCGTGGCCTGCACAGTGTCTTGAAGGCACTGTACCATTGGAGGTGCTGCAGTGGGGCTGACCTGAGTTTGGGTTCTGGTGCTGCCGCTTACTAATTCTGTGACCCTGGAGAAGTCATTTCACCTCTCGGTGCCTCATTGTAAAGGGGGAAAGCGGTACCCACTGTGAAGGTGGTGAGTGTCACATGCACGTGAGATGCACAGCATATAGGAAGAAGGCTTCTAATAGTAGGCGTCTTTGCAGCATCTGCATAATTACCAAAAAGTGTGGAAGTCTATGACCAAGGTGGTTGTTTTATTTCACACCTGAGACCTTCACACATGTACACAATCACACACTTATGTATATTTGTCCACACGTGCACATGTGTATACACATGTATACACTCTCATAAGAACATGTACACACGTGCACGTGGACAACTCTTTCACATTCATATGTACATGTACACATGTACACACACTCCATCTTTCTCATATACATATACACAACTCTATCCCTGTCACACTCGTGCACACACATATGCACACTCTTACACATACACACACTCTCACATACACATGTACACAAATGTACCCACACACCCTCCATCTCTCACACACATACACACTCTCCCTCCCCTGCATACCCTCTCTTATGTACACATATACATACAAACTCATGTACTCTGTGCACACACTCTCATACACACACTTGCACATACATGTACACGCATATGTAAACACACCCTTTCACACATATACACTCACATATAAATGAACACATATAGACACTCTCTTACACTCGTGCACAAGTACACATACACACATAATCTCACACACACACTTCACACACTCTGGCCTTCCTATCTTGCCGGTGCTGGCAATTTTTCCATCAGCCCATCTGCCCTACTCTGCCCCCTTCTCCACCCCACTCTCTGCCCTGGAGGTCCACCTGTGCATGCATCAAGGGTTTCTTGTTGTGTTAAGCCAACAGCAAGGCCCAGCAGGAGATGAGAGAAGTAAGGTTGAAGGCTTCCTATGAGGGAAGTCCCTCGGCTGGTCCCCACCACTGAGGTCCACAGCTCCTGTCCGCAGGTTCCCATCACTCACCCTCCCTATCCTGTGGTTCTGGGAACCTCTCACCTCCCTTGCCCTTTTGTGCTTAGAGGTAGTAACAGCTTCTTGCTATGACTAACCCCAGTGCTGCCCCTGCTCTCTGATTTCCCTACATCCTGTCCCCACATTTGTAAATAGTCCCTTTAATACTACTCTTCAAATTCCCGTTGAAAGATTCCACCTGTCTCCTGCGAGAACCTTGGCTGCCACATTTTCTCCCTGTACTCCTGCTTCTAACCTCACCTTGCAGACAGACTCCCCACAGAGCCCGTATTCCACATCCCCTGCCCTGCCCCTTCCATGCCTTTGCATTGCCTCAAAGTCCAAGCACCCTCTCTGGTTCTCTCCCACAAGCCTCCTCCCCACCCCGCCCATTCCAGCCGCACTGGAATGATCAAGGCTCCCCACCCACCATCATCTTCATCCTCTCTGACATCTACTGGGCACTTCCTACCTGGTGCATACCATGCATTAGATCCCCCCAGCAATTCTGTAAAGCAGCTGTGATTATTGACCTCATTTTACAGGCAAGGAAATAGCCTTGGCTTTCCAGCCTCCACACTCATGCATCGAGGTTCCCTCAGGGCCAGTGTCCCCCTAGTTCCTCTCAGCTTATCCAGTACCTACCCATCCTTTACGGTTCTGAGGCCACCTCCTCCAGAAGCCTTCCCATTCTGGCCTAGCCCCAGGGAATATTCCTTCCCCTGAACCCTAGCCACGCACAGTTGCTTTGCTCCTCTGTGGGGCATCCCTTTGGGGTTGCTGTCAGGAACAGTTGTGGACTGTCCATTTCTCCACACTGTGGTATTGGGTAAGCACAGAAGCCAGGCTGGGATCAGGCAGTGATCAGAGAAGGCCTCCCAGGGGAGGTGATAGAGAAACTGAGAGCTGACCGACCCACAATAGACAGTCAGGGAAAGACAAGGGAATAGAGTTGCCTGCAATAGGATCAGCATGTTCAAAGGCCCTGAGGCAGGAGAGGCCATGTCAGTCACACTTATGGGAGTTATCTGTCATTTATCACAACCACCAAGGCCTTCCCTGATCACTGGCCGCAGCCTCGCGTCTGTGCTTACCCAATGCCACTGTGTGGAGAAATTCTGTCTCCTTTTCTCTAGGAGACACTTGGCAATGTCTGGAGATATTTCAGATTATTACAAGTGTGTGTATTGGGGTAGGGGTGCTACTGGCATCTAACAGTTGAGGGCAAAGATGCCGTTAAGCATCCCACAATGCACAAGACGGCCCCCGCCACAAAGAATCACCCAGCCCAAATGTCAATAGTGCCAAGGTTGAGAAACTCCAGTATACCGGCAGCATTAGCATTGCCTGGGAACTTGTTAAAAATGCAAACTATCTGGCCCCACTCCAGATCTGTTGAATCAGAAACTCTGAGGGGTAGAAGTCCTTATTGTAACAAGCCCTCCAGGGGGTTCTGAGTCTTGCTCCAGTGTGAGAACCACTGGTAGAGCCAGAGCAGTGGTCCTCAGCCCTGACTGCTCATTGGAATCACCTGGGAGTTTCCACAGCACACAGCAATGAGCCTCTATCCCAGATATCCACTTTAATTAGTCCAGGAGCCCAGGCATGGGCATTTTTTGAAAGTTTCTAGTTGTTTGTAATAGGCAGCCAGTGGTGAAAACTACCAAGCTAAAACAGCAAGACCAAACACAAGGAGAAGAGAGAGGCTACAAGGACCAGAACAACAGGGCCTTCAATTACATGCTAAGGAGTGCTGACTTTATTGGGAGGGCATGGAAGTGTTTGTTGCAAGGAAGTGGCACTCTCAGATAGTTTAGAAAGATTTCTGACTGCAAGGAGGAGGCTGGACAAGAGAGGTAGAGGCTGATGGCAGGGAGACCAGTGAGGAAGTTGAGAGGGGATGGTAGACCAAACCACAGTCATGCCTCTAAAAAGAGATGTTGAAACTCTAACATTTGGTACCTGTGAATATGGCCTTATTTGGAAATAGGATATTTGTAAATGCAACCAATTTAAGATGAGGTCATACTGGATTAGGGTGGGCCCTAAATCCAATGACTGATGTTCTTATAAGGAGACGGAGATTTGTAGATGTACAAAGGCACAGACGTACACAGAAGAAAGCCCCGTAAGGACAGAGGCAGAATTTGACGTCATGCTGGTGAAAGCCAAGGAAAGCCAAGGATTGCCAGCAATCACTGGAAGCCAGGAAAGGCAAGGAAGTTAATTCTATAAAGCGCATGGAGGGAGCATGGCACTGTCAACACCTTGATTTTGAGCTTCTGGCTTCTAGAACTGTGAGATAATAAAGTTTTCTTATTTTAAGCCACCCTGTTTATGGTACTTTGTTACAGCAGCCCTAGAAACTGACACAGGGAAGAAGTGGCCCAAAGCCCCCGACCAATGAACCAGGAGGATCAGGCCCTGGACATATCCAGCCAGCTGCTTGTTCCCAAGGGCTGCTGTGGGCCAGGTGGCTGGTGGGTGGCAGCCAGGGTTCACACAGGCTGCCAAACACAACTGGGGTTTGGCAAGGCAGGTGTGGAGCAGCAAGGAGTCAGAATGAGATGGACAGAACTGGGGCCTGGAAGGAGAAAGTGTTGGTGTCCTGCACATCTGAGGAGCTGAGGGAGACAGTGTCACCCAGTGTGGAATGGCCATCCTCAAACTGGGCATGGCTCTCACAGCCAAAATGAGTGTTGCCTGCTGAATGCCTTCCTGTTTCTTTTCCCTAAGAAGAGTGACGTGAGGAGCCCCAGCAAAGACGTATCAAGGTGTCACCCAGCCACCACAGCCCTGTGCCACGGGCACTGCAGTGGCTTCCTAACTGATCTCCCGGCTTCTGATCTTTCTCCATGGCTGTGGAAGCAGAAGTGATCCTTTCAAAATCTAAGTCCAATCTTGGCACCCCTCTACTCAAGAGTCTCCCATGACTTTCATCCCACTAAAGGTAAAAACCAAAGTCCTATGATGTCCCACAAGACTGCACAGTCTAGGTCCATGTGAACTCATTGATTTCATCTCCTGTATCCACTCACTCTGCCCCAGGCAAATCAACTTCTTCACTTTTGTTGTTTCTTGAACTGGCACATGCCCACCTCAGGGACTTTGCACATGCTGTTCCCTCTGCCCGAAATGCCTTTCCCACAGATACTGGGAAATATTATATCCATGACTTCTTCAAGTCTCTTTGAATGGCATCTTTCTCAATGAGTCCTCCCTTGGCCACCATACTGAGAAGTGCAACTCTTTGCTCCATCATGCTGATCCCCTCGGCATACTCTTTTTTCAATGGTGAGATTAATTTTCAGACCTTGTGTTTCATATTTCTCTCCTCCCACTGGAATGAAAACTCTTGAGGACAGGGTTTTGGTCACTGGTGTGCCCAAGTGCCTAGTACAGTGTCTGGCACATAGAAACACCCAATAAAGTTTGTTGATTGAATGAATGCTCGAACCCAACATTTTTTGGATACTCACTGCATGCCGGGCTCTGAGTGGAGAACTCCACATCCATTATCTCACTTGGTCTTCCAAAATCTAGGAGGATGGTGAAAGGAAGCCACCACCCCTTTTATTTGATTGAGATGAGGAAGCCAAGGCTGGGAGAGGTGAGGTGACTTAGCCAAGGTCACTCATCTGGCCAGAGTAAGGTTACCATCTGCATTGACTAGAAAATGGATATAAGAACACGTGAATCTGGCAGCTTCTATGCAACTGGCTTAGGGCTGTAGCTGATTCTGAGCCTGAATCTCTCTCATATTTAACTAACTAATACTGGTTGAGCACCTACTGTGTGACAGAGATGTGCACTAGAGACTTTAAATGAGCAGGAGATGGAATCCCTTCTCTCTTGCTCTTACAGCCTCGTGGAGTGGGATGCTGTTTAGAGTTCCTGTGTAAGACGATGATGATGATGTTGATGATGATGATATGGTGATGACGATGGTGATGATAATGGCGATGTTGATGATGGTGTGATGATGATGGTGATGGTGATGATGATGCTGCTGATGATATGGTGATGGTGATGGTGGTAATGGTGATGGTGATGATGGTGGTGATGATGGTGATGGTGATAATGATGGCGATGATGATGATGGTGGTGATGATGATGGCGATGATGATGATGGTGTTGATGATATGGTGGTGATAATGGTGATGATGATGGCGATGATGATGGTGGTGATGGATGATGGTGGTGATGATGATGGTGGTGATGATGGTGATGATGGGGATGATGATGGTGGTGATGATTGGATGATATGGGTGATGGTGATGATGATGGGTGATGGTGATGATGATGATGATGTTGATGATGTGGTGATGGTGATCATGATGATAGTGGTGGTGATGATGGTGGTGGTGACAACTAATTTTTATTGAGTGCTTACTATGTGTCCAGCCCCATGTGAGGCTTTATCTGCCCTCACTTAATTCTTCCAATCCCCTTTGATGTGGGCACTATTCTTATCCCAACTGAACAGTTGAGGAAAACAAGGCAAAGCGAGGGGTAGGATTTTGCCCAAGGCCACCCAGCTCATAAGTGGGAGGTAGAGCCAGGAGCCCTACACAGGCAGTTTAACTACAGGACCCCCTCCTCCACTCAGCCCATGCTTTTCTCTGAAGTGTGTGTGTGTGTGTGTGTGTGAATGCACGAAGTACACAGTCCAACCCACTGTGGAAGTTATTTGCAGTGATAAATAACACATGTAACAGAAGTTTATACAAATCGTTATTAGAGGATTTACGTGGTGAAGGCTGGGGGGCAATGGCCTGTGACTGGTACCTGTAGCTGTTAGCACTCTGCAAAATGACAGTGTTGCTTCCCCACTGCAGCCTGCAGCTCTCCTCATGGGTGCTGGTAGTCCGGCACAGCTTGAGGCCAACAGCCATTTACTCTGAGACTCCAGACACCATGATCCCCTGATGGGCTATCATGGACCCCACCAAGGGGTAGGAGGAGTGGCAAACCCCCTCAAGGCAATGCCAAACAAATGTTAAGGAGGTGGGAGCGGAAGATGAAGCACAGGAATCTGAGTCAGACATTCATTCATTCACCGATCAGACACTTATTGAGCACCTACTATGTGCCATGCAGTAAGCCAACGAATGAGAAGAGCATAGCAAGCTGAGTTGGTGCGTTTGTGGGAAGTTTACTGGAAGAGAATAGATTAAAATTTAATAATACAATAGAAAGAAACACTGTTATATGAGCATATACAATACATGGACCTGACCCAGGCGACTGGGGATATAAATGGGGATGGGAGAGACTTGCACAAAGAAGTGATGCTTGATCCGAGGTTTGGGAGAGCAGAAGGTGAAAAGCATCTGAATAGACAAAGGGAATATATCATATGCAAAGATCCCAAGTTGCCAAGAGATAACTTGTATGCCTGAAGCTCAGAGACCGAGCAAAAACAAGGGTAGAGAGATGGGTTTGGAGAGATAAGTAAGAGGAAGCTCTCATGGGGCATTGTGGCCATTGTGGATGTGGGCATTCTAGGGCTTAGCCCTAGAATCAGTGGAAGAGAAAGGTATGCACTAACTTCATCACGTCAGATCTGTACGTTTTGAAACCCCTCTGCTGTGGAGTGAAGGACCAATAGGTGGGGTGACCAACATGGACTCAATGAAACCATTAAGGAGACTCATCCAGTCACCACACAGGATGTACTAGCGGCTTGGCCAAATCTCTGGGGGATTTGGTTCAAATTCCAGTTCTGTCATTTACAGGCTCAGTGACCTTTGGCTAATGACTTCCTCTCCCTGAGGCTCAGTGTTATCATCTGTAAAATGAGGACAATACTACTTGCCATGCAAG
This sequence comes from Nomascus leucogenys, assembly GCF_006542625.1. NCBI lineage: Eukaryota > Metazoa > Chordata > Mammalia > Primates > Hylobatidae > Nomascus > Nomascus leucogenys. The sequence continues at coordinate 54,268,664 of NC_044387.1, read as the reverse complement.
GCATTGAGAAAGCGCTGTAAGATAGTAACTCTCATAGCCCAGCAGGGGAAAGGAAATGAGAAGGAGCTGCCGCAGACTGCAGTTAAGTTCTGCACCCCTTCCCCTGCCCTTCTACTATCTGATCTTGGAATAACCTAACTCTCCCCTTGTATTTTTTTTCCTTTTTAAGGGATCTACAGGGGGCACCATCACCTCAGAAGAAGGTCTTGTTTTGGTGGACATGGCCACTGGGGGACCAGATGTTTCTTTCTTTTTTTTTTTTTTTTGTGACAGGGTCTCACTCTGTCACCCAGACTGGAGGGCACTGGTGCAATCTCGGCTCACCACAACTTTCACTTCCTGGGCTCAACTGATTCTCCTGCCTCAGTCTCCCAAGTAGCTGGGATTACAGGCACCTGCCAACACACCCTGCTAATTTTTGTATTTTTAGTAGAGGCAGGGTTTCGCCCTGTTGGCAAAGCGTGTCTTGAACTCCTGATCTCAAATGATCCACCAGCCTGGGCCTCCCAAAGTGCTGGGATTACAGGCGTGAGCCACTGAGCCCAGCCAACCAGACGTTTCTTAAGAGTTATCCTAGCTCTGAGGTTTGACCACTCCTTGGCTTGACATTCAAGGCTTTCCACAATTTAGTCCCAGCTCCCAAATCCCTGAGGGCCCATCTTCCCACTGTGAGCAAGGACAGTAGAGGGGAGGCAGAAGGATAGTCTTTGAACCCAAAGAGTTAAAAGATCATCATATTCCTTGCTATATCAATGACACCTGACACAACATAGGTGCTCAATTTCTGGTGTTGGAATGAAATAACACAATAAAATCCAGGGCTTCCTAGACAAGTCTATCTTAATGGAGTTAGTAGCATCTCCTAAGGGGAATTTTAGGAATGTAGGATGTGAAGCATTTTCTATTATCTTATCCCAGTGGTTCTCAACAAGGGGATATTTTGCACCCTCAGGAGACACTGGCAGTATCTAGAGATATTTTTGATTGTCATAACTTAAGGGGGAGATGTTTCTGGCATCACAGAAACCAGGGAGGCTGCTAAACATCCCACAATGCACAGGAAAACCTCCTACAATAACGACTTAATCTGATCCAAGATGTCGATGGTAGTAAGGTTGAGAAGATCCGTCCTAGTAACTGGGGAGAATTACATCAGCAATGGAGGACATGCAACTCCCAAGACAGTCCCACACCAAGAAGAAAGGCCTCAAGTGCCTCAGGAATTTTGAGTGCCCTTCCGGGCATTCATGTAGATATAACTCCTGCTTAATAATTGTCTGAGCCTAGAATTTAAATCCGTCTTACATACAGCTACGTGTTTTCGCACAGATTTGCTTTTCATGGGATTTTCCTTGAATGTAGTTGCAGTGTTAATTGGGGGAAGGGAATACTTTGTTTTATCCAAAACCCCAACAAGAGTTGTTTCTCACTTTGGAAAATCCAGGCATTGACTTCAAAGTTGATTGTGGAACGTGAATTGCTGCCTGCACACCTGTGTCAGTCAACTTTTGCAGTCCTATTCGCAGTGACACTGCCCATATATATGAATACACTAATTTAGCTCTTACTTCAAAATGTCAAAAGTAGAGAAAAAAATGTCGACAATATTCAACTGAATATTTGTCTGAAATTTCAACTTACTCATTATAAGTAGACACAAGCATCAGACCGCTTCATCATGTTTCCTGGCATATAGTGGTTTTTGATAATTTACATATTAAAATAGATATTATTTTATTATAAATTGCTTTCATTTTATTCCTCCCTTACAGTACAGTTAGGACATTATATTAACTTTTTTGAAATTACGTGTGTATATAGATGAAATGTATGATTTTCAATTCAGAATAGTGAAGTGGAGGTTATAATGTGTATAACGAAAAGAGTATGTGTGGTCTGGCAAGGCAGAGTTTCACTGTCTAGTTCCCATATTGAAAGGTCAACATTGATATTGAAGTGGTAGAAGCCAGAGACTCTAGGCATACTGTAATTCGCACTCACTAAAGAACCGCCCTGAGTCACACATAAATTTTAAATGTTCTATAGAACATTCATGAAGGTAAACCTTTGTTTATAAACACCTGAGTCTAGCTATTTTATTAGTCAGTGTTTGCTGTGTAACAATCCCCAAAATCTCAATGACTGGCAAAAAGCATTTATTTTTCTTACTCACAAGCCCTACAGATTGACTGCATTTGACTCTAGGCTGCTTCACCTATCTCTCTTCCTCCATAGACTGGCATCTACCTGGGACATGCTATTCTCATGCAAATAACAGGACTGCAAGAAGCCAAGGTAAACCACGCAGTATATTTAAATCTTCCCTTTGCATTATGTCTGCTCAGGGACCATTGGTCAGATTAAGTCACATGACCAAGCCCAGTAACAACTGGATGAGGAAATAAGCCCCACCTCTAGTGGGAGGGGCCTCAAAGTCACATGGCAAAGGGCAGAGGTACATGGAAGCTTGAAACATTGGGAACAAAAATCAGTAATCCAACCTAACCGTGTTTTATATCTAAACACAAATTAACTGTCACAGTTATTTTTTTCCATGCTTAGCAAAAGTTTGTTGGATAAATGCTTTCACCACAGAGTGTGAAAAATGGCACAAAAACTTTGAAGGGGGAAAGACGAGGGCAGGTAATTTGCTTGCCCTAACCTTCATATTGAAAACCTACTATATGTCAGACTCCATATCTGAGCTGTTTATGTCCTCACAACAAGTTGAAGAAACAGAAATGATTGTCTTCATCTTCACAGATGAGGAAATGGAGGTTCAGACAGGTTAAGAAAGTCACTCAATGTCACACAGCTCATTAATGTTGGAGCCAGCATTCAAACTTACGCATGCATGACTCCAAAATCTGCATGCTTTCTATTTCATTGGGACATCGCTCTGTGGATTAGGAGAACCAACCCAGACCCAGTTTCTCGCAGAAACCCTTAGATATTGGACCTAGGCTTTAACACTGGCCTAAGTCATTTCTAGTTGTGGAAGGCAAGTTGAGTCACTGGGACATGCGACATTTATTTAGTTACATATCTCTGGTGGGAAGTTTCGAGGACCATTAATGTAGTGTGTCTGCATGGCTAGTTTACATGCTACTTCTTGTTATTGCTGTCTCTATTCCATGGCCCTCACACTCAATTTCAATTCAAAGTTTGGCAGTCAAGGTGTCAGGGCTAAAAAATGGAATGGCCTCCCTCCGAAATGAAATAATTTTGTTGTTCAGTTCCGAGCGATTTTGTAATTTCATGCTTGTGTATGATAATTTTATGCTGTCCTGCCTCACGTAACTCAGTTCTGGCAGATCCTGACAGGTGATAAATACAATCTTTTCCGCCCCGCATGCGACAGGCCAGTGCGAGAGGGGAGAAAAAAAATGGCAATTTCACATCTGAGGCCAGTGCACAACTGGAGTCAGCAGCAGCCCCATTCTTTCATAATTTCACGCCTGGATTCCAGCCGGCGCCACCTCTGTTGTGGCTGAAGGACCCACGGGTCAAGGAAACCCTCCTGAAAATAGAATGTTGTTGGCAAGGGCCATAGAATTGGAGGGTAGGGAAGGGAAGAGGAGAAAGTTATGACTTTGGGCCCACCCTGAGCTGGCGCACTGTGGGCTGGCGATGTTCAATTTATGGTGCTGCTTCTCAATCACATGCTGTCCTCTGAGTGCTCCTGTTAAATGGTAGCCTTTTGGAGGTATGATTTTTACAAATCTGTTAAATCTTTGAAGGATAGCCATTTGCAATAAAAAGAGGGAGGGGGAAGAAAAGAGGGAGGAGACAGGCAAGGATGGGAAGACAGAGAAAGAGAGAGGGCAAGAGTGGGATAGAAAGAGAAGGAGAGAGAGACCAGGAGATGAGTCCTTAACATTTATCAGCAAGCACTGCATTTTTTTTTTTTTTTTTGAGACAGAGTCTCGCTCTTTCACCCAGGCTGGAGTGCAGTGGTGCGACCTTGGCTCACTGCAAGCTCTGCCTCCCGGGTTCACACCATTCTCCTGCCTCAGCCTCCCGAGTAGCTGGGACCACAGGCGCCTGCCACTGCGCCCGGCTAATTTTTTTTTTTTTGTATTTTTAGTAGAGACGGGGTTTCACCTTGTTAGCCAGGATGGTCTCGATCTCCTGACCTCGTGATCCGCCCATCTCGGCCTCCCAAAGAAGCACTGCATTTTTATAACTGCTCCCTGGTATTGTTCCTGAAAAATAAAACTGTTCCTCTTTCTGAGAATGAATGAGTCAAAGATTATTAGAGAAATGTCGATGATACAGAGGTATGTAATGGTGGCTGCTGAAATGGAAGTAGGGGCAAGGACATTAGGATTGACAAGGAGGAAGATCAGTGTCCTCTTTACTGTCATGGCCAACTTAAAGGGCACTCCATACCCTCCCATCCCGCCCCCACTCCCTGCCTTTTCCAGGGAGGCTATTTTCTTGCTAAAGGAAGGGCAAGGAACTGTTTTGGTTTAAGCTGGAAGAAGCTCAAGAGAAGACTCATCAGTATTAACAACAATTAATAATAACTACAATTTTATTGAGCACCAACTATGTGCCAGGCAAAAGTAGTCTGCACGCTGGATTTCTCTTAATTTTTCAATGCTTCTCAAGAATAAAGTCTACAAGATGCTCACTTTATAGATGAGGAAAGAGAGGTTCAAAAGTCTAACCAAGTTGGCTGAGGTCACAGCATTCGTTTCCTAGGGCCGCCACAGCAAAGTATTAGGTTGGCACAAAAGCAACTGCGGTTTTAATGGCAAAAACCAGAGCTGCTTTTGCACCAACCTAATACTACAAACTAGGAGGCTTAAAACAACAGAAATTTACACTGTCACAGTTCTGAAGGCTAGAAGTTGGAAATCAAGGAGTTAGCAGTGTTGGTTCCTTCTGGAGGCTCTGAGAGAGAATCTGTACCATGTCTCTCTCCTAGCTTCTGGGGGCGGCAGCAGTCCTTGGCTTGTAGGCTCGTGACCCCAGTCTCTGCTCCATCTTCACATAACATTCTCCCCTGGGTCACTGTCTTCCCTTCTTCCTTTCTCTTCTAAGTGTAGGGACAAAGGGAAAACTTCCTCTTCGCCCTCTGAAGCTTCCCTGAAAGTTAACTGACAAAAGGCAGATGAATAGAAGAAAAGGCATACAAAATTTACTTTAATGCACAAAACACAGGGGAATCACGAGACAATGATTCCCCGGTAACCTAATGAGGTAGGGAAGCTTATGTACCCTGTTTCATAGGGGCAGAGGGAGTTAGGGAATGTCTATAATACTTTCGAGGGTCAGCTAGTGATTATTAGGGGTAAGGAAAGGACAGAAATTAACTTGTAAATTTGAATGAGCCCTAGAGACAGACATTATCTTGTGGAAAAAGTCCCTCCAGGTATGATTGCACTCCTTGGTCTTCTTTTCTAAGATAGATAATGAGATTTCAGAAAGGGGAGGAAGGCAATTGTGTTTCTTTTGGAAAGAAGCTTTTTCAGACAGTTAAGGAAATTCCAGAGAGAGTCCCTTCCTGGGCTTGGGGTAGGAGAGAAAAGAAAAGGTAGGAGGGAGTTCGATTCTGAGTTTGATTCTCTGCATGTCAAAGCGCCAGTCTTTGGGGTGTGGCCTTCTGAGCCCCAACATAAATTTAGATTTAGGGCTCATTTTAATCCAGGATAATATCATCGGGAGATTCTTACCTTAATTACATCTGCAAATGCTCTATTGCAAACAACGTCCCGTTCTGAGGTTCCAGAGACACATATATTTTAGGGGGGCCATTCCACCTCTTACAGTCACACAGCTCTGAAGTGGCAGAGCAGCTGTGCTTACTTAATCACTAGGCCAGGGGTGTCCAATCTTTTGGCTTCCCCGAACCACACTGGAAGAAGAAGAATTATCTTGGGCCACACTACAAATACACTAACACTAACGATAGCTGATGAGCAAAAAAAAAAAAAAAAAAAACAATTACAAAAAAATCTATAATGTTTTAGGAAGGTTTACAAATTTGTATTGGGCCACATTCAAAGCCGACCTGGACCACATGTGACCTACAAGCCATGGGTTGGACAAGCTTGCAATAGACTCAACTGCCTTCCATTATGAGCTTTTCATATTGCAAGGCACAGTGAGTTGTTGGTTTCACCACTGGGAGGGGACAGGTAGGAGAGGAGACAGATTTAAAAGAAGCGTGCTTGACTTCCGAATTCCTTTTCCACTTCGAGGAGGCATACCACATTTCTTCCCTTTATGGACATGTAGGTTGGACTTCGAGTTTTTTAGTCACTTTATTAGTATGATTTCCATGAACTTTAGAGTGGGAAGAGGTCTTCAAGGTCTTGTAGACAGATGCGAGGACCATGTCCATGGAATCAAATGTTGGGTCATCTTGAGGATCAACACAACACAAGGACACTGACACTGGATGTGTATTGAGATTGTTTTATGGCTCCTCATTAAGCTCCACCCACTAACCCTCCAAATACCCTAATGACACCATTATTCCATTTGACACAGGAGAAAGACCAAAGTCCCTTGCTCAGGGGCACATAGGTGGTAAGAAAACAGAAAATAGATTTGACCTAAGTTAGTTCAACTCCAAAGGCTGGGCTCTTTTTTCCCCTGCTAGACTGAAGTCATTTTCTCGAACTCAGAGCTTCCTCAGCAAATAGGGGTCACGGGATCACTAGGCTCTCAGAAAATTCACCTGCACCTCCCCTTCATACCGTGGGTCATTGAAACCTGTGAAAACATTTGCACATCCACAATTTCATCTAGGCCCTTGGATCATTAGCCCCCTTCATAATGATGCAAATGATTAGGGCAGCATTGTTCCTATGCTCATGATAAAAAATGAAAGCTTGAAGACTGGAGTTGGGGAGATAGCAGTGGGCAGACCAGATGTGATCCCTGCCTTCATGGAGCTTGTAGTCCAGTACGTAAGACACAAGATAAAAAAGTAAACAAAATATAGGCTGGGTGTGGTGGCTCACACCTATAATCCCAGTACTTTGGGAGGCCGAGGCAGGCCGATCATAAGGTCAGGAGTTTGAGATCAGTCTGGCCATTGTGGTGAAACATGGTCTCTACTAAAAATACAAAAATTAGCCAGGTGTGGTGGTGGCGCATGCCTGTAGTCCCAACTACTCGGGAGGCTGAGGCAGGAGAATCGCTTGAATCTGGGGGGTGGAGGTTGCAGTGAGCCAAGATCAGGCCACTGCACTCCAGCCTGGGCAACAGAGTGAGACTCTGTCTCAAAAAAAAAAAAGTAAACAAAATATAGCTGTAAATAGTTCTAAATATTAAGAAAGATTCATGGACTGGTTGCTACTATAGGGAATGTACTTGAAGGTGAGTGATGGTGAAGCTGAGATTTCAAAGATGGTCAAAGTTTAGGAGGGAAGGGCATCCCCTCCCAGAATAAGTAGTATTTGAGAAGGTCCTGGGGTAGGAACAGTCTTGATATATTCAAGGAAATAAAAGAATACTCAGGTACTGGGGCACGGGAAGCAAGGGGAAGTGGAAACAGAATGATGTTAGGAGTTCAGTGATAGGAAGAACTAGTCTTTGGGTCAGGGGCAGGATGTGGGACTCCATCCACAGGAAGCCATTGAAGCATTTTAACAGGTGGAAGACAGGATCCTAGTTATGTTGTTTTAGAGGAGTGTTCCACTGTGCTGGTAGAGAAAAGGCAGGGGCAGGAGGCAGGAGTAGAATAAGCACAGAGATCCAGTGGGAGGCTCACTGCCTCCCAGGAGTGAAATGATAGTGGCTTGGGCTGAAGTGGAGCAACACAGATAGTGAGTTGGGCTCAGACCCTAGAGATATTCAGAGATGAATCTGGAGACAGAACTGACAGGAGCTGCTGATTGATTTATTAGATGTTCCAAGGAGGGGGAATAATTCACATGAAAGCCCTCTTTTTACACTCCTGGGTTTCTTAGCTCACGCCTGTAATCCCAGCACTTTGGGAGGCCGAGGGGGGCAAATCACCAGGTCAAGAGATCGAGACCATCCTTGCTAACAGGGTGAAACTCCATTTCTACTAAAAATACGAAAAATTAGCCAGGCATGGTGGTGGGCACCAGTGGTACCAGCTACTCAGGAGGCTGAGCCAGGAGAATGGCTTGAACCCGGGAGGCGGAGCTTGCAGTGAGCCAAGATCATGCCACTGCGCTCCAGCCTGGGTGACAGAACAAGACCGTCAAAAAAAAAAAAAAAAAAAAAAAAAAGAAAGAAAGAAAGAAGGAGGGAAGGAAGGAAGGAAGGAGGGAGGGAGGGAGGGACGGAGGGAAGGTAGGTAGGTAGGTGACATTAGGAGTTTTTTTTCCCAGCTACTAGAATTTCCATAGAAACTCTCTGCTCCAAGACAACACACCAATGTCTCAAGAAAGTTTTGTAAGTGTTTCACAGCAAACACACAACTTCAGCACCAGCCTAAAACAAGAGAGGTAGGTTCCTCGTGCCTCACTTCCCAGTGCCAGGTGGACCCTCAAAGCAAGCCAGAGAGGTGGCCTTATATCACCCAGAGCCTCCAGCAGGAAGTGCCATCTTGGAAATGTGCCTTCAGATGTCTGGGCAGGTTTCCTACAAACTAGCCTTATTCTCTCTTTTGAGGACAGTCTCAAATAAATTGTTCCTTGTCACCTCGTTTTTGGGACTGTCAGCCTCTGCAGGATTAAAGGCTTCTGCAGAAAGCCCCCAATTTCATTTTGTGATCAGAAGTGGGCTTGCTCTTCCTCCAGGGCTCTGGGCAATGGTAGGTGTGTCAGCCATGAGGTCCCATGCCATCATGGGGTCACTCAGAGTCAGGTAATCTTGAATGTCTGGCTTGGATAAGTAACTAAAGATATGGGGAAACCAAGCCCCAGGGTGATCCAAAAATTTGCGCAAAGTTATGCAACAGTTGTAGCTCCTTCATGGAAAGGACGTGGTGACATCTGCCTTGGGAAACATCAGGAAGAGAGGTTTCCTAGAGAGCCTACCAGTGTATAAACAATAATAACATCTGGTCTTCGTTATCAGTGCATCCCTAGATGATAGTACAGGGGCTGCACAGAGTAGGTTCTGTCAGTATTTTGGGAGGAAATCTTACATTTACTGAGGAGTTACTCATGGGTATTGGGTCTTCATTCCACTTTCGTTTGTTTGTTTGTTTGTTTGTGATGGAGTCTCACTCTGTCCCCCAGGCTGGAGTGCAGTGGCTTGATCCCGGCTCACTGCAACGTCTGCCTCCCAGGTTCAAGCGATTCTCCTGCCTCAGCCTCCCGAGTAGCCAGGACTACAGGCATGCATCATCAAGCCTGGCTAATTTTTGTATTTTCAGTAGAGACGGGGTTTCACCATGTTGGCCAGGCTGGTCTCAAACTCCTGACCTCGTGATCCACCCACCTCGGCCTCCAAAAGTGCTGGGATTACAGGCATGAGTTCATTCCACTTTTTAGTTAATTGTATCTGCGAAGAAAGAGAGGAGTGAGTAGAGCTGGGATGTGAACCCCATCTGCTCGGCCCCAGAGTCAGTGTTCACATTGCCACCACCTCACCTGGAAGCATAGCTCACTCACAAATCTACAATACATTCAATAGTTATCTCACCCAATATGAAGGTAAAGTAACCATATTCTATGTTCCAGTCCAGTGATCACCATGATGAGTGGCAGGGCCACGTGGCCATCCAGCACTGCAATCAAGGCATGAGGCTTCACTCTGCCATGGGATTTTTTTCTGGGGCCTCATTTTCTCTTTCCAGAAATATGAGAGAGAGAAAACAGTTTTCTTGCCACACAAATGTGCTTTGCATATAAAAGGACCATAGAGAAGAAAAATGTTTTACCAACTGGAAAGTGCTATGTACATGGATAGAATCTGATTATTTTAATGGCTCTTTTGCATCTCAAAGCCCTTATTTATGCTGTTCCCTGTATGTGTGCCCTACCCCAACCCCTTCACCTGGAAAACTCTGACCCCTTCCTGAAACTTTCAGACTGACTCAAAATCTCTATTGGGGACTTTTATTGCACTGTTCCTTTCCTCCAAGCTGACATCATTTTTCTAATGACTTGATGATTATCTGAATTCCCATGACACAATGAGCTTGGCAAGGCCAAGATCACATCAGCTTCAGTCTACTCCATATACTCATCTTGTCATTAATTAATTGTGTGTTGAGAAGATACTCATCTAGAGTAGAAGATACAGTAATCACAGAACAAAATTCCTGACTGCATGGAGCTAGCATGTGGGATGACAAAAAATAAACAGTAAAATACAGTGTCCTGGCAGTGCATGATAAATGCTATGGAGAAAAATAAAGCAGAATAACATAAATCTTTATTGACTGGCAAAAGATCACAATAATTTGCTTGCTCATTCAACAGCCCTACTGGTCTGCAAGATCCTTCAAGGCAGAGGCTGTGTTTGGCTTGTTCATTTCTGTAACCCTGGTGACTAGCACAGTGCCTAGTACCTAGGAGTTATTCAATAAATATTTGATGATTTAATGAATAAATGAAAAATGAAGGAGCCAATCAATCAAATAGATGAATAAATAGAAAGATGGGTGGATGGATGGTCGGAGGGATAGATGGGTGAATGGAGGAATATATGGATGGATGGATGGGTGGATAGATGGATGGATGGATGGATGGATGGATGGATGGACGGATGGACTGAGGGATGGGTAATGGATAGATGAGTGAAGGAGTGAGTTGGTGGTCAGATGAGCATCCACAGACATTTAGAAGGATGGATGAAGAGTAGGAACATAAACCTGATGTTGAGTCATCATAATCTTGGAACCTAAAAACTGACATTGGAGTAAACAAAAGGTAAATATTTCCCACAGATAAAAACCATAGCAAGGTGCTCCAGGGCAAATTCATAAACACACAATGATAAAATTGACATCAAGTCACACATGGTGGCTTCATAGAAGTTTAAGTACACTGCTGCGTTCTCAAGGTCTCAAAGCCTATAACTCACAGGTGACTCCATGCTTGCCAGTCATCAAGGAGCCCTTTTCCTTGGGGCCACTTTCCTGACATCAACCTGAGGAATGTGGTGTGGTGAGAGAGGCCAGGTTTGGAGTCAGAAATTCAGGTTGGCTACAAGCTCTGCCACTTGCCAGCTGTGTGGGCTGGGGTGGGTGCTTTACTTCTCTGAGCTTGGCTCCCTTGTGGCCAAACTAATCACAGCCTATCAATGTGATTGTGGGATTAAGCACAATGCAAAAGTGTCAAGTGCTCATCCTAGGCTGGGCATAAGTAAGTGCCCAATTAGCCCCCCAGATCTTCTATTGCTACATCACAGTAGATTTAACCTGTTCCCCATTGTTCCCATTTGGGTCACTTCCAATTTTCTCTATGTTAAACAACACAACAGAAATGCTTGTAGTTAATGCTTTGCATATGCCCATGATTAATCCTCTAAGGTAAAAGCTTCCAGAAGTAAAAGCTGCTGAATCAAAGGAAATGAATGTTTTTACAGCTTTTGATACATCAAGCCAAAAAGTAGAAGGGACCCCTTGTAAATATCATCCCACAAGCATTAGTGAATGTTGGAGCTGCCAGATTTTGGGATTGCCCTGTTAAAGTCCAGGACACAGCCTAGGGAGTTTCAGATCGACTATTTAAGTTCCTTTATTGTTCAGATGGGAAAACTGAGGTCCAGAAACAGGTGGAACATAACAGCAGTGATGAAAGCCAGCATTGATTTGGACTGGGAATGCTTTGCTAAGCTCCTTCTGTGCATTGGACTATCCCCAGCTCCCAACACTTCTCCAGAGTAAGAGTCATCATCCCTCTTCACAGGTGAGGAAATGAGGCCCCTGGAGAAGTTAAGCAGCTAGCCCCCCTAAGCAGTGAGGCTGGGGTTTGAACCCAGGCAGCCTAGGCTCTAAACACTTGTTCTGCAGAATCACTGACTCCAAAATCAAGAGCTGAATGGACATTAGACTTGAAGGGCAGAGTGTGGGGGAAGTCCAGCAGGAAAGGGGAGAACCTGTTTCAGTATGAGTTCCCTGAATCCCTTCACCCTCCAGTTTCCCAGTAAACCAACATCCCCAGCCAAGTGTCATAGGTAAATTCATGCCTGTCTGGTCCATAAAGTGGGTGGCACTGCCAGCTTCCAGATCCCCAGTGCCCCCATGAGTGGATTCCCAGAGCCACTCGCATAGATCTCAGCTCCAGTGTTTCCACACGTGCTGGTTCTACTCTGCCCTGGTGTGGCACGCTAGAAGAAGGTCAAGGAGGGACTTCTTTGGATTGCCCTTGTCTGCCCATTTTGGAGTTGTGGCTGTCTTCCTACCACTTGGAGGCCACCAGAGGCATTATGAAACCTGTGGCAGATTCTTAAGCAGCTTTGTGACACCCCAAGGAGGAACCACAGAAGAACTTCTAATCCTAACTCTGCCATCCCTTGCTGTGTGACTTTAGAAAACTGACTTAACCTCTCTGGGCAGCCCTTCCCCATCTCCAGCATCTAAAGAAACACCCTTAATATTCCCGCTGGCTCTACACTGCTTCCATAAAAGGCCTTAGATCCATGATCATCCCAATGACAAATTTCCCACCAAATCCAGCCTTTGCCAGAACTAAGACCTTTGCCACTATTGCAGGCTATAGTGTCCCCTTCCCCACCACCACACATCAGGAAATTAACTTCATAACTTTCCATTTTGCCATCATTCCATGAGTAACCATAAATCACCATCGGTTTGGGTTGCATATTTTTACACATCGTCCTTTTAATGTCTCTCAGAAAATATAAATAAAGCATACATAACCATTAGAACACCCCAAATCCTGAAAAGTACATAAGAATTTATTTGTCTCCATGTGGATCATACATATTGTATTAAAACCGCATAAAGGGGTTTAATAAAATGGCAAGAAGAGAGGCAGGAGCGCGGCATCTCGGGCGACGGCGAGAGGTGGAAGCGATCTTTCTTTGATGCCTGTTAAATGTTCCAACAGATGAACCCTATATTCTGCCAGGAAATGAGTTTGCCACCGGCCTATTGGGCCTGTCGTAAGAGGTTGGTCTCACCACGGTCATCCCTCTTTCTGGCTTGGCAATACATTACACCACCTCAATTTTTCATTCCTTGCTGCCTGAAATGCAAATTTCTTCCCTGTTGTTTATATTAGATTTTCAAATATATGGAAATCCAGAGATCTGCAGGGAAATGCCAGGGCCACGGAGGCACTCGATCTGTCTTTTTCCTCTGACTGACTTCTTTCCGTCACTTGCAGGAAGTGTGATGGGAATTGAGCAGAGAGTACAGGGCATCGGGACAGAAAAGTGCCCCCATCCTGGTGTTAAGGGCAGCTTTTTTTTTTTTTTTTTTTTTTTTTTTTTGAGATAGAGTCTCTCTCTGTCGCCAGGACTGGGTGCAGTGGTGCAGTTTTGGCTCACTGCAACTCTGCCTTCTGGACTCAAGTGATCTTCTCACCTCAGCCTCCCGAGTAGCTGGGATTATAGGTGTGCACCATCATGCTTAGCTAATTTTTGCATTTTTTGTAGAAACAGGGTCTTGCCATGTTGCCCAGGCTGGTGTCAAACTCCTGGGCTCAAGCTATTCACCTGCCTCCGCCTCCCAGAATGCTGGGATTATAGTCATGTGCCACCATGCCCGGGCCAACAGCACCTTTTGAATTGGTGGATTTGCTTTGAGCCTCGAAGGGCTGAGTGGACTCATTAAGTGCTGTTGCTGAGTGCCCATCATGGGCCAGCAACTAACTACTCTGTAGCAGAGATGAGGTCCCCAACCTCTGCCTAGGCAGAGATGATGGGGAAGATTCCTGCATGAGGCAACAGGAACATATTCAGCACTCACTGGATACCAGGGACTGTGATACACAGCAGCTAAAGCCTGAAGGTTCCTTGAGTTCTTCTTGCACACCATTTTGCCATCCCACACAGTGAGAAAAATTTTGCACAAGCATCTTATCTCATCGTCCCCACAATCCTATGGTGTAAATTTATCACTTCAATTTGGCAAATGAGGAACGGTGGTTTTACATAAATGTGTCAACACCAACAAAGGCAGTCCTGTCAAAGCAGCCACACACTGGCCCGCCCAGCATGGGAGGGGCAAAGGCGGAATTCGAGACCTCTGGTCTCTATAAATAAGTGCCCGGTGGCGCTGTATTGCTTCAGCTAGCAGGATGACCAGCTTCATGACGATCCAGCCAAGGAATCCAAGCAAAAATCTCACTGTAGAGAGCCAGATTAGAAATATTTTAGGCTTCGAAGGCCACAGGGTCTCTGTTGCAGCTACTCACCTTTGCCATCATATTTCAAAAGCAGCCCTACATTAATGAACAGTCATATATTAACAAATGAGTGTGACTGTGTTCAATAAAACTTTATTGACAAAAACAGGCAGTGGGCCAGATTTTGCTCATGGGCTGTAGTTTGCTGATCCCCATTCTCCCAAGGCTGCCCCTGATGTGACAGGGAGCACTTGATATTCCACAGTGATTCACCAAGATTATTTTACAGATGCTGACCTTCTGGAGACTAACTGGGTTCCCCAGGAAATGTCATCATTGTCAGCATGTTAGGCATAATCTTGCTTCAACTTCACAGCAACCCAACAAAGTGAGAATTTTAATCACACGCATTTTACAAGGGAAGAAGCAGGCTCAGTGAGTGCTCATGTTCAAGTTCACACACTGAGGCAGTAGTAGACCCGGGTTTCGAAACCACTGGGCTACAGTCCTTTGCTTGGTCAGGGTGGTTTGGAGACAGTGTGACTATAATTAGAGGTTGCTTCTGGTGGGAGGTAGAACTGCTCAGGGAGTCAGAGGCACAACCCAGGCAGGCAGTGGAACAGGATGGGCCTCAGCTGTAAGTCCTTATGACCAGAGTGGGTATGGCAGCCCCCTCACCACTGACCCTTCTCATAATGACCATGGCCAGAACGCAGTAAAACAGCCCCAACCCACAGCAAGAGAGGCTAGAAATGCAGCCTTGCTATAGGTCTAGATGCAATGGAAAATTAGTGTGCTGAACAATCAGAGACTCTTTGCTTTATCTACAATGCTAGCCATTATGGAGTAATAGAGAAAGGAACAGGGCATGACTCCCACCCTCAAAGAACCGCAAATTCTGGGTAGCGAGGCACAGGCACAGCACTGGAGTGGCCAAACTGGATATGGTGCAAGCCTCAAGCCCATTCTTTAAAAAACCAAAGACACAGGTCAGAATCACCCTTTCCCTGAATGCCTGTTTGTGCCTCTGGCTGGTCACTGAGGCCAGTTCACAGAGATACTGCACCCCTAGTCAATCACCAGCATCCCAACTTCAAAAGAAGATGAACTATGGAGGTAAATGAATTAGCATTCATTAAGCGTTTCATATGAACTGGAAACTAGAATCTTAAACCCTCCTCAAGTCCTCATGTTGGCCCCCATGGGCATGCATAATTTTCTTTATTTCATCAATGAAGAAACTGGAGCCCAGAGAGGTGAAGCCATTTTTGCAAAGTCACACAGTGAAGAAGTTAAAGATTGAGCCATGACTAGGCTAGCAGGGGACCTTTTGGACTCTTAAAAGATGGGCTCTTTTCTCTGCATCACATGGAAAGGTGATTTACAAATGGCCAACAAACACATGAAAACAATGCTCAATATCCTCTGACATTAGGTAAATGCAAATCAATACCACAATGAGATACCACCACATACCCATTAGAATGGCTACTATTAAAAAAAAAAAAGGAAAGGAAATAACAAGTGTTGGCGAGGATGCGGAGAAATTGGAAATCTGCACTGCTGGTGGGAATGTAAAATGGTGCAGCTGCTGTAGAAAACAGTCTGGCACATTTTCAAAAAGTTAAACATAGAATTATCTTGTCATCCAGAAATTCTGCATCTGGTTATATACCCTAAAGAATGGAAAGCAGGATCTCAAAGAGATATTTGAACTCCAATGTTCATAGCAATATATTCACAATAGCCAAAACATGGAAATAAGCCCTGTCCATCAACAGATGAATGAATAAGCAAAATGTGATATTTCCATACAACTCATATATGTGGAATATTGTTTAGCAATAAAAAGGAAGAAAATTCTGATATACGGTCACAACATAGATGAACCTTGAAGACATTAAGTGAAATAAGCCAGTCACAAAAAGATAAATACCATGTGATTCCACTTATAGGAGGTACCTAGGGGAGTCAAATTCACAGAGACAAAGTAGAATGGTGGTTCCCAGAAACTGGAAGGTAGGGAGGAGGGAATGGGGTTATTTTTTTATAGGTACAGAGTTTCAGTTTTGCAAGATGTAGAGAGTACTGGAGATGGATGGTGGTGATGGCTGCATAACAATGTACTTAATGTCACTGAAATGTACACTTAAAAATGGCTAAAATTGTAGATTTTATGTGATGTGTATTTTACCAAAATTAAAAAGAGAGAGAGGGTGAGATGTGTGCTCTCTCTTCTCTCTCTCTCTCTCTCTCTCTCAATCTCTCTTTCTCTCCTGAGGGCTCAGAAGGGGTGGAGAGCGGCTGGGGGAAGAGAGCAGAGCATTGGCCTGGAACCGCGGTTTGAATCTCGGTGCTCAGTGTTGATACTGCTCAGCCCTGAGCCCTCGGCTGGCAGCTTCTGCCCTCCAAGCAGCAGTTGGTGCCTCCATTCATAGAAACATTAATTGTATTTTTCTCCTCTCCATGCTGGATTTGAAAAATGCCCTATAAACTCTAAAGCACTGTTTCCTGCAATCTTGTCATTTTGCATTCACCTCTTGGTCATAGGAGGTCCACGCTTCTGCGACCTTGTAGCTGGAGCCAAATGCCTTCCCTGCTGAAGGCCCCACCACCACCCACTAGAGCCTTGTTATCTGAATTCTATTTCTGTCTTTTATACCTTTTGCAAGTGCAATGTCTCCTCTGGAGGGTGTGAAAGGGCCTCTGGTGTTCCTTTCTGTGCCAGAACATTGCTCAGCACAGGTGGGGGATACCTAAGGCCCCGAAGATTCTGCTCCTCTGTAGATGGAAATGATGGCAGCATCTCCCCCAAAATAGAGCCCTCTTCCCTTGGGAGGGAAATAAGGGGGCTGCATCTTTGAGGATTCAGATGCTGGAGCCAGGGAAGCAGAGGAGCTGACCCCAGACTGGAGTCTGCAACATAGAGCTCCTCTTCACCCCCAAAACAGCACCAGAGCCAAAAAGCAGGAGCAGAGAGGGCTGCGCTAGTCTAAGGCTCATTCCCCTTCACCTGGTGAGATGCTTTTTCTATTCTGCTTCCCTACAAAGCATCCCTCCATTCTTTCATTTATTCACTCAATAAACAGATATGTACCAAGTCCCCATAAAGAACACCAGCACCTACTGTCATTCTAAGGCTCCTTGTAAAGTGCTCAGCCGCAGCCGGGCTTCTGGCAAGCCCTCAACACCTCTGCATGTTCTGCCTGGGAAATGCTATCATCAGAATTTCGCAGGAGCTGTTCCACTTCCTGAGATCACAGGCCAGGGCTGCGAACATCTCTTTTCCCTTTCTTCCACATGTGCTCTCTGGATGGATGCTCCAGCCCATGAATCCTTGGCTCCTGGTCTCCATATGGGTCCATCCATCATTAGCCAAGGTCAGGTCACAGGTGCCTCCTATCATTTCTCAATTATGGGTGGCCCCTGGGCCAGCACCATAAAGTGGGCTCTGCTTGGCTCATATTAATTAAATATCACAGGCTTCAGGGAAGGAGCCAGGGAAGGAAGCTTGGCAGCTGGCCTCTCTAGGCCTGCAGCTCCTTCTCCAGGTAAAAATGTATTCCCTCATTCATTCGACAGATAATTATGAGGCCCCTACATGTGTCCAGGCCAGGCACCATGCCAGTCTCTGGGTACCCAGTAGCAAAAAAGATCCACATGAATTATGCCCTATGGTGCATGTACACCAATGAAAAGGTCCACAAACTCCATGACACATCTTTGTGACCTGGCGTGATAGTCTGGTAGGAGGGCCTTCAGGCTCCATAGCAATGAGAAAAAAGATTTGGGAGTAAGGTGAGGTGGGGGACACGTGATCGTTGCCTCATTTCTGAGTTCAGTAAGCATCAGTGATGGAAACCAGAGGCAGTGTGGCTCAGGACCGAGGGTCTGTCCAGCTCTAGGAGTAAGAAGACCCGATCTCCAAGCTCCTCTCCAGTCATAACACTCTGATTCTATGACTTTCGGGTTCTTCAGGGCCTGTCCCTTTTTACAGTAAAGGAAAACAAAATAGCTTACTCACTGTGTGTTAACAGTTATCTCATGGAATCATCCTCACCTACCATGCAATTCTTGATGCTAAATAAATGAGAAATGCAAGGGTGATGTTATTGGAATGTTTCAGAACCAAAGCTTGCAAAGAAGAGGAAAAGGTCTGCTTTGCATCTCTGAATTTCCATAATCAAAATCTACCCATTTCTCTACCTGCCTTTCTTCCTTCCTTTCTTTGCTTGTTTACTGTGATACAGCGTGGCAAGCCCCTGACATGTGACCAGGTACACAGGAGCCACTCAGCACATGTTTCAGGATGGGGACCGCTGAGGAATAAGAGGTCAGGGCACTGGCACAGGCCAAACACCAGACATACATTTGTCCATTGATTCTCTCAGCACCCCTGCAATCTGGGCATGTTTGCCACTGTTTATGGATAACACTAAGGCTCAAAAACTGAAAGTTACTTTCCAAAATTCTCCAGGCCTCCCTTGCTCCAAAGCCCTGGCTCTTCCTGCCACACCGTTCAGAGGAAAGATCTGAGGACAAGACCAGAAATGTGAAAGAGAAGTGATAGCACAGGTTGCTGACAGACATGCTTTGCAGAATGGTCACTTTAAATTGTAAGCCCATTAGTGGAAAAGGAGATGTTTCAGCTCCTGTCCTGAGCATTCTAAGGTTTAGAATTCTAGCAACACTCTGACTATCCTGACAAAACAGTCAGAGATACAGTTAAGGCACCATCCACCTGGACAGCCCTCACTGAATCATGTATGAGTGGCAACTGAAAACAGTAATTAGTGTTCACTAGGTACCGAGAACTGTTTACCATATTTTACTTGAATTGATTTCATCTTTATAAGAACTCCAGAAGTTATCACCATTGTTTTACAGATGAGGAAATTGAGACACAGAGAGATTACACAGCCTGCCTGTAATCACGTGGTCATGCTGCTGAGATGCTGGTATGGCAATTTCTGAACCCTGGTGCTTAGGGCTGAAGCCCAATGCCTTAACTTTCATGAAATATCATCTTCTCAAATGCACACCAGTAGGAAACTGATTGAGTGAATTAGGGAGTGTCCATCCAATGGACTACTACACGGCCATCAAAAGTACTTATAGTTGTTAATATACAGAAAAATGTAGAATGAAAAAGTCAGATACAAAATTACACATTTTATTATTTTACTGACATCTAAAACTGTCAAGAAAAGACTGAAGAAGGATATTCAGAATAAGTTCAGCTATCCTTCCATTCGTTCATTTATCTAACCATTCATCCAACCACCCATGCACTCACCTATTCATCCATCCAGCTATCCATCCAGCCAGCCAGCCATTCATCCACCCATTCACCCATATGCTCATCTATCCATTCATCCACTCACCCATTCATTCATCCAAACATCCACCCATTCATCCATCTATCCACCCAACTACCCATTTATCTATCCATCCACCCACCCATTTATTCATCCATCCAACCGCCTATTCACCCATCCATCTACTCATCTATTCATCCATCCATCTATTCATTCATTCATCCATTCATCAGTCAGTCTAGACATCTACCCATCCAGCCCTTCATCCACTCACTCCTCAACCCATCCACCCATTCATCCATTCATTCAACAAGTATTTATTGAGTACTTCCTTGTATCTGCTGCCCATGAGGTGACAAATGGGACTCTACAGCTGATAAGCCACACAAGGGTAGTCTCTGCCCACCTGAAGTATGCTGCGTACTCAGGCAGACTGCAACTAATCAGTGTCACATATAGATGGCTAATGGTAATTGTGACCTGTGGGATGTGTGGCAGAGACTACAGCATCAAATGACAGAGGCACAATTCTAAACTTGAATGGGATGGGCAAGCAGCAAGGGCTCCTAGGAGGAAGTGATGTTTGAGTTGCACCCTAAAGAATGAGCAGGAGTCAGCTAGGGGCAGAGTAGAGAGGAAAGTGCTCTGGGCAGAAAGCACAGCAATGTTCAAAAGCTCTGAGAGGGGAGAGGACCAGCCCACTCCAGGGACAGAAGAAAAGCCAGCACAGCTGGAGTGGGGAGCAAGAGGCGGTCGGGGAATCATTCTTCCTGGAGTCTGAGATTAACAGTAATTTTTTCTTCCTGTCTTTGTAATGAGTATACATTTCTTTAATAATAAGAAAAAAGGTTTAAAGAGGGTTAAAATAAAGAGTGAGGCTTCCTGAGGAAGACATAGAATACACAGGACAAGGTTGTCATTACAGGAAAGAGACTGGGGCCAGAAACAGAGCTGGGGCTAGCGAGGAAGCAAAGACTTGCCCCTATCGACCCCCACTCCAGCCTCCCTTCCATGCTGGGTCTTCCTCTTGGGGGATTTAGGCAGGGAAAACAGGAGGGGGCTGTGTTGGAAGAGTCTGGCATGAGGAATAGATATTAATGTCGCAGGAGGGGGAGCTGAGACGAAAGCAGACTATTAAAATTCTGTAGTCCTGAAAAATACATAAGTCTCAAATAAGACTAATGAGACATTTACTGGTGTGGTTGCCTTGCATTAATGACCCTGCTGAGGATAAGATCGCAGAAGGCTTTCAATGTAATTACCAGGCTAATGATTAGCTGTGACATCACTGGAGACTAAGACGCAGGCCTTGTTTTGGATTGCTTTCAAAGTCAGGATGCCGCTGACTGCCTTGCAGTCTGAGCAATCTCGGGGTGCCTGCACCTCACCCCTCTGTCCCTTCCTCCCGCGGCTGTGGCTGCTGGCCTCCAGCCAGCACGCCCCCACACTCCCCTCCTTACCTTCCATGCCTGCATTCCTGAACATTTTAAGAAGACCTCTGGGACCAGGAACTTCAAGCAGCAATTTGTCAGCACGGTTGGGAATGGGGGTTGAATGCCTGGAAAAGTGGAATGTCTGGAAAGAATCTTTAATGAACAAGTGATGCATTAACTGATGAATGCTCTCAAAGCCCTTCTGCCCCATGAGACTCAGGAAAGACCAGCAGACAGCACATAAGGCTTCATCTCAGAGAACCATTGGCTCTGAGTCTACCCAGCCCACCCATTTGAACAGATGGGCAATGCGGAGGCTCAGAGAAGAGAACTAGCCCCCTGAACATTACTCAGCAAGCCTTAGATTCTCCATGTGGATAATAGCAAAATACAAGAGGGGAGTGACAGTCTTATCCAGCCCTCCCTCTTCTGGAATCCACAGCTCTCGAAATTGCTTATTGCATCCCCTTGTCATAAAAACACAAAATAAGCTCTAATTAACTGTTAATTAGAGAGAATTATGGAGAACAGCCTGGACAATGGCATGGAGACAGGAAGGACTCATTGAGACTAGCTGTTGTATTGCTAAAGAGTTAAGCCTTTATTTTATAGATGTCAGGGATACAGGGAAGAGGTAAAACCTAGGGATATGGTTCCTGGTCTTTGGACTAGCTGAAAGCATTCCAGACACATAGAGCTTCATATACAGTAGCACATCCTCTTTCTTGAGAATCTATCCAGAATCATATTGCAGGAAACATCAAGCCATCAAGGGGAGGAAAGACGGAGCAAGAAACTTGGGGGAAGCAGAAGACAGTCCAGTACACAGTAAGGAATGGCATGGAGTAAGAGATTCGGAACCAGGACTCTGAAAAGTTAGGTAATTTTGCAGTTCCTCTTTTGCATGGGTTTGGCACAGAACCGGGCAATGGTGACTTAAAAGTCATTTAGATCTAGATAATAAGTTTCCATTGAAACAGCTTCCAGAGTGCAGGGGACTGGATCAATAGGGGATTGAGCTGGGGGAATGGGAAAATGGGAGGCCAAAAGCAGAGAAATTCAGAGAATCCCCTGCAGTAACATTGAAGTATCTGTAGATAACAGGGTGCATAATGATGCACAATAAATATCTGTTTCCTTTCCAAGCCCCCAGAAACTCATATTCTGGAATCTACCCCCTCCTAGGCTCGCGTGCATCACCAGTGCACATATCTTGCACATCCAGAAGAGCATAGAGTTTGGGGAGGTGGGGTCATCTAGAAGGATGGAGAGAGAAAATAGGGTTGGACAGGCCTCCCTCCAGCGAATTTACAGAGGAAGAAACTATAGTCCAGACTGAGCCATGACTGGCCAAAGATCACGCACCCAGGTGTTCCCCCTCCAGCCTACTGATCCTCCATTCCACAGGTTAATTCCTTTCTTCCTGTGTTTCCATTTTAGCAATTCCAAGATGGCAGGTTTAACAGGTAATTCCGCTTAGAAACTGAACTAGAAAAGGAGGGGACATCTTAAGCCATCATTATGAGAGCAGAATCAGCTGCTCTATTTGCTGGGCCAGATCATAATAAGATAAATATGAGGTGAGCAAAGGAAAGCCGTTTTTCCTTGAGACTTGATTGTGTCAGTACTTAGCAGAGAGGCAGTTATGAGGCCATGCATGGATTACAGACAGAGAATAAATCCCATGCCAACAGACAGTGGTACACACCCCAGGCTTAAAGATATGGAGGGCAACCCCATTCCTCTGAAACTCAGGTCAGATCAATAGCAGAGGTTTGCCTTTCTTGGATCATGCCAACCATCTTGGGTGGCACCATCTACTTCTACCACCCACCACCGGCTGCCCCCCAGATCCCTCTCAACCTTCAAGACAACCTCAAAGTGTCAAAGCCAGAGACATGAGCATCCAAGTCCTGATTCTGTCCCTCCTCACTCGGGTAGCTTTGAAAGGGTGAGTTAAGCCTTTAGTGTGGCTTCAGTCTTGACTTTCAACCACCTGATTCTCAGTTTCCTCACCCTTAAAATGGCCATAGCAACTGTCGTAGGTGCCTAGAGGCAGTGGCTGCACCAGATGAAACTGGAGGTCTCTTTGAAGATCTGGAATTTCTTTTCTCAATTTAACTCACCTTTGAGTCTCTGCTCCCAATATAAGCAAACATATTTCCCTGAAGACAATATGATCAGATTTGACTTCAAATTATCTGAGGTCCACCACTTCCAAGCTGTGGGATCCTGGATAAATTTCTGAGTCTGTCCAATTTCATGTCTCCAACTATGGATTAGGTACAATAGAAGATACTCTCTTGAGTTGTGTTTACTAAGGAGAACCTAAGTCTGGAACTGGGGCCAGAGTGAGGACAGGAGAAGCGGGTGTGTATGGTGCATCTTGTTTAGATGGCAAGTGAGGTGATCAGGGTACAAAATTTAAAGAAACCCTCACTCTCTGGCACATACAAGTGCAAAGTCAACCCCTGAAAGTAGAAGCCTCCTTACATTTTGTGCCCTGAGTGCCTCTTCTGCCTCACCCTAGTCCTGTCCCTGAGGCTCTGGTGACTTTTATGCAAGAGATTTCTTTTGGGAGAGCTCTCAGGAGAAAAGCTTGTAAAGATGAGGGGAACTGAACAGAGAAGGGGAAGAAGCCAGGCAAAGTAGTGGTTTCAATTCAGTGCTCACCTCTGCCTGATTCCTGGGAGCTGTGGACCATGAATGACACCAAAATGTTGCCCTCCAGGAAGACAGGGGAGCTCCTATATTAGTCACTGACTACAGACCATCCCTGAGTGTGCCTAACTTCTCAGGCATTTCTGAGCAAGGTAGTTCTAGAGCCAGTCTTGGAAAGCAGGGAGAGGAGCCAGCAACCAACACTCATAGTAGCTCAGGGCTGGGTGCACCGACCAGGCAAAGAGGATTTGAACAGGGACCAACAATGTCTGCTGTGAGTGCCATCTCCAGAGGGTGGCTGGGAAGTTAAGGAAAGGGATGGGGACATGGCACATCTTGTTTAGATGGTGCCTAGCAGACTCTCAACTAAAGGTAGTTAATATTACCCTAGACAAAACAGCAGCCTCCATGGAAGCAGACTTCATCCCAGTCTCTGCCACTCTATTCCCAGTTGTTAGTTTAGTGTTGGTCCTATAGTAAGTACTCATTTGTTCACCAGATGAATGAATTATTGTTACCAGTATCCATTATTACCATAATTACCATTATGTTGGCTGAATATGACCATACTAATATATGACAAATACATTAGACGACTCATTCCAAACTTGAGGTGAGAAGATGTTTCCAAAGGAAATACTCTTAAATTTTATTTTGGTTTTTGTTATTTTCTTTAAATTTCCAGCTGATGAGTGCTCGAGGCAGCTTCTTAGCCTCCAAAGCCCTGGGATAAGAAGCCTACTCTGTGACCTGCTCTACTGTGCTGTCTTGAGGTCTCTGGCTCTCCATAGAACCTTGGCCTTTTCAGATCTTTCCCATTAGCTATCTCCAAGTCAGACTCCTATACAGGTCATCATGCTCTTTCTCTAGGACATGGCTGTCCATGGCTCTCAAATTTTGGGCTGAGCCTCATGACCTTTGTCAAATTCCCTCACAGATGTGCTGGGGTAAAATTAACCAATTAACCCCAATACACTTGCTTTTTTTTTTAGACGGAGTCTCATTATGTTGCCCAGGCTGGAATGCAGTGGCGTGATCTCGGCTCACTGTAACTTCTGCCTACTGGGTTGAAGCGATTCTTCTGCCTCAGTCTCCCAAGTAGCTGGGCTTACAGGCACCTGCCACCATGCCCAGCTAATTTTTTGTATTTTTAGTAGAGACAGAGTTTCACCATGTTGGCCAGGCTGATCTTGAACTCCTGACCTCAAGTGATCCACCCGCCTTGGCCTCCCAAAATGCTGGCATTACAGGCCTGAGCCACCGCACCCAGCCAGCTCTCTTTTCAAATGTCACCTGTTCCAGGTAGACCTCCCTGATCTCCACCTAAGCCACTACAGGCCCTCACCGTTTCCTGCTCTCTTCCTCAATGCACATTTTGCAGTTACATGTATCCAATTGGCGTGATGGCTTACTTAGGTCTATGAGTTCCATGAGGGCAGGGCTGTGTCTGGCTATTCACTCCTTTACTCCTAGTGCCTGGCACTGAGTAGGTGCCCAGTAAACATGTGATGAATTTAGAATTGGCTCTCCTGCAGCTCACTTAAAGTAGGTACCCTAGGTATCTTATTCCTCAGCCTTGTTCAGTGGGTTCTGGTCATCACAACTGCAAACAGATGCCATCCCCCACCTCCCACCATCCTCCTTTACCCTGCCTTCAGCTGTCTGCCTGCTTAGATGCTATATATTTTCAATGCATTACCCTGTGTGATGTGCATTCACACCACCCTCCGGCAGCTTAATCTTCCCCTCCCCAGCGTCCATTGGCATAATCAACCGGGGGCCTGCCCAGAACCTGCCAAGCTTATATTAATGTTGGCTCAGAGAGAGATTTATTCCTTCCCGGCATAGCTCGGGCTGGTCCTGGCTCAGCTAGGACTCCCCCACCCTTATACCCTTAACTGCACACACACACACACACACACACACACACACACACACACACGCACAAAGCTCCATGTGGAGCCAGTTCTGTTTAGTGTTTGGGAGGGGAAGCTCCTTGACCTCTGCCAAATATAGTCAATCACCCCCAGAGACTTTCAGAGCCTCTGCCTCATTGTTGGGGCTGGAAACTTGTTTCTTACTCTGCAAGGGCCACAAGCACGTCGTGAATGTGATCTCACATGGAGATTTAAGTGCCAACCCTGGGATCAGACAGCTGTGTGATTTGAGTGAGTAATTTGCCTCTCTGATCATCAGTTTGCTTATTCATAAAATGGAGATAATATTAGTGGAATAACATCAAGAGCTCTCGCTCCCGTGAAAGGTTTTATTTAAAAAGGAGAAACAAAACAGCCCCCGTCCATGGAAGTGGGAGAGGCATAAGACAGAATGTCTACTCCCACCTCAGCCAGAGGTGGAATCAGTCTTAGCCTCTGACCCCTGCTAGCTCCAATCACACAAACCCTGCAGGGAGAAAGAGAAGAGCATCTGCCCTGGAGTCAGGCTGCCACCCTGTTCACCTGCTTCTGTCTGTGCCACCTGTCTCTGAGCTCCAGTCATGCAGAACTCTTCACTGATCCCAGGACACACCTCCTTAGCACATGCTGTGTCCTCTGCCTGGATTTCCCTTCCACCTATTCTCTGCCCAGGTATAAAACCACCACTTATTGAAATCTTCCCTGCTCCCACCTCTTCCTTCTCAGCTCCAAGTAGAGATCATTTCCTGGGTTACCACGCAACCTCATAAAAAGTTCTATTTGAACACTTTCTGTACTTACACCACCAGGATGTGATGTGGCTCTTCCACCAAATGGTGAATGTCCTGAGGACAGGAGTCTTGCCTCTCTTCGATTCCCTAATGGTTAACCTAGTGTCAAGCACGCGGTAGGAAACTTAATCCATGATTGAATCAATTGTTCTTTGTGCCCCCAGTGTTTAACTCCAAGACTAGGACATACTAATTACCTAATGAATGTTTGTGAAAATGACCAATTAATTGCTATTTATCTATCTTCATAGCCCCAGAGCCTAGAACAATAATTGTTTGAATGAATGAGCTGTGCTCCACATTCCGGGCACTCAGTATGCTGCCTGGACCACAGTAGGTGCCAAGGAAAGGATTGCACGTATGTTTACACCCCCGGCGCCTGGTATAGAGTCTAGCTAACTACTGCAACTGACAAACCCCATGTCCCTTCAGCCCAGTAAGCACAGGTTTATCTTATTTACCCGATGATGCAATGCAGGTTCAGGGCAGCAGAGGATCAGGAGTGAGAGAGAAGCTCTGTTCCACTTGTTCATTCAAGAACCCAGGCTCCTGATGATCCTGCAAGTTTCAACAAGTGGCCTTCTAGGGTCACACTGAGTGCTAAAGCCCAGCTAGCAGGTTGGAGAAAGAGTAGGATGATTTTGTGGCTAAGCCAGGGACTAGCCCACATCACTTCTGCTCACGTTTCTTTGGTTAGAATTCAGTCACATGGCCAGATCTCACTGCAGGGAAGGCTGGGAGATGTAGCTTAACTGTGTGCTCAGGAAAAAGAGGAAGTTGATTTGATGAGCAGTGAGTAGCCCTACAAACTTGTCAAGTATCCGTAAGTATTTCAGGAATAGTATGAATAATGAGTTTTTCCTTATCTGGATGCTAGCACAATGTTTGCACGTAGTATATGCTCACTGAATAGTTGAAATAATCAATCTCTGTATCCTTGAAAGCCTTACATATTTTTCTGGCATGAAGTTGGTACTCAGTAAATGAGTAGATAAAAGGAAGAGAGTAAGGAAGGGAGAGAGGGAGGAAGAAAGAAAGGATGGATTTAATAGTTTCATAACAGATGGGTAGATGATGGATATGGGAATGGATGAATGGATGAAAGAAAGGAAGGATGGGTGGGATGAAGGAAGGAAGGAGGAGGGGAATTAAAAATGAAATGAAGTATTTAAGAATGGATGGATAATGGATAGATGAATGGATAAAAGAAAGGATGGGTGGGAGAAAGGAAGGAAGAAAGGGAAAGAGGGAGGCAGGAAGGATATATATATATATATATATAATTTCAGATCCTAATATAGTTCTTCGCACATATTAACTGTTTGGGAAATTGTTGCCTTCGTAAACTAGGGTAACAGGTTAGCCCTGCCGACTCAAGTTTTCCCATTAACCTGATACTGGGTCCCATGGGATCTGCCCTTGGTCCTGATCCCTTGGTCCACACCAGCCTCACACCTCATTATACCCTACATAGGGACCTGGCCACCTTCCAGCTTCCAAGTAGGAACGAGGTTACCTCCAGGTTTCCTGGATGTGGTGGCTAAAGCTCCAGTGGGAGCTGTGGAAGGCAGGGGGTGGGGAGACAGAGCAGGGTTTTCTATTCGAGGTCTGCTCCCTGCTTGAGTGATCAACATCATTTCCATACTATAATTACATTGCCCAATCCTCTCCTGATTTTACTGCTATCTTGTAAGCCATCCCGGTTGTGAGTAATTTAAAGCTATATGAAATGTCAGACTCCGTGAAACAATCACCCCTCAAAGAAATATGGCCCTAGATCATAATTGATAAGTCCCATTAGGCAATGGGGCCTCTTATTTCCTATTTGGTCTCTTCTGAGATGGCCTTGTTGATTTGTCTAATGCAGACTCTGTCCCCAGCACTGCTGAGGAAGAAAGATTCCTCCAGCTTTTGGGGATGAGGCCTCAGGGGCCCCAAGCCAGGGAGTAGATGGAGGATGGGATTGAGGTAGGGTAGGTGGCTAGACCAGATACATCCTGACTGATTATTCTCTATGGTCTGCCTGATTTTTCTTGCCCAGAGAACTCCTACAAAGAGAGTCTGCTACTACTGGGGATCAATAGGATCTGTTCTTGTGAAACTTGGTTAGGATAAAAGGAAAAGGGGGAGCATCTGGCTCTGAACTCAGAGGTACTCCCAAGGGGATGTCCCAGAACTCTGCAGATGGCCCAGGAGGGGCACATATCTTTGCAAGGCCTACTGCTCCATCAATCCTAATATCCTCATTCTCCGGCCTCCAACCTCTCAGCCTGGAGCTTTAGCTGAACTAGAGTGTGATGAAATAATTGTGGCTATCTTGTGCTCTTGTAAAATTTGGCATAGGTTTGCTCAGACATCTCCCCAACTCTGTTTCTTCCCTTCACTCATATTTTCTAAGTTTAGGGGTCAGAGAGGAAAGACTTCTCCTGTTAAAGAGGAAAGCATGCTAGAGTAAAGAGGAAAGAGCGCTAAACTGGGAGACAGGAATGGGATTCCAGTCCCTACCCTGAAGCCAACTTTCTGAGCTCCTAAGAGCAAGTCTCTTCCCCTCTCTGGGCCTGGATCTCCTCACCTGAAGTTAAGGAGTTAGCCTAGAACAAATTAAAATTAGTTGCCAGGATTTAAAACCAAGAGATCTCACATAAAAGACGCATATAGCTCCTCCTATAAATTATGATTAAAATCACCAATCTCACATTCCACCTGGCCTCAAACAGCTGAAACTGGGTGGTGGCTTCCCTTTTTAGGTGGAGCCTGTACTCTCAAGTTAACCACAGTCCCCACCACTCCCTATTGCCTTATAACTTGCTTATGTTATCAATTGGCCCTTGTAAGCTTATGACTGTAATTTCCAGATATCTACTCCCTACTGCAGCTTTATTAGCTCACAATAAACTCACTCTCACAAATGAGCCAATGGCTGATAACCATCACCTGTTACGACTCCTTGCCAACACTAATTAACCCTGAGTGGTGCCAATTCAGCACCCTGGACAGATCATTGAAAGAGTTATTGGAGACAAGTGAGTCCTTTGTGGAACAAAGAACATATTCCACTTGTTCATTCAAGAACCCAGGCTCCTGATGATCCTGCAAGTTTCAACAAGTGGCCTTCTAGGGTCACACTGGGTGCTAAAGCCCAGCTAGAGCCCACCAAGTCTCACCTTGTGGGCAGTCAGCCCCTTGCCTAGACTGAGAATATGCTGATACCTGGTTCCCTGGAACTTCATCTTGTTGTTACCACCCACCCCCAAATATCGGCAGCTTCTGCTATCTGCCTGATTGATTTGTTTGTAATTCTGTCGTTCCTTGTGATCGGGTTGGGAGGGTAGGGGTAAGGGGATGAGGTAGGTGATCCTTCTCTGGCAAGATATGTCAAAACTGCCTGTCTATCCTTTGGGTGCAACTGCTGTTTCCCAAACGTCATCGTCCATGTTGCTGTAAAGAATGACGGATCTGATATCATATGTTACCGCTATGCACTTTCGTTTTTGATATCTGTTTTTCCTTCCAAAATTTGCTGAGTGATTGAGAGGCTGGGGTTGCTTTTTTGAGATGCATCATAAGGCCTCCTTCATGAACAACTTGGCCAGGCAACGTGGATTGGAGATAAGGGAAAATTGTCAAGTACCTCCAAGCTGTTTCGTGCTGGCGTCTCTTTGCAAGTTCCCCCCATGGTGTCCCTCTGGGAGTCCGCAGCTGTCAGAAGGAGATCAGTTGGTGAAGCTGGTTTCAACTCCTTATGGTTACTTAGCCCAGCATACAAAATCTACCACAATTTTGGACCCATTGAGTGCCACTCTGTGCCAGGCACTGTGATAAGGACTAGGACATAGGAAAGAATAAGTGCTGTCTCTGCTCTCATGGAGCTCCTATTCCAGTGGGCAAAGCAGACAATTAAATGAAAGATATGAAATAGCCAACAGTGATAAGCACTGGGAAGAAAAATATCTGAGTAAAAACAGGATGATGGCCATAGATATTTTAGATTAGAGCCATCAGGGAAGGCCTCTCTACAAGGTGGCATCTACACAGAGACCTAGATAAAGTAGATGCTCAGGCTGTGGAGAAGAGCTCTCTGAGTGGAGGGAACAGTCAGTACCAAGGTCTGGAGGCTAGGATGTGACTGACATGTTTAAGGACTAGAAAGAAGGTATTTGTGGCTAGAGCAGAGTAAGGGAGAGAAAACAGAAGATGATGAGGCCAGAGAGCTGGTCTTCATCATCCACTGCTCCCACCGACATTGGCTTTAAGTACTTTCTTAGGGCTCTGTGCCTGGCAGGGAGGGTCTCCAGAGAAACAGAACCAATAGGATATGTAGACAGAGATGTAGATGCACACATAGACAGAGATGAAGACAGAGATGGAGATGGAGATAAAGATGGAGATAATAGAGATAAAGATGGAGATAGATATGGAGATGGAGATGATAGAGATGGAGATGGAGATAATAGAGATAGAGATGGAGATGATAGAGATGGAGATGGAAATAGAGATGGAGATGAATTGGAGATGGAGATGATAGAGATAGAGATGGAGATGAAGATGATAGAGATAGAAATGGAAATAGAGGTAGATAGAGAGAGATAGAGATAGAGAGATACAGTAAGAGACTTATTTTAAGGTATCTGCTCACGGAATTGTGGGGCTAACAAACCCAAAATCTGCAGGACAGGACAGCAGGCTGGAAGTTCTCAGGGAGGAACTGATGCTGCAGTTTTCAGACAGAATTTCTTCTTCCTCAGAGAAACCTCAGTTCCACTCTTCAAGCCTTTTAACTGATTGAATAGGGCTGGATTATTGAGGATAATCTCATTTTCTAAAGTCAACTGATGGTAGATATTAACCATATCTACAAAATGCCTTTAGAGCAACACCTAGATCAGTGTTGGGTTGACTGGGTGCGATAGCCTCACCAGGTTGACACATGCAACTCCCCACCACAGGCTCTCTGAGCTCCTGCACTATTCCCACTGCATGCCTCTGCTGGTGGCATCCTGTCTGTACACAACTCCAAGCATGTCTCCTACCAGAATGACCAGCATAGTATCTGACCATAATAACTATATAATAACTAATAATAATATAGTTATTATTATTTTGCCAGTCACCTTAAATATTTTTAGAGAAACTGAGAATACATTACAAATGAAAATACATAATTTCCATGTCCCTATCTGGGTTGTAAGATGCTTAGATTTCAGACAGAGGTGGTTGGTATTGGTGGGAACTCCTCATAACTCAGTTAAGCAAGGAAGCCTAGGTGACAAATACCTTTAATTCTGGGTTAGGTCTAGTAATACGGGCCATGTAGATAGACCAGTGCAGGCATAATCATTAGTGGGATAAATGCAAAGTTCTCTGATCCCCAGGTTCCTGGGTTGGAGGTGGAGAGAGGAAGGGGAAGACACAGTAATTCATTACATTTGTGAAGTGTTAGTCACAGACCATTTCATGTCCATGCATTCATGTGAGTCTTACAACCCTCTTTGTGGATAAGGGAACTCAGGCTCAGAGAGGGGAAGAAACTTCCCTGAGGTCATACGCCAATGGACGGAAGTAGAACCAAGCTTATAATCCGGGTCTCCTGCCCATGCCCCCAATTCTTCTCAGGCCTCCACCCTGTCTTCCACCTCAGAGAACTCTTTCCAGACATAAGACAGGCAAGCTTGCCCCATCTCCTCCAAAATTCTGAGGGCTAATGGATAAAGGATTGACCTGTGACCCTCTGATGCATCTGCTTGTTCTCTGAGCTTTTACATAACAGCAGAAAAACAGCTCTAGACTAAGTCAGGGCCAGAGAGGGCTGTGACATTATCCTTAAGGATACATCATCCATAAATGTGTCCCTACGTCCACCCCCCGGCTATCCTTCTGTGAGGAGAAAGAATGCCAAGCCCTCTCCATAAGGCTGCCCCAAGTCTTTCCAGGCTGGACCCTCCCCAACTCCACTTTACTCTATCAGGCATTCACTGTGGGATTAATATTCCTAACCCCAGCTCTGGTCTTGACAACCCCTGCTCAAAACTTCAGTCTTCTGTCGATTTCAGGAAGGAAGTCCAACTTCACAGCATGGCTTTAAGGAAGCCTCCATGATTGGTCCCCCAAAACTTCTGCAGCCTTCCCCACCCCTCCCAGATTTTTACACATCTCTGAGGGTCAGGTCACACCTGTGTCCTCCAAGACCCTGACTTTCCCACTTCCCCACTCCTCCCTCCACTGGAAAAGACTGCTTTCTGCATTTAAACATCCTTGAGAAAATTATATTCTACTGTAAGAAAAAAGAGAGATAAAATGTACTATATTAAAAGTGAGAATATCTATCCATCAAATGTCTTCATTAGGAGAACGAGAGAGAAATCCACAGAGCAGAGAAGATATTTGCAGTAGGATCTTCAACCAAGGACTTGTATCCAGAATATATAATCACCTACTAACCAATAAGAAAGAGGTAGAGCATCCAATAGAATCAAAATAGGCAAAAGACTTGAACAGATACTGCACCAAAATAAAATGATCAAATGGCCAGCAAACATGAAAACATGTTCAGCTGCATTAGTCGTCAAGGCAATGCAAATTAAAATTACAATGTAATACCATCTCACCCCAAAAGAATAAAAATGAAGTAAAATGAAAATGACAGAAAATACCAAATGTTATTGAGGATATGCTGCTCAAATGCTCATACACTTCTGGTGGGAGTGTTAATTGGTAGAACCATTTTGGAAAATTGCTTGGCAGAGTCTACTAAAGCTCAGCATATGCACAGCGCATGACCCAGAAAGCTTACTCTTAGGTCATATCCAACAGAAATGTGTACATATGTTCCTCCAAAGACACGCATTAGAATGTCATAGCAGCACAACCCACCATGGCCAAAAACGGAAACAACTCAATTCTCCAGCAACAGCAGAATGGGCAAATAAATTATGGTGTATCCACACATTGGGGTGTTGGATAGTAATGAGAATACATGAGGTACAGCTACACACAACGTGGATGGATCTCACAAACATAGTCCTAAGCAAGAGAAGCCAGGCATAAAAGGCAGGAAAAAATAATCTGTGGTGCTGGGAGTCGGGTTAGGGGTTACCTGGGAGTCACTGGAAGGAGTCTTAAGGAACTTCTGGGGAGACTGCCATACTCTGTTTCAGGATGAGGATTCTGGGGGCATTCATCTTGTGAAATGTATCAAGCCGTGCACTTGTTTGGTGTATTTATACTACTAAGAGGAGCTTTAAGAAAAAAACCCACCTGCCTTTGAACTCCAGGGCAAGTTCTTCCTTGTCCAGACAAGCTCCCATTCCTATTTTATTTCACCTATTCTGTATCTGCCTGGGGTCCTCACAGAACGTCCACTGGATGTGTGCATCTCCCCTGTCACTTTGTGAAAAACACTGAGGGCAGGAATTGGGTCTGGTAGAATTCATTATCTTATCCAGCCTCTGATTCAGGCTGCCACATAGCACGTGCTCAGAAAAGTTCATGTTGAATTGAATACAGCAGAGTGGGGGAAAAGGTGTCAACCGAAGATAGACCTGAGTTTCAGTCCCACCCCAAGACCTTTGTACTTGCTGTTCTCATTGCTGAAGCATCTCTATGTGGCTTACCCCATCCTCACTTGATCCAGGTTTCTGCTCAAAGTCACTTTATTAATTTTTTATGTTTATTTTTTATTTTTTATTTTTTTTGAGACAGTTTTGCTCTGTTACCCAGGCTGGAGTGCAGTTGCGTGATCTCAGCTCACTGCAACCTCTGCCTCCTGGGTTCAAGTGATTCTCTTGCCTCAGCTTCCCAAGTAGCTGGGATTACAGGCATACGCCACCATGCCCAGCTAATTTTTTTGTGTGTGTATTTTTTTTTTTAAGTAGAGATGAGGTTTCGCCATCTGGCCAGGCTGGTCTCGAATTCCTGACCTCAAGTGATCTGCCCACCTCGGCCTCCCAGAGTGCTGCGATTACAGGCCTGAGCCACTGTGCCCAGCCAAAATCACTTTATTAAGGAGTCCTTTGTGGCCATCTTCTGTGAAATAGCACCACCCCTTTATTTCTCAACCTCTTTAATGTTTCTTTTGTTGTTTTTCTTTTCAGAACTTGAAGTTATCTGATACATTACTTATTTATTTATTTACTTATTTATTTATTTACTTTTCCTCCCCCCACTACTAGAAAGCAAACCCCAGGAGAGCAGTAACTTGATCAATTTTCTTTCTTGCTATACATCTAGATGCTAGAATGGCACCTGTCACTTAGTAGGTTCTCAGTAAGTATTTGTTGAATGGATGTGTGAATTCATGAATGAGCAACTCTGGCAATTTTCTTGCTGTGTGACCTTTGATTAGAGATAGGGTCTCTGAACCTAACTTTTTCTTATCCGCAAAGTGGGGCTAGTAGTAACACCTACTTTTGTGCTGTGAGAACTGACTATGATTATACATAAAAAGCACTTCTCTCAGCCCATGGTGAGATATGCTTAGGAAATAGTAGCTGCTCCTAATCACCATGCTCATTTTCCTAAGATGTACATCTGGCAAGTCTCCACATCTCTGAAATCAGGTGCCTCTTACAGTTGGCGTGCCATCATTCACTTGGTAGTGACCATGTGTGTTTGGCTTTCCACTGTAACCCTATGCCTGGCAGCGGACCTGGCATGCGGATGTCTGGGAAGGAGGGGAGTCAGTATGAGACCCAGAGTCAGGATGCCTGGGCTTTGCCAACACCCCTCTGTGTGGCTTTGGAAGAGCTTGTTATCATTTCTAAGCCTCAGTCTTTTTAGTGATACCACAGGGAGATGGCTGAGTGATAGTTAAAGCCTTTTCTAGCTCAAACTCTGGTGCTAGCATCACCTTACCAAGGGGTGGGCTCTATCCCACTCATACACACTATGTCACTTCTCCAAATCCTCCCCTGAAAGCCAACCGGCTCCCGGACCCATTGGGACCCACAGATACCTCAACTGTCATATAAACAAAACTGGGTTCAGTTTTCCCAACCTGCTCCCCTGTCCCCTGCAGTCACCTCACTAGCCTGGGAGTCATTTCTGGTTCTTCCATCACTTCTTCCTCCAGATAGACACCAGATTTGCCCACTGAGTTCCCCAGTGTCTCTGGACTCCACTCACTTCTCTCCTTCTCATCAACTCTGCCCTAGTTCAGATCACTCCTTCTTCCATGTGCCCCAATTCAACGGACTCAATAAGTATTTGATGAGTTCTGTTATAGAACTGAGCTGCCTCCACAACAGAGAACCAAACACCTACATCTAAAACTAGAGAAGTTTATTTTCCCTCATTTATCACTGTTGATGTAAATGGGCTGTTAAAGTAGGTTGGTGTCTCTGCTCCACAAAGCCATCCTGGGACCCAGGTTTCTACCACCTTGTAGCTCTGCCATCCCCTAAAACAGGATTGACAAACTCTCTGTAAAGCATCAAATAGTCAATATTTTATTTTTTGAGACAGGGTCTCACTCTGTCACCCAGGTGGGAATGCAGTGGCATAATCACGGCTCACCGCAGCCTCAACCTCCCAGGCTCAGGTGATCCTCCAACCTCAGCCTCCTGAGTAGCTGGGACTATAGGTGCATGCCACCACGCCTGGTTGATTTTTCATATGGACGAAGTTTTGCTATGCTGCCCAGGCTGATCTCAAACTCCTAGAGTCAAGTAAGCCACCACCTTAACCTCCCAAAGTGCTGGGATTATAGGCATGAGCCACCACAGTGGGTCCAAATAGTCAATATTTTAGACTTAGAGAGCCATAAACATTTCTGTCACAACCATTCAATTCTGCCTCTGTAGCAAAAAGCAGCCATGGACAATAGGTAAATGAATGCATGTGGCTATGTTTCAATCAAACTTTATTTACAAAAACAAATGGCCAGGAGGTACAGGTTCACAAGCAAAGTTTGCCAATCCCTGCCCTAGAGAATAATCCTTATCTCCATGGTTGAAACTGTTCCCCATCATTCTGACTATATCCAAGACAGGAAAAAAAGAGGGAAATGGGACAAGTAGCTCCCTTTTAAGGAGGAAGTGTGAAAGCTAAACACACACCTATCACATCCACTCACATTTCATTGGCTACAACCTAGTCACATGGCCACACCTCATTGCAAGGGAGGCTGGGAAATGCAGTCTCTAGCTAGGCAGTTCTGTGCCCTGTGCTTCAGGGGATTCTATCACCAAAAGGAAGAAGAGATTAAATAGCTGGTGACCATTAATAGTCTTGACTACAGTCTCCAAGCCTAGGGCCCTGGCCAGCTCCTCTCTTCCTCCTCCAAGTCATTTTCACCCATTGTCCATCCAGACGGATCTTTCAAGAGTTCAGACATTATTATGTTGCTCCTGTGCTCAAGATTCTTCAATGGCTCCCTATGACTTCTGAAATAATAAAGTCAGTCAACAAATACTCGTTGAGTCCTGTTTTGTGCCAGATCATATGCCAGGGAATGGGTTGTCACTGGCCAAAGAATAGAAAAGACATAGTCCCTGCCTTCAAGGAACCTTTCAATCTAGTGGGAGCTAAGTAGAAGTTTCTTAATTTAGCCCACAAGGTTTTTAATGACCTGAGCCCTGCCTCACTCTAACCCCATCTCCACCCAGCCCAATCTTCACCCTCCACACAAACACACCGTATTTTATCCTGTCTTTGGTCCTCTGCACATGTTGTTCACTCCTACATAAAATGCCGTCCTTCACCCTATCCCCTATCCATCACCCAGCTAATACTCATGCCTTCTTTAAGGACCAAATCAAGGGCCGGACGCGGTGGCTCACACCTGTAATCCCAGCACTTTGGGAGGCCAAGGCGGGCAGATCATGAGGTCAGGAGATCAAGACCATCCTGGCTAACACAGTGAAACCCCTCTCTACTAAAAATACAAAAAAATTATCCAGGCGTGGTGGCACATGCCTGTAGTCCCAGCTACTTGGGAGGCTGAGGCAGGAGAATGGCATGAACCCGGGAGGTGGAGCTTGCAGTGAGCCGAGATGGCGCCACTGCACTCCAGCCTAGGCAACAGAGCAAGACTCCATCTAAAAAAAAAAAAAGAGGAACCAATTCAAGCATTGTTTTCTCTTAGGAGCTTCCCTGGCCATTCCCTGGCTGGATCAGCCACCCATTTTGGGCTCCCACAATCTCTCTGCTTCCCCTATATCATCACTAATCACTCTGGGCTGGAATTGTGTTTTCTCCAAGCAACCTGCAGGCCCCTCATCAATATAGGATTCTGATTCATTCACTTTATATCCTTAGGGCTTTGCAGTATGGCTCGTAAAGAATAGGGGCTTAAATAAAATTTTGGAAAAGAGGAATGAAGAGAGGAAGAAAGAGGAGAGACAAAGGGAAGGAGAGAAGGAGAGAGAGAGGGAGGGAGGATTAGAAAACCCTCCGGGACCCAAAGCTTCTCACTTCCCATCCTGCCACAGTCCCTAAATTTTGACCATTAGGAAGAAGGAATTAATGCAGTCTCTACTGACATTCTTAATCTGAGAATGACAAGTGACCAACAAGGTTTACTTTTTTCCATTGTCTCTCCCTTGCCCCCTTTTCCATGTTTCCTCTTCCAGTGCTTTATTTATATCTGTCTATTTAATGATGATACAACTCACATTCTCCTTTTTTCCTGCCCTTAAACTTCTGAATTTTTAATCGAGCAATGTAAACTTAATTTTTTTTGTCTACCAGATATGAAAGGTCTTAAGCCATGACAAGAAAATGAGTGATGAATTATGCAAGCAGCGAGCGCCAATCTGACTTCTGTGATGTGTTGGGTTATAATTGCACAAACTATTGCATCCCTGGATCCAGGAAATCTGGTTTTGCACTTTCTCAGACATCCTTACAAAAGGGTGACAGCAGATTTCACAAGTGGATAGAAACAAGAAAACTGGACTTTTTTTTTGAAACAGCATGGACTGGAGTGCCCATCTCCTCCTGGCCCTTCCGGTTGTGGACTCAGCTTCCCTCATCCACATTTGGCAGGAGGTACTAGTGTCAGCTCCAGCTGAGAAATAAGACCTGGTGCCTTCCCACAATGATGGCTATTTATCAGGCATGACACTCGATGACTCAGGGGACTGGAAATGGGATGTGGCATCTCCTGTCTGAGATTGAGGGAGTCAGAATCTATCCACAACACAGGCATGCCCAAGTAACATGGCATAAAATTCATTTATTCAGTACTTTATTACACTAATATTTATTAAATGCTTATTCAGGCATTGGGGATACCAGTCCCACTTTTGTGAGACATATGTTTTCATGCTGGAGACAGAGAAGAAAATAGAATATACTGACTAGGTAATTCCAGCTGGTTTGGTGAATGCTGAAAAAACAATAGAACAATGGGTTGGGAAAGAGTGGTGATGGGGGATGGAGTGGGTAGCACTTCTTTAGATAGCGGTGGGTAAGAAGGCTTCTCTGTCGAGACGATGTCTGAGCTGACATCCTGCTGAATCGAATGGGGATCTTGTTCCAGGCAAGAAAACATCCAGAGCAAAGGCCTTGTGATGAGATTGAAAATGAAATGTTTTCTGGATGGGAAGATGAGCCAGGTGACTAGGACGTAGTGAGTAAGGGGCCTTTTCTTATCAATATTACCGACATTGAAGTCTGGCATTTGGACATCATGTCTCTTTTCCATTTTTTGAATAAAGTATTTTATGTTACTACTTGGGTGCCATAGAATGTCAGAGCCAGAAGTATTTTAGAGGTGACTAATTTTAGCAGAGAAACTGACTACTCAAAAATGTCACTGGACTGTCAAAGGCAGGGATATATTGACTTATCGAGGCATTGGAATTGACAATATTGAAAGCATAGAGCTCTTTGTCTTAGAAATTATTCCCATACCTATGATCTCAGTAAAATCCTCTTAAAATGGCTCCCATTTTATGGATGAGAAAATTGAGTTTCAATGATATGCCCGAGTTCATATGGCTAGTAAGAGGCAATGCCAGAATTAGGATCCAAGTATCTTGCCTCTGTGTTATCTTCTGTTTTCAGATCCCCCAAATCTCCTGAGTTTTGTCCTGTAGTAAGAAAAGCTCCATGTTGGAAATGAGAACAATAGGATTCTAGTCACCACCCTGGCCCTCTTGATCTGTGTGACCTTAGCCAGGTCTCTTCTCTCTCTGAAGTTCTTCCTCGTCTGCAAAAATGTGACAGTGGTGACTGTCTTATTATATGCTTGACAGGATTAATTGAGATCATGGTCAAAGAAAGGCATTAGAGTTTCATGGTTGAGAGCAAAGTTAGACCGGCGTGAGTTCGGGTCTCAACTCTGCCCCTTATCTGCTGGATTGCTTTGAGCAAACACTTTGAGTCTTGTTTCTTTGTAACTAAAATGGAAATAATAAACATAGAGTTATTGTGATAATTATGTGGTGATAATGCATATAAAATACCTGGTACATAACAAAATTCAAGAAATGGTATCATCATTATCATCACCATTGTCATCATCAGCCATCATCATCGCCACCATCATCGTCATCATCACTATCATCATCACCATTGT
Source organism: Nomascus leucogenys (assembly GCF_006542625.1). Classification (NCBI taxonomy): domain Eukaryota; kingdom Metazoa; phylum Chordata; class Mammalia; order Primates; family Hylobatidae; genus Nomascus; species Nomascus leucogenys. Next base: position 54,228,828 of record NC_044387.1, on the reverse strand, counting down.
CATCATCATCATTACCATCATCACCATTATCACCATTATTGCCATCATCACCATCACCATCATCACCAACGCCATCAGCACCTTCATTGTCATCACCATTATTATCAACACCATCATCATCATCTTTCTAACCATTATCATCCTATTATCATCACCATTATCACCACCATCATCATCACTATCATTATCACCATCACCAATATTATTGTCATCATTGCTATTATCACCAATACCCTTGCCATCATTACCATCATTATCATCACCATCATCACCATCGCCATCATCAAACATCACCATTATCTCCATCACCATCATCATTTTCATCAGCAGCACACATTGGTATTGAGTGTTATCTAAACTATGAAGCACAGCCCAAATACAAAGAATCATTATTATGACTGACTTTCCTTGCTAACTGCCAACCCCTCTCTTGAACTTAGTATAATGCCTGGGAGCCACTTAACCATGAACCCCTATATCCACCCATTTCTTTATTCAACCAACATTTATTGAGAGCCTTCTGAGTACCAGGCACTGGGGAAGGCACTAGGGACCCAGCTGTGAATAAAAAATGGACGTAATTCTTGCCCTCATGGAGCTCACAGGCTAGAGGGGAGCCCAAGAGTACACAATTAAACCAACAAATCAATGCCCTAATTACAGGTTGCTGTGTTATTTAATTACAGAGGATGATTAATGGCTCCTAGACTTGGAGGAACTTTTCAGAATGTGTAGTGCTTTAAAGGTGACGGGCACACTGCATTCTTAAATCAACAAAACATTGGCCTGTAGTCAAACAGCCTCTCTTAGGGGTAAGGAAGAGGCCAAATTGGAAGCTGGTGAACCTGGCTTTGGCTTTGGAGCCAAATACCCCACACTTAAGAAACACAAATTATAAGTGCCCCAAAAACCTTACTGCAGCACTGTGGGGGAAGAAGGAAGGGAGAGGAAGAATGGGGTGCATCCTTGATCCTGGGCTTGTGCTGCTTCATTTAACTTTCATGAAGAAGTATTAATCCCGTTTAACATAGAAGGAAACTGAGGTGCCAGGTGAAGAAGTCATCATGGTCACATAGCTAAGACAGGCAGAGGAGGGAGAATACCCATGTCTGCTGACTCAAATGTGTCTGATTGTGACCACCATGCAACTCAGCTTCCCTTTCCTAAGGATCATGAGTGTTTAGAGTCTGGTGATCAGCTGCCATGACTCCCTCCCCAACCCCAACAAACACACACAAACGTGCATCCTCTGGGGCCGTCACCAACCACCTCCTCCAGATGGGAAAGAAGGAAGCCCTTGGACCTCCATAGATAATGTAGTGGAAAAGAGCACGGATTCTGGCCTCAGATCTGGGCTTCAATGTAGCTCTGAGTCTCAGTTTCTGCATCTGTACAGTGGAGCCAATAGTTGTACCTGCCTTATAGGGTGACTGTCAGTATTCAAGGAATAAATACATTCAGGTTCTTAGCACATAGAAGTAATAGCATTTGATAGTGATTATTGTCAACGCTACAGCCAAAAGAGATGCACCAATATCTAATCAGAGAACATGACAGCTCACTTTTGATAAAGAAATTGTGCCTTCAATCCTCTCTTAAAAATATTCCCTGAAGCAGGACTTTTCCCAAGAGGCTCTGATAGAGAAATCACTTACTTGAGAATTTCTAGAATAGATGTTCCCTCCCAACCTAGTTTTTTTTTTCCTTTCCTCATAGCAACCTGTTATCATTCTTTCTTTTTCATACCACACTGTGGTATCTCACAGATACAGTTGTGTTTACTTGTTTATTCATTTCTTTGCTCCTGTTTGTCTAATATTTCTCTGTAACCTCAGCTCCTAGCATCCTACTTAAAGAATACTGATGGAGTACATAGATGACAGTGAGGCTGAGAAGAGGCCCCAATGAAGACACTGGATCATACTTTGTGAGTTAGTGTCTAGCTGAAAAGTCACCGCTTCTCAGAAGTCTTCTAGGATTTCTTCCTTTTGCAGAGGGGCACTAAGGACTGTGGAAGGAGTATAAAACTAGATCTTTCAGATCTAGTTTGAACATGCTCTACCACTTTTCAGCCTGAGATCGTCTCTGAGCCTCAGTTTATTTATCTAGAAAATTGAACCTCTTCCTGATGAGGACTCCCACCTTTACCAAACATTAGTCAGTCTCTTCCGAGACCTCTTCCTAACTAGACCTTTTCCTTGACCTGCCATCCTTGGCCTGCAAAACTCAGGTTTAGCAAAAAAAAAAATCCTGATAAGCAAGTTTAACAAGAATCTCCCACTCTTATGTCTAATCAAGTTCCTCTTAGTCATTTTCCATCTACTTATTCTCTCATCCTGCCCATTGGCTATAAATCCCCAGATGTCATTACTAGATTCAGAGTTGAGCTCAGTTCTGTGCTTAAGTCACTCTCCTCTATTGCAGTAGCTTGAATAAAGTGTATCTTGCTGTTTTCGCCAAATGTCCAGTGTAATTTCTCTTTGATATTTCTCAAGATTAAATAGGAAGTTAGGTAAACTGCCAAGCCCAGAGCTGGACACTCAGCTTATGTTAATAAATGTTAGATGACTGAATGGATAGATGAATGGATGGGTGGATGGATGGATGGATGGATGGATGGATGGATGGATGGATAGATGGATGGATGGATGGTTGGATAGATAGATTAGGGGATAGATGGATGGATGGATGGATGGATGGATGGATGGATGGATGGATGGATGGATTAGTGGATAGATGGACAGATGGACTGATGGATGGATGGATGGATGGATGAATGGATGGGTGGATGCATGGATTAACAAACAATGCCCTCTGTTAAGACTTGCTCTGTGGGTTTGAGGGTCCACTGATGAACACAGCTACTTATGGTCCTGGTACACAGGAAGCTCGTAGTGTGGGTGGGAGTCAGACATCATTAGTGAAAGTACCAGATAGACAAATGTAAACTTTCAACCACAATAAGTGCATCGAAGGAGAGGCACATGGCCAGAGGGCTCAGAGACCACTTCCTGGAGGAGGCGAAGGTTGTGATGAACTCTGAAACACAAGAAGGAGCTTACTCAGGAGGGGAAAAGAGATGGCTCAAGCCAAGGAAAAGGCATGTGTGGGTTTTTAAACAACCTTGTGTAAATATCAGGCTGATATGAAGCTGCCATCTTTATAGGTTAAACATTGTCAAATATCATCAACTTCATATGGTTTAACTTTCTGGTCTCAGGACCCTTTTATCCTCTTAAGAATTGTTAAGCACTCCTCAAAGCATTTGTGTAGGTGGGGTATAGCTCTAGATATTTACCATATTAGAAATTAAAATTAAGAAATATTTAAAACATGAATACAAGATATACAAGCCCATCTTCCATTAATTGTCAAAGCGATGACATCATTCCATGTCACATAGCCTCTAGAAAGTAATTGGCACATGGCAAATAATAGCATTTGTTGGAAAACTCTGTTGTGTACTCATAGGAGAATGAGAGACAGAACAAATGATATCTTAACATTATAATAAAAATAGTTTTTCACTCAGGTATCTCCTGAAAGAGTCTCAAGTTTACCCAGCAGTCTCATTTTAAGAAATGCTGGTTTAACCTAATAAATTCCAAGAACTTCTGTACATGTCCAGTGTCAGAGTTAAAAGTGACCCATCCATACAGATAGTTGCTGGGCTTCTCCTACCCTCTGCCTTTCTGCAACAGCATATTAAAGCATAAGGGGGCCATTGGGCACTCTCCAAGTGCACTTGGAGAGAAGGATTCTAGTTGTAGTAGTTATCAAGAAGAGGAGGGAAGACCTGGTGGGAAGGGAACATGAGGCAATGGTGGGGACCCTTCCAAAGTGCTCATGGGAAATTCTGAGCATGATTATCGTGTAAACAAGCTCAGTGCTGCTGTATGCCAGGATCACCATGTTGAATGTGGTAATGAGAAGGTCAAGAATAGTGTTCCCTCAGGGATGGCTTTCAAAGATCAAAGACATTGACACAGAAATGGCCAAACAAGGGGGGCTTAAGTATTAAGTCTTATCACTTCCATTGATATGTTCTTTTTCAATTCCCATAAAAACAAGCATCGTTGCCTTTTTAATGAGGAAAAAAAGAGAAATGGAAGAAATGTTGCTGTTTTCAACACGATAACTGTAACGCAGAGGCTACTCAACTCATGGCAAGTTCATTGTCTCCTTGATTCTATGGGTTCAGTGGCTAAGAGCTTTCTATCGACTGAACCTAGGCCCAATTCCCTGCTGTGCCATTTTTCCAGATGGGTCAATTCACCTTCAGAGCCTCAGTTTTCTTTCTTCAAAAAACGGGAAAGATAATGGTGCCTACCTCATAGATATGGTACAGAGTTGACCAAAGTGTGGGCCATAAACTGCCAAAGATATACAATCAAATTTTAAATAGGAAGACAATTAAACATTTTATAATTAATTTAAGTCTTTAGTTTAAAAATTAGCTTGTGCTTACAGAAAGTGATTTCACTTTTCTATTCACAGAGCAAAACTAATATTCCCATGAAAAGTAATTTTGTTTATTTAAAAAGTAACTGAATTGATTTGGAGAATTTTATTAAAAAGGTCATATGAACAGGTGGTGGGTGAGCACATTAGGACTGAAGGTATTGTGCTCATGACCAAGTTGGACAAATCTTGAGATAAAGTATGTACAGTGCTCAGTTCTGTGTCTGACATACCCTAAGCACTTGATACATGATGGCTATTATTTTCTAAATGGTTTCCTGGAGATTAAAATGGGTACTTGGGTGAAGAAGCAATACTAGACAGAGGGCAGGCATTGGTGCAAGGCATAAGTTCAAATCTTGGTTCAGCTTCCCACCTGCTGCAGACACGGGAGCACTTCTCTACCTCTCTGAGCCCCTCTTGTGTTTCGGCTTCCACTAGAAGTGCACTTGGAGAGAAGGATTCTAGTTGTAGTAGTTGACATCAGTGATGATCCCAAGAAACACAGATATAGGAGTAGGGAAGTGAGACACGGAAGGGAAGAAAGTCAATGCAGAGTAGATGACCAAGCAAATAACCACAGTGGGCAACTGTAGCTCAATCCCACTGGAGGACTCTGGGAGACAGCATAGAGCATGTGGTTCAGTTTTCCCACCTGGGAGACTGAGGCATTAGTGCACCAACTCCCCTCTGTGACTGAGAACTGCCCCAAGGCCATTAACTCTCAGGCACTTCTGACATGTTTCATGAAGAGGCTAAGCATGGCCCTGTGGCCAGTAGAAAGCTCCCATGCTGAGAGGCAAAGGTGTTTGTGTCGACAAGAGTGTCAAAGGGCTCCCCCTTTGACAGGTCCCTGGCAGCATCTATTACAGCCTCTGCTGCTACATCCCTGCCTTCCTCCTCTCAGAAATGAGGATAATATCTATCCCCAAAGAGTACTTTGAAAAACATAACTAATGTATGCATGTGTCTAGATCATCCCTGGTACCTGGGTCATTCATTTATACAACAAATAATTATTGATCCCCTACTATGTGATACATCTGACATCCCAACATGAAACTGCACCTCTCTCCATCCCTCATGTTTTTGCTACATTTCAAGTGGAATGTTTTGCAGAAACCTTCAGTATCATTGGGAATCGCAAGGGCAAAGAGAAGGGAAGAGAGTTCTTATAAGAGGTTTTCTCAGCCACCCCTTCAGGTAGACCTCACGCCTCATGTGATTGGAGATATTCCATTGCTCTCCCCCACCTCCATCCTTCCTAATGTCACTGACACCCCACTGGGTAAATGGCTGTCAGAAACCCAGAGTTTCCCTAGATGAGGATGCCATGAAGCTGTATGTTTCCTCTGCAATTTAATCTGGGAATATTTTGCATGTCAGGGGAGGGAGATAAACAAAATACAGCAAGTCTTCATCACAAAGAAAGGTGGGTCAAGCTGCAGAGCCTCTCTAATGATGTTCTATCTGCCCAGTGTGAGCATCCGTTGGACTATCCCACTCGCTGCCACTCCCCTGATGAGCCCTTGATCATCACTGGTTGGAACTGGGTCTGAGGAACAATGACTATATCCACAGAAAGCCACTTTGTGGTTGTGGGATCTGTATGACCTCCCCCAGGGATGAATTGTAAGATGTCAGAAAATCTACAGGCAGTTTAACTTGAAGTTCCAAAACCAAACTCTTAATGTTGAACCCATGGGTAGGGAAGGTTGCTTTGAGGTCTTCCTTTCTTCCTTATTCTCTGCTTACCACCACTGTGACCTGGGGCATGCCATTTTAATTCTCAGAGCCTTGGTGTCCCCACCTGTAAATTGGGCATACATTATTGCTGTCTCCTAGGGTTGTTGTGAGGATTGAATGACAAAAGGAATACCACAGAAGATGGATGAGAAAGAGGGTGAAAAGAAAAGAAAAAAGAGAAAGAGGAGGAGAGAGAGGAGGAGGAGGAGCAAGCCAAGAAGGAGAAGAAGGTAGCCCTTATCACAAGGAGCCTGGCACGTGGTGGATTTGCAATAATTATTAGTCGTCCTCTCCTTTCCATAAGGTATGACATAGCAGAGCAAGCACTGTGATAAGAGTCTTGGAAGTTTGAGTTCTAGTCCTGCCTATGAAATGGCAATCCTCCCACTTGTTCTGAACACAGTTCAGCATTATCTTGCCTTTGTCCTTTAGTTGACAATGGTCATTGCCCAGACCAGATACCTGCCAGCCATTATCTTCTCCTCCAATCTCCCAAATCAGTGGTTTGTGATCTTTTGTATAATAGGGGCAGGTGTGCCTTATATCATTACTGTAAGGTGAGTCCATTGATGTAGTAAACAAATACCCAGGTTTCAGAAACCAGGGTTAACTCTCGGGTCTGTCACTTAGAAGCTGAGGGACACAGGGACCCACTATCCCTCTAGTTACTATAGTGATCCACCTATAGAGATACCCTCTTCAGGGCTGGCACACCCACCCTGCTATCCTCAGCTGCTGAGAATTTTGGCTCCTGATGGCTTATAGCTGCATCCCTCACTATGATGCCCTTGGTGGGGAGGAATTGCACTACCCAAGGTCATATCTCTTCCCAGGGACTAAGATGGATACACAAGGGCTCAGCCCTCATCTCTCAACTTGGGATGACTCTGAAGTTCTATTCCCACTCCAGAGCTCTCTGTATGATCCACTAAGATATCAGTAGCAACTGCATGGTGGATCAACCCTCTGCCCAATCCTTCCCTCCTTCCCTTCCTCCTTCTCTCTTTCTCTCCCTCCCGCCCTCCCTCTCTCCTTTTCTTCCTTCTTTCCTTTCTTGCCTTCTTTTTTCCAGGTACATCTCCCAAGCACACTCCCCAGTAAACATTCCACATACAAATTTCCATCTCAGAATCTGTTTCCTGGGAACCTAATCTAAGTCAACCCCTGTGAGTTTCCATTCACTTATTTTAAAAATGCAGATGACGGGAACATGTCCTAATTATAACTGGCCCTCATGAAATGTAACTTGAATGACAATACTGCGCTTGAATGCAAAGTGGCCATTCTTTTGGGGTTGAATGGGGTGGGATACATACATTTCAGTTTAACCCCAAATATTAAGCTCTGATACATACCAGGCTCAGGGCTGGGTGCTGGGATATGCAAGAGTACCAGGTCTCAGTCTAAAACTCTAGTCTGTCCTGCTGCAGAAAAATTTCCTGTGGCTCACTGAGATCTCATCCAACTCAATGTGACAAGCGTTTGTTGAACACCTACTGTAGGTCTGACCCTGTGCTGGGGATCAGAAATATGAAGGTGAAAAAAAACACTCCTCCTTCACTTAAGCAACTCATGGCCCAGGAAAGGAGATGGACAAATGGCCTGACAATGACAGCACCATGTGGTACGTGCAGAACCAGGAAGATTGTGTCAGGTAGGAAGCACAGATCTTTTAGTCTAAGGTTGCCTAAATTCATATCCCACAATTGCTACACGCCAGCATCATGGCTTTAGGGCAAGTTACAAATCTTCATTAAGCACCTGCCATGGGTGAAACCCTGTGCTAGTGCTGGATAGATAACATAAGCAAAATAAACAATACAATGTGGATCTTGCCCTCATGGAGTCTGCCCTGTAAGCTGACGCTACCTTTTGTAATTTGCCCAGTGCCACTGCTATTAGCCTCAAAGCAGCCAGGAGATGTGTGGTTTCCCCATGGTGACCTGTTTGCCCACAGATGACTTCTGGCCAGTAGACCCTTCCTCTAAGACCCAGCTGTAGGAGTCGCCCTCCCCTAGGCCTGATCGCTGAACTCAGAGAGCAAGTACAGTGGATTCCCCAGAATGCCAAGCTCTTCCCTCCGCTGCTACTGACCATTTAGCTCTTAAAATCACTGCTGACAGTGGTGGGGCTGCCATGGTAGCATGTTCATTAATTTCTAATTAGATCCTGCTCACCAATAGCAAACAGGGTACCATTTTAACAGAAATAAACACGGACATCCTTAATTTGTCAAAATATGTCTCAATGAGGAGCTACCAATGAGAAAATCCAGATACTGGGTGCTTGTAGATATCACATTGGAATTCAATAGAACCTTTACCTCGAGTGCAGGTGACCAGGCTGTTGGCAGAGGGTCCTATGCATGGATGTTGATGTTTTAAAACCAAGTTTGAGTAATCGCAGTCCCACCAGCGCACTGATCAGGAGGAGCTGCAGAAATGCCGGCTCCATTGCAGTGAGGGCATAATTCACAGATGCATAAAGCTGAAGCCTGGGTCCACACTTCCCTCCTGATTTTGCAAATGGAAACACTGACTCCCCTTTGCCTGTGTCACTCCTAGGCCTGATATGTGAATCAGGAATACGACAAAACAGCCTTCTGATACCCCTAATTAAGAGTTTCCCTCCAGGTATTTGCACCCTGTTGGAAACTCAAGAGACAACTAAAATCATGGGATGTTGGAGCAGAAAGTAATCAGAAAATCATCTTGACCCAGTTCCATTTTACAGGTGGGAAGACTGAGGCCCAGAGAGGGGAAAGGAGATTCTCAAGGTCACACAGCAAACTCAGAAACAAAGTCCCGGTCTCCTGACTTCCAGTCCAGAATTCCACAAACCACACCCCACTATCTTGTGTTAATTTTTAAACTCTAACTCTAGTGTGGTTTCTACAAATGGAGTTGAGTAAAGCTTCACCCTTTAGCCAAAGGAGAGAAGTGAGTGCCTTTGATAATTCCACTGGAGAATATACTGAGTGATGAATGGATAAATAAAATGTGGCATATCCATACAATGGAATATTATTGAAACGCATAAAGGAATGAAGTTCTGATACACGCTACAACATTGATGAGCCTTAGAAAACATTGTGCTAAGAAGCCAGACACAAAAGACGGTATACTATACAATTCCATTGATATAAAAAATTCAGAATGGGCAAATCTACAGAGACAGAAAGCAGGTGCTGGGGGAGGGACGTGGTGACTGATACTGCCAGGATTTCCTTTAGGGTTGATGAAAAAGTCAGAACTGGATAGAGATGACGGTTGCACAGCATTGTGAATGCACTAAATGCTACTGAATTGCAGACTGTAAATGGTTAATTTTATATTACATAAAATTTATCTCCGTAAACAAACACACCCACCACAATGCACCGAGCTCCTCCCAGGAGCCCCACATTTTATTTGTGTTATCTCAATAAACTCTCCCATACTCTGGGGATATTGATATCATTATCCTATTTGACAGGGAAGCAAACTAAGTCACAGAGAATTTTAGTGACAGGCCAGGGAAGCTCAGCCATCAAGCGGTGGATCTGGGATTTGAACTTGTGTCTGACTGCTAGGCCATCTTCTCCCCTGTAGCACCTGCCTTTAAGGAATGCAGAGCCACAGACAAGCTCTGAGGAAAAGATGTCCGTGACAATTCTCCAACAGAGTCTGAAACTCATCTCTTCTGGGCACAGAGGAGAGGTCATTAGTTCTTCCTTGAGGAACTGGGGCATCTGAAAAGTGTCTTTTCTTAAAACGTAAACTTTTCATTGGCAAAGACGGAAGAGTAGGGAAGGAACACTGCTAGATGAAGCTGATACTTCCCAAGTGAGTAAGTTCCATGACGCACTTGAAAAAGTGATTAAGTTCAGAAATCTTTGGATGAAACAAAATTCAGTAGGTTTCATTACTGTGGGCCTTCTCAGGGCCTTTAATTCCCCAGTGAGTTTTGATTGTTCATGAGTTCCCTACATTGCCCAGCATTCCTCAGTGTATTTGATCAGAGGCCCTTCTGTTCCCCTCCCATGACCACAGGTACCTGGAGTTTACATTCAGTGTCACGTATTTGAGGAAAACCCTAAATTAATGGTTCCTGTGGAGGAAATAAAGCAGGGCAGGCAGGCCATGGTGGGGACAGTTAGAGTGCAGCTAGATCCCGGCTGGGCTCTCTGGGTTCTAGTGGAACCGTCTCTTTTCCTACCAGGTTCTCATGTCGAAGCTAGTCTGAATTCTCTTTCCAGGAAAGGAGGAGAAGCTGCGAGAAGGGAGGTGAAAGGAGGAAGAAGGGAAGGAGGCAGACAGAAAGGCAGAGGAGAAGGGGAGAGACAGACAACCAGGGAGGGTGAGAGGGAGAAGAACCCAAGCGAGCCCCAATGTGATTGGATCCCCTCCAACCCAGCGTCATCAGCTGCAGAAAAAAAAAAAAAAGAAAGAAAAGAAAAGAAAGAAAAAAGAAAAGAAAAAAAGAAACCCTGAAGGCTACGGCTGTTCTGGAAGAGGCAGGCAGGCAGCCACAAAATTAACGAAGTATTACCCAAGATGAAGGAAACAATTAGGATATTTAGCAGCAGAGATAAAGCAAATACTCTTTCCATCAAAAAAATATTAAAGCTAATTCAATTGGAAAAGAGGCGATGGGGAGAGGGCCTTAAAAGCCCAGGAAGCAGGAAGAAGGGCTGGCTGAGCAGTCTGCAGAAGAGAGAGATTTATCCAAACTCAAATATGTGCTGGGGGAGGGAGGGGCTCTGAAGGGCTCCCCAGCTGGGCTTGAATAAACAAGTCGATGCCGGCTTCTATAAGTGAGAGGGTGATGGGCAAACCGCACTTCCCCCAGTTGGCGGACTTGAAATGAGTGATCGATAGGGCAATATCACCAAGCTAATTAAATCAGAACTCCATGGGGCTGATTCCTTCTTTATAGCCCGGGACCAGCGTCTGATAGGCAGGACCGGACGGCACTTGAAGGCCTGGTCCCATCTCTGGCCCTAGCTGGATAGGTGAAGCCCTCCTGCCACACCTGCCCCTTTCCATTTCTGCCCTTACCCACCCAAGGCAGCATATTCTGCTATTTGGAAACACTAATAATAATAAAAATAATATTGAACAGCCTAACACTGAGAAGCTCCAAGCATTGGACTTTGAGTTCAGTTTTTTTTTTTTGTTTGTTTGTTTTTTGAGACAGAGTTTCCCTCTGTCACCCAGGCTGCAGTGCAATGGCGTGATCTCAGCTCACTGCAACCTCCAGCTACCAGGTTCAAGAGATTCTCCTGCCTCCACCTCCCAAGCAGCTGGGATTACAGGCACCTGCCACCATACCCAGCTAATTTTTGTATTTTTAGTAAAGACGGGGTTTCACCATGTTGGCCAGGCTGGTCTCGAACTCCTGACCTCAGGTGATCCGCCTGCCTCAGCCTCCCAAAGTGCTGGGATTACAGGCATGAGCCACCGCGCCCAGCCAAGTTCAGTCATTTTTTAATCTCATTTTGTCCTCAAGACAACTTTCTGGTGGGTACACTGATTACCACCATTTTACAGAGGGAGACACTGAAGATGAGAGAGGTGAAGAGATTTCCCAGAGTCACACCTGCTGAATGTCTGAGGCAGAATAAGAATCCAGGTCTCCTGGCATCCCAGTGAGAAGCTCTCGACCACTGATTCTGAGAAAGTCCAGCCAAATTGACCATTTATTCATTCATTCTTGCCCATGTGTATAACTATGAGCCAACCACTGAGTATGGCAATGGGGACAAAATGGGAAACTCGTTCTCAAACTAGAGGGAAAAACACAAGGTAACCAAGCAGCAAGTGGACACTTAAAGGGTGTAGTACGTGCTCCGTGGAGCAAAAGAGGACTGTGACCCAGAACAAAGGGATGCTCCTACAGAGGAAGTCAGGGAAGGCTTCCTGGAAGAGGTGGCGCTTGCAGGGCGGCCCAAAGGATGAGCAGAAGCCAGCCAGGTGGAAGGTGGAGGAGGCATTTGTGAAGACCCTAGGGTGGGAATGAGTTCAGAGTTTAGGGAATTAGCAGAATGGACCCCTGAGCAGAATGACAGGCAGTGGTGAGCAGGGTCAGATCCCAGACGTGCAGGAGCAGCAAGGGAAGACTCAGACCAGGCGAGTGATTTTTTCAGAATAACAATGCAAATTCGTGACTGCAAGAGACCAGAGCCCAGGCCTCCTGATGCCCAGCCCAGAGCTCATGCCTCTGGCCACGCAGCCTCTCCTGCCAGGTGGTTAAGTGTCACAGGAATGGACACCTCGTCTTTTTTATTTGTTACTGTTTCCCAGCACTCAGTCCTAGATCTGGTACATACTAAGCACTCACTGACTGTTGAATTAATGAATGACACCGAAAGGGTGTCATGAATGAATGAATGACTGGAGAAGGATTTAACACCTGTTGAGCACCTAGTGTGTACACAGCACCATGATCATTACAAGGGGACCAGAGCGATGAAAGATCGTCCTTTTTAAAGGGATTCTTAGTTTTCTCTCCTGTCACTTCCTAACACACAGCCTCCACGCTAACGAAGCCAGCCTCTTCCTTGACTCTGTCACACACACAATTTTCCTCCAACTCTCTGCCTTTGCCTTTGCTGTGCCTCCCACCTGAGCTATCCTCCCTCAATCTTTTTGGCTGCCCGAATTAATTTGTTCAGTCCTCCAAGATCCTCCTCCTGAGTGATGCCCTCCCTTCACTATTTCTCTGGACTGTCTCTGCACACACTATTTATCTACATCTGGCCCCTCGCCCCTCTCAGTAATATGTCATCTCCTCAAGAGTCCAAGCCACAGTTCCTGTTTTCCCTGCAGGACAGGACCTATGGGAACAGGTGAGTAAATCGTTGCTGAAGGGACTCCCGAGAGGCTTGGGCAAGTCACTTCCACTCTTTGAGAGTCTTGACTGCATATCTGCAAGAGAAGGAGATGAAATTTTATAAAGGATGGCAAATTTGTGCATCCACATCACTGCACCCTCTCCTTTAGTCAAAGCAGAGATTACTGATTGATCACTGATTTTTCCCCCCGTGACCAGATGTACCTTTCAAATCCTTTCCCTATGTAACATTCCAAGCAGACTTTACAAAAAAATACAAAAAAAAATGCAAAATTTGTGAACAAGATGAAATCTACTTGCCACTCTTCAATGCAATAGACTCTAACGGATTTTTCTCTGGCCTTTGGGGACCTATCACAAGCCTGATGCAAAGAATATGAGATTAGAAGCCTGAAACCTAATTTACAGATTATGCAACCTTGAGTAATCCCAGCCTCCATAAGCCTGAATTCCCTTCTCTGTCAGGTGGCACATATCTTCTGAGATGTGCTCTGTATAGATATCACTGCTTTTTACCTGTTGTGGAAAAAAATGTAATCATCAGGCTTGTTATAATTGTGTGTAAATATAAACTTATTAGGACCAGAGTGAGGCAGCCTGAGGGTGAGTTCTAGCAGTGCAGGAACTGAATGTACAGACTTGGAAGATCTTTTTTCAGCCTACTTTCCTTCTGCTTGTTGGCTGTGCTGCACTTATACAGCCGTCCTATTAAACAGTTCCAAGTGAGTGGGAACCTACTCAATTCACTGTTCCCCCATCGTCCTCTCACTGGACAACACTGTAAATTCCCAGGCGTTATCTATAATTGTGGATTGGCTCAGTTGTCTTGGCACAAATACAGCAGATAAGGGAATTTCATTCCTCAGTGTTCCCCAGCTCACCAGGCTTGAGGGCAGGGGTTCTGCCTCATTCACAGCTGTGTCCCCAGTAGCCAGCATTGGGCCAGGAGCTCCACAGACTCTCAATCAAGATTTGTTTAATGGATGGAGGGAGGAAGGAAAGGCACAGATACCATTTAATGCCCCATGCAGCGCATTCTGCATGCCAAACCCGTGCGCACAGTGCTCTAGCTTGCTCGGACACAATTATGTTAAAAGAGCAATTAGCAACCTTTTAAGCCTGATTGCCAACTCCCCCATTAATCACTTGCAATTATAAACCCCAAATTTTCAAAACAATTGGTCCCAGACGCCCACTAGAGAGAAACGTTAATAACCTTCCTTTTTCATCGGAAATCTCTGCTCAGTTGGAGTCTCTGGGTCACAGAGGGGTGGAGCAGCCACAAAGGGCTGAATAGGCTGACATGGGACTGGCGACCCTGGAGAAAGGGGTAAAAGAGTCACCCCGCAAGGCCCAAAGGACACTCTGGGAGACCGCCTCATCTCCACTCTGCCAGCTTCTCCCCCATTACCACAGCCAGCCTGGGCCATATATCTCCCCATGCTTTCACCAAACCACTCTAATTCCACATTATGAAGACACTGTCTCTAATTACTGCGGCTAATTAGCTCCTCGCAGCCACCCCAGTTGAGGCACGTGAGAGACAGAGCTGCCCCCAAGGCCTTGGACGTGGCTGGCTGCCTCCGGCCGCCAGCCGCCACTTTGCCACCGCAAGGACACCCTGTGAGCTGACCCCCTTGTTTCAGGGGAAAGGGAGGAGGAGAATGAGGGATGGTAGAAGCCTTGCTCGGTCAATCTGAACCCCCTCTCTTCGCCAGTCCCCTGCTGCGGGCAGCAGGCAATTCAGACCTGAGTGCAACAGCTAATTAAATCAATATGAGATAATGAACGGCAATTAGAGGTCCGGCTAGGCACATCTTCTCTTGTAAATACTGTTTCTCTCCCAACGGGGAGCTCTTTTTTAATAATCTGTTTGTGTTTCATTTCCAGGAGCCGTAATTCCCCCAAGAAGCACTTTGGGAAAGTGATTTGTTTGTCTGTATAATCGCCAAAGCATTCCGTTAGACTTGTTTGTTTTGCTGAGTGCCTGCTACTACTAGAGGGAAACAATTTTTCTTCACTCTTTTATTTTTTTTTTAAATGTCTGCTTCCTTCCTAAACATCCTAATGTTGGACCAGTCCAGGGCCATGCATCTCGGAGATGTAATGAGCTGCACTCTGCCCCTAGCTCCCTCTTTGCCATTCTGGGAGATGAACAAATCTAAAATTCTTAGATCACAGAATGACGGGAGGAAGTCTAGTGGCTTCCATTCTACGGATGAGAAAACTGAGGTCTAGAGCGGCCATCAATGACTAACAACCTAAATTCTCCCATCCTCCATTCGGATAGCTCACAAATCTCATGTGGTGCCCAGGGGAGTCTTGGGGAGGGTATTATAAGGAGACCTCTACCCTCAAGAAGCTTGCAAATTTATCTGGTGAGACAGGCTAAGGCGCATATCAATTAGAAAGCAATTAAGTGCCTAATTGTGTGGCACCAACAAGCTCAAAGAGTTCAGGAAAGGAAAAGATCCTTCAGGGAATAGAGTGGAAGGAGAGAACGTCAGAGCCATTTGCATCTTAGTTTTGTCTCCAACTCCCATCAAGACCGGTTTTCTGAGTTCTAAACTTTTATATCTTCATTGGGATGCCCCATGGCACCATAAAGTCAATTTGTCCAAAACGGAAAGCATCACACACACACCCAGCCACGTTTTCATTCTTCTCCTCCCTGTTCAATAAATGGCTGTACAGACATCCAGTTTTCCCGCTAGAGAACTCAATTTCTTTTCTCACACTGTCTACGCCCAGTCAACAGGACCTTGTAAATGTCTCTCAATTGTACCCACTTTTCTCCTTCCCTACCATCACTGCCCTAGTACCAGCCACCATCTGGATGCACCCTAGCGGTCTGCTGAATCTAACCCTTCTTCCCCTCCAATCTAATACTGCAACCAGAGATGCTTTCTGCAATGTAATCTGACCAGATTATTCTCCTGATTAAACTCCTTACTGCTTTCCTCCAGATAAAGGTCACTTTAATGTGACCTATGAGACCTCTGGTCCTTGCTTACATTTTTAGGCTAGCCTCTTGACATCTACACTCCTATTTTATTTTATTTTATTTTATTATTTTACTTTTGAGATGGAGTTTCACTCTTGCTGCCCAGGCTGGAGTGCAATGGAGCAATCTCGGCTCACTGCAACCTCTGTCTCCCGGGCTCAAGAGATTCTCCTGCCTCAGCCTCCCAACTAGCTGGGATTACAGGTGCCCACCACCTTATCCAGATAATTTTTTGTATTTTTAGTAGAGATGGGGTTTCACCATATTGTCCAGGCTGGTCTCAAACTCCTGACCTCAGGTGATCCACCCACCTCGGCCTCCCTAAGTGCTGGGATTACAGGCATGAGCCACCGCACCTGGCCGTTACTCCCCCTTTTATACACACACAGCTCATGCTTCAGCTGCGGCCTCACAAATATTCAATACCCCTTAGATACCCAAGCCTCTGCAAGTGATTTTTTCTTTTTTTTTTTTCTTAGAGAGCTCCTCCCCCCAGGAAGCATCGCTCTTCTTCACCACCCCAGGCTGAGTTACCTACCTCTCTTCTGAGCTGCAGTCGCCACCTGTGCTGATACCAGTTACAGTCTTAGAACTTAACAAATCATGTGCCATGGTAATTATCTGATCATTGTTCTCCCTGCCTCACTGGAATAAGAGCACTTTGAGGCCAGGGTCTTGTTTTGTCCTTCATCGGAACTTCTACTACTTAGCACACAATAGTTGCTTAATAAGTACCCATTGAATGTGTATTAAATAAAAGACTGGAACTACCCTTAACATTTATTTAATACCACCTGTTGCCTTTCAGATGGCAAAAACTGATACCTCAGAAGGGAGCAGAAGGTTTCCCAGGGCCATGCAGAAAAATGACAGCAGAATCAGAGTAGATCCAAGTTGTCCTGACTGCTGATTCAGTGTTCGATCTGCCATATTTATTTGATTTTAATCAAATCCATACTATCCATAAATATGTTTGACTAAATAAATATGGGGTGAATATGTACCTTGGGAACTTAGAAATGGCTAAGACAGAAATAGATATAGCACGACCCCAGCAGAGGGATTTAGTGGGGATTAGAGTGGGGACTAAAGGCTTCCCAGAGGCCAGGCGCAGTGGCTCATGCCTATAATCCCAGTACTTTGGGAGGGCGAGGTGGGAGGATCGCCTGAGGTTGGGAGTTCAAGGCCAGCCTGGCCAACAGGGGTGAAACCCCATCTCTACTAAAAATACAAAAATTAGCCAGGCATGGGGGCAGGTGCCTGTAATCCCAACTACTTGGGAGGCTGAGGCAGGAGAATTGCCTGAACCCAGGAGGTGAAGGGAGGTGGCATTTGCAGTGAGCTGAGATTGTGCCACTGCACTCCAGCTTGGCAACAGAGCAAGACTCTGTCTCAAAGAAAAAGGCTTCCAGAAGTGGTGGGGCAGTGTGTTTGAAAAAAAGTGAACCTTTGATGGACCAGAGAGATAAAAAAATTGTTCAAGCCACATACCTGGTCATGAAGCAGTCATGATTCAAACCAGGTCTTTCTACTACCCTGTGCCTTTCTTTTTAAAGATGGTTTAAAATCTTCCCAATATGTGTTGCTAGAGCATAGCTGGAATAAAAGTTGGGGCCTAAGTCAGAGACTCCAGTTTTCCTTCTGGTTTCCAGCTAGAGTTTATCTACAGGAGCTGTTGGTCATTAAAGAGACTAGAACAGAATCAGGCTATTAGGTGCCTGAAGGTTTTTTTTTTTTTTTTTTTAACATATAGGATGTGTGTCAGAACTTGCAGATTGTATCATGGGGAAGTGAACTCAGAAGGATCTCTCAGAGTAGAGACCATGAACCAGAGCCAGAGATGGGTTCCCCTCCACAATGCCAACACAAAGGTTTCAGAACCACGGACAGCTCCTGGGTGGCAGGCTCCCTGGGCCTGGCCTTCCTGGTGTAGCTTGCATTATTGCCTGGCTTCCTGGTGTGCAGTAAATGGCCACTCAATTAATTTAAAAGAAAAAAAGAAGTAAGGTCTTAGTGTATACTTTTCTCCCCCAGGAATCATAATCTCTTTTTTGGTGGAATGAGTATACAAAGGCCTGAACTTCCCATAAGCCACACCAAAACTCCCATAACTCCAACTCTTCCACAGAGCTCCACCTAAGGTAGAGCTGCTCATAAAATGCTTGACCTGGCCTCCTCTGAGCATCCCTGTCCACATTGAGGAAAGGTGACCACAGAAAATCTGTCTTTCTGGGATTCAGTCTTGCCAAGGTTCAGGCCAGGATTTTTCCAAGCCCAAGTTCGTGAAAGACAGTGCAGACTTCAAGAACCAGCTATGGGAGAAAACACACCAGCCTCTGTCAGTTTTCCCATGGAGAAAAGCAAGGTGCTGAGAGAGACATCGATTTAGTTTGCATTACGAAATTGGAAAAAATTCTAAGTTGTGACTATATTAATGATAGTTCATATCTGCTATCAGGACTTTCTATACTTCAGGCACACTTATAAACATGATGTTCATTTCATCTGCCCAACCACCGTGGAGAAAAGTACTATTACCCTCTTTTATACATGAGGAATCTAAGCTCAGGAGAAGGAAATTGACTAGGCACAAGTCACACAAGGCCAGGATGGCAGATCCCCTCTTCAAGCCCAGATGTCTGACTCAAAGTTTTGATGTTTCTACCATGCTACATTTCCTTTGGTGTTCTTCCATGATCTTTGAGCCAACAAGACTTGCAGCTTTTGACCTAGGAGCAGGACACAGATGACCTATCACCAGATAAGTTGAGCTATCTCCCCTAGTCCTTGCAGGCTGCTGCATGAGTCTTTTATGGGGCCATGATTCTTATTATGGGCACGATGCCCATAAAGACCTGGGCCAGATTTTACTGCTCCTAAACCTACCCATCCTTCCCCTGCCCCCATGCTCACCAGCTTTAAAACATGAAACAAAATTTTCTCAGGTCAGCAAAAAGCCCCGAACAGGAACCTCTCACCCGCAATTCACTGTTGCCAAAATGCCAAATTCACTTCTCCTCCTTCCTTCTTTCTTGTTGTGTAGTAAGGTCCAGGGCAAATCTGTAAATCTGGCCTTTTGATCACACTCTCTACAACACCAGACACACTTGCTGTCCACTTAGCTCTCTCTCATCTTCAATTTTCATCTTCTCTCCCTTCAATCTATCACAGCCACTATGACTTGAAAAACCGGCCCAAGCTCTGCAATGGAAGAAATGGGCCTTGAATCACATAGAGAAGAATTCAAATGCAGCATTGACTCTTTCGAGTTCTGTGACCTTTGGACACATTTCTAGCATCATTACTCATCTATCAATTGGAGACTGTGGACTTGACTTGGCTGCTATAGCACAGAAGCTATGACCATATATACATCATTGCTAATTTCTATTACGCTAATATAGCAGTATAATATGACGGTTATATAGAAAAATAGTAATCACTAACTTATCAAGGGCTCACCCTTTACTAGGCCCTTTCGATAATGTTCTACAGAAGGTAACTTTAATTTATATATAATTACTAAAATAACTGATATATGTAACAACGAACATCACTAATTATATGCGATAGGCACAAGATTACACAACTAGTAATTTTCAGGCTTGCACACAGGTAGGTGTTCAATAAATGAGGAATTCCATATCTTTCACTTCCTCTTTCTCTCCCAGCATGGTTCTCCTTTTCTCTCACTGCTGATGATCCAACTTATCACCCGAACCACTGTGAGCTCCATATTCCTCATCCATGAGACGGTATCATGCCCTGATTTCTAGAAATGCACTGAGAACTCAATGATATAAATGTGAAGGTACTCCACTCATAAAATAGGCTTAATAAATATTTATCAGAAATTAATAATGCTTACTATACTTTGCTCCACCTTCTTCAGCTTCTGGATTATAGGGCTCTGATCCCATCACTCTTACCAAGATTATCCTCCAAATAATCATTAATCATAAAATTGCTAAATCTAAGACCTGATTCCAGCTCTCATACTTGACCTGTGGGTCAAGTATGAGACCTTGCCACTGCTGATCAATATCCCCAAGCCAATTTCCTTCTTGGATTCCAGAATTCTAGGCTTTCCTGTTTTCTGCTTACCCCTCAACTCTCTTCCTTATTTCACCTATTACATGTATCCATACCTCCAAAGAATGATTCTGATTTCTCTACTTAGTCCATGGACCAGTTCAGTGGAGAGGATTCCCATGTGAATTTCAGCTCCACCACAAGGAGAGATCCTCAGCCAAAGTTTTGAGGACAAGTAGTTTATTTGTGGTCCAAGGAAACACCAGAAAGGAGGATGCAGAAGTGAAAAGGAAGGAAAGGCAGATAATCAAGGGTGCATAATCAACTCAGAAACTCCCGTGGGCAGCTGGAGAATGCTGGCAAGCAATGCAGAACATGTTTGTTGGAGTTATCCCGCTCGAGGAGCCAGGGTTCTGAGCCATTTATTTACCAACGCCTGTCAATCCTTAGTTGAGGGTTGCTCCTGGAGGATGGTAATTCTCAGGCACTTCTAGCTTGCATGCAGGTAAGCAGAATAGGCCAAAGACAATAGCAAAGCCCTTAGACTGTTGGAAGTCATCCCAGCAAGCCCTACGAAGGCAAGGCTGCAGGGATATGGGTGAGGACACCAACAGTGTCTGCTGCAACTCCCAGATCTGGATCTCCATCTACAGCTCTTCTC